>NC_045431.1:233009090-233721398 GCF_902635505.1 Sarcophilus harrisii
TGGTTTCTGGGATTGTCCTGAGTCTTGAGCTGGACCGGATGTTCCCTGGTTCCTGTCCTGCCTCTGCCCCTTCTGCCAAGGTCTCTAGTCCCCTTGGGCCAGCAGAGCCGGTGTGTGATTCCTGGGCCTCTTGGGCTTTCCACAACCAGCCCCCCTGCATGCCCACCATCCACTGCCCTGAGCCTATAGATGCTACCGGAGCAAAGGCCGGCTGTGGGCAAGCGGGAGGGGAGAAGCAAAGCTGACTCTAACCCACCAACCCCTTCCTGGGGCTCCCCAAAGGAACCATACAGTCAGGGGCAGGGGCGTGAGTCAGTGACGATTTCTCAGAAGTCTCAAGCCGCCGCTTCCATTAGGACAGACCTTATCCCGGGGACTCATCTCCTAGATTTCAAAAGAGCTTCCTGCCTCTGAGTCACAGAGGTCCCTAGGAATCCCTAGGGCTCAGATGGACATCTCAGGGGTGGGCAACCTGTTTCCCTTCCCCGCCCCCCTCGGGGTGGATGCCAACAGGGTTGGCGCTTAAAATGGACCCCAATTAACTAGGACTTGTCAGTCTTATGAGCATCCTGCCCAACACCCACCTTCTCGAGCCTCTAGTTTCTGATTGTGGATCCAGCCTCCTTGTGAATCAGGGGGTTCACCCTAGGCCTGAAGCCTGAAGAAACCTTTTCCATCCCCCCAAGATGGAGAGGGGCCATTTCTTCCTGTTCTGAATTCATGGGCACTCCGGGGATTCTGTTGCTCCCTATCCTCAAAGTCTAGGATCCCTGGGTTTCTTTTCCCCAACAGGCTCCAGATCTTGGTAAAAAGGTTAGCACTAGATTTTCTATCTTTTTCCCAAATGACCCTTGGAATTCGCATCCTTGGTGGGACCCCGTTCCTTGCTGGCCTCCTGTAATTGAACAGCCTTGTCTTTCTCTACTTGTCAGGAGGTTCAGCTGTGTTATACCCCTGCCCTTACTGCCCCTGGCCAGGAGCCCCCCCCCCCTCAGCTACAAGCTGTCATGGTCGGACCATGACCACCCACCAGCACAGGCTCCAAAGCTCTCCCCCAATGGAAGGGGCAACCCTAACTCCCTCTGCATCTCCCCAGGTAAGACTGTGCCCTTCTGGGAGCCCCACTGTCCTCATCAGTGGAACAAGAGGAATGGACCAGAGAATTTCTATTCCTGCTTTGGGGTTCTAGGTTCTAAGACTCTTCTCAGTTCTAACATTCTGGGTTGTAAGGTCCCTCCCATTCTGACATCCTGGGTTCTAAGGTCCTACCCAGCTCTGACAATCTTTGATAGAAAGTTCTCCCGGTTCTAATATTCTGGGTTCCAAATTCCCTCCCACCTTTAAGAATTCTACGCTTCTACATAATTGGTGTCCGAGTTCCTTGACAGTCCGGACCCTTCCAGTCTGACATTATAGGTTCTAAGGTTCCTTCTGGCTCTGACATTGATAGAATGGTACAGTCAATAAGATTTGCTGGCTTTTAAGTAAGAGGACCTGCATTTGAACCCCCCTCCCCCACTCCTTTACTACCCTTATAAACTCAGTAAGTTGATCAGGCTTTGAGGGTTTCCTCACTGGCCTTTGTACAGCAGAGGGATTGCACTAGATCACCCCTTAGATCCTCCCGGTTCTAGATCTGGGGTTTGGTGCTGCTTCTAATCATGATCCAGGTAACAAGGAATCAGTGAAAATGATGATAATAAGTCCCCCCGCCACACACACACACCTCTCAGCTAACGTCTTCCAAATAATAGATGTTCTAAGGAAGCTTCAAAGCCACCTGCAGACAACTTAGAGAGGAACAGAGTGAAGAGAAAAGATTCGGACACACCTGTCTGTTTACAAGGCAGTGTAAACCCCCCCAAGAGTAGGAATTGCACTCAGAGTCTGCTACATAACTGGTGCTTAATAAATGCACATAGATCAATTCATTCATGATCCCCAGTGTATGCTTGCCTTTGACGTTGCATAGTGGAAACCAAAGAGGACCAGACACAAGGTCTCCCAGCCCCCCACCCCACCCCGGCCACGGGGGCTTTGAGAGAGGGGAGAGATGGGAACCACTTACCGCTGTGGCTCTCTCCATCACTGCTGATATATGGGTAATACTCGTGAGTTTGGCGGTACAGATCCGTATCATAGGGCACCATGTCTTCTGATGGCTGTAGAGAAGGGAAGGGATGAGATCCTGCCCAAAGCCCTGGGGGGGGGGGGGGCCTTCGTTTTGGCCCTTCTCCGTCCAATCCTCAACCCCCTTCTAGCCCTGGGTCTTCCTCCCTTTCCATCTGCAAGGTGGGAACCATGACACAGGGGTCCTTCCCAAAGGCAGAATTAGTGTGTGAGTACAGGACTGGGCGGGGAATGGATCCAAAGACCTCCAGAGAGGTTGGGTCCGGGATGAGGACCCCAGCCACAATGGCCCTAGGGAAGCCCCGAAGTAGGGAATCCAGAACTGAAGCAGACTCCTGAGCTCAGAAGCATGTGCCTGCATCCCAGGGAACGGGGGTCACGGGGGTCTGCTCCCTGGGAGGGCTATCCCCTCACTTACTTACTGGCTGTGAGACTCTGGGAAACTCCTTCACCTCTCTGGGCCTCTGCCAACTAAAGGGTCAAATAGGACACCTCCCAATGTGCCCCCAGACTCCAATCTAGCGTCTCACGATTTTCCTTTTCACCCCACCTGCTTGTTCCCGGCCTCCCAACTCCCCTTTATCCCCTCTCTCCTCCCAACAGTGTGAGCTGCTCCCGAGGGAGAGGACATTCTTGCTCACTTGGATTTGTAGCTAGTGCCCAGGGCAATGCCTGGATAGATAACAATGATTAATTAGGAGTCTATTTATCTACTTACCTACCTACCCATCTGTCTGTCTGTCTACCTGGCTGCCTGGCTAATTGTTTGTCTGTCTGGTTGTCTGTCTGTCTGTCTAACTATCTACCTGTCTGCCTAGCTGTCTGTCTGTCTGCCTGTTTATCCATCTGTCTGGTTATTTGTCTGTCTGTCTATCTACTTGTCTGCCTAGCTGTCTGTCTGTTTGTCTGGCTATATCTGTCTGTCTGCCTGTTTATCTGTCTAACTATCTACCTGTTTGTCTAGCTAATTGTCTGTCTGTCTATATATCGCCTGTTTGTCTATCTCTATATCTATCTAGCTAGATATCTATCTGGATATCTGCCTATCTGCCTGTCTGTCTGTTTATCTGTCTGTCTGTCTACCTGTTTATCTCTAGCTTTCTGTCTGTCTGTATATCTGTCTGTCTGTGTATGTTTGCATTTACCTCTCTTCCCCTCCCCACTAGTTCAGCCCCCCCTTCCCCCTCCCCCCCCCCCAGCCCTCAGCCCTCTCCTCCACTCCCACTGGTTCTCAGGAAGCCTCGGGTTCCCTCACCTGTCCTCCCCCTTCACACAGTCACGTTCCCTCTGCCTCCGGGTACCCCTTGTTTTCAGGGCCCCCCCACATGCACGTGTGTTACCATTCTCCGTCTCCCCCGCACTATACCCCATCCTCACACTCACAGCGCCCCCCCCCCGGCCCACTCCTCCCCAGCAGAGCCCACTAGCCCCTTCCCCAGAACCTGCCCTGGGGGCTCCCCGGGCCGGCAGCTTTGCCTGAATTGTCCATTTATATCACACAGATAGGCCCGAGTTTCCTCATCTATAAAGTGAGGGGTTGAATCATGGGACCTCTGGGGTCCCTTCCAGCCCTGATGCTGGGCTCCTAAGTTTTCCCTGAACTAATCGGGACGTGCCTTGGGGCCGGCCGGGCCTTCCCTCCCTTCCTGTGCCTCTCCCTCTCGGCTCCCGTGTAGATCCACCCCAAGAGCGGCCGGGGGCCTCCCCCTCTTTCCCAGAATCACTTAATGGTGAGAGGCCCACACGGCCCAGATTTGGGGCCGAAGCAGTTTTGGGGGAGCCTCAGTGCCCTGGAAGAAGTCCCCTCCCCTTGCTGAAAACTCCTTAATTCTCAGTGGGGGAGAAAGGCAAGGGCTCCCAAGGAGGTTTGGGGGAGTCAGGTCCGAGCTCTCTGGGAATGGAGATGGGGAGCAAATGGGGAAAGGGGGAAGGCCTCTGACCCCGAAACCAACAGTTGGGGAAACTAAGAGTCAGGACTGAGCCAGAGCCGGGTCCCTAAGCCTGGAGGCAGTGCTGGGGGAGGCCCGAGGTCCCTTCTACCACATCTCAGCTCATGGAGCCCTCAGAGTCCAGCTCTCAGAAAGATAAGCAGGGATTCCAGGGTCCTGGGAGGCTGGGGGGCTGGCTCTGGCCCAGCCTCCGCTCTGGGGGAGCCCTGACTCCCAAGGTCTGGCCGTGGGCTCCACCCTGACTGGCTTTTAGCCGGGCTGGGAAAGCCTGAGACAAGAGGAGGCTGGCTGGGCTGAGCCCAGCAAAATGACCTTTCTCAGCCTCTCCCATTCCGCCCCAGGGGAGAACATGAGAGGGTCTGTCCTCCCCCGGGCCATCCCACACCTGACCTCCCCACCCCGACAGCTTAGCCTGCTGCCTTGGGCTCCCCGACCACCTGCTTCCCTGCCCTGGTCTCCCCGAATCCTAGAGCCTCACAGTAGGGCCATTCCCTGCCCCACAGCTCTGGGTATCTGCCACCTGTTTCTCCTTCTCCCCCCAGCCGGCCCCTTGGCCCTTTGGCCCCTTTGGCCCCATGTCTCTCTCTTCCATTCCCTCTTTCTGCTCCCCGTCGGGGGGGCCCTGATCCACACGCGCCCCCTGGCCCGGCCCTGGACACCCCACCCTCTGGAGGCTTGCTCCAGGCCGGAGACGGCGGGCAGGGGCCCCGGCTCGGAAAGCCTACCAGCGGCCAGCCGGAGGCCCCCCACCCTCAGCCCCTAACTGAGCTTTCCGGGTCCTTCGCCCTCCAGGGCGCAACCAGGGGAAAAGCTCCTTCCCAATCTTGTCCTCCAGGCTCCCTGGGGAGGAAACACCAGCTTCCCACTGATTAGAAACCAGAGGGGGCTGGGAGCGGGGGAGGGAGCCCCCATACTCACAGGGGAGACGAGGGGGAACCCTTCCATCTTGCACGCCTGTAACATCCACCCGATCTCAGGGCCCGTCAGCTCCCCTGCCTCCGCAGGGCCCACTCCGGAGCCCCTGGGCATCGGGAGCCACAGGGTCGGGTCTGCCGGGGCTGGGGGTGGGAGGCGGGCGCCCAGCGGGGGCGGGCAGGGCGGCTTTCGAAGGCGCCTCAGTCCTGCCCCTTGGCCTGGCCGATCCCGAGGTGAGCCCCCTCCCTTGACATTGCAGAGCAGCCCAAGTTCCTGATTTTATCGAAGGGCCTGTAGCTGGGAGATAGTCCCCCCCAGGGTGACATCACCACCCCAGCCCGTTTGCATAAATCTCTTGCGCTACAGGAAGTCTCTGGCTGGCCCCCGAGGCAGGTGGCAGCAGGAGACCAGCCTGGGAAGGCCACCGGGCCAGAGTCCCCGGCTCAGAGGAAGCAGGCGGCCCTCGGGGAGGGGGAGAAGCCTGACAGGGGTCAGGGGATTCAGGAGGGGGAGGAGAGGGCTGAGGCCGCGGCCTGGCCCTTTCCCCAAAGGCCCGTGGGGCCTAGCGGCCTCCCAGCCTCCAGGCCGGGCCGGGATCCCGGGGGCTCCCTGTACCAAAATGAGCCCTCGTGTCCCGGGAGGTCTCCCTGGGGACCCCAACCCGAGCCCTGTGTGGCCAGCACCGTGTTTATTTTGTTTTGTATTCAAAAGTTCCTCTGCTTTTCATACTCCAGGCCCACTGTTCTAAGGATCTTCCCTGGGCCTGACTTTGGGTTCTAAGCTTCTAAGCCCTGACAGTCTTTGTTCTCAGGTCCCTCCCTGCTCTGACATTCTGTGTTCTAAAACTCTCTTAGCTCTAGCATTTTATGCCCAAAGGCCCCAGGTCCTTCCCAGTACTGACATCCTATGTTCTAAAGCTCTCTCTAGCTCTGCATTCTGTGCCCAAAGGCCCCTTCCAGCTCTAACCTTTTATTTCTAAGCTTTAAAGTTCTATGTTCTAAGCTTTCCTTCTAAGTTTTGACATCCTATGTTCTCAGGTCCCTCCCAGCTCTGACATTCTGTGTTCTAAAACCTCTTAGCTCTAACATTTTATGCCCCAAAGCCCCCCTTCCAGCTCTGACAATCTATGTTCTCAGGTCTTTCCCAGCTTTGACATTCTGTGTTCTAAAACTCTCTTAGCTCTAGCATATTCTGCCCAAAGGCCCCTTCCAGCTCTGACATCCTACGATCATATTCTGCGTCCCAAGGTCCCTTCCAGCTCTGCTGCTCTACACCCTGAATAGAAAGGCCGTCTGAAAGAGGAAGGTGTTGGGCAACATGGGAAAGGTCTTCTGTGGAAGGAGGGCTTTGGTGCGAGTTTGAAGGAAGCCATGGAAACTAAACAGTGGTGAGCAGGCAGAATGTCCCAGACTCAGGCGGGGGGGAGCAGCCAGTACAAAAGGATAGAGTTGTGAGGGGGGGGGCTGTATCTGACCAAAAGCAGACTTCCTGGGGCCTTCGGGGGTAGAGGATCAGGGATGAGCAGGCTGGGAAGGTGAGAGGGTGCAGCTTAGGAAGAACACTGAGTACCAAAGAGAGAGGAGTTTATTTCTATTCCATCCTGAAAGGAACAGGGATCCCCTGGAGCCCATTGAGCAGGAAGGGGAATGGGGTCAAAAACACTTCAAAAAAGTCAGCTCGGCACGTGACTGGAGGGAGGATTGGTGGGGGGAAAATCTGGGGCAGAGAGTCTAGTGGTTCTAAGGCTCCTTCCAGACTAACCTTCTGTGTTCTAAGGGTCCGGAAATGGACCATGGGGAGCATCCCGGGAGGTTGAGACAATGCCAAGGAAGCAAGAACTTCACCTTGATGCGGGCTGCAGGGCACGCTGCCCCTGGCCCCCAAACCCTTCCTAGGGGAAGCCATAGCGGCTTCTCTGGAACGGGGCCTGGCCTGGGTCACAGGTGTGTGGTGAATTACAGGCATCCGTGCCAGTTTCCTCCTTCACCCGCTCACACCCATCTCCCCTCAGCCTGGAGACCGAGCCTCATCCACCATTCTTTCCATCCAGGTCCCCGGGGACCCCGTTTCCTGGCCAGCCCCGTGAAGCATCCCTCTCTCCCCAACTCAGTTCCTTGACAGCCTTCCCCCGGTGAAGGGGCGATGCTGCCTAGAAAACCACCTTCCCTGGGAGCCCTCCTGTTGGCTTGAAAACTCTCTTGGCTGGAGCCCAAGTAGCCGTTCTCCTCTCAGGGTCTCAGTTTCTTCAAGATGAGAAGCTTGGATTAGAAGAGCTCTAAGATCTCTCCCAGCTCAGACATTCTCTGTTCTAAAGTCTCTCCAGCTCAGACCTTCCCTCTGGGACATTCTCTGTTCTAAGATTCCTTCCCTCTGTGACATTGTCTGTTCTAAGGTCTCTCCAGCTCAGACATTCTCAAGGCCCTCTCAGGTGTGGTAATCTCTGTTCTAAGTCCCTTCCAGCTGTGACAGTTCATGTTCTCTGGTCCCCTCCATATTCTCTGTTCTCTTCTCTAAGGTCTTTTCCATTTCTAAACATTCTGACCTGCTGTATCCAGATCACTTAGTGCCAGAACATCCATCCTGGAAGCGGACCAGCCCCTATTCCCCTACCCCAGGGGCTCTATTCGAAGCTCCCCTTCTCCTTCAGCCTTTGCAGGAGACTCCCTTGGCAACCCCCTCCCATTCCCCCCCAGCCAGGCTCACACTTAATATCACAGGATCAGAGGAAGGGACCTCAGAAGGCATCTACGACAACTTCACTTTACAGTTGAGTAAACTGAGGCCCAGGTGATGTGATTTGCTTAAGATGACACATGTAGAGTCAGAGGTGGGATCTGAGCCTGGGGGGAGAGGAGATTGAGCTCAGCACAGGAGGACTCTGGCCTGAGAGGCAGAACTATGGCCTTCAATGAGACCCCAGACCAATTTCTGTCCCTCCACAGTTCTCCTTTATATGGGGTGGTGGTCTTCCTGAGCTCCAGGGTCCTTCCTGATCTGTAAATCCATGCTGAGACTGGCTTCTGGATGTGTGCTCTCTGCAAGGGGGCCCCCAGAGCAAGAGCGGGGGGTGACTGGGAGGGGCTCGTGGGAGTTTGTGTGGCTGGGCTTGCGTGGCTAGTGTGAGCCGTCCGGCTCGGCAGCGCTTCTTTCTTGTGGACTGTGCAGTGAGATGAGGGGCAACACCGACAACCCCCCCACCAGGCAGAAAGCTTTTGTTAAACCCCCAGAGTTTAGGGTCCCTCGGGAGCCCAATATTGCAGAGGCTGCCCCCAGTATTTATGAGAGGCCGCCTGCCCCAGGGAACAGAGCCCGGATTTGGGGGCCATAAATCCCCCTCTCTGGAGAAAACTTCCACCGTGGGGTGGGTCGCCCCTCTTTTAGGGGATCAATGAGCATCTGTCAGGTCTGTTCTAGTTGTGTCTGGGTCAAGCCAGATTTCTGCTGAGGCCCCTTCCAACTCCCAAATTCTGTGTTCCTTAATCATGGGCAGTCGTTTACTCTCTCAGAACCTTAGTTTCTTTATCCACAAAATGGGTGCAATAATCCTCACCTAGTCCACTGCCTTGGGTTGTCCTGAATAATGCATCTTATAAACCTTAAAGTACTAAAGAAATGTAATTTATTGTCTTTGTTTATTAGATACCTACCAGGGGACAAGACTTTCTGCTTGATGCTGGGGATTCAAAGCCTAAGGTCTACTGGGGTGGGATTTGTGGACAGAAGGATCACTGATTTAGAGCTTGGCCATTTAATCCAAACGGCCCATTTTAGATATGAGAAAACTGAGGCTCAGAGAGGTGAAGATTTGCCCATAGTTATACAGCTATTAAGGGGTGAAGGGAGAAGCTCTTCTTGGCCCCAAGTCCACATCCTGCCAGGCTGCCTGTCGAAAATACTGGAGTGTATGTCCAGAGTGGCTCTTCACACGCACATAGCCCGTAGTTAAGTGAGCTGCCCCCCTTCCCATCCCTCCCATCAGAAACCTCTCTTCCCTCTCTTACACACCTGGAGAGCTCTTCGGAAGGCCCTCGGCTTGGAAGTCCCAGAATTCCGAGAAGAGCAGGTCCTGGAATCAGGGCGACTGAGGAGGCGGATCTTAACCGGATCCATTTGGCAAATCGCCAGTCGGAGCAATGATGGGAACAGGAGAGAAGTGCAGGGGACAGAGCACCTGCCCTGAAGTCAGGAGGACCTGAGTTCACATCTGCCCTCAGACACTTCACACTTCCTGGCTGTGTGACTCTGGGCAAGTCACTTAATCTTTAACCCCAATTGCCTCAGCAAAAGATAATAGTAATACTAATAATAATGGAACAGGGCATATGGGGCTTCCCTCTAAAGGGAAGGGAAAGGGGAGAGCAGTGGGTTTTCTCGCCAGCCTGGGCTGGTGTCCCGCAGCTGCCCGGGTCTGTCACTGTGGAACCATCTCCCAGGCTGCCCTCACCTTCAACACTGGGGTTCAGGGACGGACCCCACCCTCGGAACACCCGAGCCCAAGAACTCCCTGATCTCGGTTCTGTGACCACCACGGCCACAGACATTCTTAACCCGGGGAAACTGTTAAAGCCTCGTGCTCCTGCACAGGAGAGGACCCAGTAAGACCCGTGGCCCGTCCTCTTGGAGCTTCTGGTCAGATACAAAGTGAAGTGAGCAGAACCAGGAGATCATTGCACATGGCAACAAGATCAATTCTGACAGTCTCAGCCCTCTTTGGCAATGAGATGATTCAGGCTGGTTCCAATGGTCTTGTGATGAAGAGATTCATCTGCACTCAGAGACGAGAATGGGACCGTGGGAAGTGAGTGTGGATCACAACACAGCATTCGCACTCTTTTTGTTGTTGTTCGCTTGCATTTTGTTTTCTTATTCATTTTCTTTCTTTTTTTGATTTGATTTTTCTTGTGCAGCAAGAGAATTGTATCAATATGTATGCCTATATTGGATTTAATGTATTTTTTGCCATGTTTAACATATATTGGATTAGTTGTCATCTAGGGGAGGGTGTGGGGGAAAGGGGGGGAAATGGGAACCCAAGGTTTTGCAAGGGTCAGTGTGGAAAAGTTATCTGTGCATGTGTTTTCAAAATAAAAAGCTTTCATTAGAAAATTTTTAAATTAAAAAAAAAAAAAAAAGATTGCCATGTGCCCAGATAACAGAAAGAGGCCATATGCACGTGAGTCCACAAGAAAACACCAAACATTTCTTAGACTTCACCGGTCAGAGAAGTCATCTTGTTCTCCCAGGAAGTATTTGATGAAGAGCTAGGGACCAAGATGTGATCTTGGTCTCTCTCTCTGATAGCATTCAGTGCAACTTCAAGCGAGTCACTCCATGGACGGGACACGTTCCCTCAGCTTGAAAGCCGGGCCATTGGCCGACTCCTAAGACTCCAGGACGATGTGGAAGTTCCCTGGCTCCAGAAGCGGAGCGTCCAGGCTCAGATTCCATTTCTGATGGAATGCCGTTGGGATGATGGATGACGTTTTCTTCATCTGTGAAATGAGGGAGGGGGCGGCTTCCGGGAGCCCTTTCAGCTCCGGGAGGGTGATCTATCCTGGGATTTTATGAGAGATGCAAGAGCTGTGAGCCCCGGGTGGGGAGAGATCATGGGTGTGCGGCAGAGGCAAATTTGGGAAGACTTTACAAAGAGGCTCCTTTCTGAGCAGAGTCTAAAGGAAGGGCAGGAATCGGGGAGCCAAGGACAAGGAACCTCCTGGCAAAAAAATGGAGGTAGGAAAGCGGGAGACGTGGACTGGCTAGGGGAGTGGTCCGGTTTTGCTGGACTGAAAATCGAGGTCATTTAGGGATAATTAAGGCTAGAAAGGCCAAATCATGTCCATGTTAAGGAGAGCATGAGAGTTTGAACTTTCTGAAGATTGTTGAGCAAATACAGAAAAAAGAATAGGAAATTTAATTTAAAAAGGTAAAAGAAGAAAGAATGAATGATGAGCCCGGCAGCAGAGTGTGAAGGACAGATTGAAGGGGAGAGAAAGCAAAGGAAAGGAAATCTACTAGAAGCTTCTTTTAACAGCCTAGGTGGCCGATGATAAAAACCTGAACTAGACGGTGATTGGGGAGAAGGGGGGAGGGAGGAAAGATGTGAGAAAAATGAAAGAGGTAGAACAGAAAGGGGCGGGACAAGGGAGAAAGATGAAGAAGAAAGAAGGATGTGGAGAGGAAAATAAAGAGGGAGGGAGGGGGAGAGAGACAGAGACAGAACAGAGATAGAGAGAAAATGCAGAGACAGGAGAAAAGAAGAATGGAAAGAAAGAAAAAAGAGAAGAGAGAAGAGGAAAGAAGAGGAGATAAAAGGGAAGGGAAGAGAAGAGGAAGAGAGAAGACAGGAGAGGGCTGGGAAGAGGAGGAAACAAGAAAAGGCAAGGGGAAGGAGAGAAGAAGGAAAAGGAAGGAAAGGGAGGAAAAGAGAGAAAGGGGAGGAGAAGAAAAGAAGATAGAAAGAGGAAACTTAAAGGCACAAAAGAAAGGAAGAAGGAAGGAGAACAAAAGAAAATAGAGGAAGAGCAACCTAGATGAGAGAGGGAGAAGAGTGAAGGAGACAAAAAGAGATGGGAAAATGTAGAGGAGGGGTTGATAATGGGTGGAAGGGAGAGCCTAGAACAGTCGGTATTAAATATATGCTAGTTGACTGACAGGCGGGGCTAGGTTGTGCCATCTCTTGGCAACATCTCAGTGTTTATTATTGGGAAAGCCTCCATTAAGGGCTAGCTGGAGGGCTATTCCTTGGGATGTTTACCAAAGAGCTCTGGATGGGGATCTAGAGTTGGGATTCAGATCCCAGCTCTGGCACTTACTACCTGTGGCTTCAGGGAAAAAAGCACTCACCTCCTGAATCCTAGGCCCTAAGAGGGGGCCTGATGGGATTGATCCATTCAACCTAAAGACCACCGGGCACAATGGGAACAGGGGAGTGAGGGGGTCTGCGTTCCAATGCTACCTCTGTTACTTCCAAGTTGCACGGCAAGTCACTTTCTCCCTCTGCGTCTCAGTTACTCATTGATGAGGGAGTAGATCTAGATGACCCCGAAAGTTCACCCCGACTCTAACTGCCATCCACCTTCCAGTGAGAAGGAAAAGCTCAGACTGGCGTCAAGCAGATAATCAGCTGCTGGTACTTAGTTTAAAAAAAAAGCACCTACTATGCATTTGAAAAACATCTACTAGGCTAATGGTTATTGGGGATATAAACTAAAGCAAAAACGTAGTTCTGGATCTCAAGGAGATCACTGTGTAACAGGCAAGAGAGACAATGTGCAAAAAACTCTTTCCAAACAAGCCATAAATGGGATAAATTGGAAATAATGTCAGATAATGTCATAATCGGGGGCAGGGGTGAAAACTTGAGCCCTTCCTGGGATTCTGGGGAGGTGAAAGGTCAGACTCCCAGAGAGCAAATGTTTTATCCTCTCAGAGATCAAAGCTCCCCCCCAAAGTGGGCAGGCCTCCAGCCTCTCCAAGGAGGCTGCCCTCCAGGGCCCAGGCCCCACACGGGGCTGGATCTCACTGCCTCCCTAGACTAGAGGTGATGAATGGAACCCACACAGAATGTACCTGAGCAGAGACCCAGAGACTCAGAGAATTTGACAGGTGAAAAGGAACCTCACAGACCAGGCAGGCCCAGGGGATCTTGAGAAAGTGTGAACAAACTTTTAAAATACCAGTTCTAATGGCTCAAAGACTATTGGGACATCCAGTAACTGGATAGCTGTGTTTCAATATAATTGCTTTTCTTCATAATCTTATGTAGTTGAGCTTATGGCTTTAAAAACATTATTCTGAGAAGGGGTCACTGAACCGCCCAAGGAATTCATGACACAAAAATGCTTTCGTTTTGATGGATGAAGATACTGAGGGCCAGAGAAGGACGGTGATTTTGCATTTATTAATTGCCTTATGTGTTCCAGCCACTGTGTGAGGCTCTGGGAACACAAAGGACCACATGAAACCCAACAGTCCCTTCCATCAAGGAGGTTATATTCTCCTGGGGTGAAGAAATGTGTCCATGAGCATCAATGGAAATTGATAGAACACAAGAGACCAGGGATGGGGCTCTCAGGAATATGGATAATCAGGAATGGCTGCTTGGGGGGACCCTAAAGAAAGCTGGATCCCCTGACCCTGTGGGCCCTTGTCTGGCAGAGGCAAGTTCTGAGCTGGGGGGGTTTCTAAGGAGCTCATAGGGCTGCTTGGCTTTGGGCACCGGCTGCTCAGAGGCAAGGGAAGGGCTGGACGTCACGGGACATGCGGCCCCAAGTTCTGGAGGCTGGGGTGGAGGGCTCCGGCTCTTCTTCGCCCCCTCAGCAGCCTTGTTGTTCCTTCTGAGCTGTGTGTCTGGAGGAGGGTGGCGGGAGCCAGCAGAGGCTCTAATGCAATCCTGGGCTGTCTGGCAACAGGAAGTGTAGGGTGGGTGCTCTTGCAGCCGGGCCGAGTCCAGCCCCAGCTCTTGGCTCCTTGGCTCTCACCCCACCCCACACCCTCCCATGAGCAGACCCACCTGGGGGCCTGGGGCAGGAAGGGGAGCCAGACTAGAGCTCCCCTCCCCCAGGACTTGTACCAAAAGGAGGGGATGGTGGAGGTAACTCGTGCTTTAGACTGGAAAAGTTTACCATAGGCTGCTTCGGAGCAGTCCTCTCGCAACTTCCTCTAGCTGTTGAGACATTTCGAGAGGCTCCTTGGGTCCTAGCCTGGGACAAGCTGTGCCCTGCAGAGCCTTCCATCCTCCAGCCCCATGGGACACGTCATCTCTCCCCACTCTTGGTCATCCCTCCCAGATCACGGAGTCTGTAGCTGAGAGCTCGAGCACTCGAGGACCCCGACATATCTGTCCTGTCCATGTTCCAAACCCTTCCGCCTTCCCTCCATCCTCCCTCCCCATTCCGCCTCCTTTCTCCTTGGCCACAGCCTTCTCCAGCCGGGGAGCTCACCTCCTGGCCACATCACTCAGCCTTTTGTACCTCAAACCCACCCAGGCCTGTGGTGACTTCCTCCCACTCACCGCGACTGGGCCGGCATCCCCTTGGGGAGGGGAAGGGGGCAAGGCTTGTGCTTGCCAAGAAGTCCCCTGCCCCATCTCTCACCCGTTCGGAAACTGTTCCGTAACCTCACCCCTCCCTCCATTCCGGATCCCATCTCAAAGTCTGAACTCCTTTTCTTGCTCTTTATCCCTCCAACATCTCATCTCTTCTTTTTAAAAGTAAACTTTTATTGATACTCTTTGTTTCCCTTTAGCCTTCCTTCTTCTCCTTCATATAACAAAGACATTTTTTTAAGGTTAAATACATGTAATTCTTTCAAACACATTTTCTATGTTGTGCAAGAAAAATCAGACCAAAAGGGGGGAAAACAGACAAAAAAAAGGTGAAAAACCCTCTGCTTCCACCCATATTCAGTCTCCAGAGTTCTCTCTCTGGATGTGGATGACAAGTTTCGTCCCTGGAATTGACTTAACAAAGAATGTTCAAGGCCCTTCCACCCTGCGTCCCCATTTCCCTCTCTAGGGCCCTATTGTCTCCTCAGTCACAACTGCCCCCATATCGTAAATAATGACTTAATCTTAATCCCCATATGCTGCAACGAGCATTTATTAAGCACCTAAAATATGCTGGGCACCGTGCTGGGTGCTGGAGGAATGCCCCAAACCCCCCCAAAAACAAAAAACAAAACAAAGAAGGAGCTCCTTCCCCCTTCCTTTCAAGAAGCTTATATTCAATCAGTCCCATAGTAGGGGCTCCTACCCCCCCCCCCCCGGAGACTTGAGCCAGGGGAAAGGAGAATACATTTGAAATCATAAAACCCGAGTTTGAAATCTGACTCCACCCTTACCTCTGCCATCTTGGACAAATCCCTTCTCTAGCCCTTATTTTCCTTGTCTCCAAAAGGAGGGGGGATGGACCTATGGGCCCTTCTAGCTCAGAACCTTCAGTCCTTGATGACTACGACTATGGTTGATGACCCTACAACTTTAAACTCCAGTCCCCTCACTGACATGGAACTCCCCACTGCCCCTACGCTTCTCCCGTCCCACCCGCCTGCCTTCTCTGACTTGTCAGGGATTTCTCCTTCTCTCTAGAGGTGGACAACGAATGGGGAATGATCTTAATTCACCTCCTGAGAATCACTAGACACCCTCTGTGGGACAAAAAGGAAAACGGAGAATGGAGAAACAAAGTTTTTTTTTTTTCCTTCTAGACATCTCCACTTTGCATTCATCCACTTCCCTCTAGCTTTATTCCCTTTTAAGCTCCCTGGTCTATGCTCTCCCCACAGAATGCTCCCACCTCCCAGCTTGGAGTTGGAGTAGATAGAACCAAGGGATGGAAAGTGGGAGGCCTGTGTGTGAGAGCCCTATATGAGAGGAACCCCAGAAAGGGGGTGGGTAGGTGGGGGTCCTTCCCAGGACCCAGATGAGATCTGAGATGGCTGTGTGGGAGCCCTGAATGCACCAGTGGGCTGGGGATGAAGGTGGGGAGGGAATGGGCTCGCCCCCCGTTGAGGCCAGTGGTGAATGCGTGCCTCAGGCCAGCCTGGTTCCCAGAAGGAGTTAACTGTCTCTGGGGCCAGAGTGAATCAGAGGCTCCACTCAGTACTGGAAATTCCCTGTGCATGGCATGTGGTCACCCAGAAAAGGGAAACGGTGCTTTTCGGAGTGGGGGACAGTGGGGGCCGGAGCGGAGCAGACGCCTGCTCGGGCCTTGCAGCAGCTTATTTATAAGCTTCTGGCTCTATACCAAGGAGGCCGACCAGCACCCAAGGGCCTGATGGTCAGGCCACAGCCTGAGGAGGAGGAGGGGTAGCCCTGAGGGAGAGGGAAAAACCTCAAGGGGGAATGGGGAGGGGGAAACAGTCTCAGAAGGCCCGAGGGCCAGACCTAGTCCAGGGGGGCTAGAACGGTTCCCTCCTGACCTTCGTCAGTCCCCTCCAAATGATTCTGCCAAGGTCTCACCATAACCTAGAGCTTTCCTCCTTGAAGATGTCCATTTTATTGCACCACTCCCTTCCTTCCACTCCCGGTCAGTTAGAATAGAACATCTTCACGTGTGCTGGGGGAGTCTCTTCTCTTCTAGGTCTGAGCCCCCAATTCTGTGGGGCTTTAGAACAAGACTTTGAATCACAGACTCACGGGATATAGAGCTGGGAGGAACCTTAGAACCTCGGCCCAAGTGCCCACTGTACAGCGGGAGTAATTGGCCACAGCCACAGGTCTAGTAGGGAGCAGAACCGGATTCAAAACCAGGACCTCTAACCCACAAATCCGTTCTTTTTCCTGCTAGAGCGAGCTGTGTCCTGTCAAAAAGCGACACTTCCCTGGGAAGCTGGACAGCTGAGAAACCTGGTTTCTCCTACAGGGTGCTGTTCATGGTGCCCAGATGGGCACAAAGAGCAACAGGGAGGACGTGGAAAAGCTTGCCCGCTTCAGTGGGCAGAGCTTGGGCCTGTTCTGAGCTGGAGAGTCTCGGATCAGAGGGAGCCATCTCTACCTTTAACAGACAGAGGAAACTGGGACACAAAAACATGTCCTAAGACTTGGTTATGGCAGCTGGGGAATAAAGGGCCTCAGAAAAACAAAGGGACACAGGAGACACAGGCAATGAGAGAGCAAAACCCCAGGATTTGGGTCCCAGCTCTGCTACTTCCTATGTGATCTCACGCAAGCCACTCTCCATCTCTGGGCCCAATTTCCTTCTCTTTAAGATGAATCAGGCTAAGGTCCAGGCCAGTAGACTAGACTATGGGGAAGGGGGGTTCTAGGATGTTCCCAGGTCCTCAGCATCAGATCCCAGCTGCCCCATCACTCTCCCCTCTACACTTCATCCCCCGCCGAGCTCCCAAAGTGACCTTCTTAATGCACAGATCTGCCCTTGTTGGTGCCCTGCTCAAGAAGCCTCAATGGCTCCCTAGTGTCTCTGGAATAAAACTGGATGTTTACAACCCACCTGGCTCCAGCCTCTCTTTCCAGGCAATTTTTACTTTAGGCCCCCTCATCTGTTCTACCTTCCATTCCAAGTGGCCAAGCTGCCTGTAGCTCCCGACCTCCCATCTCCTGACCCTGCCTTTGCAAAAGCTGGCTAGCCCCTTTCCCCAGGATGCTCTCCCTCTTCTTCTCCTCTGCCTCTTGGGATCCCTGCCTCCCTTTAAGACTCAGCTCCTCATTCCCTCCCAACCCTCACTACTTTGTAAGCTGATTTTTTTTCCCCTAAGATTTAAGGTCTTCAAAAGACTTGACAGAAATTATCTCATCTGATGATCCCAACAACTGTAGGAAATAGGTATCGTTTTACAGATGAAGAAATTTGGGCTAGGAAATTAAAAGACTTGGTCAGGGCCACACAACTAGGTGTATCCAAGGCAGGATTTGAATCCAAGTCTCGAGGGTCCAAATCCAGTGCCCTAACCATCATACCAAACTATCTCTCTAACAATAGCTAGCATTTATCTGGCACTTAAGGAAGTACTTTGGAATACTCTACCTCTGTTATCTTATTTGACAATTTGGTTCGTTATCTGTATACATTTTGTTTTTCCCCAGGGAACACAAGCTCTCAGAGGGAAGGAATTATTTTGTTTTTCTTTGGCCAATGCTTTGAACTGGGTCATGTGAGGAGGCTTTGAAGCCTGGGTCCGGGAGTGGGTGCCTTTTATCTGGAGAATGGAAGTGGGGGTGAGGGGATGTGAGAGTGGGGTCTCTTGGTAGGGCCACCACGTGGATAATTTCAAGGGAGTTACAAGGTCTGGGAAGAACGTCCCAGCCATTGGAGTCTCCCAAACAGACAAGCTCACTTTCCGTGTCCTTGGCCGTCCCCAGGTAGAGGCTGAGGGTCCACCTCTCAGGCCCATTCTAGTGGGGACCCCTTTGTGCCCAGGGTGGTCTTGATGGCTCTGAGGTGCCTCTAACTCTCCCATCCTGAGATTCCTTCTTTGGGAGGCGGTTTCTAAGTGCCTTCTAGATTAGGGGATTCTCCAGGGTCTTACAGCCCCCAGGACAACTCTGTGAAGTAGGGGAGACAAGTGCTTTTATCTCTCTTTTACAAGGGAGGAAACTGAGGCTGAGAAAGGGATTCCTAATCATCTCCCAGCTCCCTTTAGGGGGTGCTTCTTCAGGAGAGCTCACCAAAACAAGAGGGGAGTTGAGAGCACTGGCCTTAGAGAGTGGGAGGAAGGAGGGTTCTAGGGGCACCGGACCCGTCCCTAACCTGGCAGGATGAGGCTGCCCGGGATGGCTCCTGAGCCCAGAGCAAGCATTTGACCAAGCTGGAGATTCCCCAAACCCCCCTCCTCTGAGAGTGGTGGGGGTGGGGGCCAGGACCCCGCCCTAGTCCAGCTCCCCTCTGGGCTCTGGAGCCAATTGTCTGCAGAGCACGGCGGACTTGTTCCCAAAGGCCTGATGGGTGAGGGGGAGACCACACTGCAGAAGACGGGGGCAGGGAGGGGGTGCTGGAGAAGGAAAGAGGAAGCCGTGGGAAGAGGCTTGGGGAGATGGAGGGGCCAGAGGTGGGGGTGGGGGATGGATGAGGGGGCTGGGCAAGCCGCCAGCCACATTCATGTCACTCCTCCCAGTTTCAGTTTTTAAATAGCAGCTTGGTTTGGAGCAGAGTGGGATGGTCCTGCCCCACCTCCACCCCGGACTCCTCTTCTGGGCCTAAGATCCTGCTCCTGGAAGAAAACCCTGGCCCGGATGATCCCAGTGGGGCCAAGTCAAATGGCTTCAGCCAGGATCCCGATCGGTCAGTCCTGGCCTGGCTGGTGTTAGTGATTGGACTGGTAGATTCCAGAAGATCTTGGCTCTAGGCCTGGCTGGTCCTATTATCCACCTAGGGGATCCTGTAGATCCTGGTGCTGGCCTACTGGATCTCAGCAGATCTCAGTGCTGGGTCTGGTCAGTTCTATTCATTGGTCTAGAAGAACCCAGTAGCTTCCAGATCTGGGCCTGGTCAGTCTCAGTATTTGGACTGGTGGATCCCAGTAGATCTAAGCTCTGGGCCTGGCCAGTCTCTTTATTGGCCTGGGAGGTTCCAGTAGAGCCCAACTCAACCAGTCCGTTGTTGACCTGTTGGATCCCAATCGATCCCAGCTCTGGATCTGGCCAGTCTATTTTTTGGCCTGGGAGGTCCCATTAGATCCCTACACAACCAGTTCTGTTGTTGACCTGTTGGATCCCAATCGATCCCAGCTCTGGATCTGGCCAGTCCTCTTTACTGGTCTGGGAGGTCACAGTAGAGCCCAACTCAGCCAGACCTAGTAGATCCCAATCCATCCCAGCTCTGGGCCTGGTCAGTCTCAGTGTTTCGTCTGGGAGGTCCCAGTAGATCCCAACTCAGCCAGTCCTATTGTTGACCTGGCAGATCCCAGTTGGTCCCAACTCTAGATCTGGCCAGTTCTGGGAGATCTGGCCTGGGAGGTCCCAGTAGGTCCCAGCCTTGGGCTTGGTCAGTTCTAGATCTGGGGCTGGTGGCTGCCAGGGGAATCTGGCTCTGCGCCTGGTAGAATTGGGTGGATCCCGGTTCTGGGCCTGGTAAAACTGGACAGCACCAGGCTCTGTGGTCACTGAGGTAACTGCAGCTGGGCCCAGAGCAGATGAAAAACTTGATGACTCTCCACATTGGAAGCTTATTTATAAACCAGGCCCTCTCCTTCAGCACGGCAGCTGCACAGCCGCCAACTCAGCAGCTTGGGGGTGGGCAAGCCATCCAGGCCCCACAGGCCTCTCTGACACACAGGGGCCCCAGACACCCAGTTTCTGCTGGAAGCTACTGACATGGGGAGCCTTCAGGACCCCGCAGCCTGTGGGGGCTCCCAAAGGTCGGGCTCCGTGCTTCCCGGGGGCTGCCTGGATCTCCGGGGCTTCCCTCCCATCATCTCTGGAACAGCAAGGTGTCCCCAAAATGAGGGGCCTGGAGCCTTTGGACTGGCCCCCAACTGGGTCCCGCGGCCGCCTCTCCCCCTTTGCTCACTTTGCTCACGGAAAGCTCCTATGACACTTTTACCCAGGGGTTCTTGAGGGATTCCTAGGTCTGAAATGCCCCCAAACATAAAGCTGGGCTCATTTTTAGGTCACTGTGCTTCAGAACTCAGGAGTTCCCTATTCCATCAGAGAACAGGACCCCTTAGGAAGACGGGGTCTCTCACCAAAATCCCCTTCTTTGTCACTGGCTCCCAGTGCTCTCACCTGGGGAAGGGCCACCCCCAATGAACCAGTGAGTTCCTTCACCTGGGGTTGTAGGGTTTCCACTCCTCCCAGGACTACTAACATTTAAAAAATCAGTGTAGGACAGTAGATGGGCCTCAACCAGCAAAGTCCCACAAACTTTGACTCCTGGTAGAACAGACACTTTGGGCTCTTGAGTCACAGCAGGAATCCTATTGGACACTCCCGGGCTGTGGGTGTGAATCCGTGTTCTGCCAGCTTAGCAGCTGTCTGACCTTGGACAGGCTTCACTTCCCTGGGTCTCAGTTTCCCCATCTGTAAAATGAGATTGGGTTGAGCTAGAAGGTCCCTTCCGGTTCTACATCTAAGCTCCCGGTGGGGCTGCTGGGCCTGTGGCCCGGCTCCCAGCCCACTGGCAAAGCCTCCAAGCAGAGCAAGAAGGATCATGGGAGGAGGGTCAGATCCCACCAGGCCCTTCCCCCAATTCCTGTGTGATATTAGACGAGCTACTGGCCCTTGGGAGTCTCACGTTGCTCACTGACACAAGGAAGGTTGGTCGAGATGATCTCAAAGGTCCCTTCGGGTGACCCAGAAGTGAGTCATGCCCATGTCTAAGATTTCTGGGACTAATCCCCGGGTGCGAGAGCCCCTAAGGCTCGCGACCTGATCCCGCCGCCCTCTGCTGTGCCAGCCTCCTCCCCCACCCCCGCAGCGGGCCCACGGACCGGGCAGAACCGGGCCAGCCTGTCGGAGAGGGTCCTGGCCGCAGACAGAGCACAAACTCTGGGAGAGCCAAAAGTGAGGGTCGGGGACCCGCGGGGGCCGGAGCTCCGGCCCCACCTGCGGCCAATCCTGGGCTTTCTCCTTCCGTCTTAGATGCGCCTCGGGTTCCCGGGCCCGCTGTTACCCCTCCCTGGGCTCTGGGTCACACAGGGGAGCCTGGAGCCCGCACCCAGCCCCTTCGCTAGTGGGATGCCGAAACTGGCCCAGGATGGCCCAGGAAGGAGCCGAGCTAGGACGCGGGTCCCGCTCTGCCCGGTCCGGGATTCTCCCTCCCTCCCGCCCGCGTTCTCCCCCCTTCAGGACTGGCCAGGCCATGGAGCCGCAGGAGAGCCACCAGCGCCTTGTTCACTCTCTCTCCGTTTTACAGAAGTGGAAACTGAGGCCCCTTCCTCCGCGGCGCCCCCCGGTCTCCGCGCGCTCCTTAGGCGGGCGGCCTGACCCTCCCCCTGCACAGCTCCGGACCTGGGCCCCGCGGCCCTGCGGGATCTAAGTCTGGGGGCCCGGGTGGGCTCCTGCCGGGCTCCTGGCTGTATGGGGGGGGGGGGTCCCCGGGCCTCAGTTTCCCCGGGGGTGAGACGGGCGGGGCGGGCCTGCTCCAGCTCGGGGCCGGGGCTGGAGGGCCGCGGGCGGGAGAGCGGCCCCGCCGAGGGGACCCGGGTGGGCTCCTGGCTGTATGGGGGGGGGTCCCCGGGCCTCAGTTTCCCCGGGGGTGAGACGGGCGGGGCGGGCCTGCTCCAGCTCGGGGCCGGGGCTGGAGGGCCGCGGGCGGGAGAGCGGCCCCGCCGAGGGGACCCGGGTGGGCTCCTGGCTGTATGGGGGGGGGTCCCCGGGCCTCAGTTTCCCCGGGGGTGAGACGGGCGGGGCGGGCCTGCTCCAGCTCGGGGCCGGGGCTGGAGGGCCGCGGGCGGGAGAGCGGCCCCGCCGAGGGGGCGCAAGGCTCCGGCCGCCCCCAGGAGGGCTCGGCCCCCCGCCCCGCCCCGCCCCCCACCCCAGCAGCTGTCCCGGTTTCCAAATCCGCCGGGTGGCCGCCTGAGAAAACAGGAAGCGCGCAGTTACCACAGGAAGTGTGTTCTCCCTCCTCCCCCACCCAGCCCGGCCCGGCCCATTGCAAAACGCCAACAGAACAATTGCTCCAGGAGGCTGCGGCCGCCGGGAAACGCGCGCCGGAGACCCCGGCGGCGGCCGGCCCCGCGCGGCCCTCTCCGGCCTGGGCCCCCGCCCCGCCCCCGGCCTGCAGCCGCGTCCAGCGCCCCGGACGCGCCCAGAAGAGGCGCCGCCATCGCGGGAGGGGCGGCAGGGGGGGGGGGGGGGGCGGCCGGGCCCTCGGAGGCCCCCAGCCCTCCGGCCCCGGCCCGGGGCTCCTGCGGGCCACGCCCTCCCTGGCCCTTGGGTCCAGCCGGCCCCTCCCCCACTGCCACCCCTCGGGCCCCAGAGGCTCCGGGTCCCGCTGTCTCCCTCCCCTCCCCCACACTCACCTCCCCGTTTCCTGCCCCGGAGGCCCGCGTTTAAGGGCCAGAGAGAGGTGCGGGGCGACCCCCTGGAAGTCCTGGGCCCCGGGGCCGCGGTCCCCCGCGCTCTCCGAGGGCCCTGAGGGACAGTGAGGAAAGAAGAAGAGGACAGAGCATTTCATGGTGTTATAAATCAAAGAGGGAAGTCGGGACAGGAGAAATAAGAAACTTCCCTCCTACCCCCAGCCCTGGGACCTGCCAGGCAGCCGGGCCCAGCTCCCCCTGAGGCTCCCCAGCTTCCCTCCTCCAGGCAGGGCTGCCCCCAGGAAACTGGCCCTGCCTCCATCCCTCCGGTCTTCCTGCAGGTCCGGCCTGGACGGGCTCCATCCCCCCGCCGAGCCGCCTCCCCTCCAGCTCCCCCCACCCCGACTGACACCCAGGGGGCATCGGTTGGCAGCAAGAACGCCCAATGGGAAAATCTGGTCGAGGGCGAGGGGAGAATCCTCGGTGAGAGTCAGTCAGTCTCCGAACAGATTTTCCTTAAAGCTTCCTCTGGTCCCAGATCATGAATCAGTCAATAAACATTTATTAAGCACCTACTGTGTGCCAAGTACTGTAATGGCCGGTAGGAATAAAAGTTAAAAAACCAACAGCCCCTGCCTTCAGAGAGCTTCCCTTCCATGTGGGGACAGCAGATGTATACAGAGGCACTTACAGAGTGCACACAAGGCCGTTTTGGTGGAGCCCTGACCTCTAGGAATCTAGTAGGGACAAAAGACCATTTAATATCTATAGTGGAGAGATGGGGGATCTGGACACTTGATGGGTGCCAGGCTGGGCCTGTGGGAGTCAAAGAAGAATGCATTCAAAGTCATGGAGCTTGCAGTCAAGGCAGGGGCCCGCACCCCGGCCCCCAGGATCCCTGAACCTCGGGCTAGCCCTCTGACAGGCAAGCCCCGCCTGGGCCATTGCACTCTGCCAGCCAGCTGCCCTCTGTCTTCCTTGCTTTTCTCTCTCTTCCCCTGGCCACCCTCCCCTTATGTGTGTTGCCTTCTCCTATTAGAGCATCAAAGCGCCGTAAAGTCCGGGTTATATTTGCCTCTCCAGTACTGGCACAGTGAATACCGAAGAAACACCGCTTCCATCAGGCCAGGGTCTCTCTGGGTCTCATAAAAAAGGACTCACATGTTTGTAGCAGCTCTTTTTATGGTGGCAAAGGACTAGAAACTGAGTGGACGCCCCTCACCTGGGGAACAGCTGAATAAGTTATGGCGTGTGAAAGCAATGGAATATCATGGTTCTATTAAAAACAAAAGATGAGCAGGCTGATTTCAGAAAAGCCTGGAAAGACTTATATGAACTGATACTGAGCGAAGTGAGCAGAACCAGGAGATCAGTGTACCCGGCAAAAAGAAGATTGTGTGATGATCAATCTCACGGACTTGGCCCTTCTCAACAGTGTAGATTCAAGGCAATTCCTATAGACTTGGGATGGAAAATGTCATCCACATCCAAAGGGAGAACTATGGAGACTGAATGGGGATCAACACATGCTATTTTTACCATTTTTCCTTCTGTGTTTTTTTTTTTTTTCTTGTGGTTTTTCCATTTTGTTCTGATTTTTCTCTCCCAACATGACTCATGTGGAAATATGTAAGAGGAATGTACATGTATAACTTAAAAACAAATAAAATTTAGAAATATTGCTTCTATTCTTCCCCCTTTTCTTCCTTCCTCCCTCCCTTCCTCCTTCCTTCCTTCCTCCCTTCCTCTCTCCTTTCCTTCCTTCTCTTTCTTCCTCCCTCCCTTCCACCTTCCCTTCCTTCCTCCCTTCCCCTCTCTCTCTTTTCCTTCCTTCTTCCCTCCCTCCCTTCCTTCCTCTCTCCCTTCCTGCCCTCCCTACTGATTCCCCTCTTCCTTCCTTCCTTCCTTCCTTCCTTCCTTCCTTCCTTCCTTCCTTCCTTCCTTCCTTCCTCCCTCCCTCCCTCCCTCCCTCCCTCCCTTTCTCCCTTCCTCCCTTCCTTCTTCCATAAAGAGGCAGGTTGGTGTGGTAACCAGATCGCTGGAGCTAAATTAAGGGAAAGCAGGTTCAGCTCCTGGCTTTGCCACTTGCTTCCTGGACAGGGAAAGTGTGCTGGACCCTTTTCAGAAAACAGTCACTTACCTATCAGGGTTCATTTGATTGTTTTGTTGATTGTCTAGACTTAAGACCAAGCCAGTAAAGTGTCCCGAATTCTGATCCTCCACTGCCCTTGGTCAGCATGCTCTCCTGCGGGGCAACCTAGGGCAAGAGCCCTCACTTCCCTGGCCGCCCATAAAACGGAGGGATTGGACTGGGTGGCCTCTCAGGTCCCTTACACCTCTAAATCTATAATCAACCAATCAAAAAGCATGTATGAAGTGCCTATTATGTGCTATAGAGCACTCTAGGAAAAACTGGGGATAATAATTTCTAGATCAACCCTCAAGGAGCTTCCATTCGACAATACATTTGTGGGAGGTGGTCAGGAAAGGGAACATGTCATAGAGCAGCCCTGTCGCTGTTTACCCAGTGGGCACACTAAGTCCTCTGACTTGGAGCCAGCCCTGGTTTAATACTTGACTTGTTGTGGGTATTTAGCCCCATTAGAACACGCGAGCTTGCCCTGGACATGTTGTCCTGTGGGCAGCTGCAGAAACAAACAGGAGTCTTCTCCCTCTCAGTTAGGCAGTAAGGCTTTCCAAGGGACTTCCTTTCCAACAGCCCTGGGATGATGGGACAATTACTATTAGGTCCATTTTAGCAATGAGGAAACTGAGGCAGGGAACCGTTAAGTGTCAGGCCCACCGACCTACAAAGGAATGTTTGTGAAGTGCCTGCTAGTGGTAAGCACCCTGCTGGACACAGGTACAGATAACACTGAGTGAAATAACCCCTCTTCACACTGTAGAACCTCTGAGGTCCTTCGTCAGATGTTTGTCCCCAAAGATCTCCCTAAAAATGGGGTGAACCTCTCCCGCTGTGGGAGGGACCTAGTGTGGAATCCATTCACCAAACATTGTCCTTTGGTGATGGACATTGTCATTTGCTGATGGTGATAAGACGGTTTCCTGGAGCAAAGAGAAGCCAGGAGGGGGAAAGTATGAAGCCAAAGTCAAAAGAACAGAAGATTCAAATCCTAGCTCTGCCCTTTACTAAGACTGGCTACCATCTACACGCCGCTGTAAGATTTACCAAAGGCTTGACAGTTTATATTTGATCCTTACAATAACCCTTCAAGGTGGGTGCTGCTATTATGTTTATTTGACAGTTGAGGAAACTGAGACAAATTAGGTTAAATGACTTAACCAGAACCACACAGCTAGCAGGGACCTGAGGTAGACTTTGAACTCCGGTGTCTTTGGACCCCAGAACCAGCCCGCCTTCGGCCTCCAACAAATCACCTCATTCCTCTGCCACAGCTTCATCATCTGTATGAGGAGGGGGCTAGACTCAGTAAGCCCGACGCAGCTTCAAATCCATGATCTAACTACCTGGATCCCTGAATTCTTCTCCCCCCTCCCCATGTGCATCTTCTTCCTTCTCAGGGGATAGAGCAGGACCCTGATCACTGGGATGTTTGACTAATAGTTTGGACCGACTCTTGGGGTCATTCTGGGGTCAGGCCCTTAGGCTCTCGGGGACCCTTCCTTCTCTTTCCCAGGGTTCACCACTTCCTCCCTCTCACCTTCCTGACGCCTCCAAATCGAGTCTGAGTGTGGGAGACTAGAGCATCTCAGCTGTGTCTTCTCATATTGTGGGGTTTCTCCCCTTTCTAGGCCTGGGTCACCAGCCCACAGACTGTCCTGACCCTAGAGGAAGGAGGTAGCTTCCCATGAGACTAGCCCATCCCAACGATCCTCAGGACTCCCCTGGTCCACCATATCTTGGGAAAAGAGACCTTAGAACTCAACCTCCCCCTCCCCCCCCACAAGCAGCAATCCAAAGCAGGGACCATTCATCAGAGGTCATTTGCTCCAACCCTGTTATAAGGGAAACCTTGGCCACAGGGAGTGCGTAACAGAGCTAGTATTCCATTGGCTTTGCCCTCCCCTCATTCCTCTTCCCTAGTTCTAAGCCCACACTCTTACCCCATGCCCTCCCAGGTACCCCCACCCCGGTTCCCAGCCTTGGCAGGGCTCTTCTCTTGACCTTGACTGCCCAGGTGGCTGATAAAAGGCTTAAGGAATTCTCTCTCAGGATGAGAAGGGACTTCAGAGATGACCTCACCGGTGTGATTCGGACAAACTCTTATCTGCAACATCTCCCCAAAGTAGTCTTCTAGACTTCCCAGTGAAGAGGGAACCCAGAACCTTTCCAGGCCATCCAGTGCACTGTGGGAAAGCTCTCCATTCTCATCATTTTGCCTTATGTAGGACAGAAATCTGCTTCCCTGACACTTTGTTCCTAGCTCTTTCCTCTGGGGTCAGGCAGAAGAAATCTTGTTCTTCTGCGAGTGCTTCTCCCTAATTCTCCTCTTCTTCACACTAACCATCTTTTGTTCCTTCACCTGATTTTTATATGATATGGCCTCGAAGGCGGCTGGTGGTCTCCGGTTGATCCATTTTATTTCTTCAAGTGTAGTGCCCAGAAACCAACAGGGTTCACCAAATGGGGTCTGGCCAAGGGGAGTTAACAACTAACAGCTAAAAGGGGAGTTAGAAAGACCTGTATTCAAATCTCACCCCAGATCCTAACTGTACAATTCTAGGAAATTCGTTTAATTTTACGCTCATCTACAAAATGGAGACAATAATAGCATCGATCTCATAGACCTGTTGTGAAACTCAAATTAGTAAATTGCTTTGTAAATTTGAAGCCGCTGTGTAAATGCTAGAACACTATCCTCCCCGAGGCTGCCTTCAAATGCACATTCTGAAGAGCTGCCAGATCATCTGGCCAAGCATCCCAGAAAACACCCAGATCTCTTTACCTGCAGGATTCTCTAGCCCCATTTCCATCATCTTCCACTCGTCACCCTGATTTTTGGAGGCGAAGGGCAAGGCTTTACTTTCCTACAGGATGAATTTCATCTGAAATTCTTCAGCTCCTTGCATTAGCCCTGTTGAGATACGATGGATCTTCAATCTTGTTATTATTAGTAGTAATATTACTATTAATATACTATTATATTAATATAGTACTACTATACTAATAGTAATACTAAATATACTATTAGTATTACTATTAATATACTATTAGTATTACTATTAATATACTATTACTATTAACATACTATTATTAGTATTAGCTATTACTTCCCCACTTTGTATCATCTGCAAATAGTACTAATAAGAACTTGCATTTATACAGATCTATAAAGAGCTTCATTAATAGTATCTCATTATAGCTTCACAACAAAACTGGGAGTCAGGTGCTATTATTATCCTCATGGTGCAGATGTGGAAATTGAGGCAGAGGTTATGTGACTTGCCCAGGATAACGAAGCTAGGGAATATCTGAAGTTAGATTTATCCAGAATCCATTCAATTCATCGACAAAATATAAAACAGCAGCAATCCAAAACTTGGATTCCCGGAGCACTCCACCAGAGAGCTCCTCGAACCTGCTAACAAGGTATTAAGCAAGTCTTGACATTCAACCATCCATTCTGAAATGCCCCAGTCGGTTTTATTCTTTACCCTCGAGGCGATATTTCTCCATCTTGTCCAGAAGGATGGTGCGATATACCCTGAAGTGCTTTATCAAGATCTCAGTGAATTCCAGCTGTCCCTTTCATATCTCAAGGCTTAGGGGCAAGGCTCCCCATGATCTGGAAAATCTGCAGAAAACTTTTTGGTCCTTCCTTTGTACCAGAGAAGTCTGAAATATTATTATATCAAAAATATATATATATTAATATATTATATTAAAATATATTATTATATTAAAATATTATATTGTATTGAATTAAAATTATATTATATTACATTAAAATATGTTGATATTATACAATGCTATCCATGTATTTTATGCATTTCTAAGTCTCTAAACTTGTTCTGTGTTGTTTGTTGGTCTTCCCATATTGTCTAGAACTTCCACAAAACTCCCTAAAATTTCCATTGAATTTCTTATGGCAACCCACAATATATCAAAACCAGGAAAAGTTGCAATGTTGCAATGGATAACTGCATTGTGTGTTGTATTCTTCTGTTCTAGAAACCCTGTTAAAGAATTAAATCTTGTTGGGGCAGCTAGGTGGCAGGTGGATAGAGCACCAGCCCTGAAGTCCGGAGGACCTGAGTTCATATTTGGCCTCAGACACTTAACATGTCCTAGTTGTGTGACCCTGGGCAAGTCATTTAACCCCAGTTGCCTCAGGGAAAAAGATAATTAAATGGAATTAGTCTGACATCTGGAGAACTAGGCAATGCCATTTGACTCTTAGTGATCACAGATTTCCTTTCAATTTCTTCACCAGCCATCTCTTTAATAAAACATTCTGAATACTGACGCATTTTTTTTTTCATGAAAAGTTTAGCAAGAAACCATGGCAACATATCCCAAAGATTATACACTCTGACCAGGTTGGTTTCATACCAAGAATGCTGGACTAGTTCTATATTAAGAAAACTATGATCGTGATGATATAAGAAATGATAGAGGGATGATTTCAGAAAAATCTAGAAAGATCCACATTAATTGTTGCAGAATGAAAGGAGCAGAACCAAAAGAACCTTGTACACAATAACAGCAAAATTATAGTGATGATCAACTGTGAAAGACTTAGCTACTCTGATCAAGACAATGATCCAAAAGTCTCATGATGAAAATTGCTATCTACCTCCAGAGAGAGAACTGAAGGTCCCAGGAAAATAACTTTTTTCACTTGCTTTATTTATTTTGCCTTTTTTTTTTTTTGCAACATAGCTTATATAGAAATGTTTTCTATGATTTCACATATATCATTTGACGTCATATTGTTTGTCTTCTCAAATGAAGGAGGAGTTGAATGGAGGGAGAGAATTTGGAAATAAAAATTTTAAATAAAGAACATTAAAGACCGTATGTTTTTTGCTTGTATTATTATGTTAATTATATTTATATTTGATTTTTAAATAAAAAGCATGTGATCATATCAACAGATACAGAAAAGGCTTTTGACCAGACATAACACCCATTGTACTAAAAACACTAGAAAGCATAGGAGTAAATGAATCTTTCTTAATACAATAAGTAGTATTTATAAAAAACTAAGAGCCATTATTATATATAATGGGGATAAATTGGAGGCGGTTCTAATAAGATTAAAGGAAAAGAAAGGATGTCCATTATCACCATTATTATTCTTCACAGTTCTAGAGATGTTAACTATAGTGAGAGAACATAAAAAGAAATTGAAGCAATAAACATGAATAAAGAGTGGGACAGGTGTAGGCAAAGTTAGTGCTTTTTGCAGATGATATGGCGTACTTATAAAAATACTAGGGCTGGCTTAAAAAATAATTGAACCAACGATTTTAACAAAATTGCAGGATATAAAAGAAATTTATACAAATCATCAACATTTCTGTATGTTACTAAAAAATTTACCATGAAGAAACAGAAAGAGAAATTCCATGTAAAATGGCTATAGAAAGCATAAAATGCTCACCAAGATCCATACAGGAAGTATATGAATGCAACTATAAGCAGTTTATACAGATAAAGACAGATGTAAATAGTTGGGGAAATATCAATTAATAATGGGTAGTCTGAACAACTATAATAAAAATAGCAAGACTACTTCCACTACTTTTCTTATTCAGTGTCTATTAAACTACCGATACTATTAAACTATTAAGCTACACATAATTAAACTACCAAATGATTACTTTATAAAACTAGGAGGGAAACAACAACAAAATTCATCTGGAAGGAAAAAAAAATCAAATTTCAAGGGAAATAACATAAAAAGATGGGAAGAGAGATGTTCAAGTAGGATAAGATCTCAAACTGCTACAAAGCTATCAAAACAGTTTGTTGCTAATGTGGATTAGTTAAGCAATATAGAGGTTGATCAATGAATTGATTGTGTATTGTACTGAGTCTTTGATAAACCCAAAGATTTCATCTATTCAGGAAAGAATTAACTATTTAGCAAACATCACTGGTAAAGCTCGAATGCAATCTGACAGAAACTAGATGGACACCAACATCTTACACCATATACCAAGATGGACCCAAAATGGATTCATGACTCAGACATAAAGGATGACATCATATGGGCATGGAAAAAATGACCTGTTATAGCTACAGAAGAATTAGTGAAAAAACAAGAGAGAGGATCACAGGAGCTAAAATAGGCAATTTTGATTGTATTAAGTTTAAGAGGTTTTGCACAAACAAATCAATGTAATTAAAATTAGAAAAGAAATAGGTAAAGGGGGAAAGTATTTAAAGCAAGTTTCTCTGATAACAGTCTCTCATCTCTAACATATATAGGCAATCCATTCCAATTTATAACAATGGCTCTTGTTATTTGTTGCCCAAATGGCAAATGATCACAAGATTTAAACAGACAGTTTTAAAATGAAAAGATCCAAGCTATTAATATAAAAAAAAATGCTCAAAATCACTAATAATTAGGGCAATTGTTATTAAACAACAACAATTAGAACGACTCTGAGATTCTATCTCATATCCATTTGTAATGTTCTTCTCTTCTCTAAATTATAATGTTCTATAGGAGCAGATTTCTTGGGGAGCTTCTGGAGGCAGCCTTAGTTTCAGTTCAGAGTAATAATCACCTCAGATGTAGCCAGCTGTTAAAAGTTCATCCTTTATTGTCTCCTTCAAAATAGCCCAATTAGCTTTCTTAGAGGCCTATTTCTCTCCTTGGTTCCAAGAGCTCCTGTTGCTAGTCCTTTGCCTCTGCCAGCTTCAGCCTCCAGCTCTCTCTGAATCCTTCATTCTGCCCATCTGAATCCTGGCTTCTCAATCTCCCAAAAGTCTCTAGTTGGCTTGTAGGAGCTCCTTATATATGATCTCTTAAAGGTGTGCACTCAAAGGTTGACTCCTCCTCCGAGAGTGGGATTGTGGAAGCGGTGACTTGTGAATCTCCTGGACTTGTGAATCTCCCGACTGAATCCTGACTTGTGAATCTCCCGGACTTGTGAATTGTGACTATCAATTCCAGTGACTTAGCACTTTGTAAGAATCCTAACACCATTAAATCGACCAAGTTGTCAGAGAAAGAAGATGACAAATGCTGGAGGGGCTCTGGGAAAACAGGCACATTAATTCACTCTTGGTGGAAATGGGGAGTTGTCTAGCCATTTGGAAAGCAAGTTGAATTATTCTTTGAAAGTTATTAAACTGTGCATACCCTTCTGTCCAGCAATATCATTTTCAGTTCTATGTCCCAGAGAAACGTTTTACTATATGTACAAAGACATTTCAATCAACCAATCAACAAATAAGCTTTTATTAAGCACCTACCATGTACCAGGCACTGCGGTGTATGTCTAATGTTTCTTTTGGCAGTAGAAAATAATTGGAAACTGAGAGGGTAATCTCCATCAAGGAATACATCAAGGAAACAAATTGAATCCTGAGAAATAACAGAGGAGACCATTTCAGAGAAACTGGGAAAGATCTGTGTGAACTGATGAAGAGGGAAGTGAGCAGAACCAAAACAATCTATACAACAATATTAATTTTGTTATTCAACATTGCAAAGACAAATGACTTTGAGAGTATTCAGAACTCTGATCAACACAATGACCAATCACAATCCCAGGAGACTCAAGATGAAGCATTGTTGATGATTTCTTGAGAAAGAGAGAGATGATAGACTTAAGGGTGCACACTGACACTTTTTTTATTTTTATTTTTTTGGACATAGCTAAAAGGGGAATTTGCTTTGCTTGACTGTAGATATTTGTAATAGAGTTTTTGTTTTTCTTTCTCTTTGGCAGAGTATGGGGCGGAGAGAAGGAAGTGGGATGGAAAGGAGGTAGATTTTCATTGATTAAAAACCCCAAAAATGTAATTGAAAAAATGAATTGAGAAATATAAAATGTTGTTGATCTTGTTGTTTGTTTTTAAAATACCGAAACTAATCTGGAGATGTGATTGTTCCAGTACTCAAGCCATCGATGTAGCTGTTGATGGCCTAAGTACAGAAGCCAGCATACAAGGTACTGGGAATTCAAACATCACAGAGTTTCTGATCAGTGTTAACCCATGTCAAAAATGCAGAGGCAGAGAAACCACAGTCAATCAGACCAATGCTGTGTCCATGCTGAGTATCCCTTCCATTGTTAACTATTTTTAAAAAACTTTATTAAAGCTTTTTATTTTTAAAATATATGTACGGATAATTTTTCAGGCAAGAACTTTCTATTTCTCTTTCTACTTCCTATATATCATCACCTTTATCCCCACAAAATTGTGTATATACTATAAAGCACTAAGCACAGGTATTATTCCTATTGACAGATGAGAACACTGAGGTCCTGAGAGGGAATAGGATAAAAGTATGGAGCATTTCTGCCCTCTTCTACCTCCTCTCTCTTCATCCCTGGCTCCTTGGTCTCACCAAGCTGGGAAGATACACGTCTGGAGACTTGTCTGTGGAGAGAAGCTCAGACATCCTCCTCATCAGATAGGACCTGTCCCTCTGTCCCTTCTGTCCCTAAACCCTTCATCATTCAATTCGTTCATCTGTTCATTCATCCATTCATATGTTCATGCTCCGCTTGGAACCATGGGGGTTTCTGGATACAGCCTTACTTTATGGGAGTTTATAATCCAGTTGGAGAGACAACCAGCTCCCCTGAAAAAGTAGAGGCTTTCTAACATAAGCCAGCCTATGACAAAGGTACCAAGTACTGCTCCTTTCCTCTGAGGAGACATCCTAAGCCATGAAGACCCTGTGGGTACAAGGTCCCGGTGGTAGCTACAATGGTGTGACCAGTGGATTTTAACCCCCTTGGAAAAACTCCTGGCGACAAAGGATGGACTGTGGTGAACACATTGGTCTTGAAATCAGAGGACTTGGATTCAAATCTAGACTTCTCGACTTAGGACCTATGTGATCATGGGCAATTGCTGCATGTCTCTGAGTTGGTTTCTTTATTTGTAAAATAAGAATGTTGGATGACTTCTATGATCAGGAAGCACATACAGACATGAGTCTGGACTTAGGAATCTAGCGTGATGCTAGGAATGCAATTTCACTTCTATTTGCCTCATCTATAAAATGGGAATAATTGTGTCTATCTCCCAGAGTTGTTGCAAGGATCAAATGTAAAGCATTTAGCACATAGTAGGATTCAATTGCAGTCTTCCCCACTAGACAATGGGGATTCAAGGTTATCCTTCTGGAATCCCCCAGTTCTGGGTCTATTATAGGACTCATTTTCGGTTGCTTGAAAAAATAGGAGGCTATATATTTTAGAAAAAGAAATTGAAAGAACCCTCAAAGAACTCCCTAAAAACAATCTTCAGGGACAGATGGATTTACCAGTAAATTCTACCAAACATTTAAGGAACAATTAATTCCAATATTACATTGGAAATAATTGGAAAATAGGGAGTCTTCCCAAATATCGAAGTGAAAATGTTAAATTAAATATTAGCAAAGAAATTATAGCTGTTTATTGCCAGGATGGGATGAATGACCTAGAATGGGTCATTTCCTAGGGGGTCATTTCCTAGGGTCAATTCCCTAGATGGGAAGAATGACCTATGATCAGGTGGGATTCATACAAGAAACACAGGGCTGGTTCGGATTAAGAAAACTACTAGTATAACTGATCATATCAATAACAAAGCCAACAGAAATCATATGATTATCTCCCTAGAGGCAGAAAAAGCTTTTGACAAAATACAGCAGCCGTTCCTATTAAAAAACACTAGAGAACATAGGAATAAATGGAGTTTAATTGAAAATGATAAATGATATTTATCTAAAACTATTAGCAAGCATTATCTGTAAGAGGGATAAGTTAGAAACCTTCCCAATAAGATCAAGGGAGAAACAAGGACGCCCATCATCACCACTATTATTCAATATAGTATTAGAAATATTAGCTTTAGCAATAAGAGAAGAAAAAGAAATTGAAGTTATTAGAATAAATCATGAGAAAACAAGACTATCATCTTTGCAGATGATATGATGGAAAATCTTAGAAAATACTAGAGAATTAACCCTCCTCCCCCCTAAAAAAACCAGTTGAAACAATTAAAAACTTTAACAAAGTTGCAGAATATAAAATAAACCCACATAAATCATCAGCATTTCTGTGTATTACCAACAAAACACAGCAGCAAGAGATAGAAAAAGAAATACCATTTAAAATATCTGTAGATAATATAAAATATTTGGGAATCTACTTGCCAAGACAAATCCAGGAATTCTATGAACACAACTACAAAACACTTTTCACACAAATAAATTCAGATGTAAACAATTGGAAAATATCAATTTTTTGTGGGTAGGCTGAGCTAATAAAATAAAAATGATAATTCTATATAAATTAATTTACTTCTTCAGTGCTATACTAATCAAACTACCAAAAAATTATTATTATTATTATTATTTTGGTCTGGAAGACCAAGAATATCAAAGGAATTAATGAGAAAAAAAAGCAAAGTAAGGTGGCCTACATATACCAGATATAAAACTATATTATAAAGTGGTAATGATCCAAACTATTTGATATTGGCTAAGAAATAGGGTGGCAGATTAGTGATTCCACTAATTAGATTAGGTTCACAAGACAAAGTAGTCAATGACTATAGTAATCTAGTGCTTGATAAACCCAGTCTCTAGCTTCTAACATAAGAACTCACTATTTGACAAAAACTGCTGGGAAAACTGGAAAATAGTATGGCAAAAACTGGGTACGGACCAATACCCGAAACCAAGATAAGGTCAAAACGGGTACATGACTTAGACATAAAGGGTGATATTAGGAGAGGAAATTAGGAGAGGAAGAAATATTTACCTGTCAGATCTATGAAGAGGCGAAAATTTATGATCAACAAGAGATAGAGAGCACTAGGAAATGCAAAATGGATAATGTTTTTATTCCGTTAAATTAAAAAGGGTTCGCACAAAATAAAACCAATGCAGCCAAGATTAGAGAAGGGAGAACAATTTTTACAAACAATTCTTCTAATAAAGGCCTCATTTCTCAAATATATAGAGAGCTGAGCCAAATGTACAAGACTATAATATAATTAAATATAAGAATTCAAGTCCAAATAGTCAAAGGATATGAATGGGTAGTTTTCAAATAAAGAAATTAAATCTATCTATAGTTGTCTGAAAAAATGCTCTAAATTGCTATTGATTAGAGAAATGCACATTAAAACAATTCTGGTACCACCTCGTAATTATCAGATGGGCTCATATGACAGAAAAGGAAAATGATAAATGTTGGAGAAGATGTGGGAAAATTGGGACACTAATGCATTGTGGGTGGAGTTGTGAACGGATCCAGCTGTTCTGGAGAGCAATTTGGAACTACGCTCAAAGATTTGTAAAACTATTGATTAGCAATATCATTATTGGGTCTGTAGCTGATCATAAAAAAGAGAAAAGGACCCATACATACTAAAGGATTTAGAGCAGCTCTTTTTGTCATGGCAAAGAATTGGAAATTGAGCAGAAGCCATCGGTTGGGGAAGGGCCGAACAAGTTATGGTATATGAATTAATGGAATATTATTGTGTTATAAGCAATGCTGCTTAGGTGGATTTCAGAAAAACCTGGAGAGACTTATACCAACTAAAGCTGAGTTCTGTGCGCAGAACCAGGAGAACGTTGTAGACAGTAGCAGCAACCACATGTGATGATCAACCCATGCACTTAGCTCTTTTCAGAAATACGATGATCCGAGATAATTCCAAAAAGGCTCATGACGGGAAATGCCGTCCACATCCAGAGAAAGAGCTCCTCTTTTTGGTTTTGTTTTGTTTTTCATGGCTTTTTTCTTTTGTTCTGTTTCTTCTTTCCCAACATGACCAATGTGGAAATATGTTTACATGATTGCACATGTATAACCTACATCAGATTGCTCGCTATCTTGGGGAGGAGGGGATGGAGAGGAGGAAGGAAGAAAAATTTGGTACTCAAAATCTTAGAAAAAAATGAATGTTGAAAACTATTTGTACGTATCATTGGAAAAAATTAAATACTACTTACCAAAAAAAAAAATAAATAAAAAAAGAATAAGGGGTTATATGTCGATGTTCCCAGGGGACTTGTATAGGGAGGAGGTGATATATGCAAAGGGGGGGGGGCTGAGTGCAGGGATGCAGAGGGCTGGGGAGGGGGGGCTGTAACCCAGAGCCCATCCACACACTGTCTCACCGCAGGGCAGACCAGGGCCCTTATCTCCAGCAGCAGCTTCCGTCCCCCACCACAACCCTCATCTCTGCCTCCTGGCCCCCCCTGGGGTTGCAGGGGCACTGGGCTGGAGATGCCCCTCCCCCCAGGCCCCGTCCTCCTCCTCCTCCTCCCCCAGGGGAGCTGGCCGGAGAGGCTGCTGCCCAGCAGAGCGAAGAGGGGGCCCAGCCCCCCAGGTGGAGGAGCCGGAAGTGATAAATAACTTCTCTTTGCCCTCCCGAAAGTGGCAGTCATTGAACTGGCTCCCGGCATCACCAGCCGGCTGCTCTCCCCCCTACTTCTTCCCCAGCCAAAGCCCCCTACCATCTTCTCTATGGATTAGTCTTGTACAAACCCCAAGGACATATTTTCAGCTAGAAATGGGGGTGATGGGGTAAGGGAGGAATCTCTCAAAGTGTTTGGGATATTTGTAGCTGTATGACCAGGAACACTTCACTTAACTCTTTTGCCTCAGTTTCCTCATCTGTAGAAGGAGCTGGAAAAGGCAATGGCAGTCCAGTCCAAGACCCAGCCCCAAGACAGGCTGACCCCAGTGGGAGAAGGTGTGACTCAACAGGTCCTGTGGGTAGCCCGTGGGGCTGGAAGGCCTGGAGCATCACATTTGGGGGGTCACAAAATCTCCTAACTGGGATGTATCTTCTAGCTGGGGGGGAGGGGAGGGGGGAAGCTCTGCTTTCTAACTCATCTTTCTGAGTTTCCTTAATTATAAAATGGAAATATTGGCACCGAGTTCGGAACAGGAGGGGACCCTTTAAGGGCCTTCGGTCCCATTCTTTCATCTCACGGATATAGAACGAAGGCTGGAAGTGGAGGGAACCACCCTTCACTTCACATGGGTCATCTAGGTGCTGATCCAGGCAGGATTTTGATTTCAAAGCCAGTGGTTTTCACCTATAAGTCCTTCACAGGCTAGCGAGAGCAAAGGGCTTTGGGAACCCGAGAGTCCTGTGGAAATATGAGTTATTGTTTTGAAGGAGAGGAATAAAATGAAGGCGAGGGGACAGAAATGTCTCCTCCAACTCCAGGCCCTTTATTTATTCTCTTGAAGTAAGTAGCCCCCACCCTGCAAAGGGAGAAAGAAGGTGTTGGGGAGCGAGCAGTGAGATCCCCACCCTTTACCACAGGCCCCTTGGGCCCTGCCCGCCCAGAGCTGCCTCCTTTGGCCTAAGCTACAGCAAGGGACCCAGGAGGGGGCGGCAGTGGCTGGTGAGGTGACGGGGACCACCGGGCATGGAAGTAGGAGTGGGGCAGGGGAGGGAAGGATGAGCCTTTAGCTCCCAGATTCAGGGGAGAAGACGCTGAAAATGAGATTCAGCAAAGGGCAGGGGGAGGAGGCTCTGAGAATACCGGGGAGTAAGTCCCGGTGGCCCCAAGGCCCAGGAAAAGACCTGACCCCTCAGCCCCCCAGCCTGTAGGGAGTCAGTCACGCTACCTGCAGAAGACTTTCCCTTGGGGACCATGCACAGAATCACACCCTGCTCAGGGGAGCTGAATGGGGCCCTGTCTTTTGTCACTGAGTAAACTGAGGTCCAGAGAAGGGAGGGGCTTCCCCACCAGAGCCATATGAACCTCAAGCTTCCTTCGGACTCTTTGGCTTTCTTTTTAAATTTACTTTTTTTTTTTTTTTTTTTTTACTTAATGTTTTTCCCATCTCTCACTTGCTACACTGCGTGACTCAGTGGAGTCACTGGTCCTTAACTTTTTCCTGAGTTCCCTATTAGCTTTGTGATCCTGGGCAAGCCATTTTACCCCGTCTACCTCAGTTTCCTCATCTGTAAAATGAACTAGATCAAATCTTCTTAAACTGCAGGTCACAAGTCTGTAGGGAGTCAAGTAATTGGATGAGGGGGTCACAAAATTATGGTTTATTATCAGTAAATGTTTGATTTGTATATCTATTTTATATTACATAAAAGGGCTTGGGAGTGGAAAAAGTTTAAGAAGCCCTGGACCACACAATTGGGCTCTAAATATTCAGCACAGGTCCGCGCCACAGGCAGGAGTACTTCCATGACATCTTTACACTGGGCCTCGGAGCCCCTCGGGTACATGTCTAAAGAGCCAGGGGACGTATCGTTTCATGACTTTTCTGGCACAATTCCTTTTCAAATTGCTTTTCGGTGTGTTAGACAAGACAGAGCTCTAGGGGATGCTCCCGCAGTCCCCCCGACATTTGCCGTTTTCCACTTTTGTCGTCTTCTGAGGTCAGTCTGACGGGTACAAGGTGGAACCTTTCAGTTGATTTCTGATTTGATTCCCATTCACTGCAGCTTTCTGCTCCTTTCCTGGTGGCCTCTCCCTCGGAGAATAAATGAAAACATGGCCTCCAAGATCCTGCCGATCCTCCCACAAATGCCCAGTGACAAAAGAGCAAGAGCTCACCGTCCAAAGTCGGGATGACTTGGATGAGCCTAGGAGGGATTTTTGGTCCCGGAAGGAAGATGGGCCAGGAAGGATGGTGTCAGGAGCTGGCTACTAGGATAGAAGATCTAGAAATGTTGGGGACCTGGAGGCTTGGATCTGATCCATCACCTTCATTTTCAGAGGGGGGAGCTGCAGCCTGGGAAATGAAGCATCTCGCTGAGGATCACTGGGCTCATGGGTAAAATGTAAACACCCGGCCTCCGACTCCAGAGGACGGGGACCAGCTCTCAGTCATGTCCTGTCTCAGGATCTATGATCCTGAGGCTACAGAAGGTGCAGAAGGTTCCTGCTTCCATGGCTTTCTCACTGGGATCTTTGCCACAGAAATCCTCCAAAATGTACCAGACACTTTCATCATGTTTTTTAATTTTTACAAAAAGCTTTACATACACTGTCTCATTTGATCTTCACAATAATACCATCAGATATTGGGGGTATTATTGTTCCCATTTTACAGGCAGGAAAACTGAGGTGTGTGTTAATCAGACCGAACCTCTTGTCCAGAACTGAACAGAGAAGGCAAAACAACTGTGCAGAGACAAAGAAAAGTTCATTTTCTGTAGGGAGTAAGGATGGAAACTGGACATATGTGTTGCTCTTCCCTCCAGTGGGTGACCCCCTTTGGAGTGGACAAATCTTAATGCTCATAACAATGGCTACACAGTGAGCCCTAAAGCTGACAATGAGGGGTTAGAGTAACAATGAGATCAATTTAATTCATTGCAAGTCTTCATAACAGGACTTCAAGCACTGATCAAACTGTCAAGCCCAGTGCTGGCCAAAGGAATATAATTATGAGAAACAGTTCTGGGATTTTGCCATGGCAGACATCGTCCAGAGGGTGAGAGCAAAGGATTGCTGTTACGCCAAGCTCAGGGCACCTTGTTCTGGTAAACACGATGCCTCCTAATTGTAGACACCAAGGGCCTTGCCTTGCCTGTGTTCACAAAAGCCCAGTGTCAGGAGGAGATTTGAACCCATGTCTCCAAGTCCCCTCTTAATTATTCTCTGTGACATGCAGGAAACCCAATTCATTTTTCTGGCTGCAGGACTTCCTGCAGCCTTCCTTCTAGTCAGGCCGACTAGACTCAGGACAAGATTCTCACTGAAACAAACGCCTCAAGGGGTTTTTTATCTAATCTCAACTCGCCAACCCTAGAGCTGGACTTTAGCAATAGAGGGGAGGGACTGCTGCGATACCATTAATGGTAATGGTGACTTCAGGAAGTGTGAAATGGCTTCTGGGTCATCACCCTGAATGTAGGAAGCTCTTGTTATCACCTGGAATCCCCTTCCCCTGCTACTGTGGACCTACTCAGTCCTCAGTGCGTGTGGAGTGAGAGAGAGGAATAAATGAATCATTGATTGAATGAAAACCATGTCCAGAGCTGATCCTGAGTCACGCTGAGAAGCTGCAGGAACCCCATTCATTTCTTCATTCTCTTCCATGTCTCTCTGGGAAGTCAGGGGCCTCCACACCACTCTGCCAGCCAGGGTTTCTTTTTTTTTTTTAATTCCTAGTCAATTGATTTATTTTTAATACATATTACTTTATGAATCATATCGGGTGAGAAAAATCAGAGCAAAAGGGAAAAACCATGGGAGAGATTAAAAAAGAAAAAAGAAGGGAACAGAGCGTGTGCTGATTTACATTCTGTCTCCTCAGTTCTTTTTCTAGAGGCAGACAGCATTTTCTGCCCAAAGTCAATTGGGATTGCTTTGGCTCCCTGAACCACTGAGAAGAACCAAATCATCCATAGTTGATCATCGCATTTATTGTGTTCGATGTTCTGCTTGTTTTGCTCAGCATCGGTTCATGTAAATCTTTCCAGGGGAGTAATTCCTTCTTATTGTCCTCTCCACACTTTACACTGCAGTCTAATAGGCAAGGGTGGTGTTCTCAGTCTCATCACTCCCCATTCGTCACACCTTGTTCTATCACCTTACCTTTATCACTTGCCATGAATGACAGCCACCTCTCTCTTTTTTTACTTGGTGAATAACTGTCCATCATTTAAAGTCCAAACCATATGTTGCCTCCTCCAAGAAGTCTTTTCTGATACACCAGTCCATAGAATCATGGTCCCAGAGCCAAAAAGGTCCTCAAAAGTCATATTTAGTCCTTAACTTTTTAAACCATGGCTCATGACCCTTTATGGGGGGTCTGAATGTGGAGTTATGAAATTATGGTTTATTATCAGTAAATATTTGATGTATACACCTATTTTATATGCCTATATACTGCAGGGGTTGTGTAAAAATTTCTTGGGTGAAAAGGGGTCATGAGCACAAAAAGTTTCAGCTCTGAAATAGTCTAAACCTCTTATTTTATAGATGGGAAAATTGAGTCCCAGCAAAGTTAAGTCATTTGCCTGGAGGTCACAGAGGTCAGGTGCCAGGGACAGGATTTAAATTAGGTCATCTCTCTCTCTCTTTTTTGGAAACTGGGGTTAAATAACTTGTCCAGGGTCACATAACTAGGAAGTGTTAAGTTTCTGAGACCACATTTGAACTCAGGTCCTCCTGACTTCAGGGTTGGTGCTCTATCCACTGCACCATCTAGCTGCCCCTGGTCATTTCTCTTTATATACTTATTTCCAAGTCTTTGTCCACTGCAAAATTTTCCCTCAGATCTTAGTAGCTTTTTCAGTAAGATTTAGTCTTCTTTTGGCATATCACCTTTATTTCTCAATATATCACTGTCCAGAGAGTCATTCACAAAGAATAGAAAAGGGGGAAACGTGAAGATGGAGAAAGAGTTCAGCAAAACTAGCCAATGTAGCATCCAACCAAATCTGACACATAAGTGATGGTCCACACCCAACCTCAGTAGCCAAAATATATTGCTGAGGAAAGGGGAGAGTATGAAAGCAAACTTAACGGCAAAAACCCTAAGATCTTGGCAATTGCTCTCAAACTTCATGGTATAGAAAGGGAAAAGAAATGGAAGCAGTGTCAGATTTGATTTTGGTCTCAAAGATCATGGCAGACAGAGACTGAAGTCACGAAATTAAAGATGTTTGCTTCTTGGAAGAAAAGCTTTGGTAAATCTGGTCAGCAGACTAAAAAACAGAGACACCCCCTTGCCAACAAATGTCTAGGTAGTCAAAGCCATGGTTTTTCCGTAGCAATTTATGGCTGTGAGAATTGGAAAGTCAAGTGCCCCAGAATGATGTTTTTGAATTGTGGTGCGGAACATTTTGAGAGGCTCTTGAATGGCAAGGAGATCAAATGAGTCCGTGCTTAAGAAATTTATTTAGGCTATTCATCGGAAAGTCAAATACTGAAGCTGAATTTTAAATGCTTTGGTCAATAATGAGAAGCCCGGACTCATTGGAAAAGATCCCGACGTTGAGAAAGTTTGAAGCAAAGCTAAAGGAATGGCAGATGATGAGATGGGGAGCTAGGGTCATGTTAGCAGTGAACGTGACCTTGGACAGACTGAGAGAAAGAGAAGGGTAGAAGGGCCTGGTGTGCTGTGGTCCGTGGAGCCACCAAAAGTTGGACATATTGAACAACTTAGTAGTAACACACACATATGTATGTATGAAAATATATACATATACATATATAGCAATGATTTAATTCTTTTATTTATTGGTGAATTTCTAATGAGATGATTATTATAGTATATAATTTATAATATTGGAATTATAGTATGACATTAGAAACTAATAAAAATTATAATAGTATAATAATATAAACAAAAATAGCAGGTCTTAATAGAAACAAAAATAGCGGGTCTTAATAGAAACAAAATAGGGGGGTCTTAATAGAAATAAAATAGCAGAATTAATAGAAAAAATAGGGGGTCTTAATAGAAATAAAATAGCGGAATTAATAGAAACAAAATAGGGGGGTCTTAATAGAAATACAATAGTGGGTCTTAATAGAAACAAAATAGCGGGTCTTAATAAAAATAAAATAGGGGTTCTTTACAGAAACAAAATAGCAGATCTTAATAGAAATAAAATAGCGGGTCTTAATAGAAATAAAATAGGGGGTCTTAATAGAAACAAAATAGCGGGTCTTAATAAAAATAAAATAGGAGGTCTTAATAGAAACAAAATAGCAGATCTTAATAGAAATAAAATAGCGGGTCTTAATAGAAATAAAATAGGGGGTCTTAATAGAAATAAAAAGCAGTCTTAATAGAAACAAAATAGTGTGTCTGTTTTCTTTTCATTTCTACATTCTTGGAGGTATCTCTCTTGACAATCTAGGTACTGCGATATAAGCCTACTTTTTCTTTTCTTTTTTTTTTTGGCTGAGGCAATTGGTAGGTGACTAGTCCAGAATCACACAGCTAGGAAGAGTTAAGTGTCTGAGGCTGGATTTGAACTCAGGTCCTCCCGACTTCAGGGCTGGTGCTCTACCCAGTGCACCACCCTGCTGCCCCTCAGCCTATCTTTTCTATTTGACCATCAGCTCCATGAGGGCAGGCACGAGCCTGTATATAGTCAGCACTCAGTGTTTATCTCCTTGTGCGGTAATTGTATCCCGATGCTCCTGGGCGCCCACTCTCCAAACCATCCGATCCGATCCTTCCTTGCTGAAGAAAGACTCTTGCCCTCTCATCCTCTTGGTGCTTGGAGACTTTGAGAACATCTAAGGTGACAGAGCTAATTTGGTCACCTAATCTGCTGATTCAGGCCACCTCCTCCCTTCCCCCACCCCCAACATCCTCCCCACTGGCTGCTCTGATTGGTGGGAATCTCAGACCAGGCTGAAGAGGAGGCCATCTGGCATCAAGTGGGTAGGGGAGGGAGGCCCTCAAGTCCCAGATATAGACTCTAGGTGCTGTCCCTCGTCCTCAGTAGTCCGGGTCAGGGGCCGAGAACAGAAATAATTGATGTCAGAATGCTGACAGTGTTATTATGAAATCATTTGTATATTATGAAGTCGGGCCTAGCCCAGGGTAAGTACTTAATAAAAGCTGGTTTTGCTGACTGGCTGATTTGCCCAGCCTGGCACTCAGCGATTTGCGTGCCCCAGGGATTGGGGTAGAGGTTCCGACAGTGATCCAGAATCCTGGATCCAGAACTGCGCTCCTGCCATGTTCCTTTCCCACCCCAGAAGTCAGCCTGGGATCCTCTGCCTCAGAGGTGGGAGCCCTGAGCAGAGCCGGGTGGTATGTGGGGTGAGGGAGCTTTTAAGGTGTTAAGTTTTGGGAGAAGTTCAGAGATGGGAGAAGTCGGATTATTGACAGTGGAGAGAGAGTTCAGTATCTGGAGGTAGAAAACTCCCCAGCAGGGAGAGAGGAAGTAGAGAGAGAGAGCCAGGTAGGCGGGAGTGCCCCGGGGCGGGGGGCAGTGGGAGAGCCTTGCCCAGGTCTGGAAATCTCTTACTACCCAGGGTTCCAATGGTGAATGAAAAAGGGACAGTCAGTGGGGAGGACAGGCCTGAAAACTCCTTGTTGCTTTTACTTACAAGAGTCCATGAGTGGATTCTGTTCTCAGATGTAATAGAAATCTCTGGGGGAAAAGGACTAGAAAGCTTGGGGATTCTATCCATGGCTCCTGGGCCAGCTGGTGGGGAGACTCAGAGGCACAGAAAGAACTCTCCTCTGGACCTTTCCAGACTGATTTCACATCACTCCCTCGTCGCTGTTGCAGCCAAGACCACCACCTCCATGCTCCCCTCTGCCTCTCAGAATCACTCCATTTCTTCCAGGTATAATTCACATGTTATCTCCTAGAGGAAATCTGTCATGATGATTCCCCCCTACACACACACACACACACACACACACACACACACACACACGCACGCACGCGCGCACACGCCCTTTCTTGGTCAGGGCTCTTTTCTTTCCCAAATTTCTTGCCTTTACACGTTGGCTCATCCACTACACAGCTTCTGAAGGACCAAGAAGCGTCTCTCACTTCGTCCACTCTTTATATCTTATTATCTTGCACAAAATAACATTTTACCAGGGAGGATATGGAAAGCTACATTGGGAATGAGTTGTTTTCGTTCAGTCCTGTCCAGTCTTCTAGAATCCATTTGGAGTTTTCTTGGCAGAGATGCTGGAATGGTTTGCCATCTCCTTCTCCAGCCCATTTTGCAGATGAGGAAACTGAGGCAGACAGGATTGAGTGCCTTGTGCAGGGTCAGTTTGAGGCCAGTCTGAGGCCTGCTGCTCCACCCCCGGGGATCACCCTGGTGTCCCAATGACAGTCAGTTACCATCATGCGCTCAATCAGTCCGTGAGCATCAGTTTATTGTCCGGACCCTGGGGACGCACAGATTAAAAAGTGACTGCTCCTCGCCTTCAAGGAGGTCACATTGTAAAGAAGAGACGAGTGCGAGGTTAGGATCTGGAGCTAAGTACTTGCGAGGTCATTTCGGGGGGATTTCCACTGGATGGGAGAATGGGGGCGGCCCTGTCAGAAGCAGGAGACACGGAAGGTCCTTGGCGAGAGGGGACCCAAGTGGGGGGGCTTCCTTAAGCCTGGAGAAGGAGGTTGGAGCTGGTTTTCAGTTGGCAGGATTTGAACCGGGGTCTCCTGGGAACCGGGTTCCGAGTCCGCTGTCACAGATGGGCTTCGGAACCGGAGGGAGGCGGATACTAGCTTCCCCGCCTTCCCCTATGACGTATCTCACTGGGGCACAGTTGTGCTGCTGCCTCCGCTTTAGATCGAGGCGTCCTTGGGGGCAGGGAGGCTTCTGCCCTTCTTAGTGTCCCCAGTGCCTGGGCACACAGCAGGCAGTTCATAACTGCTCATAGCCTTAACCTCCCCCCACCCCAGCCCCAACCCTAGGTCAGATGACTGGAGGTTGGGGACTGGGAAGCCAGAACTCTGGCCCCGCCGGTATGCAGGAGGCGCCACATAAGTGCACGTGTTGTGTCCGTGAGCCCCCCGGATCTGGGCCCACCGGCAGCCAAAGGGTTATGTCCCTGCCCCCCCCCGTACACAGGAGGCGCCACATAAGTGCACGTGTTGTGTCCGTGAGCCCCCCGGATCTGGGCCCACCGGCAGCCAAAGGGTTATGTCCCTGCCCCCCCCGTACACAGGAGGCGCCACATAAGTGCACGTGTTGTGTCCGTGAGCCCCCCGGATCTGGGCCCACCGGCAGCCAAAGGGTTACGTCTCTGCCCCCCCCGTACACAGGAGGCGCCACATAAGTGCACGTGTTGTGTCCGTGAGCCCCCCGGATCTGGGCCCACCGGCAGCCAAAGGGTTATGTCCCTCCCCCGGTACGCAGGAGGCGCCACATAAGTGCACGTGTTGTGTCCGTGAGCCCCCCGGATCTGGGCCCACCGGCAGCCAAAGGGTTATGTCCCTCCCCCCCCGTACACAGGAGGCGCCACATAAGTGCACGTGTTGTGTCCGTGAGCCCCCCGGATCTGGGCCCACCGGCAGCCAAAGGGTTACGTCTCTGGAGACCGAAACCAGGCTCCCAGCGAAAAACCAAAACACAAAAATAATTCGATGAGTAAGAATAAAATTCCCTCTTCTGAGGTTCCTGGCCCGCCCCTCCTTGCGGCCCCCACTTCCCCTTTCCCTACAAGCCCGAGCCCGGCTCCAGGCTGAGTCACAGCCCGCCGGTCCTGGCCTCGGCCCGGGGCTGGAGCACCGCGGCCCAGGCCCCAGCTCCCGCACTGCGCATGCCTGCGCCGCGGCAGCGGGGCGTGTCCGCCCCCCCCCCCCCCCCCCCGCGACCTGGGCCGGAGCCCCCGCCGAGCAGGGCGCTGGAGGCGAGCCGCGGCGCCCGTGCGGCCGCGCGGGGCCCTCCAGCCGGGGGAGGGCTGTCGTCCGAGGAGCATGCGCAAAGCCCATGGCGCGGGGCGGGGTAGAGGGATGGAGCTCGGAGGGGCTGAGCCGGGGCGGGCGGACACGCCCCGCTGCCTCAGGCTCCGCCCCCGAGGACCTCCCTCTCCCTCCAGCCGTACGGCAGCCGGGAGGAAGTGTGCTTCCCCGACCCCCGTCCCCCCGCGGGCGGGAGAGAGGCGGAAGCGCCCCCCGTCAGCGCTCCCCCGCGGGGCTTGCGCCTCGGCGTCTCGGGTTCCGGGCTCGGGAGGAGTTTGACGTGGCCGGGCTCCGGGGAGGCGGGGCCGTGTGGCGGGGGGCGGAGGGCGGGAGGAGCCGGGGCCCGGGCCGAGGCCGGGGCCGGGCGGGGGCAGGGGCAGAGACGCCGCGTCTGGGGCTGGATGGCAGGGGCCGCCCGGAGCCGCGCCGCCGCCGCCGCCGCCACCGCCGCACGGTGAGTGGCCGGGCCGGGCGGGGGGCGTCCGCCGGCCCCTCGACCCCTGCCCGGACCCCCGCCCCCCCCCCCCGAGCAGGCGCGGGACCCCCGGCGCTCCCTGATCCCCTCCGAAGGGTGAGGACCTGCCCCTGCCCCTCTCCTTCAGAGCCTCCTGCCCCCCGGCGGCCCCCCCCCCGAGTGCGGCGCCGGACCCCCGGCCCTCCCCGATCCCCTCCCAAAGAAGGGGCAGCCGGACCCCCGGCCCGCTCCTCCTGATCTCCCATAGCTCGGGGCTGCACCCCCGCCCTCCTCCCCTCAAGCGCCGAAGCTGCCCACAAGGGCAGAGCTGGACTCCTGCCCCTCTTCCCCTGAACCCTCCATAGCAGGGAATTGAACCCTTGACTTTTCTCCTCTGGCTGACCCCCGAATACTGGGGGGCGAGATACCCTGCCCTGTTCCCTCTGACTGACCATCACCCCATAGGAGGGACCTGGACCTTCTGCCTCGCCCCCAAATAGGGGCTCAATCTTTCCTGCTGCCCCTTCCCACTGAACCCCCAAATAGGGGGACCCTTTGCCCTCCGTCTCTAACAAATCCCAAATTAGCAAGGAGCTGAACCCCATCCCTTCCAACTGACCCCCTCAAATTAAATGGCCCCAGACCCATTGCCCCTCCCCCAAGCTACCCCAATATTGGGGAGCTGGGTCCCCTGTTCCTCCAACTGACCCCAAAATATCAGGGAGCAGCCCCCCTTCCCCCCTCCCCGGCAGACACTGGCTCACTGGTCCGCCCCCTCCGGCATTTCTGGACACTGGGGCTTTGGTCCCAGCTCTTCCTGACCGGGAGGTGGAAAAGGACTCTGGTGACCTTGGATAAGTCATTTGGCCGCTCTGATGCTGGCTGCCGGCTCGGACCGGCCTGTTGTGGTTGCTCTGACCCTCCTGGTCTAAGGCCCCTCCCATCTTCAGACCCCCTCCCTTTCTCCTGCTTGGGATGGGGGGCGGCCTGGCAGGGTCCGGGTGGGAAGGAATCCGTCCGTCTGGCTTGTAGAAAGCAGGGGATTGTTTTAGTGGAGAAATCAGGGCTCTCAGAGCTCCCCCCTCCCCTTCCCACACTCTGTACCCCCCAGCCTGAGGAGCCAGGAATCCTGGCTCTTCCACCCCCTCCCTCCCTACTTCCCTTGTTGGGTCCCTGGGGCCTTGCTCCAAGATGGGGGGCGGGGGGCTATAGGAGAAGTTGTGTCCTGGATGGGGGGGGGGGGGGGGGGAAGGTGACTGCGGCTGGAATGGGCGCCTAGGGCGGCCGGGGGAGCCCCCTCCGCTCGCTGGCGCGCTTCAGGCGGAGGCTGCCCCCGGCGCCGGGCTGGAAGCTTCTGGAAGGGGCTCTCGTCCAGTGCCGGGCGGACAGTAACTGAGAGACGCCATGGGGGCGAGGCCGGCCTCCGTCTGCTTGGAGGTTTGCCTCCCGACCTATGAGTAAAATCTCCCTTCCCGGCGTCTTCTCTTGGCTGATGATGCCGAGGGAGCATCTGGGCAGCCCATTAGCTCCGTGCTCCACGTGGGCACCTGTGGTTGGGGGGGCTGCTCCCCGGCTTGGGCTCGGAGGCCCCGGGGAGGGCCAGCACCCCCTTCTCGGCGCCCAGGGAGGGGAGACGCGGCTGAGAAGAGGGGGCCCCGAGCCCCCAGCTCCGGGCTGACTCACGGCCGTCCCGGGGTGATTCAGTGGGAAAGGCTGACTCGGCTCTGAGGCCCTGGCTAGCCCTCCCCTCCCCCCCCCCCGGGCTCAGGGAGGGGTGCCCTCTGTCCTCTCCCGTCTGGGGGCACTCCCGGCCCTGGGGGGATGAATCTGCCGGGTGGAGGCCCTGCCCCCTGGCAGCAGGAGGCACCCTGCTGGGCGGGCGTTCAGAGCCAGCCAGGACCTCACCCTTTCATTAGGAGAGCTCAGCCGTCTGGGGCCGGGGGAAGGAAGGGGCCCAGCTTGCGGGCAGCATCCCTCGGAAGGTCCAGATGAACCCTCAGCGTCCCCTCGCAGGTGGGGGGCTCTGGGGAGCAGGGTTTCATTGCGGCCTCTCCTCTCTCTCCAGCACGTGATTCGCCTGGATGCCCCCGTGCTGGCGTTGGTATGACTGGGCAAAGCCTCCTCCTCACCACGCTGGCCCTGGGGCTCGTCGGGGTGGCCCAGGGGGCCCAGCCGGCCCTGAGGGGCCGGGCGGCGGCGGCTTGTCGTCTGGATGACAAGGAGAGCGAGTCTTGGGGGGCCCTGCTGAGCGCCGAGCGGCTGGATGCCTGGATCTGCTCCCTGGTGGGCTCGCTCATGGTGGGCCTCAGCGGGGTCCTGCCTCTGCTGGTCATTCCCCTGGAGACGGGCGCTGCCCTCCGCTCCGAAGGCAGGTTCCCCTGCCCCTTCCCTGCAAGCCCCGGGTGGCCCCGGCCCAGGACTCGGGCCCTGCTTCTGAGGAGGCCGTGCCGGGAGGGCCCGGGCTGGCTCCGGGCTGGGAGGGCCTGGGCTGTTTCTGGGCCAGGAGGGCCCGGGCTGTTTCTGGACTGGGAGGGCCCGGGCTGGCCCCAGGCTGGCCCCGTTCTGTCCCCTATGAGGCACTCCAGCCCTAGGCTGCGTCAGCTGGGCAACACTATCTCACGCTCGTCCCCCTGGCCCTGGGAAGTAGGGGTTTGTCAGGTGATGAGGGGTCCCCGGGAGCCCCGGCCATAAAGGCCTGGAGCCGGGGCAGGAGCCCCCAGGAGCCCGTCCGTTCTCTGGCCTACAGCAGTTTTAGGTGCCAGGGGGGCTGGGCCTGGCTCTGGGCACTTGTTTACGTGGTTTAGCACAGACTCTGAGACAAACATTGAGCGCCTGTGGTGTACGAGGTATCCTATTAGAGCCAGGTTGGGAGGCAGAGAGGAGACCCACCCCCCTCGGGAAGATAAGGGCGAGCTGCCCTGTGCATGCCCCCCAAACGCCACCCAACGTTTTAAGCACTGCCAGCAGGGTGACAGGAAGGTCCTCATGTGGGAAGTGGCCCCCCGCGGGCTTGGGGAGCGAGGGATTCCTAGTGCTCAGTGAACCTTGGGCCAGCACTTGCGCCTCTCCCAGGGGGCCCCGTCTGGAAGGCGCCCAGACCGGGGAGGGCAGAGCAGTGAGGGTCCCGGAGCCCGGGGGGTTTGGGAGGAAATGAGGAGGGGGCTTCAGGCTGGCCCGGAGGAGAGAGCAGCCTCACATGCAGAGGTGGGAGGGCAGCCACGGAGGAGGGAACAAGGACAATTAGTTAGAGGGCCCTGCCAGGGAACACTTGGGCAGCGGGAGGGGGGGGGCATCCCAAGGGGGTCCCCGGGAGGTGGTCGGCAGGGCGGCGTCCTCCTGACCAGGCACCCTCTGCCCTCCAGCTGGCTCCCACCGCCTGAAGCAGCTGCTGAGCTTCGCCCTGGGGGGGCTGCTGGGGAACGTGTTTCTGCACCTGCTCCCGGAGGCCTGGGCCTACACCTGCAGCGCCACCACGGGTAAGGCTCCGGGCATGGGGAGGGCGCAGGCGGCCCCGGGGCCTGCCCGGCTCTGACTCCCCGTGTCCGCAGGTGGGGGCGGGCAGAGCCTGCAGCAGCAGCAGCTCCTGGGCCTCTGGGTCATCGCCGGCTTCCTGACCTTCCTGGCTCTGGAGAAGATGTTCCTGGACAGCAAGGAGAAGGATCGCTCCAGCCAGGTGAGGAACGGCCCCCGCTCAGCGGCCCCGGCGCCCCCCTCCCCCCGATGGCCTGCTCCTGAGCCCTCCCCGGGAGCCCCGAACAAAGGGCGCCCACCACTCTCTGCCCCTGCGGGGCTCCCGGTGCCGAGGGGAGGCCGGCCCGGCCCCACTGCCCAGGACAAGCAGCCCGCCGTGGGAGGAAGGGCCTGGGGCAGCCAGCCTCTGGGGCAGGACCAGGACCCCCGAGTAAAGGGCACCTTTTCTGTCTCTGTCTCTCTCTCAGTGGGGGTGGGGGGCGTCTAACGGCCGCTTCTCCCTCACTCTCCTGGACTCAGGCCCCCACCAAAGACCCGGCTGCTGCCGTGCGCAATGGAGGCCGCCGCTTGGCCCTGCCGGCCGCGGTTCCAGGCCTGAGCGTTGAGGTGCAGAAAATCAAAGTGAGTGGCCCGATCGCGGCCCCCTCCCCGGCCCCGGGGTGCTCCCGCCGCACCCCCGGCCCGGCTCAGCCTCCCTTTCCCCCCCAGATCAGCGGCTACCTCAATCTGTTGGCCAACACCATCGACAACTTCACGCACGGGCTGGCTGTGGCGGCCAGCTTCCTGGTGAGCAAGAAGGTGAGTGCTCAGATGGCCGCCCCCTCCCGGGAAGTGACTGCCCCCACTCCGGGAAGTAACCGCCCCCCCCCTGGGAAGTGACCACCCCCCACCCCGGGAAGTGACCCCCCCCCACCCCGGGAAGTGACTGCCCCCCCCGGGAAGTGACCGCCCCCCACCCCGGGAAGTGACCGCCCCCAGGGACCCTGGCCTCACAGACTCCCTTTTCTGCACAGATCGGCCTTCTGACGACCGTGGCCATCCTGCTCCACGAGATCCCCCACGAGGTACGTGCTGCCGCCCGTGGGGGCTTCCAGACCGCCAGGGTCTGGCCTGGGGCTCTGCTCGGCCCTGGGGGGCACGGCTGGGAGGGGGTGCAGGGGGGGCGAGGAGGGAGCTGCTCCCAGAAAGCCGGCAATGGCCTAGTGGGGTTCGGGTGGAGTCTGTGCTGGGCCCTGTCTCTGTGCCGGGCCCCATCTATGCCAGGCCCCATGCAAGGTGCTACAGTATAAAGGCAGATAGAAACACGGCATTAAGCACCTGCTGTGTGCTGGGCACCCAGGAGACAGGGCACAGAACTTCCGTTCTAATGGGGGGCCCGCAAGGACGCAGAGTGTGTAGGGAAAGGTCAAGAGAAATAAGGGTTACAAGGGAGCCCTCGAGGCGAGACTCTGAGGCCTGGTCTGGGGAAGGTGGGGAGGGGGCTGGTGCGCAGGCGGAGCCTGGGCTCTCTCTGGGCTTTGGGGTTCTGAGGCCTGAAGATGTCAGGACCGGGGGGCGCCTCACACTGGGGGCCCCGCCAGGGAAGAAGGGCCGCAGCCCACAAGGGTTAGGGACCGGCCTGGCCCCTGCTGGGCCTCGGGGGGCTCTGGCCATGTGAGAGCAGCCGGGGGGGGGAGAGGGGGGAAGAGCACTGCCACCCCCCATCCCCCCCCCAGGACACGGCTGAGGGGGCAGGGCCCGCACTAAGCCCAGCCGGGCCTCTCCTCAGGTGGGCGACTTTGCGATCCTGCTGCGGGCTGGCTTTGACCGATGGAGTGCGGCCAAGCTGCAGCTCTGGACGGCGCTGGGGGGCATCCTGGGCGCCTGCTTCGCCATCTGTGCCCAGTCTCCCAAGGGAGCAGGTAGGGAGCCGAGGCGTGGGGGGCCAGAGTGGGCGTCGGCCCCCTCCCCTCTCTGCCCTCCCCCACGGGCAGGGGGCAGGGGCGCCAGGGCATTGAGTGGGTGCCGCTCTTTGCAGGGGAGACCATTGCCTGGATCCTCCCCTTCACCTCTGGGGGCTTCCTCTACATCGCTCTGGTCAACGTGCTGCCGGACCTCCTGAAGGAAGAGAACCCCTGGTGAGTGGCGCGGCTCTTGGGCTTGGGGCTACTTCTCCGTGCCCAGGAGGCCCCTAGTCCACGCGGGGCTCAGTCCCAGATGCCCCCTCACACCCCATCAGGGAGAGGAGCCCCGGCCGCAGCGGCCTCATCCTGCCACCTCTCCCCGGCCAGGCTGGCACCTGCAGCAGCAGCAGGAGGAGGAGGGGGGCCCAGCACCTGCAGCCGTGGGGGACTCAGTACCTGCAGCCATGGGGGGCCGGGCGACCACCTAAGCAGAAGCCTCTGTCCCCGCAGGAACTCCTTGCAGCAGGTGCTGCTGCTGTTCACGGGCATAGTGGTGATGGTGCTCTTCTCGCTCCTGGCCGAGTGACGCCCCCGAGACCCTCGGCCCCCCACAATAAGACTCCTGGTGGCCCCGTGACCGCGTGTGTGTGCTTGGGAGCCAGCGCCGGGTGGGGGGGGAGCCGCCCGCGCGTGCAGACTCCGAGCCTGGCGCCCCCAGCCCTGGTCCCGGTCTCTGGGAAATAAGCCTTGGGGCAGCGGCGGCAGCGACGGAGTGTGGGGGGCAGAAGGGCCCGTGGGGAGGGGGCAGGGGGACAGCCAGAACTCCTGGTTCCAGGGGTGGCCTCGGGCCTGGTCAAAGTGGGGGGAGGGGCCCTGGGTCTCAGTGAGGAGGGGAGCACCCCCACTTCTCTGTTGGGGCTCCTCTTCCCTGCTGTTCCCCCGCCGTGACCCAGCGGCGCTCGGAAGTCTGGGGGCAGCCTGGCTCCGGCCCCCCCCTTGGCCCCAGCCCCCATCTTGGCCCCCGGCCCCCCCTGAGAGCTGAGGGATGAGGGGGCCGGGTGTTTTGGGGGGACAGGCCCGAGGCCGGTCGGCCCAGCCTCAGCCTCTACCCGAGGGCTGGAGGTCCCGCTCCCGCCTCCCCCTCCCGCTACCAAAGGAAGTATTTAGTCAGCACCGAGTGCTGGAGAGAGCCCGGCCCCGCCCCTCCCCCCGCCAGGCCTTCTTCGGGAGGGCCGGGAGCATGCTGGGAAGCTGCGCTCAGCGCCCGGGAATGTGCCCGCTGCCCCCGCGTCGAGCCCGGCCAGAGCCCACTGGGGCTGGAGCCCGGGCGCCCCCTGGAGGACGGCGGGGGAAGCGGCTGCAGAGACGCGGTCGGTTTTACTACGGGCCTGTGCCCTTCTGTCCCAGAATGGAGACGATTTGCAAATAAATCTTATTTTATCCTGACCCTGGCCTCCTCTGCCCTGGGACCCAGGCCCCCCGGGCTGGGGGGAGGGGGAGACAGTCCTATGGGGGTTGGGGAAGAGTGGGTGAGACATGGGGAGGGGGAGACTGAGATGGTCTCCCCGAGGTGGGGGGAATGGGGAGTCTTGGACAGACAGGAACATAGAATGGGGAGAAATAAAGTACCTGGTCCTGCCCAAAGAGGGGCCTAAGATGTGCAGAGAGCCCCCGGTGGGGGGGAGAATGGCACGGCCCTAGGGGGCAGGACCCTCCCTGTACACAGCTCGTTTGGGCTCCGGGCCCTTCCCAGGGGGCAGGGGCGCCCTTGGCACAAGCACTGGGCTCGGGGTAAGGATGAGCAGGGCCGTGACTCCCTCAGCGCCCCCGGCTCATCTGTGAAATGGGGTCAATCACGGCATCTCCCTGTCAGTGGGATAACGTGGGGGCACTGAGGTGCCTGGGAGTAAAGTGGACCCCAGAGGAGTCCGCCTGCAGCCACCCCCCGGGCTGGGCCAGTTAGTATTGAGGGGGCCCAGTGACAGACTTTGGGGGGCCTAGGAGCTCAGGTGGGGAAAATAAAGTCCAACTTGACTCAGTTGGCGAGTATGAGGCGTTCCTGACTCGGGACTGGCACATCCCCACTGTGCTACTCAGCTGCCCCCCTGCCAGCTGCCCCCCATTCTTTTTCTGATGGGAGGAGAGAGGAATTTTCATTCTCAGAAAAAGATTTCCATGAATTAATGGAAGTGAAGCAGAGCCCACAAAATCTGTCATAACTCTGACTCAAAGCAGTGTCCCCTCCTCCCCGCCCCAGGAACCAACAATCGGTGTTATCCCCACTTTACAGGAGGGGAAACTGAGGCCTGGAGAGATAAGTGACTCATCTCCAGGCCCAGAACTACTGAGCTAAACTGGGATCCACAGCGGGCCTCTCCGTGGCCAGGGCAGGCCTTCCCCACCCCAGCCCCCATGGCCTGACCCAGGTCCCTCCTTACAAAGTGGGCTGGGGGCAGGGGTCCAGCCCAAACAGCAGGAAGCACCGTTTCCTCTGCAATGCCAGAGCACAGTAGGACGCGCATCTTGGGGATAGCCTTTTACAGACAGAGAAACTGAGGCCGAGAAGGACCGCCACAGTCCCACCCATTCTCCACGCCACCACACGGGCTGTCTCTGTGAGGAGGTGCAATGGAAGCCATCCCGGGCCTGTTTCTGGGTGCACACAGTAGGGACTCCCACCTGCACCCTCGTCCCCACATCCTCCCTAATCCCGCAGTCGTCGCCCACTGCCTGGCAGCCACATGTTCGTCCCAGGTTGTCCATCGGTCTCTGGTCCCGAGTTTCCAGCCCTGATCACAGTGGGGACGGGACCTCCCGAGCGCCGGGGCGACAGACGGGGAATCTAGGGAGCTCGCCCCCAAAGTCTGCTAGTCCAGCCTGGTCCAGGCCCAAAGTGCCCCTCGTGCCCGGGCCCAGCAGCAGCTCTGGCCCTCCTCAGAATCCTGTCCCAAAGGCACTCCGGATCCTCAGGGGGCACATTCGGGGTACCAAGGGAGGACCCCCCAGGGAAGCCTCTGCTGTGCCCCACTCACCTGAGCATATCAGCCCAGAACTGACAGGCCCTGGTGATGGGGGAAGGGAAGCCCAACACCTTAGCCAGCTCCACACGTGACCCAGGCAGGTCACTTAACCTCCTGCCAGTTTCCTCATCCATAAAATGGGAGGGCAGCGCCTCCTTCTCAGGCTTAGGGCAAGGACCTCATGAGCCCATCAGCATAAGGCACTTTGCAAACCCTAGGTGTTAGAAACGGTATCTTATGGTCTCTTGGAACACCACTTCCAAACGTAAGCCCTCAGGGGGGCTGGTGAGTGGTGCCCGAATGCAGACAGCTGAAACCGGGCTCTAGCGTCCCATGGGAGAGGTAGAAGATGGATGCCATGTGCCCAGCTCCACGGGGAGCCCCCCCGCCCTCCCTGGCCATCCTGGAGCGGCGCACCCTCCTCACGGGTGCTGTAGCGCCTCGGCACAGGGTGACCCGCCGATATGGGGATCTGGGTGGAAGGCTTTCAAGGAAGGAAGAACCGAGGTAGGCGGTGGCCATGCATGGAGCGCACCAGGCTGGCAGAGGGACAGAGGAGCTGGCGAGAAGCTCCAGGACCCAAAGGCTGCATCCTAAACCGCGGGCAGCTGCCTTGTCTCGCCACTGCTGGCAGGAAGCCCCAGGAATCCAGGCCACACCCCATAGCCAGGCACGGCCCGCCCCACATAAACAGCAGGCGGGCCAAGAGCCCCCTCTCCAGCTCTGAGGCTGTTGTGCCAACCTCACAGAGGGCCCATCCTCTTCTAACCGCCGGAGCAAAAGCAAGACCCCAGACCCGTTGGGAGAAAAGAACCTAACCACCTTTATTGTTGCTACTGTTGCCAGCCCACGAGCCAGATGAGCTGGGCCCGGGTTTGGGGCCCGGGATCTCCCGGGTCTCCCTAAGCATAGTACTGCAGATTGGCCTTCTTCTTGGCCTGCACCTCCAGGATGCCCTCCATGTAGTCTTCATGGGTGAGTTCCGTGGCCCCCCGCCGAAGCGCGATCATCCCCTACGGTCAAGAGACAGAGCCCGAGGTCAGGCCGAGCCGCAGGGCCCGCACCCACATCCTCCCCCCGCCCGGAGCCCGGCCCACTCACCGCTTCCACGCACACCGCCTTGCACTGGGCCCCATTGAAGTCATCGGTGCAACGTGCAAGCTCCTCGTAGTTGACGTCAGGGCTGGGGAAGGAGGGGGAGATGGGTCAGCCCCGCACCCTGGAGCCCACTGGCCTCTGGCTCACCCTCCCTGGCACTCACTCCAGACCAAGAGGAAGTGCCAGGTCGGGGAGGGCCCCCACAGGGCCTCCATTGTCTCTCACCTGACGTTCATCTTCCGGGAGTGGATCTGCATGATCCTGGCTCTGGCTTCCTCGTTGGGCATGGGGAACTCGATCTTGCGGTCCAGGCGACCCGAGCGCAACAAGGCGGGGTCCAAGATGTCCACCCTGTTTGTAGCAGCAATCACCTGGGGGAGGGGACACCAACACCTCAGGGCCCTGGCCCTTCTCCCTCCTGCCCTCCCCCTTGGAGCCTCCTCAGCCCCCTGCCTGGTGGCCCGGCCACCCCAAGAGCCACGCTCGGCGGGTAACGTGGGGAGTGCTGGCGCCTCCGCGCCGACACGTCACCTTGACTTGGGTGTTGGGCTGGAACCCGTCCAGCTGGTTCAGAAGCTCCAGCATCGTTCTCTGAACTTCTCGGTCCCCCGCCTTCTCGCTGTCAAAGCTGGGGTGGGAGAAGCCACGGGCAGAGTTGGTCAAGTGCTCCAAACAGACCATCACCGTAAAGCACTTGGCCCCTGCCTGCACCCCCCACCCCCCCCCCCCCCCCCGCCCCGCCTCCGCTCCCGCCCCGCCCCCCCCCCCCCCCCCCCCCCATTCTGGACTGTCTGGAGAAGCAAGACTGGCCCAGTGTCCAGGGCCCCTGCCCGCTCCCCCCAGCACACTCAAGCCTTACCGTTTGGTTCCAATGGCGTCCAGCTCGTCAATGAAGATGATGGAGGGGGCTTTCTCTTTGGCCAAAGCAAAGGCGTCCCGCACCAGCTTGGCTCCGTCCCCAATGAACATCTGTACCAGCTGGGGCCCCGCCAGCTTCAGGAAGGTGGCCTGGACGGAGAGGAGGGACACTCGAGCAGACAGCCACCGATGGGCTCTCCCGGTTGGGTCCCACCCTTTGCCTTGTCCCCGTTCCCAGCCCCCTTAGAGGGACCCCAGGCTGCGGCGGCCAAGCCCTCACCTTGGTCTGTGCGGCACATGCTCGGGCCAGCAGGGTTTTCCCAGTCCCTGGGGGTCCGTACATCAATACTCCCTTTGGAGGCTGAATCCCCAAATTCTCAAACTTTTCTTTGTGGTTCATCGGCAATACGATAGCCTCGACCAGCTGCTCAAAGAGAGACAAGGTCAGTAAGAGGGACCCCTGGGCTCCTCCCGGACATGGTTCAGCTTCATCATTAAGCTTCTGAGTTCTCAGCACCACCCCAGCCCCAGAGGCTATCGGCTGTGGGCAATCTGGGTGGAAGGCTTCTAAGGAAGGAAGAACTGGGGTAGGTGGTGGCCACGCATGGAGCGCGCCAGGCTGGACAGAGGAAGGAAGTCCAGCCCAAAGAGTCACTGACAAAGGGAAAGCGCCCTTTCCCCACAAAGGCCCGGCCACGCTCACCTCTTGGATCTGTTTGTCCAGCCCCCCGATGTCACTGTACTGCTCCGTGGGCCTCTCGTCCACTTCCATGGCCTTCACTCGGGAATCATACTCAGTGGGCAGGGTCTCCAGGATCAGGTAGGAGTCTTTATTTACTCCCTGAGGAGAAAGTACTCAACACTCAGCTTTTCCCAAGGCCAAGAGCAATGAGCAACAGCGGCGGGCTGACCCTCTGGAAGGCCCCAGAGCGTGCACCGATGAAGTCTGGGCCTCTGTCTTACAAGGGGTTGCCAGGCAGGCCAGAAATGGCCCCGGCTAGGTTCCTGCTACAGAAGCCATACAGGGATGGGCTGTCCCCAGAATCAAAGGTCACTCACCACCAGGTCTCCGGGCTTCAGTTTCTCTGCATCAACCAAACCAATCACTGGCAAGAAATAGGTCTACAAATAAAAGAGAAGGGCAGAGAGGGAGTGGTTTTCCAGCAGCCTGATCCGATGGCTCCCACAAAGCCCTCTCTCTGCTCTAGTTCCCAAGCAGAGTCCCCTCCTTCAGCCCACGGCGGAGTCCTCGGCTCTCACCTGTCGGGTTGAGGTTTTGATCACAGCACATTTGCCCTTTCTCTGGGAGTCAAGGTCAATGTTGGCGCCATCTTCTTCTTGGTCATTGGGATCAACATCCAGCAGCTGGGAAAGGGAGACCTGGTCAGAGCTTCCCCCAGCCTGAGCTAAGTACTCTGGGTCCTCAGATAACCCCGTATCACAGAGCAGGGAAGCCCTTCTTCTCTATCTTTTTAAGTGTTAGCATTAAGGTCGGTCACCTGGAGCTGCCGGAGCAGAGGCACATCAGAGCCCAGCTGTGTCTAACCCTGACAATCCCCATGAAGAGGAGCCCGGGATCCCAATGCACCTCCCTCCCCTCCCCTGCTCGCTGCCCGTTTTTCCCTCCATGTGCACACACACCTCGATGACGTTGGAGACGAGGTAGGGCAGAGTCTTGTTCACTTTAATCTTCTCGCTGTTCTCCTTGATCTTGTCCTTCATGGCTTGTAGTTCGTGTGTCACACGTAGAACTTCACTTTTCATGATCTAGGACAAAGGTGCCCACGGGCCAGCTCAGACATGGGCTCCTCTGAGCTGGCCTCCCCCAAAGTCGCCAGCCTTAGACCCCGTCTTCAGCCCGCTTCAATTACAGAAGCCTCAGAGGAGAGCCCCTGACCTAGGCCCGGGCTGGGCAGACACACTACTGATGTGAAAGGATCAGATGGGGAGAGAGAGAAAGGAGAAAACCCATCATAGGACCCCCGATACTTTTTGGAAGCCCTGGGAAAGGCCCAAAATCCTCAGGTGCCTCCACCACAATCTGACTCCTACTCCTAAGATTTAAGGTTCTCTATACCCTACTTGCTGTTCCCCAAAGGAAACGGGGTCCCTTCTGCCTGAACCTCCTCCCAAAGTCGCTTACTTCTGAAACCCTCGGGTCAGCCTGAGAAAACCTGCCCTGTAAGTAAAGGCAAAACTCAAGAGCCCCCGCCCCCTCCAATTTCTCCAACCACCCAGAATGCCTCTTGCCACAGCTCCACCACACCCTACCCTGCGTGGCCCTTGTACAAAGGTATCTGATCACTCGCTCGTCCTGGACCAGAAGCTATCTGAGAGCTGGCTACAGTGCCCTGTACACAATAGGTGCTCAATAGTTAATTCAATGAATTTGTTCTGAGACAGGGAAAGAATTCTCCACAATTAGGCAGCTGATAGTGTATTGGCTAGAATGCTGGACTAGGTACCAAGAAAGCCTGAGTTTAAATCCAGCCTCTGACACTTACTAGCTGTGTGACCCTACACAAAGCATTTAACCTATTTAATTCAGTTTTCTCAACTGTAAAATGGGGATTATAAGTACTTCCCAGGATATCATGAGAATACAATGTATTATTATTTGTAAAGAGCTGGTGAAAACTTTAAAGTAGCACTTTATAGCTTTAAATATAACTATACAGTGCTAATTATAGCTATAATTAATATAACCGTACTTTAAGCATCTCTTGGGATAGAGATCCATAGGACACCCCTTACCTTGATCTCGCTGTCCAACAGACGAGTGCGCTGAATGATCTCCTCTGTGGACATTTTGAGCACTTCCTCCCCAATTCCATCTTGCTGTAAAGAAACCAGACGACCTTGAGATTCAGAGTTAGGAAGAACCCCGGAGATCACATTGTCCAATATCTCACAGATGAGAAAACGATTCCCAGAGATTAACAGGCAACACATGGCGGACCCCAGATTGCTTAGACACTCCTCCTGTGCTTTCCCACGACCGAGACTCCATTCTTTTTATTTACTTTCAAATTCTCTCCTCCAGTTTCTCCCCTATGCATTGAGGAGGCAGGAAATCCAATACCCACTGTACATATGAAGTCATGCAAAACATTTTCACAATTAGTCACAGTCAGAAAATGGGGAAAGAGAGAAAGTAAGAAAAATAAAGGAAAAAAATGCTTTCTATCGGGAGGTGGACAGCATTTTACATCGTGACTTCTTTTAGAATTGTGGATCAATCGATCAGTCACTAAGTCTTTCGCAGGTATCTTTACAAAATTGCTGTTATTGTGTACACTGTTCTCTCAGTTCTGCCCGTCCAACATGCATTAGTTCCCACGTTTCTGACATCATACACTACTTGTTCACCCATTCCCCAATTAACGGGCATCCTCTCAATTTCCAATTCTCTGTCACTACAAAGTGAGCTGCTATAACTACTTTGTAAGTGTAGATTCTTTTTCTTTAATCTCTGGGGTAGAAGCAATACTACACGGTCAAAGAGTTTGCACAATTTCATAGGCATCTGGGCATAGTTCCAAATTGTTCTCCAATATGGTCGGACTGGTTCACAGCTCTATCAATAGTGCATTTGTGTCTGCACTTGTCCACAATCCCTCCAGATTATCATTTGCCTTTTTTGTCATGTTACTGGTACCTTAAGAGTCATTTGGATTTCTTTAATTATTAGTGATTTAGAGCTTTTTTCCTGTCTACAGGTAGCTTTGAATTCTTCCTCTGTTCATACCCTGTGACCATTCATCAACTGGGGAAGAGTTCCAATTTTTATGAATTTAATTAAGTTCTTTATATATCTGAGAAATGAAACATTTATCAGGTAAATGTTACATTCCCCCCTCACATTTTCCTGCTCACATTCCACTGGATTTGCCTGTAAGAAAATTTTATGTAATCACAATTAACCATTTTACCTCCTCTGACCACTTACTGGATTACAAATTCTCCCCCCGACCTATAGGGTGCATGAGTGGATTGACCCATAGATCCACTAATTTGCAATTATAGTGTGTATAGAAGGAAATTGCAATAGATCCACTCTTCCTGTTTCACTCATTTCTTTTTTAATATTTGATATCTGGTATGAGATGTTGGTCTATGCTTACGTTCCACCAGATTGCTTTCCAGTTTTCCCAGTAGTTTTGGGCAAATCTTGAGTTCTTGTCCCAATTGCTGGGGACTTTGGGTTTTTCCAACACTAACTTTCTGTGCTCATTTGCTTTTGTATACCTGTGCCTAATTTAGATCACTGATCAACCACTCCATTTCTTATCCAGTAGCAGACTGTTTTGACTGAAGTGGGAGGGAAGCTTCCCTTTACTGAAGCTGCGTTCCTTTTAAGATTATCACTCTGAAACTGTATTCTCTTTTGATCTGTGATCCCTTTTGGAGTCTCAGCCCCTCCTGGGGAAGGCATATCCCCCCACTCCAGATAAGTTATATTTCGGGGTTGCCAGAACCTTTGATTCCATTAGAAATCTTGGTCAAAAAGCACCCCTTTGAAATGTTGTTAATTCCAATCCGGGCTGGAAACTGATAAACATCTAAGCCTGGGAACCCGAGTCCTGGCAGTTTCTGGACTCCCTCCTTGCAGAGGCCCAAGCAATTTGTTAGCACCCTGACTGCTGACAGCCTCCATTTCCCTAATAGGACTCTGCCACTATAGAAGTCAGTCTCTCGGCAAACTGGTTTCTATCCAACAATCAACTTTATTTTTGCCAATTAATATTTCGGGAATAAGTGAATTCTTTCACTTTAAACCTGTGGCCGACCAAAAGGGGATTTTAACAACTCTCTTATTGCCACTAACTGCATCACCAATGGGAATTGAGGGGATACAAACCTCATCATGATGATGACTCCTTTGTAATACAGATTTAGATCTGGTACTACTAGGTTCTCTTCCTCCCCCCCCCCCCCCCCCCAATTGATTCCCTTGATACACTTTTCCTTTTGTTCCTCCAGATGAATTTGTGTTTTTGTTTTTCTATCACTAGTAATTCTTTGACACCAATGCATTGTTGGTGAAGGTGTGGACTGAGCCAAGCATCCTAAGGAGAAATTGGAACTGTGCCTTGGGGAGTGGGGGGTGGCAGTATATAAAACTATGCATACCCTTTGATCAAATGCCACTACTGGGTCTGTATCCCAAAGAGATCATAGAAAAAAAGGTAAAAGGACCCACATGTACAAAAATGTTTCTAGCAGCTCTTTTTGAGGTGGCAAAGAACTGGAAATTAAGGAGATATCCATCAATTTGCGAATGGCTGAATAAATTATAGAATATGAATGAGAAATGGTGAGCAGGCAAATTTCAGAAAGACCCAGAAAAACTTACGTGAACTGACGGTCAGTGAAGTAAATAGAGCCAGCAGAACATCTACACAGTAACAAGATTACGTGATCATCAACTCAGACGGATGAGGCTCTTTTTAATAATGATTCAAGCCAATTCCAATAGGCTTATGTGATGGAGACCCAGAGAGAGCACTGAGGGGATTCAGTTGCATCTCAGCATACTATTTTCACCTTTTTTGTTTTGGGGATTATGTTTAGAAGAATTGCATGTGTTTAACCTATATTGGATTGCTTGCTGTCTGGGGGAGGGGAGGAGAGAGGAGAGAGAAAAACTTGGAATACAAGGTTTTAAAGCGAGGATGAATGCCATAAACTACCTTTATGTGTATTTTGAAAAATAAAAAGATATTTTTAAAAAAGGATTTAGGTGACCGCATCTCTACATAATTATTTCTGGGGTAAGCCTGCATAAATACATATGCAAAAGGGGTCCACAAGCTCCATCAACCTGCCAAAGGGGATCCAGAACAAAAGCAGAGCTCTGCCTCTAAGGCTGCTGGGGACATTATTCCGTGTTAGGCCGGGCATTCTCCTGGCTGCCAATTGTGGCCTTTCCCACTATCTGGGATCTCTTTCCCCTGACAAAGTTTCCCTCCTTAACGGTCTGGGCTCAACAAGTCAATTCTCCCGGCGGCCAGAGCTGGAAGGGAGCCGTGTCTCTCACCTGACTGTGGAGACTTATCCAACACGCAGGCTAGAAGGAATCCTGCAGCCAGCAGCCCACTCTCCCCCGCTTGTGCGGAGCTCCAGAGGAAGGCGATGCGGCCCGTAGGGCCCTCACACTGTCGGCCAGGCCGGAGCCCGGTCTCTGGCTGCAAGCCCCAAACTCCACCACTCCGTCCCCCTTTCCAACGTCCCCGCCTAACGGGCAGCGCGCAGCTGCAGGCACCGAGGAGCTGCAGGCATCCAGGGCTGGGCCCTAGTTCAGATGCAGCCTGGGACACTTTCAGCTGTGCGGCCCTGCCGGCTTAGCTTCCTCACCTATACACTGAGCTGGAGAAGGGAATGGTCAGCCCCTCCCGGGTCTCTGCCAAGGCCTCCCCGCCCGCGGGGAGCCGGAGGGACAGGGCTGAGTCCAAGCTGGTCCCCTTAGGGACCCCTCCCATGCCCTCCAGGGGCTCTTACCCTGAATCTCTCCTCCCTTTCCTTATGGGCCCAGCCCCCACCCTCGGGGTCCTCTCTCTTTCCAGCCCTGGGTGGGGGGTCACCGTCCCCGGCTGCCGCCTCTGGCCCGCGGGCCGTGGTTTGAGGACCCTCCCCAGCTTCCCGGATCAGGGAGCGCCAAGCGGATGTTCCCAATCCCTCCCACGGGCGCGCATCAGCAAAGCCTGGCACACAGCGGGCGCTCAGGATGCGTGCTCTCTCCCCCGCCCTCATTTCTCCCAGTCCCGCGGCCCCCGGATGCCCGGCGCCCCGCCCCGCAGGACTCTCCGTAACCCCGCGCGGCGCTGGCCGACAACGACGCCGGAGGCCCCTCTCCGTGTGCCGAGGCTCCCGCGGCCCCTGGGCCCGGCGACTCCCCCAGGGCCGCGCCACCAGGACGCCCGTCGTGGCCCCGGCTCCAGCTCAGGGGCGGGGTGGGAGCAAGTCTCCCCCTCCTCAGGCACCTCCCCGGGCGCTGCGCCCCCGGCCTTCCCTCCTCCCTGCGGGTCTCTGCGCCGGCCCCGGCCTTCCCTCCTCCCTGCGGGTCTCGGCGCCCCCGGCCTTCCCTCCTCCCTGCGGGTCTCGCCCGGCCCGGCCTTCCCCTCCCCTGGGGTCTCGGGCCCCCGGCCTTCCCTCCTCCCTGCGGGTCTCTGCACCCCCGGCCTTCCCTCCTCCCTGCGGGTTCTCGCCGGCCCGGCCTTCCTCCTCCCTGCGGGTTCCTCCCGGCCTTCCCTCCTCCCTGCCCGGCCCGCCTTCCTCCTCCCTGCGGGTCTCGGCGCCGGCCCCGCCTTCCCTCCCCTGCAGGTCTCGGCTCCGGCCCCCGGCCTTCCCTCCTCCCTGCGCGAGGCCCCGGCCTTCCCTCCTCCCTGCGCGAGGCCCCGGCCTTCCCTCCTCCTGCGGGTCTCGCTCGGCCCCGGCCTTCCCCTCCTCCCCGGGTCTCGCGCCGGCCCCGGCCTTCCCTCCTCCCTGCGGGTCTCTGCGCCGGCCCCGGCCTTCCCTCCTCCCTGCGGGTCTCGGCGCCGGCCCCCGGCCTTCCCTCCCCCCTGCGCCGGCCCCCGGCCTTCCCTCCCCCTGCGGGTCTCTGCGCCGGCCGCGCGCGCTGCCCTTCCTCTCACGGAGCCTCGTTCCGACGCGCCACGGGGTGACGCCTTCCCGCGACTCCCCACTCCCGCGCTCGGGCCTAGTCCCGTCCTCATCCCGCACAGGCCCCCGGGGGGACTAGGCCCCAGAGAAGGGAAGCTGGGCGAGGGCGGGGCGCTTGCCCCCCCGGGCCCCCCCCCCCCCCCCCCCCCCGTAACTCCCTACTCGGCCCCGCAAACAATAGGCGCTTACTCAATGCCGGTGCTCCAGGTCTTCCCACCAACCCCACGCTTAGCCCCGCGGCCTCGGCCGTCCTCGGCCTCCGCCTGCGGCCGCCTCTGTCTGGTACCCAGGGTGCTGTCGGCATCTGCGGGCCGGACTCAGACCCCGCTCCCTGCCCTCTGCCCGCCTCTGGCCGGCCTGGCCGCCACCGCCGGCGCTTACCTCAGCCTCGTCCCACACGGACGCCATCTTCTCCTGCCGAGTCACTGAGCCCCCACTTCCGGCCGCACATTCGTCCCTCGGCCGCGGGATTCCCTGAGGCGACGGAAAAATGGAGCGAGAAATGCCGGGGGGCGGACACCGGCCTCCGCCACCTAACCTGGCCTCCGGCGCCCCGACCCGGGCAGTGTCGGACGCTTCCTCTAATAAGCAAACGCTTTGGGTAGCCGGGTCTGGCGAATCTGCGGGAGCGTTTGCGGAGGCTTGGGGGCGGTAAAAAGGAAGCCGGAGGGAGCGAGGCACTGGCCACGTGATGTTGCTCTTGCCTCCGTTTCGTTCATACTCCCGAGAGGGGGCGGGATCTCGACCGTCATTGGCTTCGGTGGCGTCCAGGCGGAGCCCGCCCATGGTGTCCCGGGGTCTGTCGGGATTTGTAGTCCTCACGGAACTGAGGGATGCTCTCCTGAAGGCAGCGCTAGGGGGCAGGCCCTCAGGCAGGACCGCCGGAGCGCTCCCGAAAAGATGGAGGAGGCGGAGTCTGACAACCATAGTCCCATCTCCGGTCCACGCCGGAGTCCGCAGCTCTTCCCTCCCGCTCGGGAAGGCGTGCGTCCCCCAACTTAGACACACAAAAGTCTCTCTTTGGCCTGCGAATGAATCCTGAACCACGTGCCATCATCGTTCCCATTTCCCAGAGGAGGCGACTGAGGCACAGAGAAGCGCTGTTCCCCGGGGAGGGAGGGGGAGCCCGAGAAGGCTCTGGCCCCGGGGCGGTCCCTCCTGGAAACGCTAAGTGCCTGCTGTGGCAGCGAGCTGTGTCAGGGCCCGGGCACACCAGGGGGCCAAGAACAGTGATGGGGACGGCATCAGACCTCCCCCTCCGGCTCTCCCAGGGACCAACAGGCGGGACGGGAGGGGCGGGAGAGCGGACTCCGGTCCTGGAGAACTGCTGCAGGCCCAGCTTGCCAACCGGGCACTCCTGCATTGTTGGAGGCGCTGGGAACGTCCGGCCATTACGGAGAGCAGTTTGCCCAAAGGTCATCCAGCTGTGCGCGCCCATGACCCAGCAGTGCTGCTACTGGGACCCGTATGTGCCCGAATGTTTGGGGCGGCCCTGTTTGTAGCGGCCAGAAACTGGAAACTGAGCGGGTGCCCATCAGTGGGAGAAGGGCTGAATAAGTTATGGAATATGAATGTTATTGTTCTGTAAGAAATGACCAGCAGGAGGATGTCAGAGACACCTGGAGAGACTCACAGGATCTGATGCTGAGTGAAACGAGCAGGACCAGATCATTATATACGTCAACAATCCTAGCCATCTGCACCCAGAGAGGACTCTGGGAACTGAGTGTGGGCCACAACATGGCATTCTCACTCCTTTTGTTGTCTGCTTGCTTTTTTCCTTTCTCATTTCCCCCTTTTGATCTGTTATTTTGTACGCAGTATGATAAATGTGCAAATATGCTGAGAAGAATTGCACGTTTAATATAATATTGAATTACTTGCTGTCTAGGGGAGGAGGAAAAAGAATTTGGAACACAAGGTTTTGTAAAGGTGAATGTTGAAAACTATCTTTGCATGTGTTTAGAAAAATAAAAAAGCTTTTATTTTTAAATAGATGTTAAAAACTATTGATGTATTTGGAAAAATAAAATGCTGTTGAAAATTTAAAAAAACAATTACTTGCCTTTCCACAAACGCTGCAAAGGACACACACTCCCCTTATCTTACTGAACAGAAGAATGAAATGTTTCTTTTTTCTCAAAGCTTATCGTTCCCTGACACTGAGGAAAGTTGGGCAGCTCCCGACAAGGAAAGTACACACAGGTTTCTGTCCAGGGCTAAACATTTTAATGACATTTTGAATCCAAATTTTTCCCCTCTCTCCCTAAGACTGAAAGCATTTGGAAATAGGTTATATAGATAAAATCCTGTGAAAACAATTTCCCTATTAGTCACATCGTGAAAGAACAATTTGCAAAAGGAAAAAGGCATGAAAAAAATGAGAATAGTATGCTCTGATCTGCGTTCAGACTCCATCACTTCTTTCTCTGAATGTGGGTAACATTTTTCATTGTGAGTCTTGTGGGATTTGTCTTGGATCATTGCTGGGAAGAACCAAGTCATTCCTAGTTAATCATTGTGCAAAGTTGCCGGGACTGTGTGTGACATTCTCCTGGCTCTGCTCACCTCCCTCAGCATTAGTTCATACAAGTCTTTCTAGGTTTTCTGATGTCTGCTTGCTCATCATCCCTTAGGGCACTATAGTATTCCTTTACATTCATGTATCACAGCTTTTTTTTTTTTTTTTTTTCTCCCAAGGCAATTGGGGTTCAGTGACTGGCCCAGAGTCACACAGCCAGGAAGTGTTAAGTCCTCCTGACTTCAGCTCTCCCCATTGCACCACCTAGCTGCCCTTTCACAGCTTTTTCAGGCATTTCCCAATTGATGAGCATTCCCTCCATTTCCAAATTCTTGACCCCCCACAAAAGGAACACAATTATTTTTGCACGTATAGGTCCCTTCTGTGATACAGACCTAGAAGTGTGGCATTGCTGGCTCGGAGAGTCACCCTCTGGGCACAGTTCTAGGGCTAATTCTTAGTCTCTGATACAACTCAAGGGCCACTGGATTGCATGGAAAGAGCGTTGAGTCTACAAGTACAAGTCTGTTCAAGTAGTCTGGCCAGCTTGCTCAGTTTCCCTATTTGTAAAATGAAGGTAATGACAGACCCCTCCGGGCTGTCGAGAGAACAAAATAATGTTTGTAAGCTATTCCGCAAGATCCCCATGTATGTGTACATTTGTGTACATGTAGAAATATATCCGGGGCATGTGTATACAGTGGTGCCTCAGGATTTGTTCTTACCTGGTTCCAGAAGCCCAAGGGGCAAACATTCTGAGTACTGAATGGATTTTTCCCATAAGGAGCGTCCTCCCAGTCTGCAGCCTAACCATCCCCTCCCACCCAGTTCCCCAAAGGGGTAAAGGGGGCTTCCAGCTGCAGAGAAAGAAGCCAGAGTTCCTCCCTTCCTGACTCCTGAGGAAGCTGAACGTTTACACTCTTCCCCCGGTCCCTCACTGCACACACTTGGGGGGGGAGACATTAGCTGCGGAGGCAGAAGCCACGGCCCCTCACCCGCTACCGCTAGGGGCCCTTGGCCTTCCAAGCCCATCTCTTTGGGGCTCCCTTCCAGTACTACCGTTTTGTAGCCCCCCATCCTGCCGGCACTCAATGTGGGGGCCCTGGGCCCTCCCTGCGACCACGTTGTGGGGGGGGAAGCAAAGGCAGCAGCAGCAGCTGGGGCTGGGCAGGGGTCCCGGCCAATCTCACACCCCTGTTCCACCGCAACAGGAATCAAGTGACAAGTGGCGAGCAGGTGTCAAGTGCGGAAACGTTTTGTTTTTGTCAAAATGTGTTCAATACTGACTATGAGGAGCCAGAGCACCATGGCGTGTGTGCGTGTGAGCGCACGTACACACACATGAATGTGTATTTAAATAGCGAGGCAGTTATTGTAACAATGTGGACCTTCCAGTCCATTTTGGGGGGGGGGGCAAAAGGGGTAAACTTCTTAAATAGACAGAATGGATAGAATGCTGAGCTCAGAGTCAGGAAGCTTAGAGTCTGCCTCCTACAGAACCTGTGTGAGCCAAAGCAAATTACTTAAGCTTAATGTGCTTCTCAGACCACAGCCCAAGCCATCTCTGTTGGGAGAAGGCTGCCACACAGTAGGTGCTTAATAAATGCTTATTGCTTTCCTACGCCAAATATTTCTTGTATAATATACGATGCTCTAGCTACTATGTCATCTACAGTGTATACACTTCTCAGAGTCAGGGACAAGTTTTATATGGACTGACTTTTTGTAGTTTTCTTAACATTTAGTAAATTACTTTGCACACCGTAGGTGCTTAATGTTTGTTGAATGGTTATTTCGCCAACCAGTCTCTGGTTATTCCTGATGCCCCACCGACGTGCGTCTTGGTCGAAGGCTGGTGGATGTCCTCAGAGCTGGGCACAAATGACTGACTTGAGTTTTTCTGTAAATGGTCGATTAGATAACTCAGCCCTGCATAGAAATGATTTATTTTTTTTTTTCTATAAAGAACAGAATACAAACAAGTAAAGGGTGATGTCGGGGGCTGGGGGGGGGGGGGGGGGGAGGGCGCTTCCCGTCAGATGCCCGATCCACTGGCCCAAGCCTAGGCAAGGGGGGCGGGACAAAGGATCCCAAAGAGCAGGTGAATCCTCTCAGGGAAGTGAGGCCCCCAATCCCAGGGGGAGGGGGTGCAAGGCAGCCCCCAAGCCAAGCAAGGGGCAGGAGAATCCCAGGCACTGCCGCCACCACAGACAGCAATCCGGCTTCCCCTTCAGCGGGGGTGGCCCGGGTCCAGAGACACTTGGAAGGGAGAGAAGAAGTGGGCTGATCCATGTAGGTTAAGGACAGAACACGGCAGCCAGGAATGCTACAGGACCGTGGAGGGGCAGGGATACAGGGGATGACACGGGCAAGGAAGCGCGACCCCTCTGGGCTGGAAACAAAGCTTCCAGGCAGAATTCCAGGGGGAAGACCCGATGAGGACGTGGCTTTGGCAGTGGAGGCCGGGAAGGCTCCGAGCAGGCTGAGGACGCCGAGGTCCCCAGGCCCGGGGCAGGACACCAGATCCTCCGGACAGGCGACGAGGCCTCGGGGGTGACAGGGGAGGGAGGGCAGGAGGAGGAACCGTTCCCCCTCAGGCCACTCCAGGAATGGAGTCACACAAAACCCGGCTTCATGGATGAACGGCGGCAGTTGGGGCAGCTCCGGGTCCCATGGTTCTGGAGGCACCTGTAGGGGCAAAGTGGGTTTCTCCTGAGCTGCTTGCTAGCTCACCTGCGCCGGTCCTACATGGGCCCGCTCAAGACCTGAGCCTCCCACTGCCCCTCCCCGGGGCCCTTCTTGTGCAGTGTAAGCCCGAGCGCTCCCCCGAGAACCCCAGGGTCTGGTCCATTGGCGCCCTGGGGTCACTGGTGGCTCCTCCTCAATCCCTCAGGGACACCACTTCTCCCTCTGCCTGCTCTGCCCATTCTCTTCATGGGCCCTTTTAAAAATGAGATCTGGGGCAGAGACAATTTTCACTGGGGCAGCGAGTTGGCGCAACAGACACTGCTCCGGCTGGGGAGTTGGGACGCCGTGGGAACAAGCTGTGTGACCCTGGGCAAGGCCCTTCCCCACCTGGCTCACAACCACACCAAAAAGCAGGGGTCTATGGGGGTCTGAATCCCTGGAAGGCGGGCTGCTCTATCCCTTGGTAACCCCACCCAGGGTCCTACACAGGAGCAGCAGGGAAAGGGGAGGCCGAAGAGGGCAAGGCAGGGGTTAGGTCTCTGCCACGCCCCGGGGCCATCTGAGGGGACCCACCAGCCCAGTCCGGAGAAGAAGGCCCCTGCCCCTTCTGCTGCCTCGGCGGGCCGCCCCCCACGGGCCCCACCCCAGTCCCAGCCTTTTACCTGAGGTGGAAGAAGTGGGAGCACGGCAGGGCCTGCAGCCGGTTGTTGCGCTCGCCAATGGACTCCCCGCACAGGCCGCAGTAGAGCTCCGTCTCCTCGACACACTCGTGGAAGCGCACGACGTGGGCCCGCAGCTCGCGCTGCTGCCCCCGGCTCCGGTAGATGCCCTCGCTCAGGCAGTGCAGCTTCAGCTGACTCAGCTGGACACAGAGGTGGGCGGGTGGAGGGAAGGACCCGAGACCTGACGGGGGGGGGGGGGGGGGGGGGGGGGGGGGGGGGGGGGGGGGGGGGGGGGGGGGGGGGGGGGGGGGGGGGGGGGGCCCACGCAGGGGCTCCTCACAAGTAACTCTCTGTGGTTCCCCCACCTGCTTTTTACCTTTAAGCACCCACAACATGCACCAGGGGCAGGGCTAGGGCTAGGAGAGGGGTTCAGGCAGGTCTGTGGGATAGTGGGTGAGACCCTGCACCCGCTCCCCCCAATACCCCCTCCCCTGAGTCCCGGGTCCCTGATAGCCCCCCACTCTGCCTGGATTCTGAAGGTGCGGGAAGGCCCCAGAGGGAAGGAAGCAGCCTTACCTTGTTCCCCAATCCTTCGGCCAGGTCCTGGGCTTTTTCAATGACGTCTAAAGCCTGAGCAGAGGTTCAAGGAGAGAGACATGGGACAGCCGCTGGGGCCAGAGGGCAAGGGAAGGGATTTCTGGGTTACCCCCAGGCTGCCAGGTGGCTCCTCCATTAGAAGGCGGCCCACCACAGGGAGCCTGGGCTCTGCCTTTGGCTAGCTCCCGCTGGGCCCGGCTCAGGACTCGGCCCCCACAGCCACCAGCTCTTGGGGGAATAGGAGAGACCCAGGAGCCGGCGCCTTATCTCAGGTCTCACCTCCACTCTTGCTCTTTCTTTTCAAACCAAAGAGACAGGAAACATGGAGAAAGCAGCCTTTTTCTCAGCAGCACCTTGGTGCCCGTAGCATTTTCTCGCTCTGCCCTGACCTTCCGGTAACATCCTCCCTGGCCATGAGCCCGGTTTAGGCCCTGGACTCTCTATGTTCTGTGAGTGATCCCATGGATTCTCCCAAGAGCCGCCATCACTGACTACAGGCAGCTCTCAATGTGAATGTCTCGCACTTTCTGTTCTGTGTGTGCCCGGGAAGGAACACCCACAATTCCACTCCCGCATCAAAGCCGGCAAACAAGAGAATGAACCCTCCGCCTTCCCCGTGGACCACATAGCCAGGAGGCCGCTTCGGCCGTTCGGAGGATGTGGATTTGTACAACGGCACCGCCAACTGATCTCTGTCTCCCTGAGCTTGCTGCCCACCTCTCTCAAACAGGGGCAAGAATAGGGGAGGGAATGCAAGCGGCCAAAGTGCTGAGACGATGGCAGAGACTGATTCAGGCTCAAGATGGGTGATTTAACCTGCCCACTTCTGCTATGACATTACCCTTTCCCATAGCACCGGGCTTGGAACTTTGGTGTCCCTTTTGGCTTTTCTTCCCATCAGCCTCCATATCCAATCATTCATCCCTTTCAAGCATCCCTCTTCTCTCTCTTACTGTGATGACCTTCTCATTGGTTTCTTGTCACAAATCTCTCCCCACTCTCCAAATAGGCCCCATACTGATACCCTCCCTCCCCCAAATCTCTCAACGCCAAGCCACCTTCCACACGCTCACCATACTGATTTTTTTTTTTTTAAAGACAGTTCTGTGTCACCTTCTGTGTCACTGCAGGAGTTTTCTTGTACCTTCCCAACCAATAGGAACTCCTTTTTGGCCCTTGCGGCTCTTCATAACATTTTAGGTTTCCTTTCGTACTGCTTCTAGCACCTGACCCCATGCCTAGGAGCTCTCACTCCTCCCCTTTGGCTCTTTGTTCCTCAGTTTCTTTCAAGATTTAACTACCCCAATATTCTTTTAATTAATCCCCCTGCCTCCAGCCTCCCCCTCACCACAGCTGCCAGCAGCGCTCTCCCAAGGTATAAATCTGTGTTATTCTTCATTAAAACTGTCAGTGGTTGGCTCCCTATCAACCATGACATGAAATAGCTTTGAGGTAAGCACTGGGGACCTCTGCACCCAGATCCTGGGCTTGCCAGCTTCCTTCAGTGCTTCCTCTCTCCGACGTGGCCTCGGACTACGAGCAGGTAGACGTGGCAGCCCCGCCCCGCCTGCGTGTGGGCTCTCCCCATTTTTTCCTGATTTTTCTGGTTTCCTTCATTACCACCTCAACATTCCCTCGTGCACGCCTGACTCTTCATGCTCCCATCATGCACTACCTGGTTATTTCCCTTTCCTGTGGAAGACTCCGTACGCCCCCAAGTCCCGCCTAAGCTCCTTGTGGGAAGAGATAGGGGGCTTTCCTCTGCCTTTCTCGGTCTGTAACAAAATGCCTTGCTTATGACGCCCTTACAAACGTTGGAGACACCGAAAGGCGGCCCTGTCAGGAAGAGAGGTGCCTGGGATGGGGGAGGGAAGCGGGGGCCGAACTTACCTTCTCTGGCTCCTTCCTGGTCACCCAGCACTTGGCTACGCCCAGCAGGACATGCACCTGCCCCAGTCGATTTCCGATCTCCGTCATGATGCTCATGGCAGAGTCGTACCTAGGGAAGGCTGTCTGAGGGATGGGGGGTTGGAGGGGGCAGGGAGATAGTGGGGGTCAGGTGCACTCCTCCCCGTTCCCCCAATCCCAGGACCCGTTTTCCTTCTCACCGATCTCAGCCAGCTCCCTTCCCCCCCCCCCCCCCCCCCCCCCCCCCCCCCAGCCTGTGCTGTCTTACCTCCAAGTCTCTGCGGCTCCGGTGGATGTCAGCAAAACAGAGGAGACACAGAGCCTGGAGGGGCCGGTCCCCGTGCTGGAGGGCAATCTTCATGGACTCCTGGGAGGCAGAGGCCTTTAATCCCAACGGCCTCTCCCAGCCCCCACCCAAGGACAAGGGAAGGGGAAATCCCTCGGAACAGCCCCCTGCCCCATAATACCCCTCTCTCCCAAGAGCTCCCGTGACACCTTTACAACAGACAGGGCTCCCTCCTAATGGGATTCAGGAGCGTTAATTAGTAGCCCTGACAATTAGGCCTAGTGGTGCTGGTGGGGAAACTTTTATCAATTGTCAAGTAAAAGACAGCCTGGAGGGGAAGGGGATGCCTGAGAGAGAGGTGGGGAATGGGCCTAGGCCAAGAACCGCCACAGATTCTGAGGTATTCTGGACCAGGTCTCTAAGGTATCAAGGTTGGGACTGAAAGAAGGAAAAGAAAGGTTCAACTTGGGACCGCGCCCTGCCGCTAGCCCCCTCCCCCGGCCCCCGGCGCACCTCACAGCACTCCATGGAATCCCCCAGGTGCCCGAGTTTGCGATAGGCCACAGCCATGTGGTACTGACTCATGGCGCGGTACTTGAGGCTCCAGCCCTTGCCGTAGTCGTTCACCAGTTCGGCGGCTTTGCAGGGGAAGAACAGAGCTTTCTCGTAGTCCTGGAGCCGGAGGGGCGGGCACAGGGAACAAACAGGGGCGGCCTGGCTCGGCTCAAGTTTCAGGGCAGGACCCTTCCAGTCTGGTCAGGGCCCCTCTGAAGTGGATCGGGGTCTTCTTTAGGAAAGGATATGTCCAGGGTCCTGCCAGGTGCCCACTCTGCCTGCCTCCCTGCCCAGGGCCCACCTCGGGGCTCCCCTGCCCCTGCCCCTCCTGGCCCAGCCAGTACGCCACGAACCTTGACCTGGGAGTAGAAGTTGCCCAGACTGCAGCAGACGCGGCACTCGAGCATCTTGTCGTCGTTGTTGTGGGCGTAGCGAAGGGCCTTCTCGAAGCTCTCCAGGGCCTTCTGGAAGTGGCTGAGTCCCAGAAAGGCATTGCCCATGCTCAGGCTGACCTGCCCGTTGAGCTGCTGGCCCACCCGGATGCCCTGCATGTTGAGGCAGGTCTTACAGTAGGAGATGGTCTTCTGGAACTCACAGAGCTTTTCGTTGCTGCGGGCCAGGTTCAGGTAGCTCTCCATGAGGTAGTCGGCATCTTCCAGTTCCCGGGCCGTGTCGATCTGCACCACAGCAAACTGACCCCCGGGCCCTGCCCTCAGCCGGGGTCCGAGAGCCCTATTCCAGGTACCTCGGGCCCCAGAACTTGAGGGAGATGGGGTGTGGCCCCGGGAAAGCAGGGGCCACCCGGGTGGGTCCCGCAGGACAGGGCGTGACAGTCTGGGATCTGAAGCCCAAGGAGATAGAGATGGGTGCCCCCCAGTTCCAACTGGCACCTCCTCCAGAGGGGGAGAAAAGGAGAGCCCCTTGCTATGGGCTTCCCAAAAGCGGCCTTCCTTGGGTCTGCAGGAGGCACCTCTCCACCCAGGAGGTCCAGTCCTGAAGGCCGGCTCCCCCACCGGACCCTATCTGATGACCGGGGGAGTGCAGCATAAGCCCGTCCTTACCTTCAGCATATCCTTGTAGCGGCCCATTTCTGAGTGCGCGGTGACCAGGCAGCCCAGGACTCGGAACCTGCCCACGAGGTCCGTGCTCTTCTCCAGCATCCTCATCCACACCTGCAGGGCCTTCTCCGTCTGGTTGGACTGGTAGAGCTGCAGCCCCTTCTCAATCTGTTGTTTGGACTGATCCTGTCCCATCTCCGGCTCCGCCCCACCCCCAGGGCCCCCAAAGCAATCTGAAATCCGAGGAGCGGCCCCTCAGCGAAGAGCAGAACCAGCCAGCCCGAAGCTCGGTGCCACAGAGGGGCACGACCCCCCGGCTCACATCTCCCGGGAGATGGAAGAAGCGGCCTCCCCCCGGCTAGAGGAACAAAGGACGGAGGGACAGCGGAGGGACCCAGGGTAGAGGGAGAGCATGACACCCGAGAAACGGCTCGTCCAGCCCCCGCCCAGCCTGCAGCTGTCCCTGCCAGTCCAGGCCACATGGCCAGCCAAGAATGTCCGCCCCAAGGTCACGCCAACCCCCTCCCCCCGCAGCCAGCTCCCAGAGGCTTCGGCAACAGTTGGACGATGACAGCCGCTCAGGCCCTGCTGACCAGGGGCCTTTCTCCCCCTTCTTTGGGGGGCTCCCTTCCTCCACTTGCCCTAACTTTGGGTCACAGAAGGGGAATAGGAATCAGAGAGTGCAGTCTGTGTCTACCAGAGCCTTAGAGACTGGGGGAGAAGGGAGGGCTGGGAAGCTTCTCTGAGCCACCAGAATGGGAGAAGGATCGAGGAGAGATGGGCTGAGTCAAGGAAGTCAAACTTAGAAGGTGACGTGGGAGACGCAGGCTGTGCGGACAGCCACGGGGCACCAAGGAAGGAGCTGGACTTGGAGACCTCGAAGCCTGGGCTTGGGAAACGCCGCTTCCCCTCACCAGGGGGGGAAACGTGGTCAGCCACTTCGCCAGCACCAAACATGGGGGAGCCCATGAGACGGTAGCTCATTCGATGGGGGGCTGATCCCGACCACGAAGCTCCTCCTCCTTGCCCCAATATCCCCTGATCTTAATCACGGATTAAATAAAAGTTTTCCCAAAGCTCAGCTGTAAAAAGGAGACTATGTGTACAAAAATACTTAGAGAAAGGAACATCAGGGTTGTCCATCCCCCAGGGATCAGCTGAATACATCTCCCTGTCTGCTGAACCCGTACAGAGGGGTCTCATTTTGTGGCAAAAGGCTCTGCGGTCCTAGGAAGGATGATCAGTGGACACAGATCACAGGACTGTGGCCTTGGAGCTGGGAGGGCCGGCAGAAGTCACCGAGCCAAAGCCCTTCACTAGGAAAGGGAGGAGAGGAAGAGGGGAAGGGAGGAGCAGGGGGAAAGCAAAGACATGGGGAGGGGAGAGGAAGAGAAAAAACAGCCAGGGCAGAAGCATCCTACCCTGTATTTCACATTACATCTATCTCATCTCTTCAGTATTTAGGGGGTTTCTAATTGAAAAACAAATCTGAAAAAAATCCAGGTATAAAAGTAATAATACTAATAGCATTTATAAAATACTTTTAAGATTTGTAAAGCACTTTCCACATTAACTTATCTGATCCTCACAATCCTGAGAGGTAGATGCTATTATCCCATTTTATAGATGAGGAACCCGAGGCTGACAGGGATTAAGTGACTTGCCCAGTGTCTGAGGTCAGATTCTTCCCCCAAAGTTAGGGGCAGAGATTTAATTATATTGCTAACAGCAGGCCAAATAAGGGCTTTCAAAGTTTTTTAAATTTATTTTTAATACACATTGCTTTATGAATCATCCTAAGAGCTTTTAACAAGAAAAGGAGTTTTATCCAATAAGAACCCTAAGACACCAATAAGGAGAGAGCTGCCTGGCCAAGTGAGGGAGTACGCCATTGGCCGCTGGGCTGAATCCCTACCGAAGTTTAGTAGTACAAGTCTTTTACGGGGGAAATATAACCCGAGATAAGATTCCAACTGGGGTCTTCCTGACTATAGATCTTCAACTCAGTACTTAGCTGTTGAATGTACCTGATGAGGAGAAAGAAATCACAGCTTCATCTGGGAACATACTGGTGCTTTCCAACTGAAAAGCTGCCTGCACAAGGTGTCTAGTTGGCCTGGGAGGGGATGGGTAGCCGGCCATCTCGGAAAGACCCCCAGGACATCACCTAGAGCCTCAACCAAAGGGTTAAGTGTTGAGGAACAACAACTATCCCCATTACCGACTTGTGATTGGCTCGAGAAACTTGCACAGGCCAGGATGCTCTCGGTCTGCAGCAAATAAATATCCTTAGAAAAGGGGAGAAACTAGAAATGCGTAAAATGGATTTGCTCATCAGTTTGAAGAACATTAAATAGGGTTTTTCTATAAGGCTTAGAACATTTGTCAAACTTTTTCTATCCAAAAGCACCATAAATAAAGGCCGGTAACAGGCAGGCCCAAGAAAGGCTTAAATTACAGCTCCTTGCCTTTGTATCGTCAGTACGAGCAGCGCCCACCACACGGGTGTTCACTTACCGAAGGAACAACACGTGCGTGTGTGCGTGTATAATTAGAAGTTGACTACTTGGCCATCTCCTAAACCATTTCTCTGTGGAACCAGAGGCAGGAAGGGGACGCAGTGGATAGAGAACTGGCCCGGAGGCAGGAACTCAAGTTCAAATCCAGCCTCAAATGCAAGCTGTATGATCTCAGGCAAGTGGCTTACCAGGTCTTTGTTTCCCCATCTGTAAACTGGGAAGAAAGGCACTGAACTCCCAGATTTACTGGGAGGATCATATTAGAATGAAAAAACTGTTTAGCACTGTGTCTAGCACATAGTAAATACTAGATAAATGCTATCATTAACTTTATGCCGAGGAACAAGGAATGATCTCCTTTCTGATGTTCCCAAATTATTTTTTGCATTTGGAGGCTGGGCCCTCCCAAGATTATGATATTACTGAGTGCCAGAGACCAGTCTGATTGCCTCCTGAGGGCCTTTAAATTACGCAGGGTTATAGGTATGACTCAATCCGGGGTGCCCCCTGACCCTTGCCACACCATGCTGTAACCTTTTGAAACTGAAAGAATTTGTGACCCCTGTAGGGGATACTGAGATGCAGTCGACTTCTAGGGCAGCGACAGAGTGCCAGGCCTGCAGTCAGGATGACCCGGGGACAAGACTCACCCACCAGCTGCGTGACCCTGGGCAGGTCACAAAGCCCTGTTCCCCTCAGTTTTGTCATCTGTCAAATGAGCTGGAGAAGGCAGTGGCAAATCACTGCAGTATCTTTGTCTCTGAATAGGGTCCCAGAGAGTGGGCCAAGACTGAACCAGGGAGTTCAGCCCGCTGGGAAAATCACGGCAGTGGGGGCTAAACAAAAGAACTCACCTTTGCTCTTTCCTGGCCATTGGTATCCAAATAGCACGCCGAGCAACGTCAGAAGGAGGAGTCCTTGGTACGGTGAGATTGGTACCAGATTTTACGTGACAGAAAAAAAGGGTGGGATATTTTTGCACAAATCCATCTCGACAGAGGATGGCATAATCTGAGCAGCTTATTTCCACATTTAATTGATCTCTGGTTGAGAGTAGCTCTTGACTCTCATTAGAGACTATTCTGAGCTTGTCAAGTACTCCTTAGGTCGTTAGCTATCTGTGTGCCAGCACTTTAATGCAACAGGAAGAAAATGGCTGTGAATCTTTTGGGGAATGAAGTGACTCCCCCACTTTAAAGCTGAGCAAGTAGCAGAGCTTCTTCCAAAGGGGTTGGAGCAAGAGCCTCCTGAGAAATGGACACGTGTCTGCTTCCCTACTCAAAAGGATCCAAATGACTTAATCGTATATTCAGAGATGGCGTTTTGGAGCCTTTGCTCCCAGGGTGCAGGGGCCACTGAAGGGGCCCAAAGGCTCTGACTTCCCATTTCTAAGCTAGATGCGTCTGATCCTCCTGAGGCAGCCTGGTGGCTCTGGCTGCCCGCCATTCAAATGCCACTTTGTGCAGTCATCCAAGTACTTCAAGTGACTGCCCAACCTCAGCTTCCCCAATTGTGGGGATCATGGGTTTGCCCCTCTGCCCTCTGCAAGACATTCTCACATCCTTCTTTCATATGATCTATAGCAACCCCGTGAGGTGAGTAAAGAAGTGAACCCCAGTAGGGGTAAAGGGGAAAATCAGACTAGAAGCTGGGTTTCCAAACACCCGCCTTCTGTGCCATGTGGCAGCACTGACACATGAGAGATGGAGAGAGCTTGGCCAGGCCGTTCAGTCAGTCCCTATCCACTCCCCGGCTCTAAATCAGGGTCCTGACCCCCGTACCACGTACATCAGGGAACCAAGTCTGAACACTCTCCAGAAATGTCCTCCCAATTTCACATCCTCCCCCAAAATCTAAGCCGGCTCTCGTGCCATCTTCTTCCACTTTCTGACTTACCTGGGCACACACCACAGCTCAGTCCCGTAGCAGGACTACATGACAGGGCCCACCTAGCACTGGATCCTCTCCAGAGAGAAGGCTCAGTAAATGGGCTCATTGGATGAAGTTTGATAAACAGTGGCACTGGCTGCATGGTCCCCAGACCCTGGCTAGCCTCTATGGTCAGGGGCAGCGGCATTAGGACAAAGATTATAGGCAGCACTTCACCTTTATGATCAAGAGGGGCCCAATCCTCTACTTTAGCCCCCTCAGGGAGTGTCCTACAGACTTTCTGATAATGTCAGTTGTGGGGAACAGGAAAGAGGTGGGGGGAGGTCCTGAGAAGAGGCAGGAGGACTGCGGCATATGTCTTGGGAAGAGAACGGGTGAGGGGGCTGTGGGGGCAGTTCTCCAGGAAGAGCTACATGCGGGTGCTCTTTGAGCAGAGTGTTCCCAGCTGTGTCACAGGGCTCTGGAACACCCCGAGCAACAGGCCCCACAGGAAGCCTTCCGTCTCATGTCCCACAGAGCACTTCCTTCTCATCGCCGTCCAGGCAGGGAACAGGGACAAGAGCGAGTGGGGATGAGGGGGAGGATCCCATCCCAACAGTATTAGAAAACAAAGATATGACACAGATTCTTCTCAAACAGTTTAATAGCAAATAAACAAAGGAAGGTACCACACTTGGCAGATACAAAATGACTTTTTGTCCGTGTGTCTGTGCAATTAAAACAGGTTTAGGTTCCCCATTGGGACAAAAGGAAAACACACAAAGGAAGGAAATTTCCTTTTTTTTTTTTTTTTTTTTTTTTTTTTAACACATACTCGCTTGTTCCAAACTTGTAACAATCTTTTCATCTTTAAACCCACTACACAAACTCTGCGACCAGGCCAGAAAAGCCACAGGGCTCTTCTTGCTGCTGCTTTTTTTGTTTTTTTTTGTTTTTTTGTTTTTTTAACGATTAAAGTAAAATCCATAATTTTCTACAGAGTACAACACAATTTCACACAAAAGAGACGGTTTCTTTTGCAAATCAAAACAGGGGAAAGAAAGGAAAAGCTTGAACAAGGTTAAGGGGAAAGCATCTCTACAACTGAATCACGACTTCGAGTTGATTGAACCCCATTGCTGCTGCAGAACAGACTGTACGTTTGGTCAGTGGCAATTTTTTTCTCTTCACATTGTGAAATCACTTTACATTGTTTTCTAGTAGAAAAGGCAAAAAACTGTACAAAACCCCTAGTGTTTAAATACAACGTTTGTACCAATAAAAAACTCACACAGGTTTGTCTCCAAAATGGAAAGTTACTTTTTTTTTTTTCTTTTTAAATTATTCACAAAAAGCAGCTGGAAATCAGAAAGGCAGCTGCCGTCCCAGGGTCTCAAATCCATTAAAACCACCACAGAACAACTAAAACAATCAAAGAGAGGAAAGGAAAGGAAAATAACATCCAACGTTTGGCATTTTGGTTATATCCACAGGTTTCCCCAGAGCTCCTTTCGGAATCAAAAGCAAAACAGATTGGCAAAACAGAGATTCTCTGGATCAAGGCGGGAAGGGAGAAGATCTCACTCGGGCCCTCTGTGCGGTCAGACTGTGGTGCTCACCGCCTTTTTCCATGCAAAGACCTCCCCCCCCCCCCAAAAAAACACCCCCCCCCCCCCCCAAAAAAAAAAAAAAAAAAAAAAAAAAAAACCTTCAGCTCTCCCCTTTGTCACTACAGGGTGGCACTACCCAAGAAGCTGCCCCACCCCCCCCAAACTGAGATATAGCTGGGATTTGCTTCATCACCTCCTCTCTCCAGATCTTTCCAGCAGCATCTCACACTTTCCTCTAGGCCTTTTAATCTCTCACCCTAGTCCTAGAGAATCAAGACACCATCTCCCACAGGTCCCCAGAAGTATCTGGCCTGTCTTGGCTGGCATCCTTAAGCTCCCTCCTTCTAGAATTTCCTTCTTCCACCAAATGGACACTTTTCAATTCTATTCCACCAAATGGACACTTTTCAATTCTATTCTTTACTCTTCCACTTCCTAATGACCAGACCTCACTTTTATGCAATTCAACTTTTTACTGAAGTGGGTTGTCCAACAAATCCCAGGATACTGGGGAAAGCGGCCCCCGTGAAGGGCAGGCAGAAAAGCTGCTGGCTCTTGCTCCTGGGGAGAGGGGATGTGGAGTGCGGGAAGAGCCGGGGCAGTGCCTGAAGTCTGTAAACAGCAGGGAGACCGGTGTTGTGCTTGTCACCTAGGAAAAGAGCTGGTACGTGTGTTGCCAGCAGGGTCACGGGCTCTTTCCAACAGTGGGTCAAGAAACCTAGCCTTTCCTTGGAGGCTAAATGGGGCTCATTATCTCTCAAGGGATCAGGAAGTCAATGAAAGGCACAAACTTCCGAAGGAGGTCTTTGTGTGAGGGGATTTTTCAAATTCACATTGCTGGAAGCATCCCACCCACAGCCACCTTCTGGGTTCCCATCTCTTCTACCCTTTCCATATCCTTAAGTTTCCCACTAGACTCAGATTTCTACTTGACCAGGGTGTAACCAGCCTTCCAGAAGCTCCCTTCCAAGGCCTGGAGGCCAATCAGGACAGTCCAAGCGCACAGGCAAGTAATCTTACAGGCAACCGAGGAGAAATTTGCCACATCAAAATAAAAATAATCCAGAAAAAAAACCCAACCCCACAACAATTTGAAACAGCTTCTTTGAAACCCTTTAAATCAGTCAGTTTTTGCACAAACTATAGAAAACAGAGAGGTGAAGGTGATATATACGAAGGTGTGAAGAAAACAGCAGGAAACATGCAAAACGTGGGTTTTCTGGGCATTATCTGAGTTGGAAAGGAAAACCAAAGCATCACATTTTGCTGAGGAGATTGTAGAAACAAGCATGGGAGTTAATGAAACAGGACAACATCAATGTGGATCCAAAGGTTCACCGAAGATGGAGGTGGAGAACCACAGGGAAGGACAAAGAAAAGGGGCAGGGAGGCCAGAAGGCTGCCCGCTATCAACACAGGAGAGGGAGTTCAAGTGTTTTCTGCAGTTTAAGAACTCAAGGGGAAAAAAAAAAATACATGCTGTCTCCTCAAGCCCCAGAAACTAGATCAGCAAAATGTGCTCAGGAGCCTCAAAGGTTTAGTGACGTCTTTTATTTCATTGTTTGCTTCAAAGTTTTGCTTTAAAACTAAGCACACAGAAAAACAAAGCCTAGAAACGGACTGGCTGTGTGTTCACAGAAATACAAACACCACACGGCATGTGCTAGTAGGGCTGCTCTGAAGACAATTACAAAGAATTGGAATCACAAAATCAAGTGGTTATCTTATGAAGTTCTAGAAAAATAGATTTTTTTATATTCAAATGCAAGTTTAAATATTTCCCCTTCAGCAGTCGTTCTAGCAAAACCAATTTGGCAGCACAAAAAAATTTAAAGAAAAACAAAGAAAGAAACAAACATAATAAAAAATACACATCAGCATCAAAGGTCAACACAAGGTCAAAGGTGAGAGTTCAAGCATCAGAGAAGCTGAAGAGACAAGGATTTGGACGATGTACTTGACGCCACATCGACATGCTTTAGGCACAACGATGAACAAACGGCAGGAATCTAGAAAAAAACAAACCAGAAAGAGGGAGACCCACTGAGTTACACAGAGCAATACGTCCAAACGAAGAGAGAGAAAACAGGGACACTCACTGTGTATACAGCCCTGAAACGAGGAGGCCTTCTGGGGGAGGCAAGTGACAGGGAACTTTTGCACATGCTAACGATGGACACAGGGGAAAGTCAAAGTACATGGAGGACACCAAGAAGACATCAGACGGCCAAGAGCAAAACAGAAACCGAGGCCTGGATTTCCTGGGACGTGTCTCAACGGACTCCGCCAGACCCGATGTTCGGGTCCCTTTCTCTCCCTCCTCCACCCTCCCCACCCCAAGGACAGCAGCAGCCGCGCCCCTGAAAGAGGAGGGGTCCTGGCGAGGAGCGCCCTGGCGGCCAGACGTGGGGAACGCTCATGAGCCCTCTTCCCGGGGGGCTCTGTCTGGGAAATCCAAGCTCTCGGCTTCCCTTTGGGCCCGGCCCAGTCTTAGGGAAGTTGGAGGTCTGGATGCTTCCAAGACAAATTGATTTCATGATGGAACTGAGAAACAGAGGACAGCAGACGACACAATGGGAGCCCGTGACAGGACCACTTAAGACTCGACTGCATGTTCGGACCAGGCCCTGGGCCTGACCCACGCCCTTCCTCCGACATGGAGCAGCTTTTCCGTAAAACCCATTTCTGGCCTGAGGAGAGGGCTGTGCTCCGGGCTGACTGAGGGACAAAGGAGGGCCCGGGACAGCTTCCTCTCACCCTGACCCTCCCCTGGGAGGGAGTGGAGCCCCTTGTCATAGGCCTGCGACCGGACACGACTTCCAGCATTGAGGGGAACTGTGCCCGCTGTTAGGGGTGTCAGATCGTGAAAGGCTGGCAAAACACTGGGGGAAAAGGTCAAATGAACCCTTGTGGCAAGAAGGCTTTGGGCACCTCACAGCAGGGAGGTGGTAAAGGAGAGAGGTGGAGAGGGAGGCTCATGATTAACTGCAGTGCTCTGGGGAGCACGGATCTCTCCCCTACCAAGTCACAGCATCAATCCTCTCCCCCTCTGGCGGGCTAGTCAGGCTGCAAAGGGGCCACTGAAAGTCAGTAGTTTCATTAATACACAGCATCCTGTGTGTGTAAAACAATCACATTCTGGATTCTACAAAATCCTGGCCTTTTCCAGAGATATAATTTAGTTAATAAATATTCTCCACCCTGGAGCTGTATAAAACTTCTATAAAAATAGAAATGACATTCTCAGTTCCAGCAGGTAGGGATTCAGAACAGTGCCTCCCAACCTTGCATTTTTTCCTCTTTTTATTATTTTTTTTCTTTATTAAAAAAAAAAAAAAATCCCACCATGAACCTGGAAGCCTTTGGAACAGTTTTCTCCTCTGAAAACCAGGACACATTTCTCCCAGTGCACAGAATTCAAGTTTACATGGTTCAGCCTAAGAGGTGTACATTACGTGCTTCCCTAGAGGACACAGACCCACATTATCACTTGGAGAAGGTAGCAGGTATTCGCCCATTAATGGAATAGGTCCACCATTATATGGAAAACAGAAAGACTGATTTCTTGCCAGCCTTCCCTACAGCCAGCATGAAACAGAGAAGGCACCCGCCTGGCTTCCTGCTGAGAGTGGATGCTATGGTTCAGGGCTAGTACTTCTCGAAGCTTAAGGATTCTGGGGCCCTGGTTCCAGAGCTGGCCGATATTCACACCGAACGGTAACACAAGTGGCCCTGCGTGGCATGCGTACTGAAGAGCGTTTCTTTTCTCAAGCTCAGCTAACCCCCCACCTTGTGGAGAAGAGGCAGAGCCCGGGGCCGCTCGTTGGGTACCGGCCCAGGGAGGGAATGAGATGGGGTGAGAGGCAGCTCGGATGCTCACTTGAACGGGGTCAGCACAAAGGACATGAAATGGACAAGATAAAAATTGAGGTAAATGAAATGAATACTATGTCGAGTGTGTAAACGTTCTGCCACCAGTGAAGGTGGGGTGTTGGTGGTTTAAGCAAGGACCCACAACGGCTCCGCAGAAACGTCCAAAACCCAGCTCTGGCGGCCACCAACATCCACGGAAAAACTCTGGAAAAGCTGACCCTGTGTGAATGCAGGCTTCTCATTCTTCTTAAATACGAAGTACTGGCCCTGGTCAGAAGCAGGCCACTGGGCTGCAGGGACCAGCTGTCTGCTCTGGTACACTGGGAAGGGGACACCAAATAATCAGGGCCAGTGATGTATCCTGGCCAGGTTAAGAAGCTGCTCCTGGCCGGCTGCCCTTTCAGCTAGAAACCAGCCTCAGAGAACACTTAGGATAAGACAGAAGGAGATTCTTTTTTTTTTTTTTTTTCCTTTTTAAGAAAATCCAGTGGACAGAATTGTGAAAATTTAAGGTGGCCAACCCACTTTGAACTAGCCCCTTCCCTATTGAAACTTCTGTTAAATTGGCTATGGACTCTTTTAGTGTGTTAAAAAGGAGGGACTGTACCATGGCTTCGTTAGATCTATTTCTATCTAGCAAGGACACTGGGCAGCCAGAGCTATGTGAATGCATCCAACTGCTATGAAAGCTAATGACTGATAACGACGGTTTCTCTTGTGTATATTGCTAGCTAATTTAGCAGGCGCTTTATTCCCAGAAATCTTGCTAGCTCCTTTTTTCAAAGAGAGACAAAAAAACAAGGACAGGTATCCTAAATACAGATGGCAAGAACCTCTGGAGCTCTCTGAAGCTGTTTTTTTTGTTTTCTGTTGTTGTTTTTTTGCTCTAAGCAGCTGAAAAGAATCATCCTGAAGACAGCCACTGAGAGGAGGAGCTCTGTGAACCTTGCTCCCAAAGGCCATTTGGTGTCAGTCCCATTACCCCATCCTCCAAAGTCAGTGCTAATCTCCCTGCCTCTCCATCCTTGTCCCCAAGACAATCTGTTCTGGCTCTCTTGAGCTCCTTTCCATTCCCCCCTCCCACCCCAAGGCGGTCTGGTGTTGGTCCTTCTCAACACACACTGTTTACAAACACAGCAAACTTTAAATAAAGAAAAAAAAAAAATCTCCGCGATATGGCACCTAAACTCCAAAGTAAAACACTGGAAACCAAACAAAGCACAAACTCGTCCTCCACACGAAGCCGAACTCCCACAGGAGGCTGTAGCCGAGTCTTCAGGGCAAGAGGTGCCAGCGAGAGTGGCAGGGTCAGGGTCCAGGGCTGCCAACACACAGCCTTTGGGCTTCGAATCACTAAGGGCGGGCGCTCCTTCCCCCACTTACCAGAAGACCCTCTCACTCCAGTCCCAGAGGGGAGAATGCTCAGTAGGGCTTGCTGTCATTCTTCGAGCGTTTGAGCTGCACTTTCAGTCGTTTCATGCCAATCTGAAAGCCGTTCATTGATTGGATGGCAGCCTGCGCTGAAACAGGATTGTCATAGCTTACAAACCCTGTGAACGAGATAACAAGCCACCGTGAGGGAATGAAGAGGAGGCAGGCAAGCTCTGAGCCTGATACCTTGCCCCCACCCTCTTCCCAGAGGGCCAGTTCAAGGTCTGCACCTTTAGAAGCTGCGACAAGAACCTGGGAACTGACAGCTCACTACACAAAGCGACCCCTGCCAGAGCCCTCACCTGCAAAGCCGGAGAAATAGAAGCTAACGTACCAAAGCACTTGCTCAGGTTTGTCTGCTTGTCGATGAAAACCTTGGCAGAAACAACATTTCCAAAAGGCATGAACATCTGCAGTAGGTCCTGATCTCCAAACTCCTGGGGCAGGTGGTAGATGAACAGGTTGGCTCCTTCTGGACCTTCAAAATACCCACTGATTAAACAGACAGGTCAGGACAGCTACACACCACATCCAGTAGAGTCTGACACCTTGCAGACAGCTGAGTCTTGTAGTCCTGCGCCCCATCCATTCACACACCTGAGGCTTCTCCTTTCACAAAGGCAGGGTCTCTCTGCCTCCTAGTCCTGCTGTCTCTCCCCAACCTGAGTTACTCTACATGAACATGGTATAGAGTAAGTAACCAGACTGGGCAATGCCAGATTTCGGAGGAATTGGCAGTAACGGGTGAGACGACAGAACACGATCCGAACAGTCAGTCACCCGAAAGGCCAGTCTTGACTGCTTAGGCAAAAGAAAGCAGGCCCTCAGTTCTCCAGGACTATGGACTACATACAGCCCAGGATTCCATTTTATGTGCAAAACTTCTAGAGTTTGATAGAAAAAACTACCTGTAATTGCAAAAAGGTATCAACTCTTTAAAAGAAGGTGAGGTTTGAGAAGGAGCCCATGCTTGAGGCGGGCAGACTCAAAAGTAGGACTCAATTCTGGCTGGCGTGAGGGGCCCATCCACAAAACTATCTCACTTCATACAGCCTTCTGAAATTTTACTAGGTTAAGAAAAAAGGAGGTTAACAAGTCTCTCCCTTTTAAAATACAAATTAGAGATATATGGGGCTAGATAAACTAGCCACACATGAACTATTATTTTCTTTCCAATGAGTCCCACTTTCATAACCATTTAAAAAAAAAGCTTGTAGTTGTTGTTGTTGGGGGGGAGGAGGGGAGGGAGAGGAATATATAGTTAGCAATACTTTTTATATGACTTAATATAATTATTGTTTCTAAATGCACATGTGACCCATGAACTGGAGAAAGGCCCAGGTAGAATGCCTCCAGCCCTTTTATCCATTAGCAGATTAATCACTAGTCACTAGGGTAAAAAAAGCCCCACGAAACCGGAGAAAATTCAGGGAGAAGCACCGGCAATTCAAGTATGTGGCCAATGGGGATTTGGGGCGAGAGCGAGGAAGCAGGTGGGACACTGATGATGTGGGAACAGGAAGAGGGCAGCACGCACGGTCCCTAGAAATTGAGTCGTCTTATTTGGGGGTATTGAGCTGTTGTTTATCATTGAAACGAGTCACTGTCACAAAGAGACATTCACTCCTTCTGGCAGAGATTGCTACTTGAGCAGCCAAGCATACCTTGTAGATGCTGCACTGAATTGGGAATTGTAAATTAGGGCAGAAGAGGATGGTAGTTTGGGACCAACACACACCTTGGGGGATAAGAAACGCCTTAGAATGGCACTAAGAAGAATCAGGGCACAGGATACTAATAGTCATTCAAATTTTTGCACTTTTATCTCTAAAACAACAAAAAACCCAACAACTTTTTTCCTTTGCCTTGTTCACAATTTTCCCCAAGACTGGCTCTTTCCTTAAGAAAGAAGAATACCCTTCCTTCAACTTCATCCTGTATCACCCTGGCACCAAGAAGTCAGGCTAGTACTCTTAGTGAAACTTATTATAGTTAAAATAGAAGTCTATGACCTCTTAAAACTGGCCTGGGAACCTCATATAAGACAGTTTTCTGTAAGAAAACGTGTTTCAAGTTGTAAAGAACTGATTTCCAAATGAACTTTGGGAACAGGCCCCGCTTATTTATAAGAGGGTCCTGCCTATAGAGCAGAGAAAAAAATCAGCAAAGCCAGTTAGTTTCAAGTGTGTTGTCTGACTGCTGGTGCTCTGAGACGCTTGCGTCTTTGTAATTATATTTAAACAATGCCAGCTCTCTATGGGTTACAAAAACACAGTCCAATGTGAACACTAGATGCTAGAAGTCGTCCTTGTTCCTGCAGGCAATATCTAAGTGACAAATAGCTTATTACTAAGATGGGCCTCCTAAATTCAATAAAATTTATGTCCAAGCTGAGATTCTTCAACAATCCTTCTTCAAATTACTGGGCCAATTCACTCCCTTGCTTCTTTCCCAAGACATCACATCTTGTTTGTCTTCTCTGTTAATTAAATTGAACTCATTTTGAAAAATTTAAATCTGAAGTACCTGACCTGCACAATAACACAGTTAAAAGGAATACCCGGGCATAAATAATACTGTAGAAATAACTTTCTAATAAGAGTCAATTTCTAAGATCTTCATCTGGTTTTAGACCAGGCCACAAATTGTATGTTTCTTCATCTGAGAAGCGAGCTCATTTCAGGAGGTTCAGTATTAAAGTTTACAATGCTAGAAATAAGATAAATTCTGATTTAAGGAAGAACCATATTGCCCAAGCAGATCGTTATGATCACTGACGACTAAAGAGAGGCTGTCTAGTCTACAGAGTTTGAGATCCCAAGACAAGGTTATACATTGGCCATAAGAATCCTGGTTCTCCCCTCCCTCACTGTGGTATGAAGGTAACTCGGGATTCTTGAAGTCTGTGCCAGTGCAAACTCCCAGAGACCCTACCAAGCTTTCAACTGTCATTTTAGTCATAAACCATATCTCTATTATCTAAGGACTAGGTTAGCCATGGGGAAAGAAAACCATTCTAAGAAGAGTGACTGTAAGGTGATGAATCTTTCTGAGAGACATTCCATGCCAATGCAATCCCAGCCTCTCTAGGATTGCACTATGACATCGTGCCTGGCTCTGGGTCTTCCATGTCCTCTGCCCCTACCCCCTCCCCATTCCCCATCATCACCCCTAAAAGCTAGTTGGGAGCCTACCTTCCTTCTGACTTCCTGCAGCACCAATACTCTGCTGTGTTAACAGGTTCTGGTTGTAGAGAGTCGGGAGTGCAGCGGCAGCATACTGCTGGATCCCAGAGTAGGCCTGCGTGAGGGCCTCCATTGTGCTTCCAGTGCCGTTAGAAAGACCGCCACTGCCCAGGCCACCGTTTAAGGCGGCCATCCCTGTACGGGGGAAACAATAGCGCTATTCCCCTGGTTTTCAAAGAAAAGTGGTCTTTAGCCCTTCTCCTCCTTTGAAAGCTGGCTAAGTTATGAAATGTACAGACCCTGCAAGGACTAATTCCCTTGTATGTAGGGCTTCAGAGGTAAATGCTTAACCACCGGATGTCTGGGGAGACAGAGATGTGTGCACAGCACCACATTTTTATGTCTACTTGGAATCATTGACATTTCCTCCATGACTTTCTTAAGTTCAAACCAAGGCCTGATGTGGAACACTTTGTGTCTTACCTGCTAAGGAGCCAACGTTGAGGCCGGCAGTTGCTCCTGCTAGTGTCTGCAGGGCTCCAAGGGAAGCCATTGGATTAACAGAGTTGCTGCTACTGGAGCTCGGTGAGGACCCTGCTATTAAAAATGAAAGCCTTAAATACAGACCATCTTCCCACCCACATCAACAACCAGAGTGAGAAAGCATTCTATTTGTAAAGGGCATTCTAATTACACAGTTTTATCATCTTTCCCACAGTGGCTAGTAAAGGAAAAGGAGGAAAAACAGAATGAAATGGGATCTTAAATGAGAGAAACCTTGCAAACAGCTTGTTTCTTATCCATTTTAAAAGTAGGCTAATAAACAAAAGAAAACACTCAAGTTTCATCTCATACTCGGATTAGAAAAGAGAAAAAATGACAAATGTCAGAGATACAAGTTGACTGGACTCCTAATGGAGCTGTGACTTGGTTCAACTATTTTAAAAAACAACTTAAAGTATATCAAAAAGACTGGAATGTATGTCTACGTTTGAGTGCCAATATAACCATGGGATGTATATTCCAAAGAGGGCAAAGACAGCAAAAACTGTCCTACATAGAGTCCCTTCTGGAGAATAGCTAAATGTATCATGGGATACAGATAGAAGGAAATATCCCTATATCACGAAGAAACAACAAATAAGACTTCAAAGAACTGTGGCAAGAGTAGCATGAAATGATGCAACTTTTTACAATAACTACTACAATTTAAGGAAAACAATACTAGAAAACATCAGAATGCTGAGCAATTAAGTGACCAGTCGGAGGAGTGCAGAAACATGGCCTCAATGAGACAGAGGTGGCAGAATAAATAAGGCAGAGGGATGCTGTCAGACAAAGGCAATCAGAGGATCTGTTTTGCTTCACTTTATTTCTCTGTTGTGGGGAAAAGTTAATAATTGGCTAGCAGGAAAGTGTGTATGACCATTCAAATGATGTCAATGTGAAAGAGAGAAAGAAGAGTGAATAAAATATTTCAAACTAAAGGCTGGGCATTCAACAAGTTTTCAGGATGAGACACTTTCCTCTTAGACACATAGCGGAATATTTAGGGTCAGAATGGAGCCTATAAAGAAGTCTATACCTCTCATTTGACAGATAAGGAAACTACAGCCCAGAAAAGTCAAGTACAGAGCCCAAATTAGTCAGATAAGTTAGTGCAAAGCCAGGATCAGACCTTCAATAAGAACCAGCCTTCCCCTCACCCCCGGCAGCAGTCAGTCTTACCTGAACTGGTGAGGACACTGAGAGGACTGCTAGATGTCGTGAGAGCATTAGTACCACTTGGCGTATTCTGAGCGGCGCTAGCAGCCGCCGCCAATGCAGCCAAATTCTGTAACTGCATTGCATTTAGTCCTGCAAAATTGAAGTGAACATTTCAGACAAAAGATTGCTCTCCTTACTGAGAACAATGACAGCAAATTTGACAGAACACTAGCCTGAAGAATCGAAAAGCTTTCTATCAGCTTCATTATAAGGTTCCGCAGATTTGAGCTATACTTAACTTTCTCAGTATAAGAATAAGTTGTAGGAGTAAGAGATTAGGGTATATTAGGAAAGAACCAGTCCCTATCTGAAGCTTTGGAATGATCTATGAAGTACAAAGGGCTGGAACAAAACTGAGGGCCATTTTGCAAGAGTTACTGCTCTTTGGAGGAAGAAACACACAGAGAGAATGTAAGAGAACTAGCTCTAGAAAGCTAATTCAGAATGACAGGGTTCTCCTTTCACCTATTTCCCCAAAGCTCTAGTTTTTTCTCTTTAGGATTATAATTAGTTTTGCTGGGTAACCTGTGAGGGCATGGGCAGCATATACAATAGATACATACTAGAAAGAATGATAGAAGACACAAAAGAAACTGTTTAAAAATTAAATCTCACTTTTCAGTCAAAAATAATCTCTTTCCTTCTTCTCGTCAACCTTCTCCTCTCCCCCATCAAGAAAGAAAAGTCCCTGATAATCAAGTAAAATGGATCTCCTCATCTGCCACTTCCCCGCAAAAGATCTTGTTCTGCCCTTTGCGTCCTTCACCTCTATTGAGAGGTAGGTAGCATGATCTATCATTGGTCCTCTGGAATCATGTGTAATTTTTAGGCTAGTCAGACACTTCTAAAGCTTTCACTGTGTCTTGTCTTAACAATACTGTTGCCACCATATAAATGGTTTTCCTGGTTCTATTTGGTAAAAGTTCATACAAGTTTTTCATGTCTTAAAGTTGAATAGCATTTCAACACAAGTATATACCATCACTTGCTCAGTCATTCCTTATTTGGTGGCACCCCCTCAGTTTAATTCCTTACCAGGGCAGAAAGAGCTCCTCTAAATATTGAACAAAAGTGTGTCTTTAGCTGAGGCCTAGTGCCCCACTTAATTTGCACTCCCTCTTATTTCCTTCTCTCTCTCTTCTACCCTTTCCCTCATTTTCCTATTGACACTGTAACCAAGTATGTCTTTTGCCTCCTTTGACCAATTTAGATGAGAACTGAAGTTCAAGTGTCAGTCACTCCCTTTACCCTCACCTGCTTCTTCATATAGACCATATGTGAGATGATTTTCCATAACCCTTTTCTCTCTTTTACCCCCAATCAAGACATGAGAACTACTCCTACGCCTTCTGTCCAACTGGACCCCATCTGTGATTTCTGACAATGGGCTTCTAGAGGGACACATGTATGACGTCCCCATATTAAAATGGAAGCAACTTATTCTTTGGCATTTAGTCCCTTATGATTGTTTATATTTACTTTTTTTTACATTTCTCTTAATTTGTGTCTTTGAACTTCAAAGTCTTTATGCATCCTTTCATCAAGAATGCTTAGAAGTTCTTTGTTATAGCAACTACCTCAAAGGGTTGTTATGAGGATCAGAAGAAACATCTGTGAGAAGCACTTAACACAGTACCTGGCATACAGGAGGTGGTGCATGGAGATACTTAATGTCTTTCTTCCCATTTACTTTTGCTGAACAAAGTATTACTGGCTATGAATCCTTATCGTTTGCCTTCTTAAAATATCATTATCTAAGCTCTCCATTCCTTCCTAATGGTGGGTGTTGAATTATATGTGATCCTAACTGTGGTTCCTTCCTTTTTGGCTACTTGCAGTTTTCTTTTCTTTAAACCGATTGTTTTAAATTTTAGCTATAATGTGGCAGGGAATCTTCGTTTTGGAATTTTGTTCAGGAGATAACTGGTGAATTCTATTTCCACTTTGCCCTCTGCTTCTGAGAGATATGACAGTTGTCTTCTGTGATTTCTTGAAATGCTACGCTTATGTCTCATCATGGCTTTCAGGTAGTCCTATGATTGTTTGATCTGTTTTTCAGGTCAGTTATTTTTGTTCTGAGATGTCTACGTTTTCTTTTTTTTCACTTCAGTCTTTTGACCTTAATATTTCTAGTCTCAGTAATTAATTCATTAGGCATCTCTTTGGCCCATTTTGATTTTCAAGATATAATTTCCTTTTAATTCTTTTTTCCATAGCTTTAATTTTCTTGGTAAGGATTTTTTTCTAACTTTTCCTCTTTCAGAATTCTAGCTCAATTTGCACCCAAGCAGTGTTTTGTTTTGAGTATTTGCTTGTAGACATTTTGTAATCACTCTCTTCTGGGTTTTGCCAAGTATTCCTGTTGGCATAATTGTCTTTAAATGGTCAGATTCTGTTTGCTTGCTTATTCTCCTAACATTCTTCCTGACTTTAGACATTTTATACTAAGACTGGACTCTGTAGGAAATACGTGGGCTGGTACTTCTGCTTTCTTGAAGTACTGAGTGTTGGTTATTACAGGATCACAAGAACACCTTAAACTGGAGGTTCTTGTGATATAAGCTTGTGGTGTTCCCAAAATGTTCTTTAACAGAGCAAAATCTGATCCTACAAACTGAATTCAGCCCAGTAGATTGCTGCTGGGATTTCTACTCTGAATGTAACTATGCGGGTTTCAAACCAGGCTAGAATTCAAAACAAAGGCTACAAGCTACACAGCTGCTCTGCTAGACTCTGAATGCGCCCCCCCCCCTCCACCCTCGCTTGGCACACTTAGTCTTCTTTGTACCCTGCACACCTTAGACCCCTCTTTGGGCAGGACCAGGTACTTTATTTCTACCCATTCTATGTTCCTGATCTGACTCAGTCCTCAGGGTCCACAGATATCTCATCTCTGTTTCCATGTCTGCTTGGGCTGGAAGTTTTTCTATATATGAAAGGACAGGAGAAGGGTGGGAGGGGAAAATGTAGTACTTTCTGTTCAATTGTCATCTTGGGTCCTTAGAAAATAAAAATCTGATGGGAGTTGACACAGTAGAATGAGGGCTAGGAAGCAAAACTGAGCAAGCTAATAATTTTTTGGCTCAAAATGAACCACCTTTTAACCTGGACATTTTTTAACTTGGGGGGAAAAAAACAAAGTCTGATAGCTTTTTTTAAAAACTATTTAGTGAGCTGCTATGTGAAGAGTGGGTCATTGAGTTCAAAATCCATTATACCAATTTTGGACTCAGGAAAAGGTGGTAAATCTCTTGCCTAGGATATGGCCAAGCAATAACTGGATAGCCACAAGTCATACAATATTTACAGGGGAACTCTTCAATTATAGATTATAATGAATGGCCACTGAGGTCCCTTCAAACCCTGAAGATTATTTAGAAGAAGAAACTAATTTTTGGACTATTATTTCATGGAATAAAGGAAATGAACATTTATCTGACACAACAGCTCCCTGAAGGCTCTTGCTTGACACAATCTCCATTAATGGGGCAAGGCTGGGGCAGTGTCATGGCAAGGCTGTCCTTTGATGTCTTAAGACTTTGGGGAATTATCTCAGGTAGAATGTGGAGGCTTTTTATATTATTAAATGATGAAAATATTTGTATGCTTGATTTCTTTTTATTTTACTTTAAGGCACATTCCCTATGGAATTAGAAATTTCAAGGTTAAATTATTTTATAAATACAACTTCATAAGAGATAAAGATGACTGAAAAATTCTTACTCTAACCAAAAACATTAAAGGTGGTCCCCTGTGACCACAGAATAAAGATAGAGGGGCAGAAAAGACATTTTATTATAGAAATGAATAATTTCTTAAACACTTCAAGTTAGATGAAAGGAAAAACCTCAATCATTTAGTATCAACTATTTTAATGCCCTGCAAATTTTATGAGGCTAAAATGAGCATGAGATGATAGATTCAGAGCTGGAAGAGACTTTGGGGGCTACCATATTCAATCCTTTGATTTTACAGATGAGTAAACTTGAGGTAGAAGGAAATTGGGTAACATTCCCAGAGTCTAAGGTGGGATATGAATCTAAAACTTCCCTCATGTTTTTTTCCATGAAAGTGGGGTCTTAGCCTGATCATGAAGTACTAGGGAAAGAAATCATTATCTGAGTCTCTTTCTTCACTTGGGTTAATCTATTTTGGTTTTAAAATACTGGCAGGTGGAACCCTTTAGTGGAGATCTAAAATCAGAATGCAGTTTTTTCTGATGATTTCAAAGATCCTAATTCTAGCCTAGACTCTGCCCCAGAACAGGAAGTTCCAAGATGAGTTCCCTTTAAGATGACAATCTGATGTTACAAAGTGGATCATCTAAGTGATACCCACCACCCAACCTTAATGATAAGGCCGAAGACGACAAATGAAAAGACCACTCACCTCCCATTGGATGGAGGCTGCCCAGGGTGTTGAGGTTCCCAGAAGAGGCAGTCTGCTGAAGGAGCTGCAAATAAAGCTAGACATTACACCAAAAAACAAAACAAGAGTGAGAGTGAGGGCTGGTTCCGCGTCTGGGAGAACTCTACAGCACAGCAAAGCGAGCACACAGGCCCAGGCCCCAGGAGAGGAAGGGGAAGAGTCTCAGAAGCCCCAGACAGCCCAAGAGCGCAGTCCAGCACAGCACAACACGGCGCAGCAAGAGCCCACAAGGCTCCAACACAACAGGGAGACAATCAGCGAGCAGTACAGGAAAGAACAGAAACCCCCTATCTCAGGGACAGGCACTCCTGCACTCAAGTCATTTCCATCTATTTGCCTCCCTCCCATCGGAAAAGTATCTTCCCTGCTACTGCCCCATCTTCCCTTCATCTTGGCCAGGCTGGCCTGCATCTCAAACAGCCCCTGATTCTGAGTTCCAACACTTCTAGAATGTTTCCTCCCATCACTCTGATTCTCTTTCATGTGAGCCAGACCATATTCTCTAGCTCCACCACAAGAACCTTTCCATATAAACCAACCCACACCACAGCAACCTAGGGATCAAGCTTGTTTTCTTGCCTCAAGAGACCCTAAAGCCGAGAAAACATCTGCCCCTTCTTGGTCACTCTGGGTCCTACGTTCTCCAGAAAGCCCTTTGTGAGACCAAGCTAATAATGATGCCATCCTCTAGTGCCCAACGACCCTCACTTCTGAACGTACACTACAGCTGGGTGTCCACTACTATCTGCATTTGTTGCACATTTCTTTAGGAATGTTGCAACTTTAATGGAAGAAACCAATTCAAACTCGAACCCTACAACCCTTAGGATACAATGACAGACCCAGCCTGTAGATAATGAGAATACCCTCTAAGGCCTCCTGCCATGTCAGTTGCCCAATACTAGAAAGAGATGTTAATCCCATTTTATAAATGAAATTTCAAACTCAAAGAGTAAACTGGCTCAAGATCACTCAGCTTTTCAGGGTTAGAAGCAGAATTTAAAGCCAGGTCTTCCAGCCATGTGCCAAGCCTTAAGTTACCAGGGAACTGCATCAGTGAAGGCATGCTCCACCGTGCTGAAACCTACCCAGCTCTCCAAAGCCTCATGCAAGGTCCTGAAGGGACTTTCACCAAAATGAGGACTGACACGGTATATGACAAACCCTAACAGCACCATTTTAGCCCAAGCTGAGCTGCTTAAACTAATCAAAGCGGTCATGTAAGCCCACAGAGAAAGTCAGAAGCTGAGGACACAATCAGATTAAACAATCATCCTGTTAGAGAAAGCATCTTGGGTCATAATAAATCTGAGCCTGAATGTACTTAGAACAGAGATAAGCACATGTCATTCTCCCAACCCCAGGATTGCTGCCCCCTCCTCCCCCAACTCCACTAGGCTCACTTCCCTCCAGTTTAGAAACTTGGGGAACTAACCCTGGTGCTTGTTCCCTCTTCCAGCTCTTCCATAGCAAAGAGAAAGAATGCTATTCCCTGGACACTGGTTTCCCTCTTCCACAGGTATTCTAGAAATAGCCCATTTCATGTGGGCAATGTTTCTCCTTTCCCCTACTGATTACATGTCTCTGGAAAGCTGGCTCCAAGAGTTACTCCAAGAAACTCAACTTACTACTGAGGTGCTCGATTTGGGCCTGTTCATGCCGACAACGTGGGGACAGAAAGATGGGAGGGAAAGTGTAACAAAGGCAGGCACTTCCGATACAACACAGTGTCCCTGGAAGATGCATCTATTGGTTTCCTGTAATAATGTCAGCTTCTTGTTATCTTGAGAGAGAACAATTCAGGAAACCTTTGAGGAAACCTCTGCTTCCAGCAGGAAAATATCTACGACTAGGGAGTCCAATGAGAGTACCGTGATATTAGAAGAACAGAAGAGGATAAATGGATTAAGATCTTAAGTTTTCTGCCTATCACAGAAGCCTCAGATGCAATTAGAGAACAGACAAGACAGACAAGACAGACCAACAGACAGACAGATGCCCAGTGTCTCCACTTTGGTGTCTGCCCACTATTGCGCCTGCTTCGCTGGCATCTACTTCACAACCAAGTACCCAGGAGTCCTGCTCCACGGGCAAAGAGCCAGGCGTGAAGACTCACTGCTAAGTACTGGGGTCCCAGAGTGTTCAGCCCAGCGAGGTTTCCCCATACAGATGCAGCACTGATCTGCTGCATCTGCTGTTGCAGCTGCTGGGCCATGCGCTTCTGTTCTTTGTCCTTCTGAGTGTCTGCAAACTTCACCACGATGGGAGAGGAACAGCCCTAAAGAGGCAACCAAGGGAAAAGTAAGAAAAAAAATTAGTCTGTTCTCTAATTCTAGTGCCAAATGGGGAAGGAGCTGAAGACTCAATAATAAGGGTCAAAGGTGAAGGAGCAGATTTTAGCTTTGGGACTTCAGAGAAGCCATGAAAACAGGGTGGGAAACTGACATCAAAGAAGAGCCCCAACTGGCCCTGCTTCATGTTGGCAGTTACTCTTGGGTGCCACAACCACTTTCCTACTGAAAGCTGAGAGATCAGCCTTGAAAATGGCATAGCGGCCCAATGAATGACAAAGGATCCCCAAGTGCACCTTAAAAGATGTCCTCCTTTTCAAAGGGGCCTTTACCTCCATAGTCTGTGCTTGATGCATTGCCTTGATGGCTGTCTGCGCCATGGCTCGTGTTGTAAATGTCACAAATGCACAACCTGGTGGAAGAAGGAATATCCTCAGCCTTCAAAGAGTTCAAAGACTTCTCATGTACAAAACCAGAGAGTTTTGGCTAGATGCTGAAAAGTAAGGTGGTGTGCAGGTCATCTGGATGAAGGCTGAGAACATCAGCTTTAACATACAGGCAAGCATATTGTATTAACAAAAAGGTAACCCACATCTCGCCACTCCGATTCGTTCTTGCTGTCTACAGATCACTGATTTTATAATCTCAGCTATAAGGGGGGGAGGGGAATCACATCTAACATCTCAAGATCTAAAAGATTCATACCTCGGCTCAGACCATCAGGACCTCGTAATATTCTGCACTCTTCAATCTGTCCGAAGGAAGAGAACATGACTCGAATATCGTTTTCATTGCACTTCTTGGAAATCATACCAATAAACAGCTTCCTGTCTTCCACTGCTAAGAGACCAAAGTAAAAAAGGCTTCTAAACATTACTTTGAACAACAAGAAGAAAAGGGTGAAGACTGTCTGTGCTCACTGAGGGCCAAGGAAAGTACTTTCCCTGGCTCTGGATAGCTACTTGCCTTTTCCACCTGCCCTCTAACGGTTCAAACTCATTCCCCACCTTTTCTACTATCTTTCTTTTCTCTCCCAAACACAAGGTCTACAACCATCAAGATGGAAATTCCACTTTATTCTAACAGTTCTTAGATATAGTCTATTCAAGTTGCTACTAATTCTCTCTCCCTCCTTTTTTTTACCCTACTTGCCAACGTACTTATTTTTATAATACAGGACAATGGAGACGACCCTGCAAGAAATTTCTGTAAGAAATACTTCATTTCTTTTCCAACCCACCTGGATTGGTAATATTAAAGCCCAGAGAATTGTCCTGATCAGGGGAAAGGTCAGCAATATATTTACCATTGTTTTTTTCGCTGTCTGCAGGTTTCATCTGTATAGGATGATGCATCTAAAAAAGAAAAATACCACCACCTTACACTCATGCATTGGCTACATGGATTATTTAAGTTTGGTCAAAAACTAAATCTCAATATGCATTATAGTATACTGCACATACTAAGCATCTCAGGTCTGTGGGTCAAATGGACAAAATACTAACGTTTCTAGGATAATGAATTTTAACACGGGCATCTTGGGAGCTTTTCTTGATGCTCTATGACAGCGCCATTTTAATTCCAATTTAGGGCTCAGACAACAACTAAAAGTCAAGATGCACAAAGCTGTAGAGAACATTATTGACAATTTTGCCAAAATCTGTTTCTTATAACTCTTTGCAGAATTCCTTGAGAGCCTGATCCATGGGAAAGGGTATTCAGGAGCCTGATCCATGGGAAAGGGCATTCAGTACCAAGCCCCAAGAGCTCATCCTACTTGTTAAAAACCACCCTAGATCTTCCTCTAGGAAGAATGGCCACTCTCTTCTTACCCCTGGAAGGATCTTCATATTGTGAAGAGCGTTCTGTGCTTCTAGTGCAGCTTTCCGGGTGTAAAACGTAACAAAACAGCACCCTGTAATCACAAACTTAAATGATTAGGACTATTCTTCTGCAAGAAAGAATTTTGGGGGGGCTTGGCTTTCAGTTGAAATAGTGTACTGTCAGAACTCTTGTAGGGGGAACCACTTGCCTGGACATACAAGACAGAGGAAAAAACAAACAATTCACAAGATCAATTTGCTCTAACTAAATAAGAAATTAACAAGGTTAGATTGAGACTGATATAGTTTCTTATGTCAGTATATGCATTCTTCTGGGATCAAAATGAGCCTATCTGCAAGCTTTTTGAGCATTTAAAAACTTGCAAAGGTCAAGTGCCTTTCTTTTTGATTCTATCCTTTAAAAATGTACTGGGTGTGGAAAATGTGCTTTGCTCATAGCTGTCATGTATACCTATGTGTTGAGCTTCACATCCCTGCCCAGGGAAAGAGACCAACTCTGCCAAGTGGTACCCCTACAAAGGATGACTCCAGAGATTACTTTTATTGCTCTTGCCTTATGTCCTTTAGATTTCCCTAAATCTCCTCCTGCTTCTCCCCTTGCCTCTAGACAGGAAAGGGATTTTTCCCAATAGATTCATCTAGTTCAGTCCTTCTGTTTCTTCAAGGCCCAGCTGGGGTGCCACTTCCTAGGCAAAGCTTTTGTTCAAATTTTCCAGCCAAAAAGGATCCCTCTTCCATTCAAACCATGATCAGATGCATTTTAACTCATATTTGTGTATGTAAGATATATCACACTTACTAGACTTAAGCTCCTTGAGGGCATGGATTGTGTCCTTTTCAATGGGGGACACGGCAGGAGTAACCACAGTAGTAATAATAGCAGAAAATAAGAGTATTACAAACAATAATGGAATTTCAACATGTTTTAAGGAAGAAAGGACAGAACCACAATTCAGTTTGATGGGATCTAAGTAGCCACATAACCCAGATACTACCTAAAAGGAATCCCTACTATGACATACTTGATAAACAGCCATTCAAACTTTCAAGATGTGAAGATCTCGCAAGGGCACCATTTCACTCTTACATAGCTCTAATTACTGGCAAGATTTTCAGCATAAAAGACCAAGACTTTCTTCTCTAGGAATTATACATATGATTCATGCCTTTATAACCAAAGGGAATCCAAGGTTCGTTAATAACTAGCCCAGAAACCCACAAATAACAAAGGATGAGGATCTGCCTGAAACCAGCTGCCTCTGTATACTCACAATGACAAGCATTGTGTTTATTGTACACACAGCAAGGACTTTATGAACATCTTCTAAATGAACATCAGACATTATCCTCGTTATTCCCAATCATTTACACCTTAAGTGACTTTATTATTTTTCCAAGCCAACAAATATGAAGTACTTTCTCTGTGCCAGGCACTGAACCAAGCAAAGTTTGGTTAAAAGGGCAAATGTTCTTTGATGAGTACAGAAGTTACTGAACAATGAGAAACCATGTATCTAAGATAGACAGCTCAACCAACACCGAATCATATATGAGAGGAAGGAATCACACACTAGAAATTATACCTTTTCTCAACAGTGAGAAAAAAGCAAAGTCCTCACCTTTGCTCTGGGGAGGGTTCTGGCTCCGATCCCTCAGGACATTGATTTCATAGACAGCACCATACTGTTCAAAGAGTTCCCTCAGATCTTTTTCAGACCAGCTCCTAGGAACCTGACCCACAAACATCTTGATGGCATCCAGGTCAGGTTGGTCCGGGTGATCCAGTGTTCCATTCATTTTCTTTGAGCTGCACAAGATAAAGAACTCCCATTATAGGGGCCAATTATACTCACCCAGAGGACTTCTCTTCTACGCAACTATAGCACCAAAGTGCCTCATCAAGAACGACAACAAGTATATTCTAGTAACTTAATGTACACTTATATATTCCAGAGAGCTGGAAAAAATTCTTTACCTAGGGTAAAGGGGAAACATGGGGAGACAAGGAACTCAAAAGGTTCCTCTTGCTAATAATGAACATATCCCCAAGAGCTAAGTCAATCATTCAAACAACAAGCATTTATTAATCACCTACTATATGTGCCAGGCACTGTACTAGGAGCTGGGCATACAAAAATCAAACCAAATCAAACAAACAAACAAATAAATGAAGCAATCCCTGCTCTCAAGGAGCTTACATTAAGAGGCAAAGGAAGAAGACCAGTCAGGAGCTGTTAGCATCTACTTGGAATTGGAATAATGGAATTAAAGTTGCCAAGAGGACTGAAGTGCTATTCCCCCTCATTATCCGCTCCCCCCACCACCACCTCAAGCAGTGCTTGTACAGGGAAAGGAAAGTCTACTTGATAAGCATGTTCTTTTCTTTTGCTAGCCTCCAATCAATTTGTCCTTTTGCTGTCCCTCCCACCATGGCTTTCCCCTTCTGTTGGATCCTGCCATGAAGTCATCATTCTGTGTTTAGGACATCATTGTCTGTTGCCATGGAAATGATAATGCTATTCTCCTAGCCTGAGAATTTCACAGCAGAATCAAAGAGGCAAGCCGACTCCAAATAAGACCATTTTTAAACAAGCTTCCAAAATAATTAATAGGATAAAAATGCTATAGAACCAAGAGTAACTGAAAGCCTAGGACCAAAGACAGGGTCTTGACTTCCTAGGCCTAGGCTAAGAAGGCACAAGTAAAAATATTGACAAAAGTGATTAATAACAAAGCCCAATAATTCTGAGTCCAGGGTTCACGGAGTAGAAGGAAAAAAATGTAAAAACTATTCTGATAATTTAGAGCAAAAAAGGGAACTTTAGTTAGCTAGTTAAATCTCATCTTACATAGTTGTAAACTGAACATGATAGAGCTGAACAGAGTTGTCCAATGCCACAGGAGAAAGGAGCAGGGCTGAAACTCCAATCAGATCCTATCAGATACTTTGTGCTAAAATTCAAGAACATGTACTAGATGTGAACTTCAAACACTACACTCTCTAAAATCCAAACTTGCTTCTCTTTAGGCAGATGCATTAATTTCATCACTTCTCAATTACCTTGAAATTCAGTATCCCCACTAGATTGTGATATGCTATTCAACCTAGCTCTGTACTGATGCCATTTCACCAAATTCAAACTCCACAGGGACTCTTGCAGATCATCTTGAGAGAATTATAGGGCAACAAAATTCATCATTTAAAAAATATTATTTGTCTTTCATCTTTATCAGTCTTTCAGGAGATTTTTCTTTTTAATTTCCTTTATAGACAACAACATTTTATAAATCACTTCTTCCACCAACTTATTGAACTGGTCTGAAATCTTCACCAATCTATTGGTGATCAGTGGTTCTTTCCCCTCGGTCGTTAGGTCGTTAACTATACTCTATAATCCTATATATATATATATATATATATATACACACATACATACACATACTTCTATATTTACCTCTTCTTTGCCTTGTTTTAACTTCAATATTTGTAACTTGAAACAAAAATGTTATAATGCTTCTACTTTAATTATTTTTCAATTCCATACACTTTAATATTTGATTTCATTGGCCAGCAGTGTTATCTGGTCACTAAAGATTTTCTAAGTAGTTACCTTTCAGTCTTAAGGCCAATTAGAAAACATTTAGCACATGAATTGAGAGCTCAAGTCACTGATGTCCTGCAGATGTTCAAAGATATTGTTGCAATACTAGAGTTTTTCCTAACCTGTTAATTACTGGTCATCCAAAGGACCTTCAATTAATATTTCCCCAATTTTTGAATTAGATCTCAGATCTTTCAGTCCCACCCATTTGGAAAGATCCCACCTTTCTTTTCTTGAATTTGAAGGATGAATAAATCAATTACCTCTACAGAAAGTCGATTCTACTTTTAGAAAGCTCTGTTAGAAAATTCTTTGTGATATTAAATCTTAATTTACCTCTGAACTTATATTCATGGCCTTGGTTTTGTTTCTGAAGCCAATCAGATTCAGTCTAATACCCCAAGTGAGGAAGTTGCACCCCACTAAAACTTGTCTAGGTAAACAGCTTTCATTTCTTCAATTAATCACTTTATGGTAAGATATTCAGATACTTGTCTCTTCTGGATTCAGATAGTTTTCACTTTACATTATGCAAATCTGACTTTTACATAAAGAATGGAAAGAAATTTGCATTCCAAAAAGTCACTTATGTTAGCTTTACAGTACAATCTATGTTCTCTCCCAGCTTTTCTACTCAGCATTCAATGGCCTTCCATGCCCCCACCAAAACAAAACCAAAAAGCGCCACATATCCTTATTAATCAAAAACAAAACAAAAAACCTTAACCAAACAAAAAATCCAAACCACCTCCAAAGGAAAGCAGAAGAAAGTAAGTCCAGAGATGGCCACCACTGGATCAGGAACCTGGCCTGAGACCTCTGGCACAGAGAAAGGCCCTTGCCCACCTGTTCAGCTCTGCGTGTCTGCTCTGGTACCACGTGTCTATCCCTGGCCTCCTGTACGATGCCTGTCTTTTTCTTTCTGTGTCTGGCCCCCATATGTCAGTCCCTCATGTTCTTTCTCTCAGTTCCGGCCAGAGCCCTACAGAGCCGGTGGCCCCCATGTGCTTCTCCTCCTGCTCCAGATTTTCTCTTCCCAGCCCTCACTTGTCCTTGAACTGTGTGTTAGGCCCTTCCCCCTCAGGCACACAGGCTCCTTCCTGCCCACACACCTCCTTCCTTCCCTTCCCAATGTCCTTGAGCAAATCTGTATTACATAAATGTCACTTTTTATACATGGGGCCTGCAAAGTGGTCCACCTTTCTTTTGTGATGACTGGTCTGTATTATTTTGCTTATCAATGATATTCCTAAACAGTGGCGTTCAGAAGCAAACTTAATACTATATATTTGGCCTAAGATAGAATACCAAAAAGTTATCACTTCTTTATTCCTGGAAGCTATGCCTCTCTTTATGCAATCTAAAATATGATTAGCTTTTATTTAAACCACATCACATTGCTGACCCAAGAAACTCACAAAAACATTAAATAGCACATAATCAAGTGCACATCAATTGGGAGTACCTCATTTGAGACCTTCTGACAAGCTGACATTTAACTACTGACAACCTCTCTGAGTTTGCTCATTTAACCAATCTATTGAATTCATCTAACAAATACTCAATATTTTGCTATGTTTTAATTAAAGGCTTTTCAAATGCATTTCTAAGATCGAAGTAAACTCTCTCTATTATTCCCCAAATGTATCAAGCTTAGTTACCCTGTCAATAAAAGATATCAAGTCATTATGATATAACCTGGCTCTACATGTTCTTCACATCCATTTAAAAACGTCAGTGTCTGGCACATAGAAGGCACTCACAAAATAAATGCATGTTGACAAAACAATAGTCATGTTTTTAATTATACATTTTAGAATTCTGCCAGGTAGTACAATCAAGGAAGCTGGCTAACAGCTTACTAAGTTTATTCTTGTCATGAGAATGAGACAATTCCCCCCTCATAATCTTCTCTTGTTATTTGACCCCATTTACAGAAACATATATTAAAAGGTATTCCTGAAACACAAATCCTTATTTTACATAGCTGCTCAAAATATCTGCTGTCCTGGTCTGGATTTTAACTTTAAAATTTTCCTTAATAATTAATCTTCGTCAAGATTCATTTGTTAAAAGTTTAAAATGCCATAGAATTTAATTTATTTAATTCTACATAGGATTAAAAAAAAAAAAAAAAGCTTTGGATAATGGAGTCCTAAGTTTTATCGTATGAGAATGTCATTGTGTGAAAAAAGGTTTATGATTAGTCAAACAATGTACTTCAGTACACAATTCTCAGACCAAGAAAAAGAGAGATTTTGTCCTTTGAAAATAAGAAGTGACTCCCTTTCTGATAAATCATTCCTAAACAACTTTTATTCTCCATGCTTAAATATAACACAAGAGTAAATTATGGCCATATTCCTTTCAATTCATATAGTTGAAATATTTCAAAGAAAAGTGACAAATTATTAAATTTCAAAAAACAAATATTTAACCAAGGCCCAATTTGGGCTTCTAGAACCAAATTGTGTGCATGAATCACACTGTTTTTGTTTGTAAAAAAGAAAGGAAAGATAAGCAAAGAATGTAAATAAAAAAGTTAAAATATATGTAGAGAAAACAGAAGGAAGTTGAGGTTTTTTCCTGCAATACCTTAAAATAAAATTTAACTCCAACATATGTGTGTGTGTGTGTGTGAGTGTGCACGTGCTCAAATTATTTTCTCACCTTGCAAAACTTTGTTCATGGTTTCCTTAACAATAAAATAAAGATAATCATCTCCTAGTTCATGGGTTTTCAAAATGGACTATCCCCCCCAAAAGCTGGCCTTATTCTCCCACTGCAGAATCACTCTTAAAAAAGTCAAACTGGCCTTCACTCTTTTCCCACACCTTTCTCATGCCTCATCCTGAAACCTTCCTCTGTGCTTGGGATCTTCTTGAAACTGGATTTTTCTTCTGGTAAGGCCCACCCTCCCACCTGACCCCACCAAGAGCCTCCTAAGGCAGTCCTCCATTCTGACCTTGGTTCCTCTCCCAAGTTGTTCCTGGCCCCCTGCACCAGATTCTTGTATGTCCTTTCCACTCACACTCCTTTCTTCCTTCTCACTGGAATCATTACACTCCTTCACTCATCAGTTTTTTCTAGTACATCACTCTTTCACTGGCTATACTTCCATGCCAGTCTTGAAACCTTGGGGAACCAATTCAACTCAAGCGGTTGCCCCTCCTTATTCTTCCTGATCATAGCTAGCCTAAAGCTAACTTTGAATAACTTATCATCTATCTCTTTTGCTCTTGGTCACATGTTACAGATTGGAGCCAGATAACATCACAAAATAGTGCCAAATGGGTGCATTACCAATTTGTGTTACATAATCTCTACTGGGCAAGAAAATCCTTTTATAACTCTGATTCACTCTCCCACTCACCACAGGAGCTATTCCAAACATCTTCATAAATCCTCAAGTCTCCCATGGCATCTCTCTTACTCTCAGGAAAGTACTTTTCTTCATAGTTCGGTGAAAAAATGAAGACCAATCACTGACATATCCCTTTTCCTTCTCTTATTCCACATGACTCAGATCTCTTTTACCCATTTCACCTGAAGAGGTGGCCAGTCTCCTTGTGAAGGAACGCCTTATTCCATGCACTTTGGATTCCATTCTACGCAATTCCAGCCCTCTATCATCGCCACTTTTCATTAAGCTCTGGTCTCTTCCTGTTGCCTACAAACATACCCATCCTTTAAAAAAAAAAAAATCTGATGATCCCTCTAGTTTATTCTAGATTTCTCTTCTCTTTCAAATACAAGCCCCTTAAGAAAACTTCTCTTTAATTACTGCCTCCACTTCCTTTCCCAGCACTCTACTCTCTCTATAATCTGGCTTCCATCTATCCTCATTATCTCACTGAAACTACTCCCTGCAAAGATATCAATGACCTCTTAGCTGTCAAATCTAAGGTCATTTCTCAGCCTCCTATCCTTTCCCTCTCTACAGAATCTGACACCGTTGATCACTTTGTTTCAACTGTTCTTTCTACATTTTCCAAGTCATTTCTTTGTCCTGCAGCATACCAGCAGTTTTGTTATTCCAGAGTCTCCTATGCAGGCTCTTCATCATTAATGTGCCCCAAGGCATTGGCTTTGTCTTCTTTCTAGATACTATTATTCCTGGGTATTCAAAGATCATCTCTATGCAGATGATTTCTGGGATCTATTATAACCTCTCTCCCAAACTCTATAAGTCTAGCATCTCTAAATGCCTATTGTACTTCTTGAACCTTATGTCTCCAACAGACCTTAAAACTTTTCCAAAACTAAGCTCATTCTCTTTCTAAAGCCCTTCCTTCTAAATTTTCCTATTACCACAAACAGCACTAACCATGCCAGTTACCCAGTCTCATAACCTGTCACCCTTTCTTCTCATCACTACTTTCTCTTCTCATTAACCAATCTATTGTCAAGACCTATTGATTCCACCTTTGCCCTATGTCTTTCCTTCTCTCCCCAATACACCTACCACACAGGTGTAAGACTGCCCCCATCAACAGCTCAAGCCAGACATCTGGATGATGTTCCTGCCTCATCTTTTCCCATTCGGATCAATCCTCCAACGAACTGCCAGGTAATCCTCCTAAAAAGCAAATTTGATAATGTAGCCCCCCAAACTTAGTCAACTCCATTGGTTCACTATTACTTCTAGTCAGTCAATTGTTATTTATTATATACCTATGTACCAGTGCTGGGGATACTAAGAATGTAAAAATAGTCCCTACTCTCAAGGAGCTCACTGTGGGAGGAAACATGCAAACAGTGTGCACAAACAAGATATATACTGATTAAACTGGAAAAGAAATGAAAGAGAAAGTTCTAGTATTAAGGAAGACCAAAAAGGCAGAAGACAGGACTCTAGGTGGATTTGAAGGAAGTCAGGAGGAGGAGGAGATGAGGAAGGAGATTTTCCAGGCATAGGGGACACAACATCAAGTAAGAAGATGGGAGTGTTTTCTGTGAGCAAAAGTAGGAAGTACATATATGCATGCATATGTATGTGATAGACAGATGTGGTCAAACCAGCTAAGATGAGGATGGACTAGAGTGGGGAAAAGATTTGAGACAGGAATACTGATGAGCAGACTACAACAACAATCAAGGATCTGGATGGATCTGGATGAATCTGGACCTGTACTACAGTGGTGGCAAGTGTCAGGATATAAAATAATTTACTCTCTGGTGGAGTATCAACATGCCTAATTTGTAAACAGGGAATACTTTTCACAGTATATGTACTAGGAGTAAAGAAGAGAACAGTAAAGAAGAAGGAAAATAAGGAACATTCAAGAAAAAATATTAAAAATCTTCTAGCTTTTGTTATTGTTTTGTATGATTTTATTCAAAGTTCTCAGAAACAGTTCACTTTTTCTTTCCCACAGCCTGGTCTGAAGCTTTCTTGGGTTTTGTTTTGCCCAGATACCAAAAAGACTAGCACTGGCCCAAGCCACGCAAAGACAAGCAACTGCCTTGAAATTCTTTTAATTTTCTATAATAAAGAGTTTTCTCCTTCTCATAGATATTTCATGAGTTGGATTGCGAACCTGAGTTCTTTAGGATGGCTACCTCCCTTCTTAGGGGCAGATGGTTTCCTTGAGAAGAGGATTAGTTCGAAATACAATTCTTTCAGCCAATGCACATTTGTCTGGAGAGAATGACTCTGTAGACTTATTTTGGTGATGAGGGTCCAGGAATACTAATAATCCATGCCATTTTTGTATGGATACTAGCCATCCCCTTATGTCTTTCAAGCTGAATCCTTTACTAGGACATACTTTCATGTGGTTCTGTACAGTAGGGAACCTCACAACTGTTCAGAAAAGACAAGATGCAGGGTGAGATGCAGCATTTCGACAGGTTTTTGCTTGATGGGCCTTTTGCCTTTGAATCTTCCTGGCTGGCTAGATAATCAACGTGGAAACTCATCTTTTCCAGTCTTTTGAGAAAATGAGGCTTCAGACTCATATCATTTTGGCTAGATGCCATGGCTGCTTAGAGGCCTCCTCAGAAGCATCACAGCCAAGTGGAAGGCTATTTGACTTCTAAAGCCTTTTCCAATCCTGTCTTTTCTTTTTATTTCTCTTAATAGGTTTTTATACACACACACACACACACACACACACACACACACACACACACTTACTTAACAGTATTTTGCTTTTCTAGTTACATATAAAAATAGTTTTCCTAAAAGAGCTAGGGAAAAGGAACTATACTAGCACATCTTCCTTCATCTCTCTTCTTCCATCTCTCCCCAAGTTAGCAAGTAATCTGATATCAGTTATATATGTACAATCATTTTAAATATATTTCCGCATTAGTCATGTTGTGAAAGAAAAAAATAATGAAAAAGGAAAAGTAAAAACAGTATGTTTCAATTTGCATTCATCCTCAATACTTCTTTCTCTGGATGTGGTTGGCATTTCCAATTCCAAGTTTAATGAAACTGTCATGGAGCACTATATTGCTGAGAAGAGCTAAGCCTATCATAGTGGACCATCACACTATTCTTTCAGCCAATGCACATTTGTCTGGAAAGACTGACTCTGTAGACTTATTTTGGTGATGAGGGTCCAGAATGCTATTACTGTGTACAATGTTTTTCTGGTGTTGCTCACTTCACTCAGCATCAGTCCATGGAAGTTATTCCAGTCTTTCCTGAAACCTGTCTGCTTATCATTTCTTACAGACAACAGTATTCTATTACATTTATATACCACAACTTATTCCCGAATTAAAGGACATCCATTCAATTTCTAGTTCCTTAACACCACAAAAAGAGTGGCTACAAACAATTTTACACAAAGATTTTCTCCCCTTTATTACAATCTCTTTGGGATACAGACCCAGTAGTGAGTGGTACTGCTAGATTAAAGGTATAAATAGTTTATGACTTTTTGGAGTCATATATATATATATATATTCTGAAAGAACTGCATGAATTACTCTGTTTTCAGTAATTAAGGGCTCAGGGAGAAGAAAACCTACAAAATTGGGCGGCTCCAAAGCATTGAGATCTTCTGAGATCACAACTGTTATCCAATGCCAAAAACTTATCTCCTCACTTTGGGTTATCAGCACATTATAGAGAAATACCATCTATGTTTTTATATAAATCATTATCATCACATAAGCTGCCATGGTTAAATGCAGTCCCTAGTGGCACTTTGGAAATCTTATTCTTTTCATAGACAAGCTATTTAAAAACTCCAAGTCCATTACTTTACTATTCCCATCAGTTTATCTCCATTTAGTCTTCCACAGTTAAATGAGTGATTCTGTGGAATGCTCTGTTAAAATTTAGGTAAACTTAGCATAACGATTTATATAATGATTATGATATTACAAAGGAAAATAACTGAAAATCTAAGAATCTAAGATCAGTGAAAAATAAACTGGCCAATCATAACTCCAGAAAACTGTTAGGTTAGACCAAAAAAAAAAAAAAAATTCCTTTACACGATTACTACAGGGAAAGAAAGATGGAAGAAGAGATAGAGAAAAATGGTATATTGATAAAAAAAAAAAAAGGAAAGGTTTAATGAAGAAACAAAAAATAAACAGAAACAGTTCAAAATAGGACAAAGATGAGCAAGAGTGCTAATGATTATCTTTAATAAATTCTTTTGAAAAACCAAGCTGTACTTGGTAGAGATTCATTGTTTCATACACAATGTTCTTTATGTTCTTAGCATGCAACAGATAATATAATAAAGAAAATAACTGTAATAAAAATATTTTTAAAAAATCAAGATAAATTGTATCTTTATCATATAGTCAATCATGTTCCAAATTATTTAACTGATATATTGTATCTTATAAAACAATTGTGTACATAAAAACAGGGTGTAAGAAAAATCACAAGACACTTTTCCCAATATACATCTCTTCTTATTCACATTCAACTTTCTTATATAATCGGATTCCTACTGAGACAACATATCCCAGGAGATTACAAGATCAGATTCAGTCATAGAAGAGGTGCAAAGGGTTATTAGTAGAGCTCCCTCACTTCACAGAGGAGGAAGGTCAGGTTTTAAAAAGTCATTGATCCACCTAAGGTCATACAGAGTTAGCAGTGACATCTTTTCACTGAACCATAATAAAAACAAGAGCATCTGGTCATCAAACCCAGCAGAAATTGATAAACTTGGCAAAAGTAGAAACAATTGATGCTGAAAAGGCTGCAGAAAGAAATGTACCCAAAAACATTAGTGTAGGAACTGTGAAATGATCCAACCGTTCTGGAAATTATGCTGGGAAATGAAAGTGACTAAAATGTCCTTAACTCTTTAACTCAGAGATCCTATTGCTAGATCTAGATTTGAAGGAGGGCATTGAAAGATCAAATATATGCCAAAGGATTCATAATTGCACTTATAACTCTGATTCTGGATAAGAGGTAAAAAAAAAAGGTTTTACTGAATACAAAAATAGACCTTACTGTAAATACTATTTCTCCATTAATTTCTTCCTAAATATTATGTTAGATAGAAATGCTAATGATTTGTCAACTTACTCCCCACAATTGTGAGGAAGCTATTATCTTGATGATATTGTTACTACACAATATCATCTAGTAAAAGTAGACAAGGTTTCCCTATTTATAACAGGAAAATCTTAAAAGGCATTAGATACAATGCTCAATTTAAATTGGAAAATTTTGGTTACAAATAAAAATGTATCAATCATATACTTAATAAGTATTACAAAAGCCTTACAATAATTTATATGATTTGATTATAGCCATAGGAACTTAAGCAGCAATTTACTGGTAGAAGGAATTCCTGAGTACAATCATTCATTGTCCTAATATGCAATTTGTCATATTATAGTCACTAGAACACTAAGTGAGAGAGTTAAGTATTTAAGACTTCTTCACCATCATAGCATCAGGATGTGTTAAAGGTAGGACTTGACTGACTCTAGGTTTTCCTGATTTTTTAAAAAATAAGCTCCATTCACCATATCACCCTGCCTGTCTATGACTATACCGATGGTATTCCCAATACTGAATTACCTTGGTGTATATTGTGTAAATGTCACTTGATCCAAAAAAAAAAAAAAACCAAAAAAAAAAAAATATGGTATAAAAAAAAGAGTAATGGTTCAAATTCTATTTCTAACACTTAAAAGCTCTAGGAACCTGTGCTTATCATTTAGCCTCCCCGGGTCTCAATTTCTTTATTTATAATGGGAAGAAATACCCATAGCACTTACCATCAAAAGGCTGCTGAGATTCGAAGGTCAGCTTGAATAGGAAAGCCTTAGCAGGAGGCAGGACAGAGTAGTCCCATCTGCCAAGTTTCCACCTCTATTACACTATCATTGCAGACCACAAAGCCCCGACTGAAGGTTGGGGGTGGGGGGTGGGGTGGACCTCAAATACCACCTTGATAATCATTCAGGCCTCAGTGCCACATGTATTTCACCACTTATTCAGGGATTGATAATCAAATCGACATTATTATTACTGCTATTATGACGAAGGCAATGACTTTTTAAGTTCACTCTTGGTTTGCTCAGCCCTATTCATGGCAACCAGCCCCATCTGCCCCATATGGTCTTGTCCACTCTACCTCTGCCCTACCCTTCCACATAGCCTTCTGACCTGGAGTCAGTCTGGCACTCAACTGTCCATCTTATTCAATCCAAGTCTTCTGTCAGGCCCTAGCAATCATTTTTTACAGATTAGTCGTCTCTCTTTGTACGTGCTGATGATCTACAGCACAGCACAGTGAACAGAGCTGGCCTCAGACCAATAAAACCTGGGCTTGAGTACCTACAGTTTTGCATGTCTACCAGCCATGTCACTCAATGCAAGTCACTCCAGAGTAGATCTCTCTAAAATAAGCAGTCAGAGAAACCTCAGTGGAAAAGTATCTTCAACTAGAAGTAATCTACACTAATGAAACCAGAGTCAATGCCCTATCTCTACACATATGGTTATTCTCCCTATTTCTAAAAGAATGTATCCTCTTGAAAGTTGCAATTATTTCCTTTTTATCTCTTTGCTTTAACCTGATCTCTTTGGGAAGAGCTCTCCATTTTCTGATAAGTTTTATACCCTTTGACTATTAATAAAATTCACTTGGCCTACTAGACTCTTAAAACTTTACATGTCAGTTTCTCTTAGTGACTTGTTCAGAGTTTTTCTTTCTGATCCTGGTTTACTTATTTTGGTTATTTCCTGCCTTGCCAATTTAACCAATCTGCCCAAAACCATTTGTATCAGCCTTAGTCCTCACATCAAAAAGGTGGGAATAACTCACATAGCAAATGATTTCAGAATGATTGGATATTGGTATGTAAATGAAATGGAGTAATATTGCACCATAAAAACGACAAATATGGGAAGACTTACATGAAGTAATGCAGCATGAAGAAAGCAGAAACAAAACAACATACAAACTGACTAAAACTATGTAAAAATGACAGCTGCAACAAAATCTGAAAAAAATGTACAAAAGAAAAATATTTAGAAGACATGGAATTAAAAGTAATTTTATTACAATTCTGGTCAAATGAACATACTTTGAAAGTTTATAATTTCCTGGTAATCTTTTGTTTCTCTTCTCTCTGCCTCCCCGCTCCCCTCCACCCAGGGGAAGAGGGGTTAGGGTAATGGAAGGGCATCTGCTTGTTGGCGTGCAGAATTATATTGATTGATGGTTAAACATCTAATACAACATTCTAGTTTAAAAATCCCAAGTGTGTATCCCCCTTATGCTCATCCCTCTCTTCCCCCCCCCTCCCCACCTGAGAGAATATGCTCCAAGCCTCAGAATCAAAGCACCTACCCTCTTCTTTGAGGTGACTAGTGGATCAAAATCATAGAGACCAATAGGACTTTGAGGTGGAATGAATTGGCAAAGTATGATGGATAGCCATGGGGTACAGGATATGAAGGAATGGGCATATGAAGAGCTAGGGAAAAGGAACTGTACTAGCATAGAGCCACACTTCTTTCTAGGACTGAGGGAGCTTAGAAACCATCTAGTCTAAGCTTTTCATTTGAAAAGTGAGGACCCCATGCTCCAGAAGGGATCCCACTCTGAGTTCTGATCCAAGACCTTCCTAGCTTCAAACCTAAGGTTCTCTCCACTACACCACCCTCACTACTATGATGTGAGGGAAGGCAGCAGTCATGACTCTCCCCAACTATGAGAAGATAGACAGGTTTTTGTAAAAGACATCAAGTGCTACTGGCTCTGAGACAAAATAGGAAAAGCTGGCACAGAAAGGGGCTACCATATCTCTCCAATATGCTTTGTGTTTGTTTGGGGAGGTGTTTTTTTTAGTTCTTTTTTCTCTTTTCCCGACTTTCTTCTCAGGTCTTTTTCCATTTTCTTCTTTCCCTTCCCCACCTTTGTTTAGCTTGATAACAACAATCCAATAACTACTGTTCAGAACTTTATAAAGGTTTCCACTAAATTTGTTTACAGACCTTCATAGAATCTTCTGTCATATTTGCCATTAGGTGGCGCAGTAGATAGAAGGCTGAATCTAGAGTCAGGAGTCAGTTTCTCAACTGTAAAATGGAGATAACAGCTATTTGTATTCTAAAGTTGTTGTAAGAATCAAATGAAAAATATTTGTAGAGCACTTCCCCCAGAGTAGGCACTTAATAAATGCTCTTTCCTTCTCTTACAGAGAAGACCTATATGTTCACTGTCTTGGGGAGCACCAGCGTGGAGCTGTTCCACCAATCAGCAAATTCACACATCTTAAAAAATGTCCGTGGTAAATGGAGTCGCACAGCCAGTGTGTGTGTCAAGAGCACTTCATGTTGTTGTTTTTCAATCATGTCCTACTCTTCATGACCCCATTTCAGGTGTTCTGAATGGAGATGCTGGAGTGCTTGACCATTTCTTTCCTTAGTTCATTTTACAGATGAGGAAACTGAGGTCAAAAAGGTTAAGTGACTAGCTCAGGGTCACACAGCTAGTGAGTGGGGCTGGTTCTGAACTCTTCTTGACTCCAGGCCTAGCACTGTACACTTTATATACCATGTGGATTTCAGAGGTATTTCAGAATGAAAACAGAGAAAAACTAATCTAGAGCCTATCAAACAGCTGTTATCCCTTTCAACTGCCAGTTTAAAAAAAAAAAAAAAAAAGAATGAGTAAATTATATGGAAAGTGATTGGGTTAAGTTATGAAGATCTTTCAGTGAGGTGTTTAGACAAACAATAAGATTATCAAAGAAAAGTCTTGCTATCACTGTCTAATAATAAAGGAAATGTATTCTCCAAGAAGGCAGATTGATAGATTAGAGAACACTTTAGATGGCTTCTATGAAAATGCTCTATTAGAACAGGATTCTATAGAACACAAAATTACCCTAGAACTGGCCTTAGAGACCACCTAAGCAGAGGTCAAACGATGTTCAGAAGCCAACTGGTCCCAATAATGAAGATTTTTTTTTTTTTTTTGCTTTTTGCAAGAAATCAGCTTGCTCTCTGAAAGGAAAGTACAGTAGAAGGGGTATTTACTGGATCTGGGACCAGAACCTCCCCTCAAATCCTCACTGTTACTCTCTGTTTAACCTGACCAGGTAGCTTCTGATCAGGCTCTACATCCCTGACCCTATGGCCACTGTTCACTTTCCCAGACAGGAAAGCCCTCTTTTCCTTTACATGCAAGTCTTTATGTCACTTCCTATGCGGGGTTCCTCACTCTACCCCCGAGGGCCAAGTCAATAAGACAACAGTTCAGGGAGGCAAGAGGGACCACAGTTCAAACCAAGACAGCCATCATGGAAGCCTCCCCAGGTCCGTTAGGCAGATCTATGATATATTATTATCTCAAGGCTCATCTCCTAAATGGTTTCACATTGTGAATGATTTCAGAGATATTTTCCAGCTTATCATTGTCTTTCCTAAAGCATGGTACCCAGAAGGTAACATGATGTTCTTCTATTTGGGGTCTGGCCAAGATAGAGCACCACTATCTTTCTCTTTTAAAGAACTCCTTTGTCTATTTTTTAAAGCCTCAACTTAACTCCACATTAACTAAAATGAACACTTCCAGATACACAGTACCACAGAAAGAGGAAAAATACACATGAAATTAGCAAGAAAATATGCTATAAAGTTTATAGCACTTCTAGAAATGGGAGAATTGCCATTGTTAAATTACACTATTAAAAAAGTGTTTTATAAACTATAGCTCCTCTTTGTGGATAAACAGTATACCTACAACAAATCATAATTCTTCTTTGGTTTTTCAAGTTCTTCCTAGACTAGTTGCTCCCCCACTTTCCATCATCTTCTACTTCTTCCCTCTCAATATATTCTGCAATCCAGTGACTTTGGCCCCTGGACTCTTCTCTAAACAAGGTGCTCTTGCTCTCAACTCTGGGCATCTTCTCTAAGTGTCCTCCCCCTTCCCCCAATCCCAGAATTCCCTCCTCTCTCTTCTCACCTCAGTCTCAGCTAAAAATCCTAGCCTTAATACTAGAGACAGTCCTCTGAGAGGATCTCCAATCTATCCTGTCTAGATCTTGTGAGGAGACAGTCGTTTTTATGTTGTCTTCCTTCTCCATATCATGAATACTTGAGAAAAAGACTCATCTGTCATTCTTGGCATAGTACAGTGTTTGAAAGATCATAAGCAAAATGACAAATGTTTGTTGTCTCAATCTAAAAAGAAACCTGGGAAAACCTGAATAAACCAATGTTAAATGAAGTAAAGAGAAGCAAGAGAACAATTTATGCAACAATGAAAAGACAGTTTTGTTTTTTTTTCGGTAAAGACCTAAGAACCCTGATTAATTCAATGACCAACCTCAAATCCAGAAGAATATTTAATGAAGCAAGCTACCACTTACTGACAGATATGACAGACCAGAGATTTATTATGTAAGATGGGAGAGAAGGGACAGGCCAGGGGAAAAAATGTATAAAGGAAAATTTAAGCACCTTCTTTTAAAAACCTCTATTTCTATTAAGAAAATATAAGGAAAAAAAATCACAGACAAGGAGACCATCAAAAGGTACATAATGAATACATGGTATAATTTAAAAAAAAAAGCAAATTATACCAGATCCAGATCTACCATTTCAATAACCGTTTAATGCTCAGTTCTGTTAAAAAAAAAAACAAAAAAACATGTTTTTATAAAAGAACAGCTGATTTGGAAACAGAGGATTGTGTGACCTTGGATCAACTGAAACTACCCAGTGCCTCAGTTTCCTCATTTGTACAACAAGAAGCTTTGAAAGATCTTTCTGACTAAATGATGTTGTGGTAGAGTTCTTAACCCAAATCTAGTGAATTTGTTTTTTAAAAATATCTTAGTAACTATTTAAATGTAACTGGCTTTGTTTAGAAACCTATGTATTTTATTTTATGCATTTAATAGCAAGTAATGATAGCTATTCTATACCTATTATATAATATAGCACTTATGTGCCAAGAATTGCGCTAAGTATGTTACAATTATTATCTCAGTTGATCCTCACAACCCCATTTCAATGTAGGTATTATTATTATTATCCCCATTTTACAAATAAAAAAACTGAGGCAAACAGAGGTTAAATTACTTGCCCAGGGTTACACAGTTGGTACATGTATGAGGCTAGATTCACAGTTCTGGCATTCTATCCAGTGTATTACCTTGCTGCCCATATAAAAATATTATTCTGAGAAAAAGTCTATACGTTTCAGACTGCCCAAGGGGCAACCAAGTAATCAAGGAGTTACATGATATGAAAAATCAATTAATAATATTTGATCTCATTATTTCCTCCAGTATTAACTAAAACAAGGAATTCCACTTGGCCCCCTTTATACCACAAAAAGTCTAGGAAAAGAAAATGAGACCACAGACCTTGAAAAAGACAGATGCATTATATGCAGGACTAAGTTTTTATTAATGTAGAAATTTCAACTAAAAGCATTATAACCAAAGGAAAAGAAATGTTGTAAAAAGAAAGAAAAAAAGCTCTTGCCCTAATAAAAGTAAAGAAAACCTCAAATTTACACACACACACACACACACACACACACACACACAGTTTTATATGCTGTATTCTCTCCATCAGGTTGTGACCTCTTTGAAAGCAAGCTCTGTTTTCTGCATCTTGTGTACCTAGCACTTAGCACAGAGCCTGGCATAGAAAGTACTTAATAAATATTTGATAACTTAAATTTTTTAATTCTACATAAACATAATAAATACAGCTAAAATTAGAAGGGAAACAGTTAACTGGGGGGAAAAAATCTGCAGCAAGGTTCTCTAATAAATGCCGCATTTCCAAGATCTAAAAGGAACTGATGAAAAATTTAAGAATAAAAACCATTCTCTAACCAATTAACACCCAAAGAACATGAAAAAGTAATTTTCAAAGTAATATAAGCAATCAAATGGGGGGAAATGCCTTAATTTAGAAAGTAATTTAAGCAACTCATACTATCGGATTGGCAATTAAAAACATAAAAAGTGACAAGTGTGAGAAGGGCTATAAGAAAACAGGACTACACTGGCTAGAAGCTGGAAAATGAATGAATGCCCATCAATTGGAGAATGGTTGAATAAATTGTGGTATATGAATGTTATGGAATATTATTGTTCTGTAAGAAATGACCAGCAGGATGAATAGAGAGGATTGGCGAGACTTACATGAACTGATGCTGAGCGAAATGAGCAGAACCAGGAGATCATTATATACCTCAACAACGATATTGTATGAGGATGTATTCTGATGGAAGTGGATTTCTTCGACAAAGACAAGATCTAACTTAATTTCAATTGATCAAGGATGGACAGAAGCAGCTACACCCAAAGAAACACTAGGAAATGAATGTAAACTGCTTGCATTTTTGTTCTTCTTCCCATGTTATTTATACTTTCTAAATCCAATTCTCCCTGAGCAACAAGAGAACTGTTCGGTTCTGCACACATATATTGTATCCAAGATCTACTGTAACCTATTTAACATGTATAGGACTGCTTGCCATCTAGGGGAGGGGGTGGAGGGAGGGAAGGGAAAAATCAGAACAGAAGTGAGTGCAAGGGATAATGTTGTAAAAAATTACCCTGGCATGGGTTCTGTCAATAAAAAGTTATTTAAAAAAGAAAAAGAAAGAAAGAAAACAGGACTACAAATCTGATGGGTTGGTAAGGTTCTCAATTGGTTCAGCCATTTTGGAAAGCAATTTGAAACTATGCTCCCCAAATCACTTATTGCACACTCTTTAACTCAATACCACTACCAGGTCTATCCCTCAAAGAAAGCTGAAAAGAATTCCTCTGTACAACATTTATAAAGTGGTTCTTTTTCATCTCTATCACTTGTTTGGTCATGAAAGAAAAACTAAGGACTGCTCAACAATTAGAGAATGGCTAAATAAATGATGGTATAAGAACATAATGGACTATTTGGGGACTATAAGGATTATTTCAGAGAACCCTGGGAAGACTAGTATAAGCTGAAGCAGAACGAAGTGAACAGAACAAACTTTTAACAACACAGTAAAGAAAAACAATTTTGAAAGTCTTAAAAACTACCATCAATGCCATTATTATCCAAAAATTCCAGAGGACCACACCTGATAAGAGAGGGGTTAAGATGAAGAATGAAAAAGGTTAGGACACCCCCAAAGATGGAATGTTTTGTTTTGCTTGACTATACAGGTCACAAAAAGTATACTTCCCCATAACCCAAGAAATCAAGGCAAGAAGAGAAGCAGCAAAGAGAGAAAATCATTTACCACTAATAAGTCAATTAGAAAAAAGATAAATGGGGAAGGGTAGCTAGGTGAGGCAGCATAGTCAGATCCTGTTGCCGAGTTCAAATCAAGATTCTTCCTAATAGTATGACCCCGAGTAAATCACTTAATCCTGTCTGCCCCAGTTTTCTCATTATAAAATAAGCTGGAGAAGGAAATGGCAAACCAATCCAGTATCTCTGTCAAGACAACGCCAAATGGATCACAAAAGAGTTGAGCTCCACTGAACAACAATAGTAGACGGGGAAGGGGATCATTATCCAGAGAAAACTCCAGCTGGGTCCATGCTCCAGTATAAAAAGATCCTATAATATCTCTAAAGCACTTCAGGTCCATTATTTTTATTACCTGAATGAGAGACAGTATGGCAAACTGGAACTTCATATGAAGTCATAGGCCCCAAGTCTCATCTCTGACTGAGACACAGACACACAGACACACACACACACACACACACACACACACACACACACCAAGATAAGTAACTCACTGGGATCTGCCGAGATCTCTCACAGGTTACTGCCCACAAATGTAGAAGGACTCAGTCCAAATCGATGACGAACTCTCCAAGACTAGAAGTCTTTGAGGAATGTCTGATTCTAAAGAAACCAGAAGTCTGGTGCCTATCCCCATGATCATCATCCTCTTTATGCAGGGTAATAAAGAAAGTATTTTGTAAATCTTTGTAAATGATTACATTTGTTAAAGTTACTCTGACCTTCCTTCAGTATACTGCTGAACTTTAGGGGGAAGACACAGAAAATACAATTATTTTAAGGAATGGAAAAGACAGCATCAGACAAGTATGTGCTTCAAAAGAACAAGTCCCTTTGTTGTTGTTTGCCTGCATTTTGTTTTCTTTCTCATTTTTTCCCTTTTTCATCTTTTTTTTTTGTGCAGTAAAATAATTGGGTAAATATATACACATATATTGGATTTAACACATATTTTCAATATATATTGGATTGCTTGCCACCTCGGGGTGGAGGTGAGGAGAAAGGGAGGAATTTGGAACGTAAGGTTTTGTGCAAGGGTCAATGTTGAAAAATTATCCATGCACATGTTTTATAAATAAAGTTTTAATAATAAGAGAAAAAGAAAACAAGTTCTTCCTTCTCAGAAGTACCCCAAACTATCATGAAAGTTTTCCTTTCCCAAAGAAAGGATTTGGTTCTCATATTGATAACAAGCCACAACTATTTTGACTACAGACCACTAGTGTGAATGATAAGACCTGAGCTCAATATCTTCTATTGTCTGAGTAATGTTCCTTCTATCTGGTAGTTGAAAATTCCAAGTTTTTCTGGACAGGCTACATGTGCCTCAGTGATTAACACTAAGACAAATGAGAGAGTGCTAGAAATGTGTCACTTAAACAATACTAATAAAGGCTATTTTTCTTCCTTGTAGACAATTTAAAACTTTTTCTCTACTTCTAAAGTATTTACCCTGTTGTCACTTCTGGCACTATCAGTTAAAAGATATATTTTTTCCTTGCTCAAAATTTACTTGTGTATATTTTGCTTCATTCAGCATTATGATTTCAACTATCTGGTCATCATCTGACACAGGCTCCTTAAGTAAAAGTTTTAAATTTTAATGTAACCTGAGGAGGAATGTACAGACCTACATTAAACACGAACTATCTCCCAGCACCCATTGTAATAGGTTTCTTACAGGTACTTTAAAAACAGTCATTAAGTTCCAAAGTGCCATGTAATATTGTACAAATCAGGACAAGACAGAGCTATAGTTCAAAAATGCTTTATTGTCATAGGGAAAGTCTACAGAAACTAGAATCATTTAGCTGGTAGGGTTAGAGCTCTATGAAGCATACTATTTAAAAAAACCCACTTGGGCCTAGGTAGTACTAAAAAGAAAATCAATCTGTGGGTCCAAAAATAGCTATTTTGAAAGGGCTAATCTTTTCTCTTTCCTCATTCCAATTCTTTAACATTCTAGAAGAGATCAGTTTAGGCAAATAGAAAAGGAAAAAACAATCCGTTCTATCTGCTTACAATAACAATCAAACCACAAAACAAAAATACTTACACAGGACTGGCATTCAAAGAGCAATGATCCACCATCATTTCTGGAAGGAAATCCAACTTAAATGCAGCCATCACTTCACTTTTCTTCCTATACTTGTCTGATCAATAAATATATAAAGCTAAAGACTCCTGAGTCTCACAACAACAACAAACTGGAAAGAGCAGAAGAAGCTCAGGAAGACCAGCAGTAAATGACACAGACACAGGCTGGGATGGGAAAGGGGCAAGAGAGTAATGGATTAAAAAGGGGCTGTAACCATGTAAAAGGAGGCTCCGCTCTCCACACAATGAAAGTGCTGATGCAGGAGGCTTGTTTTGTGTGGTTTTCCCTGGCAAAGCAGTACTAAGTGCACTGTCAGATAAACAGTGTCAGATCCATGAAGATAGCAATGGGTGACAGAGTGGAAGAAATACAAACTTGTTTCTCATTTCCCAAACTACTGCCCCTAAATATCAGTTCCCAAAGTCCCCCAAAGCATGGGATTACCTGAACTAATAATCTCATCATTATGACTTGTTACATCTTCAAATATTTTACAGAGGAAGAATTCTGGCTATTTTAAGTTGAGTTACAAACACAGCCCCTATCTAAATTGGTTAGCAATGGGTACAGTGCTAACTACTATATATGGTGATAGAGCACTGCCATATATGGTAATCCTCCACAAAAGTCCTATTCTAATCCCTCATATTATGGTGCAGAGGTGACCCTAAGATCTTTAAAAAAAGAAAAGAAAGTCTTTCAGGAACTGCCTAATTGACTCCTTCAAGCAGTTCAACAGTGGATTGTTTCCTGAACACTGGTTGGTTCTTTGGAAAGACTTAGCACCATAAGGCTAGTCATCAAATCTATTAGATTTTTTCAGTTCATAACAACTCAGGAGGAGTTAACTCACCTAAGGTTAAGGGTTAAGTTACTAACTTAATTTACTTATTTAAGGTTAAGATTAGTTACTAACTACACTAATGAAACCACAGATCCTTTAAATCCTTTAAGTATTCAAGTGACTCGAGTAAATAAGAAGGCCAAAGCAAACATCCTGCTCTCCCCACCCTCTCAAATTGGAAAGTGTTCCCAATCAGTCATAACACTTCCTCCAACTCACAGAAGCAGTAAAATTCTGGTGCATCCGGAGCCCTGAGAGCCTAGCTGGAATCCTGCCTCTGCTACTTTCTACCTGTAGATCCCGCTACTTCCCAATCTGAGTGTTTCTCCATTTGAAAAAGGAGAGGATTGGATCAGATGGCTCTAACTTCCCTTCCTGTGAATCTGTGATCCTCCCACCTAAATGATTCAACTATATGCTTCTGAAAGGAGGGACTGAGACCCAATTGGGAAAAGGAGGATGACTATCTCTCTGCTTTATCAGTAAATGACAGTTTTCAAAATCCCTTGTTCAGAACAATTATGAGGCACGTAGTGAATATTAGATTTTGTTTTTAAAAGTTTCTTAATAACATCTATTCAATTATGTGGTTGGCCTTAATTTAAAAACAACCCAAAAACCTTCTACATATATACATATCAGTAACTTAGGGGAAAAAAAGGCAGAAAGCCTCAAGGTCAAATAGGTTCAATCAGGGGTGTTAAATAAAACTGAGATGTGTAGAACCCACATATAAAAATTCTAATATGGATTACCAGCAGAGATGGCTGTCTAAATCAGGTAGATGTGATGTCCCATGTCTGTTCTATAGTCCTCCAAGCAGCAAAGACGTCACCATTTCAGCAGTGACTTAAAGCAATACTGCCCAAGAGGGCATTGTGGAACTCTATAGGCTCCTTTCTATGTTTACCTGGAGTTTCCCTTGGCATCATACTCGATAGCCAGAATTACATTACTTCTTACACTACCTCACAGCTGTATCAAACACACCATGTTTTACTCCAGATTTCTGTCAAAGGCCTTTTTGTTCTGTCTTAAAAAGGAAAATAGGAAACCTTTTAAGGATTTGGGATTACTTTAAAAGCATAAGGCTGACCTCCTGAGAATGCAACATGAATTGACACATGAAGGTATGATAATTCTTTACAGTTCCTCCTAGTGCAAACTGAAAGACATAGTAACAATTCCAACTTGTTGGGTTGGTTTTGTTGTTGGGTAAGAGGGGCATTTCTAGAGCTTTCTGGCTCACAAATTCATGTATTTGTTAACTGTTTAGAAAGAACATAAATACCACATCCTACCAGCAGTTTGGATCATGATCAAGGTTAAACAATAAGGGATCAGGAGAAAGTTAGAACCATAAAGCCAAGTTAATTGCACTCTTTCCCCCCATGCACATTTTATAATCCTGTTTGGAAGACAGCAGATAGTAAACCCTATCTTCGAGTATAATACTGATCAAATTACTTCTCTTTGCCCTAATTTCCTTTCTACAAAGAATAATACTGGACCTTTTCTATACAGAATTGTTTGGTTCACTTATTAGTAAATTCAACATGAAATTACTGCGAAAAAAGCAATTATCCAGATGTCAAATAACTGAGGATCAGCAGTAAGCATGCAGGAATAAACACTATTAAATGAATCAGAAAGCTTTCCCTTACATACATACATTGTGAAAGTTAACATGGCAAATGTTATATGTTTAAACTTTCAGCCAAAGTTGAGGAAAAGACCTTTGGCTTAATTTTATAATAGCTATATATACTAAGCTTTCTAAAATCATCAAATCCAGTGGGCAACTTTTATCCTGCTATTAAAATTCACTTGTTACTAGAAAAATACTACATGGCTTTTAAAATTTAAACCTACCTGCTAGGATCTTAAATATCTGAACACAACAGTGTTTGAGAAAATGTTTAGGAAATAAGAACAGCGGCAAAACATGCCTAAGACCTGCTATAACCTTATCTTTGATAAATGTTTGAAAAAAAAAAAAAAAAAAGAAGACTATTACTTGAAATATGTGAGACCAAGGCACTATACACCCTAGGAGAGAAGTGGTGAAAAGATGAAAAACAGCTCTTTAAAAAAAAAAAAAAAAAAAAAAAAAAAAAAAATCAAAAAACTGCTAATATCAACCACTACTGAAAGATTGCTCCAAAACATCACAAAAAAGAGAAATAGAAATCAAACCTCCCACCTAGCAACTTGTCAAAAATGTTGGAAGATGTGGACAGTCAATATCAAGGAGGTTCTGTGAGGACAGTCACACTTGAAAGCTGTTGGTGGGGTTATAAATTGGTATGTCCATTTTAAAAAGCAAGTGGGAACACAAGAAAAAAGGTAGGTTAAAAGGGAAGAGGGGGGGAAGGAAGAGAAGTCAGAGATCACAGATACAGAAAGTAAGAAAGTCAAAGATAGATAGGTTTTTATTTATGTCAAAATAGTCACAGCAGACCTTTTGTAACAGCAGACAATTGAAACAAAGTGGATTCCAGTCAAGTGATTTTAACAAATTGTGTTGCATGAATGTAATGAAATGCTGCTGCATAATTACATAAGAGAACAACAACTGTTCGTAGACATATGAACAATTCCAAAAGTATGATAAAGTTCATAAGTACCAATACAGAATAAGCAGAACCAAGTAAACTGCCCACAATGACCATAGTAATGTAAACAGGATAATAAAAAGAAATTAAATACCACAGTACGAGAAAATGTACTTCTCTTCTTTCATGGCAGAGATAAGAGACAATGAATATGAAACCATGTACACCCTTTGAGACACTGTTAATATCCCACTTTGCTTGGTTCTGCTATTTATTTTCTTTATATTTTAATGTTTGTTACAATGTAAAGTTCACAGAGATAAAAGAGCAGAAGAGGGACAACCAACAGTTATAAACAGTAACAGTAAATACAAACTACTTCACTGTTTACCAAAAACCTATCTCTCACAATATAATTTAAAAAAAAAAAAAAAGAAAGAAAGAAAACAGAAGGAATGGTGAACTTGAAGTTAGGAAGTCAATCCTGTTTCATTCAATCATTTATTGATTGTATGACCTGGATAGGTTACTGAACCTATCACGGCCCTCCAGGTTAGCCATCTGTAAAATGGGGGAAATAATAGCACCTTTTCCACATATATTTAGGAGATAATGTGCATAAAATACTCTTTGAACTTAACAAGCTACACAGATATTGTCTATTACATTCAGCATCACATAATGGAAAGAGAACAGGATTATGAATTTAGCTTAGGCAGTAATCGTATCTATAACGTGACAGATACCAGCACTAACAACAGTTAGGGATGCAAAGAAAGACCAAAACAAGGGCCTGTTCTCCAGAAGCTATTAGACCAAAGGAGTAAGAAAGATATACACCGATATATACAAAGGAGATCCATGAACAGGACAGACTGGAGCCAATCACTAAAGAGAAGATACAAAGCATAAGGGAAAATCAAAGAGATTTCTTGTTCCCAATAGAATCTGAAGGAAGCCAGGAGTCCCAGAGTTAGAGATCAAGAGAGAGAATTCCTAGCCTGGGGTACACAGCCAATGAGAATGCATCTCCATGGAAGATGGGAGTGATCGGGTGTACAGACCAGCAAAGAGACAAATCTTATGCGATGACAAAGTAAAACATAAGAAGACAGGAAAGAAGGATAGGGATAGGCAGTTTCTGAAGGGGTTTGAAAGCCAGAGGATTTTATATTTTATTTTAGGAGTAGAAAAGAAGCCACTAGAATTTACTGAAAAGGAAGGGAGGGAAGAACTGTGACTTGCTGAGAACTATGTTTTCAGATCACTTGGAAAACTAAGTGGAGAGTTGCTGCAGTAGGGGGGAATTTAAGCTTTAAAAAACCATTCTGGCAGACAGTACTTTTAGCTGGTGGTATCAGGAGAGAAGTAAACATACACAAAGACCTATTCCCCTCACTTATAAAATGCTGAAAGCTGAAGCAAACTTTTTCTGGCACACACTGTGAGAGGGGGGTACAAAGAGAAGAAGAGCCAGCCTGCCCTGGGCTTTCTGTGATAGAAGAATCCTTGGTAAGGAAACTCTCTACCAATGCAAATCTGTAACTATTCTGCAACTCGATCTTAGAAATACCTGGAACACAAAGAGAGATTTGTCCAGTAAAACCATCAGCATGAATTCCAGACAAGACCAACATTCAGATTTTGCTACTTCCGAGTCTAGATTCCTAGTCACTCCCAAGCTGCCTCCCTAATGTTTGAGTCTATTAATTCAAAAATCTCAGTAGAAGAGGGAAAACCAGAGATATCTATCACAGCTGTTCAATCTTAGAAAAAAGGAACATAATGAAGAAATGGGAAGAACTGCAAGCTGTAGGTGAACCAATTTAAAAGAAGTTTCTTAGGAGAAAACTTAACAGGGTGCCTGTCAAAACTGAAAAAATAAAAACAAAAGTCAAAACAAAAAAGCCCCAGAGAAGCAAAGGAACAAATAAATTAGTAGCAAATCTAAAATTAGAGGTCAAATAAGAGGTATCTTTTATTTTTTCCAAAAGGAAAAATAGGTCCAATGAGAAGAGAGATTCAAAAAGACAATTTTTCAAACAAGTATAAGTAAGAAATTAGAGGAAAAAAAATTTGAGGAATAACACTATAAGAAACTAAGAAGGTCTTAGAAGACAAAAATATAATAAAGAAAGCTGGAGAATCAATGGATCTATTTGATGCTCACAGAGCTAAAAATATAGTCAGAAATAAAAAGATCACAAAGATGCATTAATTTTTTTTCCCCAACTGATCTCGGAGAGTCTAATCCATAACATACATGAAATCTCCACTCTATGATGTGGGGAATGTATTTCTATATTTTTGATTGAAGACTTGTAAAAGGAGCAAATCTAACCCTGGGAACATCTCCAGCTCTTATCATCAGGAGGTTTTCTGTACCTCAAGACTAAGTTCTCCACTGCCACTACTGCTCCTAGTTGTGCCCTCTGGGGCCATCCAGAATCCAGCTAACAATCAGAAGAGGGAACTGGAGAGGTCATCCAATTTAAGCTGAACAAAAATACTTTCCACAATATACCTAGCAAAGGGTCCCACTGTCCTCTGCTTAAAGATCTTTTGGGAAAAGGAAAGGGAAGAACAAGGGAATAATCATTAATGTAGCACTTCCTATATGCCAGGCAGTGTATAGTTTCACCTCAAAGAAAAAGAAAACCAGTCAAGAAAATGCTTCCAAATAATATTAGACATAAAAGAAAATGTTCTTAAGATAAAAAAGGAGGAAATCTTAGCCTTTCTGAAGTCAGCTTTCCTATGTAATATACAAACTGGGGATTATTCAATAGGAAAACCTCAAGTAGGACCTTACCTATGGTTTCACACCTGTCTTTTCTGGATTTGTCTTCACTCTAGAAAACAAAGAAAATAACAGTGAGTAAACTTTCCATTTCCTCCTTTGACATCACAACCCAAGTTTCACAAATATTATTTCTTTCTGAAGGAAAGCCCTTTCACCATCATGGCAAAACATAAGAAAAATGAATCCTTTCACTCTCCTGGGAATATATACTACTACCTGACAGATCAAAGTACAGTTATAAATAAATCAATGAATTAATATAAAAAGGAAGCAAGGAGTTAAAGAAAATTGCCTAAATCTAGCCTGTCAAAAATTAAGAATCCACATTTTTTTTTTGAATCCCCATCATATAACTGCTAGCTCACAAACCTACTTGTAGGAATCTGAAAAACTCTTTTCAGAATTAAGAATAATATTAAAAACATAGTGTTACTAATGATACTATTTGGAATATCCTAATGCAACTTTCTTGAGTCCTACCAGACAGAAATTGAGTTCTTGCCTAAGTAAATGAATTTCAGAGACCCCGGAGTTAGTGGTATACCACAGAAACCAAAGAAATCTTAAGATGGAAAAGTTAATAGAAGGTAAAAAGCAAACTGAGAAACCACAAAACCAATCTGTCCAGTAATGTTAAAAATAAAGCTCTTATGGCCAAGGATCTAGAAATCCCACAAATTTGTATTCACATCAACTATTGACAGCAATATATCTGATGTTGCTATCTATTCCCAGCCTACTTTGGTGAAAGTAAAGAACAGCTTTATGCAACAAAGGCACAATAATTTCTACTATAGAAAGTATAAAAAACTTTTAAAAAGACATTCATTGGAGTAATAAGGGAACAGACTTTTGACAATATGGATAGATATGAAGACAAGAGTTACTTTCTTTTTTTTGTGATTCATTTAAAAAATAATACATTTTTATTTTTAAAAATACATGCAAAGATAGTCCCTAGACAGCATTTAATCCAACCTAAGTTAAATATGTACAATACTTCTAAACATATTTCTACATCTATTATGCTGCACAAGAAAAATGAGATCAAAAGGGGAAAAAAACCACAAGAAAACAAACAAGGAAGCAAACAACAAAAGGAGAAAATACTATGCTGTGATCCACCTTCAGACTCCATAGTCATCTCACTAGTTACAGATGGCTCTTTCCACCCCAAATCTATTGGAATTTCCTTGAAACACCCCATTGTTGAAAAGAGTCATGTTCATCCATGGTTGATCATCACATAATCTTGTTGCTGTGTATAATGTTTTCTTGGTTCTACTTATTTCACTTAGTATCAGTTCATGTTAGTCTTTCTTTTCTGAAACCATCCTGGGTTTGCAATAAGAAAGATGAGTTCAAATCTAGCTTCAGACACTTACTAGCTGTGTGACTAAGTTCCTTAATCTGTGCTTGTCTCAGCTTCCTCATCCATAAAACGAGGATAACAATATCTAATTCCCAGGGTTGTTTTGAGGATGAACTGAGATAAACATTGTAAAGGGTTTAATGCTTAGCACACAGTAATCAATAAATGTTAATGATTATTTTTATGGTTATTTATCAAATATATTTTATATTTAGCTTAAATGCTTTAGTATTTTTTGTAGTAGCACAGGTAAACAAAGTAGACACCACTGATTGGGGAATGCCTGAACAAATAATATCCATGCTTTTTATATTTCAATTATAAGTGACTAATATTAATTCAGAGAAACATGGGAAGTTTTTAAAGAACCGACAGGAAAAGAGCCAGGAAAATTATGTGCACAATGATTACAATAATAGAAATGAAAGGAACTGAAATGCTATTAAAACCAACCTCCCCCTTTCCCTGTCCCAAGAAATTAGAAATGTAACTCCCACCCTTCCTTAGAAGAGCATAGAATATACATACATGCTGCAAGGTTTGGTAATTGCATTCCTAAAATATGTTTAGTTGCTTTTCTTTCTTATGAAGATAAAAGGAGAGCCTAGAAGGCATTAATTCTTGGTCATATTGTGATATTTAAATAAAAGAAAGCCATAAAACTTTAAATAAATAAAAGAATGATGCAATAGTATCAGTCACATCTTTGTAAATAATTGCAGCACATCATTAAAAAAAAAATAACATTAAACTGCCATTATTAAAATACTGGCTGTAAAAGAAAAACGTTAACTGGCCTACAAAGGAATTGAACTCATAAAACTATTCTCACTTGCCATGGTATTCTTAAGCCAAGCAATGGAGAGGGAATGTCCAGGGTTTACTATGCCGATCTTCATTCATATATAACCTGATCAATCAAGTCTTTCTGAAAAAAGTAGGAAAAAAAGGCAAAGTAAAACATTTAATTAATAGCAGTACAAATATCTGCAACACTGTAAGAGTAATACAAATCTAGAGACAGGTAGGTGGCAAAATAGGTAAGAGCACTGGCCCTAGAGTCAAGATGCCTGGTGTTCAAATCTAGCCTCAGGCACTTACTAGATGAAGCAAATCACTTAACCTCAATTGTCTTCCTCTTCCACCCCACCCCTCCTCCAAAGTAAAACCTTTTAGATCTGGACCAGAGATCTAAAATCTAACCAAAGTAGCTAAACTGCTAATAATAGGCTTTCTCTTTTTTGGCAGAAGATTTTTGTGACAATACATCTAAAATACAACGGGAGAATTCCCAATGACCTAGATAGTTCAGAATGGTAAATAATCTTTCCAAATCTAGCTCTATAATGTGTATACATGTATATTTGTAACAGAACATTTAACTAATTAACCTTTGGTCAATATTAAATCAGTTTAAGTTGAACAAATCAAAGGATAAAGGGAGAAAAAATGACATTGAAATGAAATACAGTCCACAAAGTTGATAATCCACAAAGGCAAAGAAGATAGAATAAATGTTGAGGTCCATCACAAGAAAGGTCATACCTTCCTATGTTGGATAGCTGAACAGGCAACTGTAAAAGATCCTCACTGAACATAACAAAGAGTGAGAAAATTACTTATTTCTACTCAACTCCTATAATTTTATAATGTTGAAGGCTTTATAAGAAATCACCTTCAAGGCAATTCCAAGAGATTTGTGAAGGAAAGAGCCACCTGCATCCAGAAAGAGAACTATGAAGACTAAATATGGATCAAAGTATAGTGTTTTCACTTTTTTGTTGTTCATTTTTTCTCATTTTTATCTTTCGCCTTTTGATCTGATTTTTCTTGTGCAATATGACAAATATGGAAATACGTTTAGAAGAATTTCCAAATTCTTGTTTAACCTAAACTGGATGGCTTACTGTCTGTGGGAGGGAGACAAATTTGGGACACAAGGTTTTGGAAAAGGTGAATGTTGAAAACTATTTTTGCATGCATTTGGAAAAATAAAAAGCTATTGAAAAAATAAAAGTGATCATCACCATTAGAATTGACAGCCAGCACTGGATGGAAAAGGCCAAATCCTAGGGATCCAAGAGGCTCAGTAGTATTTATGACTTTCCTCTAGGATGAAACAATAATCTATTATTTCCTAGTAGGGTATACTGAAGTTCCTGAAATATCCTACTAAACTATCCTTGGACTAGTTTATTCTTATGAACAAATCTGTTTTTTTATTAGTGAATGTGTTGTTCTTAGCCCCAGAGAAAAGAAAGGGAAAGATTTGTGTAGACTCCTACTTCCTACCATTTCCAATCTGCAACTGTGAGCCAGTTATCACTATCTCAGGAAGATAAGCACTACCTCTAGAAACAGGTCACAAAGCACATTTCAATCTCACCTGTTCCTCTAGAATAGACAATATGAGGTGGATGTGCAGGATAGCTGGGAAAATGGCAATCACCAAGAGACAAGATGAAGCTGTACCTTTTCTTTTGGAAGGTGGGGTGGTAAAGAGTGAAGGGGAAGACTTCTGTGTCTTCTGTCAAGCATTCTCTAGCCCTCCACGTTCAAAGGTCAGCTTGGGCCCTTCTCTTTGCCAATGACAACTCATTTCCTAATGCCTTTTAGCCATCCCCTCTCTACCACAAAAAAAGTTGGCCCTTACAAAGCTGTCCTTATCTCAACAATTATTACTAGGAATCAAAGGCTTCCCCGACCAAACACTCCTCTTCCTGATTAGTATCCTCTACCAAATATAGTTTAGCTCTGTCACTAAATTAATTCCTTGAGGCAAGGGATTGTCTTTTTTTTTGGGGGGGGGTGGGGGTGGGGGGGAAGGGAAGCTGGTCTTACAATTAAGTAACAGCAGGGTTTGTTTGTTTTTTATTATTCAGAATTTATCTAAAAGAAACACCTAAACCCAACCCTCAAACACGTTTCCTTAATTCTCTCAAACAGAATTACCATTCCTTCAGTTGAGATGGTACACAACTAATTCATTATAAAAGGTTTCACAATCAAGAATATCTTATATCTCAAAGGAACATGAAAATGTTCCCTTTAGAAAGGGACCTGTATGTGCCAAAATGTTTGTGGCAGCCCTCTTTGTAGTGGCCAGAAACTGGAAACTGAGTGGATGCCCATCAATTGGAGAATGGCTGAATAAATTGTGGTATATAAATATTATGGAATATTATTTTTCTGTAAGAAATGACCAACAGGATGATTTCAGAAAGGCCTGGAGAGACACGAACTGATGCTGAGTGAAACGAGCAGGGCCAAGAGATCATTATATATTTCAACAACAATATATGATGACCAATTCTGATGGACCCGGCCATCCTCAGCAATGAGATCAACCCAATCAGTTCCAATGGAGCAGTAATGAACTGAACCAGCTATGCCCAGCGAAAGAACTCTGGGAGATGACTAAAAACCATTACATTGAATTCCTAATCCCTATATTTTTGCCCATCTGCATTTTTGATTTCCTTCACAGGCTAACTACAATATTTCAGAGTCCAATTCTTTTTGTACAGCAAAATAACGGTTTGGTCATGTATACTTATTGTGTATCTAATTTATATTTGAATATATTTAATATCTACTGGTCATCCTGACATCTGGGGGAGGGGGTGGGGGGGAAGGAGGGGAAAAACTGGAGCAAGAGGTTTGGCAATTGTCAATGCTGTAAAGTTACCCATACATATAACCTGTAAATAAAAGGCTATTAAATGTTAAAAAAAAAAAAGTTCCCTTTAAAACTCTTGTATTAATGAAAAATATTCCAAGGATTCAAAATTCAAAATCTGCTTGGCACTACTGCTCATGATCTCTATCTTATCAATAAGGGAGGTGACAAGGCAGATATGGGAAGTAAATAATCTATTATGTGAGGACTACTTACTAAGGGGAATCCGTTCCACAAAAAAAAACAGAAATGGTTACAAGGACTTAGAAAACATAAAAGGTTAGTAACCTCTCCATTTGAATGGCTAAGCTATCTTGTCACAACAACTATTTAATATTTATTTGGCTCTTCCATTAATATTCACATATTATTAACTCAAATCTGATGCATTTTTTAGTCTCTCTGCCCTGCCATCAGGCCAGATCTGTTTTATTCAATGAGTCACCAAACATGACTCTCTCAAATTACATTTCATTTCAACCCACTTCTCCAACTCATCTCAGCTATACCATATGTTAGTCCCATGTAGGCACAATGTGACAACTTTTTCTAGAGCACTGATTTAAAAGTGATAAAATTCAAAGTAACACAATCTTGATTTTTTAAATTAAGAATTTCTATAAAATTTTATATTTTGAAAGATTTTATAATTATTATTACTCAAAATACTTGTAACATATTAAACCTGGTAAAGGTTTAAGAAACTAATAGTGAGTTACCTGAAAACTCAGGTGGTACCTGGAACAAAAGTCACAGGGACATCATTTGACAAATAAATGGTGATTTGAATATGTTTCTATTGGAAATAAAATCAAGAATAACTAATGTAGCAAATTACAATAAGGGCCACATGATGTTGTTTTCTGAATTACTGAATAAACTCTATTTAAGGTAAATACGCTTGGTTACTGAATCCATATCATAAGCAGCTCCCTAACACAAAATTTTTTTTGAGGCACAGGGTATCAGAGGCATAAAGGCCTGAATCCAAATTCAGCTGCAGGCACTTACTAGCTATGTGATCTGGGGCAAATATGCTTCAGTTTCTCACTTGTGAAATGGAGATAACTTTGAAACGCTGCTGTAAAGATCAAATGAGGAACTTAATGTCTGTTTTCCTTCTTTTCCTTTTCAACATAAATATTCATTTAGTAATGCCATATGACTGCAAAACAAACATGAGATGTCCTCCTGCTGTCAGGCATGTACCCAAAGAAGTAAAGGGAAAAAAGGTCCTATATATAACAAAATATTGATAGCATCATTTATATGTTTACCCATGGTACCTAACATTTCCGGGCACAACCTGCTAGTAGCTGCTGGGGATCTAATTCTGACCAGCAGAATAGATCCCTTCATGTGAGAGAATGATAACAATAAAAGGAGGTTGAGAGGCAGTTGCATTCTCTGACCTCTCCTCTTCCCCCAATTCACAAGCAACATCTGTGTCAGTAAAGGTTGATTTGCAATTACTTCAGGTGTCTTATGATTTACAGCTGTGAGGGTTTTCGGACAACTAACCTGGCCCTTCACACTTAGGTATGGTCCTTAATGCCTAACCAAAGCTACCAAGTTGCTTATTGCTCCCCAGACATCATTCTGTGACACAATATACATACAATTCCTGTTCCCTTTCTACTTCTAACTGGAAAGAGTAATCAAATCAATACTACCACTCCTGCATTTCTTAAAAAGGCAACCTCAGTTAAGTTCCCTTATGATTCCAATCACCATTCCTTCCACTTGCCTGAGACACTTCCAGGCCTCCATTTGTTTTTAATGGTTGATCTTCCCCGTGAGAAATTAAGTTTTTCTGGGTCAGGGAAGGCAGCTAGATGGCTCAATGGATAGAATGCAGCTTAGATTTTAGCCAGAAAGAATGGAGTTTAAATCTGGTCTCAGACACTTACTAGCTTTGTGATCATGGACATCCCCTAGAGAAAGAAATGGCAAACCATTCCACTATCTTTGCCAAGAAAAACTCAAGAATTACACTGACCTGCTAAGGTGTACAGGGTCCCTACAGATACAACTTAACAACAAGGTCAGGGATTGTCTTTTTTGTATTTGTATTTCCCAAACTTAGCACAATCCTCCATCTATAGGTTTGTGCTTCATAAATGTTTTCCACTCATTCACATACTAACACATCATGGATATTACTTTAAGTAATGGGTAACTACTATAAGAAACAATATGGAGAAGCATGAGAAGATTCATGAAGGGTAAGCCTACACAATGTACACAATGATTACAGCTCTGTAAAAGAAAGAAGACATTTCCCCTCTTAAAGAGTGTCATTATATGTATACTTATATTATATTTAATTTATACTTTAACATTTAACATGTATTGGTCATCCTGCCATCTGGGGAGAGAGTGGGGGGAAGGAGGGGAAAAATTGGAACAAAAGGTTTGGCAGTTGTCAATGCTGTAAAATTACCCATGCATATAACTTGTAAATAAAAAGCTATTTTAAAAAAAGTGTCATTATAATGACAAAGTTTGTTCCAGGAAAAAAAAAAAACAAAAAAACATGAAAACCTAAACTTTCCTTAGTATTTCTCAAAGGTGATGCATTTCCAAAATGGTGTATATATTGTCAGACTCAGCTAATGTGTTGGTTAATTGTGCTTCATTTTTTTTTCTTTCTTATTAATTATAGGGAATGATTCTCTGGCTATGGGAAGGACAAGGTGAAGAAAACAGTGATATAAAAACAAAAGATGAAAATGTCTAAAAGAAATTTTAAAATATGATCATCTTGGACTTGGCTCCTTTCAACAATGAGGAGATTCTAGGCATTGCCGATACTCTTGTGATGAAAAGACCCATCTGCATACAGAGAGGGCTATGGAGACTAAGTGTGGTTCACAGCATGGTATTTTCACCTGTTGTTACTTGTTTGCTTGTTTTTTTCTTGCTCATTTTTTCCCCCTTTGAGCTGATGTTTCTTGTGTAGTATGATAAATGTGGAAATATGTTTGGAAGGACTTCCCGTGTTTAACCTATAATGGACTGTTTGCTAGCTAGAAGAGAAGGAAGAAAGGGAGGGAGGGAGAAAAATTTGGAACACAAAGTTTTGCAAGGGTGAATGCTGAAAATTATCTTTGCATGTATTTTGAAAAATAAAAAGCTGCATATATATTTAATATGATCATATTGATTTAATATGATCCTTTGATTTAGGCCAGTTCCAATGGTCTTGTGATGAAGAGAATCATTTGCACCCAAAGAGAACTGTGGGAACTGAGTGTGTATCACAACAGAGTATTTCACTCTTTTTGTTGTTGTTTGCTTGCATTTTGTTTTCTTTCTCATTTTTTTCCTTTTTGATCTGATTTTTCTTGTGCAGAATATTACTTGTGAAAATATGTACAGAAGAATTGAACATATTTAAAATATATTGAATTACTTGCTGTCTGGGGGAGGACATGGGGGAAGGGAGGGAAAAAATCTGGAACACAAGGTTTTGCAAGGGTGAAGGTTGAAGATTACCTACGCATATATATATATATATTTTTTTTTTGAAAATAAAAAGCTTTAATTTAAAAAAATAAAATAAATTTAAAAATACGATCATCTCCAAAGAATCAAAATAGTGATCAAAGGGCAAAAGAGAAATGCATAATAGGTTTCAGAAGTTATTCTTCTGGTTAGAAGTGATGCAGAAGGCATTTTTTTTTTAAAAATTACTTCTGTAAAAGCAGAAAAAGAGGTAGACGGATCATGGAGCAAAAGCTAGGGATAATAGAGCCCACCCTCAAGGATTGCTGACATTCATGATGTTGGTCTTAAAAGACCAAAGGTCCAATTGGGTAGAGATTCTCCTCCACCTGGTCCTAAAGAAGGAAAGGAATGAGTAAGAATTACACAAAATAAGAAGGTACAGATGGACCACCATCTGAACTTGTAGAAGGAGTCCCCACATTGATGAAATCATAGATTCACCATACTTAGGCAACTAATAGGAATTACAAAGAATATCTTTAAAAGACTTCCAGAAGATTTTAAACATATCACACTTGATATTCAAAACTCATTAAATGCCAGGTTCTTTGCTAAATGCAAGAAATACAACTATAATAAATAAAAAGAAAACAATTAAATGGCTACTTTTAGGCAGTTGTTCTATACTCTGCTTTCATAATTCTCTCAGACATTCAATTCATGTTCATGCAGTACTCAGTGTAAACAGGGAAGCTGTCTTCAATAACAAAGTTTGGTATCCCCTTTTTGGTCACACAAATGTTATTTCTTGTGTATGTTTTCTTCTAATAACCTTTCCAACCAGCCAGAATGCAACATTAGCTGGATTCCTGTAAGGAAGGCAAGGGCCAGGATGAGACATCATGTCAAAACAAGTCCTATAAATATAGCTCAAAAAGGAATTAAAATAGCTTCAAAGCTGAATACAAAATTTAAGTCTGAAATGTCTTCAAGATGGTTCACTTCATGACTCCAAACAGACAACATCTAGGGGCTTTAAAATAATCCTTTTCACCTTATTATTTTGTCTCCCTAACCTTCTTCATAATCTCCAGATGAGATTTAATGTAGCCTATATGCCATTATGAATTCACCATCATCTGATGATCATTGTCACCCCATTCTCATCTACATTTGCTCTCCATATAACAGGACTCCTTTCCCACTTAGATAAGTGACTAGCATAGAAAAACCCTTACAGACTACCTTACACCTCTAATAATCATCATCTCTTATCAGCTTGGATTGAGCAGCCAGCTTCCCTACTTGCACCATCTGTCCTAAAACCACCCCAGAGCAAGAAAACATGCACATGGGCATTCATGCAGTATTGTTCCGTATGGTCTTTTCTAAGGAGGTTTGTCCAGCTTGGATAAAACACAGAAAACTTTATTCAGTCCCTTTCTGTTCTTACATTTCATAATTCTACAAAACGAGAAACAACAGAAGCTCAGTATCTAGAATGTGATGACATTTCTACCATCTGTACTACACATATTTATAAGCTTTATGTGCAAGGCAGAACAAAAACACCATGAGATTCTTAGCCCTCCTCTTCTCTATCATTATACACACTTCAGTTAGTCAAGGAAAAATAGATCATTCACCCAAAGTTAGATTAACTGCCACCAAAAGAATGGTCAGATCATCCAATCCTAACCCAATCAAGTACTAGATATTTAATGATAACAATATAAAAAAAAAAAGTTGGGTGAATTTGCATCACTATATTCTTTTAACTCTTTTTCACACCATTCTGAAACCAACCTTCTAAAAATTATTTCATATTTAAATACCTATTAACATGTTTTCTTGTATTTCCTGCAACTTATTACTAAACCATAGTTGCTCTAAATCCCTCCTATTCTCTACATTTAGACTTTCAATGCTTTGATTTCATTTTGATTTGTAAAATGAGAACTTAAAAAATGAAAATCATTAAATCAAGAGTTTGAGCATATGCCCAGTGAAAGAGTCATTAGGAAGAAGTTTCAGTATTTATTTGCCCTCAATAAATTTACAATCTGGTTAGAGATGAGACCTGCACAATCAGCAATTAGAGGAAAGGTAGGATCAAATATTAATTATGGTGTTCAGAAGGAAGTTGCTATCAATTCTGACCAACTGTTTCTAAACTGCTGTTAATCCTATAAATCCTTAGGTATTTCATCATTTTGATTATAAAAATAGTTTCTATCTATGACTTCTAATCCTCCTGCAGCTAGCTATTCTTTATCTATAGACATAATACATCTTCCAGTTCACAAATACATGTTATTCAAAACCATCAGCTTCATAATATAGGAATTAATTATTCGCTTATTATTTATGTGGGTACTTTGCTTGTCCTCTCTCTTTCACAGCCCATTTTTGGCTAATTCACTCTTCATCTGCACTGAAAAAAGATTTCAGAAAAGATTTAGCAAAATCTTTGGTAAGATTTAAGAAAAAGAGAATGAAACTGAAATCAATTGTACTTTCAGCAGTTCTAATAAAACACACACACACACACACACACACACACACACACACACACACACAAATGAAGAATAATGCCAAAATTGGTAACTAAAATTTTCACCCTTTCTATATTCTATATTTCTATATTCCATAGGCAATTCAAAAATTATATGTAGTGCACATATATCAAATTAATGGGTTTTCCCCAACATAAACAAAAGCATCTATGCATTCTTGTAATGATTGAAATAATGCATAATCCATCTGTACCTCTGTAAAAAATTCAAATTAATTACAAAATATTACAGGTTATTACTCAATTATCAAACTTATTGAGCATGTGCTTGTATACAATATAATGTATGATAACTTCAAAAACACAAAGAAGGACATGCTTGGGTCATCTTCTTTTTCCTTCCAAAAGGGGGTGGCTTTCCTTTGATAAAAGCAATTTTCTCTTTTTGGCATGGAGGTAATGGCAGACTATTTGACAAACCAAAGTAATTCTTGATTGTCAAATGAGATTGCTAGATCTCAGTATAAGCATTCACTTTTTGGTGAATTATTTAACCATTTTATTTTCAACTAAGATTCATATTCCTGTTGTAGTCTCCAAGGAGTTCCCCATAGGGAATATAAAAAGATTTATATTACAGATGGAGAAACATCATGGAGAAATCAACAGCTTAAAAAGACAGGGAAAATGAAGCAGGAATTTGATTTGTTCTAAGAACAGTTTTTCAAAATTGATGAAGTCAACAAATTGAGTAATTCCTATCAACTATGTGCCTAAGACTGTAGTGTATAGATATAGATTTACATATATATATATGGAGAGAGAGAGAAACCTAAAGGATGGCTAGGATGTTTTTAAACATAACTAGAATCCATCAGCAAATGATTGCATGGCACTCTGCAGCAGCACCATTACCTCCATGGAAAGAGGATGCCTTTAGGAAGGTGGTTTTTATCTAGCACTTAAAAGCCCATTAACCTCTCCTATCCAGGCATTGCTATAAATACAGACAGAACCACCTCTTTTCCACTGAAGGTCTGTTCCCAACAGTACATCTCTAGGACTGAAAAGTGGGGGGAAGGGGAAAGTGTACAAGACAAAGAAAACCAAGAGGAACTTACAACATTAAATAAACATACAGTTGACATTTCTTTTGGTTATTTAGAATAAAGTGAAAAACAGGTCTTATTAAAAATATCACCTTGACATCTTGTTTTCCTTGAGATGGCAAGCATCAACACAATTCTTTTCTAAGTTTTTAAAGGTAATTCATTAAATAGGGATATACCCAGAAGAATTTTTTAAACGTCAAAGTATAACTATATTAAAAAACATTTTGAGAATTAAAGTGCTGAGCAATAGAGTAGCAGAAAAACGGAATAAAACACAATTCAATAAATCATTTTTTAAACAGGGTATTTCATCCAACTTGTTACTCAACATTATACTTGGTCAACAGGTCATCTCATCCTAAACCAAGTAGGAAATCAACTCTTAACAGAATCTCAGCCCTCCTCTTCCAAACATTTGTTATAAACAGGGAAAGCAGCCTCCATTTTTCTGAGGAAGGGTTCTTTGGATCTGTAAAAATATTTTGATGAAAATTGTTTAAAAGGGGTCCCAAGACCATTTCTCTGGTAGATATCTATGTTTACTATATATTTTACCAGCAAACCTTGCACATTTGGACAAGCAGATAATTACATGTTTCTTCCCCTTCCCTCCCAGCTTCTAAAACATTTTTAAGAGCTAAAAACTGACAAAACAAGAAATAAGACAAACAGGTCACACCTCTTTCCCTTGGAAAAATCAGTCCTCCACAGATAAGCACACAGACAGACAAATAGACGAAAGCATACAAGAAAGGACAAAGACTGCAAGTCTTGGCTCTGAATCGAGCAATGTGGGAGCTGCGCATGGGCCCACACGACCAGGCAGCCACAAGGCCTCGCCAGCTAGAAGACTGCTGTTGCTGCTCCTGAACAAATATAGAAAGCAGAAAAGTGGAACAGCGACTTCAGCAGAACAGATTCTCTTCAGATCTCAGAGGGAGGAGCACACAGCTGAACAGCTTTACCCATACATGGTTGCTGAGAGAGGACCATCAGTGAGTGTCCAATTCTCCTGAACATGAGCATTCTATATTAAACAATGTGGACACTAACTAAAAGCAAAAAATAACAAGAGGAAATATATACGAATTTAGGTTCGACAGATTCTACCTGAATAAGAGAATTTCAAAAAATATCATTCTCAATAATTACCAGTGTGCTATCAATCCCACCAAAGAATGGAGGTAAAGAGGCATTATAATCAGTTTTACAATAACTATGAGACAAGCCTTACCATTTAATTCCTTGATTTACAGAATGACAAGAAAAAAGTTATCCTCATTTATGTGGCTTTCAGTTTGGTTCCAGACCTCACTGTTCAGGTCCCTACTTTCTCACCCTCCAAATGACCTACTAGAAACTCAAGAGATTATGATTAACTAAACATTTTCTTGTGTTGTCTTTTTATAACAGTCTCTCTAGTAGGGAAAGGGGGCAGGAAAAAAGGAAGGTAGTACCTACTGTGTGCCAGGCACTGTGCTAAGCAGCTTACAATTATTACTGCATCTGATTACTTATTACTCTGCATTATTACTCACAACCACCCTGGGAAGTAGGGGCTGTTGTTGTTTCAGTATTACAATAAAGGAAACAAGGCAAAAAGGAAAGGTAATTTGTCCAATATCACATTGCTAGTATACATTAGAAGCTATATTTGAACTCAATCAAGGTCTTCCTGACTCCAGGGCCAATACTCTATCCATTGTGCAATCCAGCTATTTCTAGTAAATATCCTAGCAGACAATTTTTATTCAGTATGCATTTATAAACCTATGTGCCAGGGATTGTGGTACGCTTTGGGGAGACAAAGACAAAGATTAAAACCCTTCCTGTCTGTAAGGGGTTTCTATTCTATAAGGGATAAATACGTATGCAGACATGTAAATGCAATTTTAAAATACAGCTTTGATACACACATACATACATACGTACTCAGAATATCTGTTTGAATCTGCACACTTTTCAAGAGAAAATTGTGGCTAACAACCCCTGTACCTGGCTGTCTCTTGCCCATGAACTCCAGAAGCTAAACAGGGGAACAAATCAAAGTTTTAGAGGGTCCTCACTTCCCACCCAGGATCACTGGGATATCCCTGAAGAACTCTAGCTGACTATCTGTCACACACCTCATTTTTCCTATGTGATCAACCCATCTTCTCTTCCTCAGGTGGGATTCACTGATGACATCTTTTAATTCCAGTTCTTCTTTAGAGTTCTTCAGCTGTTCTATAGTCCAGCCTACACACCCTCTCCACTGCCCTCTGGGTGATTCTCATGTTTAATTCTTCAGAGATAATATTGTTCCACATCACACCGTCACATAGCAAGACTAGTAATATGTTAATATTGAAATGTTTGGGTTTTTACTTTCAAAAGTCAGTAAAAAAAACAAAAAAACAAACAAAAAAAAACCTGTCTGTTTAAAAAAAAAAGTCTGAAATTTCCCCAAAACAATCCAACTCACTGCTTACACATACAGTCTGAACCAGAGATATATATTATTGGACAGTGTTCATCCAAATAAATCTAGACAAGAGTTTATTCATTCCTTGAACCTGGTTCTGGGGATAGCCAGCCCAGACTTATTACACTTTTCTATTTTTATAATCTTAAATACTATTTCTATCTTCTCTATAAATATTTGTAGGATTGTGAAGGATACAAATCCACTGATCTGGATTTAAAGGCAGGTAAGTGTTTCGGAAGATAAAGCACTAGACTGCAGTCAAAAAGACCAAGTTTGAAGGAATTTGGCCTCATTCTATCTGTGTGACTCTGGACAAGTCACTTAAACCTTAAACTAATTCTCAGTTTCTTCATTTGTAAAATGAGCATGATAGCAAAAGGATTTACTTCTAGGGGTTATTGTGAAGATCAAATGAGGTTAATATTTATAAGGCACATTTTATGGTACTATACAAATGCTAACCATTAGAAAGTTTTTTTTTTTTTTTTTAATGATTTTTATAAATCTTTTGACATTCTCCTGTTTGAAGTCCTCCTTTTTTCATCCTTGAATATCCTTAGAATGATTCTGCTTAGCTGATCCTGTCATTCTTTCTTTAAAATGGTCTAACCTTCCACTATTTCTCTCTGCTTTATGACATGATATAGTATATAATCATCTAACAGCTTTTTTCTAAAGGTTTTAAAAATTAGTTTATTTTTCCAAATACAAGTAATACAAGGTAGTTTTCAACATTCATTTTTATGTTTTTGTGTTCCAAATTTTTCTTCCTCCCCAACACAGCAAGCAATCAGATATAGGTTAAAAATGTGCAATCATTTTAAACATATTTTCATATTACAAATGAGTTTAAATCACAGCCCATGTTATAATTGTCATTTGTCACGATTATGTCAAATAACCAACTAAAGGGACTCTTGGTCTCTTTATTGTGACAATTAATTTACATTCATTAAGTCTATGGATGAAAGTCTAGTGTAGTGGACTGTATGGACTGACATGTAAGCTGCAAGTATTTTCATTGAGTTCTTTTTGTAAAAACTAAACATTAGTACTTTGATTCATGCTGACCAAATATCCCATAAAATGTTTCTTCTTGCCTCTGGGTAAAGATGGTGCAGCGGATAGAGCACTAAGCTTAAAGGCAGAAAGATCAGAGTTCAAATATAACCTTAGACATGTATTAGTTGTATGACCCTGGACAAGTCACTTAATGACTGCCTGAATAAAAAACTGGAAAAGGAAGTGGCAGACCATTCCAGTATCTATGCCAAGAAAAACCCCATGGTATCCCACATGACCCAAGAACAAAATATTATGAAACCCACACTGCAAACCACTATCTCTGCCTCTCTGAGTACTTGTGAACCATCTTCCTTTTGGCTGCAATTTTCTTCATTACTCAGGTTTCATTTTTGCAAGAAAAGTCAAGTCTGACATGATTCAGCTCTTCTAGCAATATCTTCATTCACCATTTAATATGTTCATTAAACAAAGAACTCAAGTTTAGAATGCTAGCAATAAAATTAAAGATTATTGATGGTCTATAAATTATGGGATTCTCAGCATTCTCTGGGACAGCCACTCTGCTATCACAGGGCTGCATAAGTCTAAGTTTCATTATAATAAGCACTCAAGCCACTATCCTTTATGTTCAAATTGGATCAAAATGGGTAATATGCTGGGGTCAAGGTATAGGGAGTCTAATTGTGACTGATAGACCAATAAGCTCAGAAGGTTCTACACTACAGGTTGAGCACAAAAAGTGTATCTCATGTTTCTTTCTGAGCTACAGCAAATCTGCTTTGCTCATAGAGCACAGTGCTTTTGATGATGTGTGTTTGCCTTGCTGGAGCATCCCATCCCTCCCATGTCTCACAATCAATTTTCAGAGTGTTCCTTTATTATTTCTTCTGACCTCCGTGTGAGCCCTTATTTTGTCTGAGTTCTCCCAAAAACAGTCATTTAGGCAAATGTACATTTAGTATTGGAACTACATGGCCAGCTCATTAAAGTTGTGTTCTCTGTTCTGTAGCAGTCTGAACAATTCAGCTTGAGAAAGGACCTCAGTGTCTGGTATCTTATCCTACAGATGATCTTCAAAATCTTCCTAAAACAATTCAAATGGAAGTAATTCGGTTTCTGCATGAACTTTTCCTGGCATGTTTTGTGGGGTTTTTAAAATTAAATCTATTGGCCAATTTCCATGGCAAAAAAAAAAAAAATTCAATGAATTTGGGGGCAGTGAGGGGCCAACCTATTTTGATTTAAAAAGTTGCTTTTTAGATGGACAAATCTTGGACTATATAAAGAAAATTCAGACCAAAATGTTCCAAAAGTGAAATTACTTTGATTATTCAATTCAGTCTATTCTCATCACAAGCCTGGAAAAGCTCAATTCCATGACAAACTAGGGACCCAAAGCTAAAAAAAAGCTCATTGAAGATTTTGGTCATTCGCTTCTTTTGGTCTAAATCTGTGCTGGGAGGTTCCCTGTGCCAAAGCAAAGCAGCAGCTATCCTGCAAGTTTTACCTCAAGGACTAAGAAACAACTTTTCCACAACAGATACCAGGCTCTACCTACAGCTAGTTTTCTCTTCGGTGTGCTTCTATTCTTTCTATCTTATTCAATTAGCCAAGACAAATTTATTAAATATGCACTAGATCTTTTGTATTGTAAAAGATATGGCCTCCTATCTAGGGAAATAAACTGAACATACAAATTAAATACTAGCAAATAATGATTGAGCTACCCAGTGGTAGAGGAGGGAAAAGTCTTTTCTAACCTTTCTGCTTTCAAAACTTCCTTTCCCACGGCCCTCCCTCCTTTCTTCAAATTGTCCAAGACCTTGACTACATAAGGAAACACTCAGATCCACACTACGTGCTCAGGACCAATTAACAGGAAAACTGTTCCTTTTCAGGTCAAATGGCTCCTCCCATTCCTCCCACCAATCTCAAATTCTCTCCTTTCACTAAGCAGTTCTCAAAAATGAAGATGGAAGGGGTTAGAGGGAAAAGAAGAAAGAACATTTATTAAACATCTACTATTTATTAGGCACTATACTAAATGCTTTACAATAATCTCATCTGATTAGACTAAACAAATTTTCAATAAGGTGTTAAATACTTTAAAACACTATGCTAACAACATAAACTACAGATTACTGTTCTCTCTCCCAGAGGAAGTTGTATTAATAGCAGACAATTCTTCATCTGAAAAAAAAAAAAAAATACTAATAAAGATTTCAGAGATCAACAGACTGGTTTTCCCCCTTTCTACTTGGTGTTCTGAGTCCTAACTGGTTGGTATAAAGATGTCACAAAATGTAGCTGGTCCCAGAAAGACTAAATTTCTTCACCCCTGCCATCATCTGAATTAATCTTAGTTTACATACCATCCTATGCACTCTAACCCTCTTCCTCTTCCTCTGTGAACTGTCATGAACACTTTCTGGAAAAGATCTATTAATTAAATAATTGCTACTTTCATCATCCCTACTATCTACTAGAGGCAAATACCTTTCCCTAGGTACTATTCTCAGTGTTTTCTCTGCCATTAGAATGTAAAGACCAACTCAATTTTGTATTTTTATCTCTGACACTTAATGCGTATTAAATATCTTTTCCATTTATCCCCATTTGTTGTTGGGAAATAGGCAAATTGAAATAGAGAAATATTCCAGAGAAAAAAGCTGACAAGCGTTGAATCTCAATATGCTGTTTATTCCCTGTATAAACTCTGGCAAATCACTCGGCCAACCAAAAGAATGAATTAGATTATATGACCTCCACAGCCACTTCTAGTTCCATATGGTTCTATATGGACATCTGAGAAGTGTTAATGAATAATGTAAGCAATAATGAAGATAAAAGATTCAGACAAGTATAGAAAGAGCAATATACACTAATATAAGGTGAAGCAAGTAGAATCCGAAAAACAGTGCACATAAATTACAATGATGTAAACAGTATAAGAACAAAACAATTTAAACTAAATTCTGTGAAATTACAATAGCCAAGGCTGGCCTTGAAGAAGACATGGATCTATGAGTGTGGGATAATGCATATATGCAAGACTGCAAATTGGTTGACAAGTTGGTTAATTTGGCAAACATTTTTTCCTCCTTTTTTAATCCTTTTTTTTTAAAAAACTAAGTATATTTGAGCAATGAAGGTGATGTAAAAAGTTATCAATTTAAAATTTTTCCAAGTAATAATACGAGAAGCACAAAGAAAAACAGTAGCAATTCTGTCAAATAGTACAAAAGGGGAAAAACGCCTATAACAACAAACTACAAAGATTAAAACGATCTAATGAAAAGTCTAAGCATGTGAAACTTATCAAATCAGAAGATTTTACATTAACTAAAAAAAAAAAGCATTTGTATATTTTCTATTTTTCATTATTAAATTTTTTTTTATTGTAAAGTTTACTAACCACATGATTTTTGCATCCTTTTGAATATAGCCTCAAAACGGCAGTAAGCAATGTCCCAAAGTAGTGTGGCCCACAGCGTTTCCCAGATGGGGCCCAATCAGATTAAAAATGTAGCTTAAAAATATAGAGCAAAATAAATAAAATTACGACACACAATATCAATATTATGTCAATTTATGGTTTTCTAAGTCAATATGTTGTCAACAGAGGTCTTCTGTATTTGAGTTTTGACATCACAATTCTTGAGTTTGGCTAACACGAGCTTCGCAGAGATAAAGAAAAAGTGATTGCTTAGTAGTGTGCAACTCTTCAGGACCCTTTTTGGATTTGTTATTTTGGCAAAGATACTGGAATGGTTTGCTATTTCCTCCTCCGTCTCATTTTATAGATGAGGAAACTGAAGCAAACAGGATTGAGTTATTTGTACAGGATTACATGACTACTATGTGTATGAGACAAGATATGAACTCAGGTATTCCAGATTCCAGACCCAGAACTCCATCCATTCCATCCACTTTGTTGCCCACAAAAAAGGGTTCACACAAAGCAATAAAAAGGCATCAAACTTGGGAGAAAGGCCAAGAAGATTGTTGCAAGCTTAAGAAAGGAGGATGAGGTTAGTATAGAATGCGGAATTTCAAAGTGACTACCATTAAGTTAATTAACATTTCACCCTGGACAAATGCAAACAATACCGCAAAGAGAATCAAGTCCCAATTTTGCCTAAGGAAGTGGGTAAATTTTGATTCAAGTCATCTCGGCCTCAGTTTCTTCATCTCTATCATGAAGGGAACAAGTTAGATTATCTGTAAAATTTCTTTTGAGCTCTAAAATTCCAGGATTTTTTGCCTGGAAATCAACTTCCCACAGTCCAATTCCTAGCTGATGTCAATGTCTGGAGCATAATTTAAACCTAAGGCAAGTTCATCACTCTCCCTTGAAATAAGGACCACATTGATTATATTAGCAAAAATATGTATATTTTCTGTCTTTAGATGAAGGAACTAGGAAAAAACTTTTTAAAGCTTAATCAGAATTTAGAATGCAGTCTGACATCTGACAAACATTAAAAATTTACAAGTCTTACATTTTTGGTTTTAGACTTGGAGAAAATAACAATCAACATCTGAGATGATTACAAGAAATGACAGGGATGTAATAGGGTAGAGGCAAGAAAAGAAATCAATTTTTCTGTTAATGGACTTCAGAAATCCTGGTTATTAACCGTACCCAATAATTAAGAATTCCCTTCTATTCCTACCAATGAGTAGATATATGTGCAGTAAGAAACTATTTGATATAAACTCTGTACTTAAATCATGTTCTATCTCTAAGGGACAGGGATTAGACCTGTGTTTTCACTGATGCAGAGAAAACCAGGTGAATAAATGCCTACGAGTGCAAAGAACAATCTTAAAAGTTGCCTAGGAAAAAGCGTTTTAAACTTTAGGTTGTGACCCCATATTTGACAATAAAATGTTTCTAAATGCAATAACCAAAATTTAATTCAAAATCAACTGTGCAATGAATCCAAAGTATTTCTGTAATTTTGAAATTTCACTGCTAGCCTTATTTCTGAACATACAATATGCACACTTTGCACTGCACATGCACAAATGATACCAGAAACACCGTAGCTCAGATTTGAGAGTCAAGTAGAAATTTTTCAAGTGAAGAAGAGTTGAAATTAAAAATTTTTAAGAAACCCTGGTCTAGAGCATTCAGAGTTCAATGAATTCCTGGGTTGTTTCAGAGGCAAAATCTGAACCTGAGTTTTCCTAGTTTTTAGCTCTCTCTCTATCTATTATGCCAGACTGCCTCTCATTTCTAATCTTTTACTTTACCAAAATTGTTGTCCCCAAATTGACAGCAAAGTTTCAAAATGAAACTATAATCAGTCATCAATAAAAAGTGGGAAAACATTTAATTAGCAAAAACACCCAATAGAAAACAGATTTAATAACACATTAATACTAGTAATATAATTTGTAGAATTTTTATAATTACAAACTTAGGCTCTGAGGCCCTTATTTCAACTAAGTCCTCAATGCAAAAGAAAAAAAAAAGCTACTCTCTCTCTCCCCTTCTTCTCCAATTCCTCCCTAATCTCTGTCCTGGGCTCTAGCACTCCACCACCAACATTTCAGATTGGGAGTCACATGGTTATCTCACACTCAACATATCCAAAAGAACATCATCCTTCACCTCCATATAGCTTATCAGTTTCCAAAAATGGTCATTTTTACCTGCCATTTCTATCTCTTGAATCCATTTTCTTCTCACTACCACCCATCTTCTATCTTGTCACCCCTCAACTGGAATATTGTAATGACTTCATTAATCTTCCCCCTCCCCTTCATTCCAATATAACCCTACCTTTGCCTCCAATATAATTCTTGCTAAACTTTGGTCTGACCATATCAAACTCCTACTCAAATTCAGAAGATCCTTAAGGCCTCTAGTAATATAGAATCAGAGATATAAAGCTGGAAGGGATGTCAGGGATCAAATTTCTTTGTTGGGCTTTAAAAGCATTTTGCCATCAGCCCTTTACGAGTGGGCCTCTGCACTGTCCACTGTGCTTGCCTAGAATGCCCTCTCTTTTTACTTCCTTATTTAACTCCTTTCTTCCTTTAATCTTCAACTCATGATTTTAGAAAGGACTGGAAAAATTTATATGAACTAATGCTGAGCAAAACAAGCAGAACCAGGAATACAATGTACATAGTAATAGCAAGGATGTATGATGATCAATTATGACAGACTTGGCTCTTCTCAGCAGTTCAGTGATCCAAGGCAATCCAAATAAACTCTGGATGGAAAATGCTATCTCCATCCTCTTTAAAGAGAGAACTATAAAGATTGAATGTAAATCAACACATAATATGTTCCTATTTTTTCTTTTTTTTTTCCTCTCATAATTTTCCCCTTTTTGTTTTGATTTTTTCTCTCTTAATATGAATGTACATGTATAACTCCCCCCCCCCCCAAAAAAAATCATCAGCTCAAGCTTTCCCCTTCTATATAGACTTTCCTATGTCCCCAACTTATGGTACCTTCCTTCCCTAAACTACCTATTTGTTATATGTTTTTCCCAGGAGAACACAGAGGTGACTATGAATGAGATCAGGAGTTTTATCATTTTCAGCTCTGTATCACAGGCAGCCCTGGTAATGCCTGGGAGCTTATTACCCTTCCCTCCCTCTTGCACCCAAGTCGGTCAAATGTAAGTTTAAAAAGGGAAGTACCCTGGTATCATCAGTACCTACAGCAATGCTTTTTTTTTTTCCTTTCCTTTAATTTTTTTTTTTTTTTTAGTCAGGAAAGGGACTCTAATTTTATGACTTCAATAGGATATAGACATTGCAATAATGCAGAACACTAACTCATCTCCATAGAATTGGCTAGGGCACAGAGGTTAGATTTGAATCCAGAGATTTCCAACTCTAAGGCTTACTGGCTTACTACCACTTTCTAGCCACTATACCAAGTGACCTTTCCCCTTGCAAATATATACTGGGTCAGAGTTAAAATGAACTGGTTTCATCTCATCAAAGCCTATTTAAAAAGTCAACCTGTTTTTGTTCCTAGTTATACCTGATTTGGTTCTAGAATACTGAAAATGATTACCTTCTCATCACTAGAAATTAAGCAAATTTTGGTTTGTGATATTTATTCTCGACTTCCTTCAGCGCTTATATCAAAATCAAATTCTCACGTGTAATGAGTTACATCTTACTAAGCACAGGGCATCACATTTGTTGTAGGTACTTTTGGTTTAACAACAACAACAGAAGAAAAAAAAAATAAATTGGCAAAGCTTCCAGTTTTCTATTTCTATTACTACTCTGTAGCAAGGAAAGTAAAAGGAGACAGGACAAAGAGAAAACTGGGGCATAAAAGACTGGACTGAAGTAAGCAGTCAAGCAAAGAAGCTATCCATTCTATTTGCTGATATCTAAGTAGTGCTAAGCTGCAATTTGTAAAATTAATTTCAGGGTAAAGAGTAACAACAATCTGCCTTGATCTAAGATATAAAAGATAAAACATTAAGACTATAAACTTAAAATGAAAGCAACTCAGTTTCTCCTAGCAACCTAAGACACCACACCGCATATACTGTATAGAAAGTGCACAGTTAGAAGTCTAACTAGTAAATATAAATGTGACATGTGCAATGTGGGCGATAACATTATTCTGGGAATTTAACTTTGAAATTTTCAAACTTTCATATTGCAGTCTCAATGATGATATAATAAAGTCAGCTATGCAGAAGGTGCAAACTCAAGGAAGAGGAGGTACTAAGAACAAAAATAGAAGCAAAAAAAGATAAAAGACAAGAAAATTTAGGTTGACTATGAAGAAAGTTACTAACATCTCTCCAACTATGAATCAGCCTACAGAGACTTATGAAAGCACCTTTGTTTTTCAAATTCCATGTATCTAGGGTACTTTATATTTACCATGTCCCTAAAGAAAAGAATAATAAAATTCGTGGTTGGCTAAATTTAAGAGGATCCTTGGATGAGGGGGATTGCCTTTATTTTCCTTGCTCATTTCCATGATCCACTGTACTTTACAAGCTGTTATCCAATTAAGAGTTTGTATGAAGTAGAAACGTTTAGTTAAACCAATAGTTCCCAATGTGTAGGTCAAGTAATTCCAAAAAGTACAAATTTAATCTTGTATTTTCTTAATTAACTAATATTACTAATATTAACACTACCATTATCACATGAAAGAATTCTCCCACCAAAAATTTGATGTTAGAGATCCTTGTAATCACTAAATTTGGGATTAATAGTTAATGATAATTTTAAAAACCCTTGCAGTTTTAAAATTCTAAGACTCAATGTTTCCAAATTTGGGAATAGGAATTCTGTGAAGAGTTTAAAATTTTGTTTTAAAAACCCATAAAATACTCAAATACTTAGAGATAGGACCTCATACAAATAATATATAAAAGCTATACAAGCTACTTCTACACCAGTTGGTTTAGGGGCAACAGCAATATACTCTATATCCCAATAAGACATTATTACATACTTGTTTGACCTCAAGTCACACACCTCCCATTACTGGACCTCATTTCTTCATTTCTCACATGAAGGTGTTGGACTTGACTTATGAAGATTCTTCAAGCTCTAAAATCCTATTAGATTTTAAATCAACATTAGACCAAAAAAAAAAAATCTAGCCCAAATGGCTAGATTTAAGTAGTGCCATGAAAATGACAGCTCCTGCCCTTACAAATGCAAACATTTGTAATAAATTTAACTTAAAAAGAAGTTTAAAAAGTTAAAGATACTGGAGTGGATTGTCATATCCATCTCCAGCTCATTTTACAGATGAGGAAACTGAGGAAAACAAGATTAAATGGTTTAAAGTCCAGATTCGAACTCAAGATGATGAATTCTACTGACTCCAGGCCAGGTACTTTTAGATCATTCGTTAAAATCAAAGAGCCTTGTTTCTAAAGGGGGAAATTTCTTTTTTTAATTTTATACTCCACTGAGCTGTCAAATAGATCTTCCAAAATCACAAGACTAATCACATCAAACCACCTATCCACAATAGTTAATAAATTCTAGTGCCTATCTCTTACAACCAAGATCAAATGCAAAATCTTATTTGTCTTTCAAAGTCCTCATATAACCCAGTCCTCTTCTTACTTATCCCCACCCCATATTCCCTCCTAGATGTTTATCCCAAAAGATATTATCTTACAACTCCTTGAATTTTTGCCAGTTGATCCACAAGCCTCCTCTCTTCACCTCCACATTCTGAATTCTTCCAAATTCCAGCTAAAGTTCTGCCACGTGCAAGAAGTCTTTTCCAATCTCTCCTTAATGATAGCATCTTTTCCTGAGATATTCAATTTGTTTTGTATATATCTTGTTTATACTTAAATGTTTTGCATGTAGTTTCTTGAAAGCAAGCCAATTTTTATACATTTTTTTTTTATTCCCAACATTTAGCAAGGTGTTAGTCACCTAATGGGCATTTAATATTTATTGACATCACTCAATGGTCTTTTATGCAAAAGGGAACTGGGTTAGCTCCAAGAATGGAGAGATCTACCAAGACCTACCAAATAATAAGCATTCTGGAGTCAATAATAAGAATGGGCATTTTATGCTATTTCTCTTGTCTTGCAGAAGAGACCATTACAAAGGATATGAACAGACAATTTTCAGATGATGAAATTAAAACTATTACTACTCATATGAAAGAGTGTTCCAAATCACTATTGATCAGAGAAATTCAAATTAAGACAACTCTGAGATACCACTATACACCTGTCAGATTGGCCAGAATGACAGGGAAAGATAATGCAGAATGTTGGAGGGGATGTGGGAAAACAGGGACACTGATACATTGTTGGTGGAATTGTGAATACATCCAGCCATTCTGGAGAGCAATTTGGAACTATGCCCAAAAAGTTATCAAACTGTGCATACCCTTTGATCCAGCAGTGTCTCTACTGGGCTTATACCCCAAAGAGATACTAAAAAAGGGAAAGGGAACTGTATGTGCCAAAATGTTTGTGGCAGCCCTGTTTGTAGTGGCCAGAAGCTGGAAAACGAATGGATACCCATCAATTGGAGAATGGTCGAGTAAATTGTGGTATATGAATGTTATGGAATATTATTGTTCTGTAAGAAATGACCAGCAGACGAATACAGAGAGGATTGGCGAGACCTACATGAACTGATGCTGAGCGAAATGAGCAGAACCAGGAAATCATTATATACCTCAACAACGATACTGTATGAGGATGTATTCTGATGGAAGTGGATTTCTTCAACAAAGACAAGATCTAACTTAGTTTCAATTGATCAAGGATGGACAGAAGCAGCTACACCCAAAGAAAGAACACTAGGAAATGAATGTAAACTGCTTGCATTTTTGTTCTTCTTCCCAGGTTATTTATACCTTCTAAATCCAATTCTCCCTGAGCAACAAGAAAACTGTTCGGTTCTGCACACATATATTGTATCCAAGATCTACTGTAATCTATTTAACATGTATAGGGCTGCTTGCCATCTTGGGGAGAGGGTGGAGGGAGGGAGGGGGAAAATCGGAACAGAAGTGAGTGCAAGGGATAATGTTGTAAAAAATTACCCTGGCATGGGTTCTGTCAATAAAAAGTTAAATAAATAAATTAATTAATTAAAAAATAAAAAAGAAGAAGAAGAAGAAGAAGAAGAGATCATTATAGACTTCAACAATTATACTGTATGAAGATGTATTCTGATGGAAGTGGATTTCTTTGACAAAGAGAAGATCTAACTCAGTTTCAATTGATCAAGGATGGACAGAAGCAGCTACACCCAAAGAAAGAACATTGGGAAAAAATGTAAACTGCTTGCATTGTTTTTCTTCCTGGGTTAGTTTTACCTTCTGAATCCAATTCTTCCTGTGCAACAAGAGGACTGTTCGGTTCTGCACACATATATCGTATCTAGGATATACTGTGATATATTTAACATGTATAGGACTGCCTGCCATCTGGGGGAGGGGGTGAAGGGAGGGAGGGGAAAAATCAGAACAGAAGTGAGTGCAAAAAATTACCCTGGCATGGGTTCTGTCAATAAAAATTTATAATTATTAATAAAAAAAAAAAGGAAGACACCAGAATTTGATGTTATTTTCACACCAGAATAACTCAATGATTCAAATACACTACTTTTTAAATTATGGAGTCAGAAGAACAGAGTCCAAATTATGCCTGTCACATCAGATTCTTGATCTGTAAAATGAAAGAACTGTAACAGACAGTCTCTAGGGTTTCCTTCTAACTTTAAACAATTGTTCTATGACCCTGAAAGAGCTCCTAAGTGCATGTGGTCTCAAAATTCAGGAATGCTAAAAATTCAGCGACATTATACATTGATAGCATCATCTCCTATGCTTTGGTGAAAATCACAAAAGTATTGGCTAAACAGCTTCATATCCACTTTGGATTTTGTTAAGACATTTTTAAAAAAGAAAAAAATTTTCTTTTTAACCCAAAATGACACATTCGTCACAGAATGCACTGATGTGCTACAAAAACGAAACAAAGAGTCTGCACCTCACTGGAGAAAATCATCTGCCTCTTTCAGAAATTCAAATCTTCAAGTCCATAAGGATCTCAGATTTGGCCCTTTAGAGCTCTTTTCCTCCTGCTCTTGCTCAAGAGTGCCTGCTCAGCATCATGACTTGGTTCTTGCTTCCTGCACTTCCCTAAAGTCTTCATGCTTTATTCTTCAGACTTGCACAGCACAACACAGACCATAGCCTAAGAAAATTTTTCATCTTGGAAGGGTACTTCAGCCTCTCCTTCGGATGGAATGGCTCCTCCACACCAGTCACTTCTATGAATTTCTTACCCACCAACAATCCAGACTCTGTTCCTGTAAGTCCCTACCTGAAATCTACTCTACTTTTAAGTGTTGTCTTCCTTCATTAGAATGTAAGCTCTTAAAACATAATTTAGTTTTTCTGCTTCAGGCTGCACTGAAATTTTTTTTTTTTTTTAATCAGATACTCAACAATTCTGGAAAAATATTAACAGTAGTTATACGTTCTTTTTGCTTTTGTTTATATTCCTAGTGCTTAGCACAATGCTTTATAATGAGATATTAATGAACAATAAATGTTTGACAGGCTGACAAAATTTTGATTTCTCAAAGACCTTTTCTAATTTTGAAATTCAACTTTATTTCTTTTCATTCTCAGTTCTCTCCCTCCCCTTCCATTGACAAAGAGGGGAAAAATGAACATGGATAGTCAAGAAAAAGAAATGCCCACAATGATTATGTTTTCTAAAGAAAAAAAAAAATCACTCTGCACTCTGAATCCATCACTTTTCTCTATAAGAAATTTGGATAAACAGCCTGTTTCATCTTGAATTCTCCAGAATGGTTTTTGATCATTGATTTGATCAATAGATCAAACTTAATGAAGTTTTTAAAGTACTGCTGTTACTGGCTCTGCTCATTTTACTTTTCATCAATTCATATAACCTTTCCCAGATTTCTCTGAAACAATCTCTTTATCATTTCTTACATTCATGTTCAAAGAGCCTTCAAGAATTTTCAAAAGAACTAAGTGAAATAGAAACTATATATACAACACTGACAGAAGAGAACTGTACACATACAAAATTAGCCTAAATAAGATCTGTCAAACTTGGTAATCCTCTTGTTTTCCCAAAAATAGGTTTTGAACAAGAAGACAACATAAGATAATACTTATACACACTCAACAATGACAAAAACAGTAAGTCATATGCAAACACACTGTAACTTACACATTTAAAAATTCCTCTTTTATATGAATTTCTTTTTTCCCCTTTGTGAATTTCTTTATAACTAAACCAGTTATAATCATCTCCTTTTATGAAGTACATCATTAACTACTTTAAAGTTAAATATAATAATTCATCATCTTCCTTTCCTACATGCCTACTGGGAAAAAAAAAAAACCTGCTGTTTTTTTCCAAAAGGTATGAATTATCTTTTCTAAATTCTGAGATTAATCCTCCCCCTAGTTTATGTATGGTATAACTCCATTAAAGGTGTATTTCCTGCCAAGTGTTCTTTCACAATTTTCAAGCCAGACTGGAATATGAAGTGAAATAGAGATAAACATACACTGGAAAACACTTTTATACATGCTGAAATTTTTCTAAATATGTTTTACAATTGCTCTTTATAAAAGAAAACATATAAAAAAAAGAAGAGCTTTAAAAGGTAAGCACTGACATAATAGTTTTATCTAGGGCCTTCTTTCCCCTCTCCCTTCCACTCATTAAAAAAGCTAAGCTACATGCTGAGCCAAACAAATAATTAAGCAACTTTCATCATACATCTGATTTAAAAGATTTAAAATGAAAATATTTTCAGAAACACTTCTGACTTTTTAAAAATCTGTATGTAACATCTTATCAAACTAACTTAATGCCAGTTTTTAAAAGCTGGATTTACTTTGAACCCCAGTGACAGTGACAGTGACAGAGTGACATGTTGCAAGCAAGTCGACTGTTACTATGGAGATACACTCAAAATTTCTGGAGGAGGATCTAATAAGCTTTCAATATTTTTTCTAAGTATGTTTTAATATTCTGATTTCTGTTAAGCTAAATCAGATTTTTAATTTTTCTACTTCAAGCTACATTTAAGTTATTTTTACCTGATACAGAACAATTCTGGAAAAATATTAACAGTAGCTCTAAGTTGCTTTGTTAAAGTGGAGAGAGCATTCAATTTGGAACAAGATTCAAGCAACTCTATTACTCACAACAAATCACAATTTATTTATTAGAGCACAAAAATCTTGCAAACTGAAGAAAAGCAAAAATATTAAACATATCCCTTAGTAAACTATAATACATCAGACACTACATTCAGTAAAGGGCCATGAAAGAAATAATTATTTGAAACAATAACTTGAGGCTGCATAACAATCCTAAAGAATCTGTAAGTTAAAGAGAACAAATCATAGAAACAATCATTTCATCATATAAAATTACAAAATGAGACAGCATACCAAATTTTGTGGGGTGCAGCCAAGGCAGTCTTTAGGAGAAAATTTACTTGTCTAATTATTTTAATCAACAATAGAGAGGGGAAAAATCAATGATATTAAAAAAATCAAAGATCAATGACTAGAACATAAAATTAAACTAGAAAACTAATTTTTTTAAAACCCAATTATATTAAAAATGATAAGCCATTAGCAACAAATTACTAAGGCCAAAAATTTAAAAAGGAGAACTCATAACAAATTATGAAAGTGTATTATTAGAAATTTTTGCACAATTATGCCAATAAAAGATGACTGAGATGAAAGATAGTCATAAAATAATTAAAAGCTCACATTAACATAACATAACAACTTTAACCAACTTCATAAAAAGGAATTGAATAGTCCATAAATGAGTGCTTAAAAGAGATTTTTTAAACTGTCAACTGTGTCAAACTGAATTAAAAGCAAATTTTATCAAATACAAATCAAAAGACATTAATTCCCAAATAGTGAAAAATTAAATAAAAATAACAAAAAAAAGGGATTTCTTCTACAATACCAATATGTTCTTAATAAGGAAATAAAAGTAACAAAAAAAGAAAAAGAAAACTACAGACCAGTATCAATGTAAAAAGTTTTTGACAAAATATCAGCAGAGAGACTGCAGCAACACAACAAAAAATTATACACTATAAAGTTAGATTTATACCAGAAATGATTCAATAAGGAAAAAACAAACATATCATCTTGATAACAAAATGCTGAAAATGAGATATTTTCAACAGATTCTGAAAAGCACTGACAAAATCCAATACCTGTTTCTGTTCAAAACATTAAAAAGCATAGGAATGAACGGAATTTTCCTCAGTAGGAAGAATACTATTAGCTAAAACTAAGAGCAAACACTGTATGTAATGTAGATTTTTCCAATAAGATCAGGTGTAAAGAAAAGTTGTCAATTAATCATCATTATAATTTTATATACCATTTTAAATATTAGGTATCCTAAGGGACAAAAAACTGAGAAAATAAAACAATATTATCCCTTTAGCAGATTACTTATAAAACCCTAAAGATTAATTGAAACAATTAAAAAACAAGCAAAGTTGAAGAATATAAAATGATCAGCTTTTCTGTACTTTGTGCATTCTGTTAAAAAAAAAAAAAAAACCAAAGGAAAGTTAAAGAGAAATTCTACTGATAATAATTATAAAATAGCTGAATATATATATATATATATATATATATATATATATATATATATATATATATAGGAACTACATGAAAACAACTACAAAAACTCGAAAATGACAGTACTATTAGTTTATTTAGTACCACACCAAACTACCAAAAGATTACAAAACTAGAAAAAAAAATTAAAATGAAATCATCTGGAGGAACTAAAGATCAAAAATCTTCAAAGAAAACAATGGAAATGAAGAGAACCTAATAGCCTACAATTTCATAAGAGGAAGGAAGGAAGAAGGGTGTGAGAGAGTGGGGGCGGGGGGGAGGCAGGGAGAAGAAGAGGAGGAAAAGGAGAGGAAGAAGAAAAAAAAAACAAAGAAAAGAAATCCCAAAGAAACAAAGAAGGAATCAGTGAAATATTTTAGCTACACAATATACGGAAGCAACAATATTACATTAGAGTTTGATAACCCCAAAGGACCTAGCTAAGAATTCACTATTATAATAAATTGCCGGGAAAATTGGAAAGTAGTATCAGAAACTGAGTACTGAAATGAGCTCCAAATAGATACATAATTTAGACATAAAAGATGATACTGCAAACAAAGTAGCAAAAAAGATTATCTTTTAAGATAAACAGATAAGTGAAGAGCTTAAAATCAAACGGGACAGACAGGATGCACAGAAGATGGGCAATTTTAAAAAAGTTTTTGCACAACTGGAAGGGGAAGGAGCAGGTGGAGATGTAGGAATCTTTGTACCAAGCTTTGTTTGATAAAGTTTTCATTTCCTAATAAAATTTTCATTATTCAAATTTTAAGATCCATTCCCCAATTGATAAATAGCCAAAGAATACAAAGATAGTTTTCTTTTTTATTTTTCGCTGAGGCAATTGGGGCTAAGTGACTTGCCCAGAGTCATAGAGTTGAGAAGGGTCTGAGACCAGATTTGAGCTCAGGTCGTCCTGACTTCAGGTCTGGTGCTCTACCCACTGGTCCACCTAGCTACCCCCAAAGATAGTTTTCAAAGTAATGTATCAGCAGCCTCATGGAACTACTAAAAATTAAGAGAAATATACATTATAAAGCAAGTTTGAGATTCCATCTCACATAAGTCAGTGAGAAAGGTGACAAAAAGGAAAATTGAAAAAATATTGGAGGGACTGAGAAAAATTCCATTATTGGGTGAGCTGTGAATTGATTCAGCCATTGTACAAAACAATTTGGAACCAAGATCTAAAATTCACTCAACTGATGGCTAAAGTTTTTCATGATAATTTTTTAAAAATTGTGTCTTTAAGGCCCATAGGATGACAAAGGTACGTTCATACACTATTATTACAAAAATACTGCATAGGGACTACATAAATTTCTGGCAAAGTTACATCTTAGTTAAGTGTCTTCATTTGAAATTAGTTGAAATTAACTGAAACACTTCAATATCTGAAGAGTAAAGAGTTTTTAAAAGGGTAATACTGGTTTTGTGTCTAGTCGATAAGAGCCTTCTCAATTGGTTCACTCATTTTTAATTTTCAATTGTGTCTGACCATTTATAATCCCTTTTAGGGTTTTCTTGGCAGAGAAGGTAGAGTGGTCTGCCATTTCCTTCTCAATGTATAGATGAGAAAAATGAGGCAAACAGGGTGACTAGGTGACTTGCCCAGGGTCACACAGTTTAGTGTTTATAGCCAAATTTAAACTTGGGAAGATGCCTTCCTGACTCCAGACCCTATCCATTTTTTCACCCAGCTGTCCTTTCTCAACAGGTCAGTCAATACATATTTATTAAGCAGACCACATTATTTATTTTATTTATTATTTATTAAGCAGACCACATTATTAATTTTATTTATTATTTATTAAGCAGACACAAGAAGTGTGAGCCTAGCAAAAGGCAAAAGACAGTGCCTAATTTTTTTTAGGAGTTTACAAGCTTAATGGAGAAGACAATGTGCAAGTTATTATGTACAAAGAAACCATGTAGGATAAATAAGAAATAATCAAAAGAAGGAAGGCACCAGAATGGGAAGGAGTAGAAAAGGCTTCCTGTAGAAAGTGGGATTTTAGTGGGAACTTGGGAAAAAAAAAAAAAAAAAGCCAAGAGGCAAAGATGAGAAAAGAAAGAATTTCAAGAATATAGGAGACAGATAAAGAAAATGTCCAGTGTCAAGGGATGAATTGTCTTGTAGGAAGAGCAGCAAGGAAGTCTGTGCCACTAGCTGGAGAAGGTGTAAGGATGACCTTGGTGTAAGGTAAGGTGTAAAACATAACTAAAGTAGAAGAGGGGAAGAGTAGATAATATAGAGTTTTGAATCCCACAAGGGGAGTGGGGGTGGGTAGGAAATTAGGTATAAGAAAATGGAGGGAGGGGAAGGGAGGAAAGTTAAAAACAAAAATAGATTTCAAAGTTGAAGACAATCTCTAGATCTCTAGTTGCATTTATCAGAAGTGATCAAGTTATAACCTTCAATGGGTAACTCATTAAGAGCAATGGCATATGATAGCCAAGCACAGTCTGGAGTGTAATCGTACCAATTTTTACCTTTACTTAAGATTTACCAGAAAGCCTTACATGTAGTAGGCACAAATACTTGGAAAGATTATCAATGTGCTTTTTTTTTTTTAACTACCCAACATTTAGGGAAAGGGCTCCTTACATTCTATTTCAAGATAGCTTGAAGGACTCAGGAGCAACACATTTAAATGTGAATTTTTTAAATTCTTGGTTTCATTAATTTATCTTAAGTTCCTAAGGAAAAAAAATCTTTAAACCCCCAAATCGCTTATAAACAACTAGATCTGATTTGTTCTTTCTTTCTTCAGAAATAGAAACAGCTTTACATAGAGAGATATCAATGTTTGCTCAAGGAAAGCTGCTAAGCACCTGTGATCACAATATCCTTCTTTGGCTGGAAAGTGAGTAGATGCCCATCACTTGGGGAATGGTTGAATAAATTGTGGTATATGAATGTTATGGAATACTACTGTTCTATAAGAACCGATCAGGAAGAGAATTTCAAAAAAGTCTTGAGAGATTTACATGAATTGATGCTAAGTGAAGTGAGTAGAACCAAGAGAAAACCAGACACAAGATTATGTGATCAACTCTATTGGACATGACTCTTTTCAACAATAAGATGATTCACGCCGATTCCAGTAGACTTATGATAGAAAAAGCCATCTGTACCGAGAGAGAGGACTGTGGGAACTGAATGTGGATCACAACATAGTATTTTCACCTTTTTGTTGCTATTTGCTTGCTTTTTATTTTCTTTCTCATTTTTTCCCTTTGTAATCTGATTTTTCTTGTACAGTATGATAAACGTAGAAATTGAGTAAAATAAAATTGTACATGTTTAACACATATGGAATTACTTGCTGTCTGGGGCAGGGCTGGGGGAAGGGAGAGAGGAAAGTCTGGAACACAAGGTTTTGCAAGGATGAATGTTGAAAACTATCTTTGCATGTATTTTGAAAATAAAAAAACTATTTTTTTTAAAAAAAACTTTCCTTAAAAAAATCCTTCCTTGTTAACCTGTTTTTCATTTGTTGTTTTTCAGTTTTTTTCAGTAGTATCCAATTCTTTTGACACATCTTTTGGAGTTTTTTTTAGCAAATATACTGGATGGTTCGTCATTTCCTTTTCCAGATGAGGAAGCTGAAGCAAACAAGGTGAAGTGTGTTGTTCAGTGTTAGATAGCTTGTAAGTACCTGAGGCCAAATTTGAATTCAGCCTTCTTAACTGCATATCCAGCCCTCCACCCACTGCGCCAATGCTGCCAATGCTGCCTATGCTGTTTCTCAAAGCTCTGAAGAATAAGCACAGGAGCATTTCATGTTGTGAACAGTTTGTATTACTTTGCTCTTGAGGAGGTCAACAAAATAACATTTTATTTAAAAATAAAATCAGTAAAATTATAAGCCAGGATTAAAAATGAGCAAAGGACTCAGGAGAATGCCACTCCCACATCCCACAACATCCCACATATTCTTTTTTCTGCCTATAGACTGTCTCTTGTTATCAAACTATTATGGCAAAAGTATCCCCAAGGCTTGTCCTTCAAGTTTCCCCTTTTAAGTTTATGGGAAATGTTCATGGAAAGTCACCAAGTTTATTATATTAAATATATATTTATATACTATATTTATTGGATGCTGCCGCTGCTTAATAGCCTCTGGATGCATTTACAAATAAAAAAAAAAAAAAAGCAGCAAGCATTTTTACTAAGCTAATCTGGTTTGGGATTGTGGTGACAGGAACTGGAAAACTAAATTTAAAATTAACTCTTCTAGACTGCTATCTGGAGTCATAACTAGATTGGGGGCAGGATTACTAGGAATTTACCCAAAGGCAAAGAAAAATTTGTTTTATTTAGCCCTTTCCCCACTCTCCATCGCCAACTGTAGACTTCTCATTTCCCCCACTAGAAAAAGACTGAACAGGTAGGAGCCTGGTAGCAACAGAGCCATGAAAGAACAAGAGGAAGATTCTGGAGTGGGCACAGGATGGGGGCAGCAGCTTGATTGTCCCAGAATGAATTCAAGATAACCCTGATTGGGACTAAAGAACACAGGTCCAAGCCATATAAAAAAACCTTGCCAAACAAACCAGATCCCACAGAAAGTCACAAAATGGTGTGTGCTTTTCAGTCTTTCAATAAGTATTTATTAAACATCTATTGTATACCTGGCAGTGTGCTAAGTGCCTTTCTGAGAAAAAGCAAAAGGCAAGGAAGGCTTTCTATTGCACAGCCCAGGAAAGCAAGTTATCATTTCAGAGAAGAATCTCAACCTTATTTTCTCCACTCCTGTAGGAGAAGAGTGATTTCCAGAACACCCCAATCTCCAAAATGAGGACTTTTTTCTCAAGTTTTTTTTTTTTTTTTTTTAAATCATTGTTGATGTTTTAGAATGTATATGTATATGTTTTGTTTTGTTTGCAATCTCTGGAACGCGAGTTGGTCAGGACAAGATCTCAAGTTGAGAATACTATCTTATTAGGTTAGGGGTACAATGCAAGAATCCTGAGCCCCAGTTAAGAGCTTAACCATATGGGAGGCGGGGAGAACATGCCTATATTGGGAGCCTTTATATTCCCATGGCCTTCCCTTCCCTTCAGTTTCTATTTTTTTTAGGGGGGACACTTGGGCTGAGAAAGCATCCATGCCTTGGCCTACAAGTATGTGCAGTTTGGACTCCACCTTAGCACAGACTCAAAGAGCTGAATGAATGAGACTTACTGTAACAAGTCATTTCCCCTATTGGGGAAATCTCTTAACTGTTAAATCAAGTCATCTGAGAATGGAGAGAGAAATGGCTTTAAACCTTTCCCACCCCTCACTATGTCCCCAACCCACCACACAGGACTGCTGCATTCAGTTACTAAGAAAGAACTAAGAAACTCAATGGATCACTAGGTGGGAAGGGAATGGGACAACTCTCCCAATGACAGTGGCCTTTTGGAGACCAGCATCCTTAACAGAGGGCATCGTTAGTGCCACTTGCTTCAGGCTCCATTTGGTGGGCCTAAGTGAAAAATTCCTAGTTATAACTGTGATAAACCAGCCAATTAGCATTTATTTAACTCATATTATGTGCCAGGTTCTAGTGATACAAAGAAAGCCAAAAAACTGTCCTGGCCTCAGAAAAACAAATAGGCAGAAACAAAATGTAAACAACTATGTACAAGTTATATATAGGATTAATCGGAGTGGAAAGCACTGAGATTAAAGAGGACTGAGAAAGCCTTCTTAAAGAAGGTAAAACTTTAGCTGAGAAAGTCAGGAGGTAGAGATGAAGGAGCTTAAGGGACAAGGAGTAAAAATGATTGGTGTTGGGAGATGGGAATACTTGTGTGAGAAACAGCAGAGTCAGTGTCATCGAGTATGTGGAGGGAAGTCTAAGATTAGAAAGACAGGAAGGGGCCAGATTATGAAGATCCAAGTAGCAAGAATCCACTGGAGTTTATGGAGAAAGTGATAACATGGTCAAAACTATGCTTTTAAAAAAAATTACCCAGACAAGTAAATGGAATATGGAGTGTAGTGGGGAAGACCCTTCAGGTAGGAATAATAACCAGTAGATTTTGGCAATAGTGCAGGTATGGAGTGATGAGGGCCTGCACAAGGGTGGTACTAACTTAAAGAGAGAAAATATCTTAAGAGACAGTAAGAAAGGACTTCTTGGACTAGATGACTGATTAGATATGGGGAGTGAGGAATAGAGGATGACAAGTAGGTTGGGCACTGGGAAGATGGGTTATACCAACAACATTAAGAAGGACAGAATAGGCAGTTGGGAATGCAAAACTGGCAGTCAGCAAGGAGAAGAGCTAGGAAAGTAGATCTGAGTCATCTGTATAGAAATGATAATTGAAACTATGGGAGTTGATGAAACCAAGTGAAATAGTATAGAAGGAGTAAAGAAGTGTGTCCAGGGCAGAGGGAAGATGCAGCCAAGGAGACAGAAGAGTGGTCAGCCTGGGAGGAAGAAAACTAGGCAACAGAACAATGTAACAGAGAGGAGGAGGTGTCAAACACATTGTCTCTTACAACACTCCCACAACAAGCTGAGAACAAGCTGAACCAGATTAAATTTTAATTAGGAAATATTTGGCAAAATAAATAAAAATACAATAAAACAGAGGTAGTATTAATATCCTCAGGGATCCTTATATAGAGTCAACTAACCTTTGTTTCTGAGTTTGACCCCACTGATCTACAAAGTCAAAGGCTATTTAAAAAATCAATTTGAGAAAAGTCCATTCGATTTGGCCATTATTAAGTTTGGAACGAGTTTCAATTGAATGATGAGATTTAAAGCCAGATTACAAAGAGTTAGGAGAGTAGGAGGAAAGGAACTGGGAATATAAATTGTAGAAGATATTCTCAAAGTTTACCCATATGATTCAGACCAATTCCAATAGACTTGGGAGAGAGCCATCTGCATCCAGAGAAAGGAAGATGGGGACTGAATGTGGATCACAACATAGTATTTTTACCTTTTTTGTTGTTGTTGTTTGCTTGCTTGTTTTTTCTCTCATTTTTTCCCCTTTTTGATCTGATTTTTCTTGTACAGCATGATAAATGTGGAAATATATTGAGAAGAACTACACATGTTTAACCTATATTACATTATCTGCTGTCTGGGGGAGGGAGGAAGTGGGTAGAAAAGGAGAAAAATTTGGACAAAGTTTTGCAAGGATGAATGTTTAAAAACTATCTTTGCATGTATTTTGAAAAACAAAAAACTATTATTAAAAAGAAAGTTTACCTATAAAAGGGAGGAAATACAGCACAGCTTCAGTTACTATATATCTCAAAATTAGATTAAAAAGTCGATGAATGGCAATTTTATTGAATTTGGTTTTCTTATTTACAGCATAATTCATTTAAATATGCCTTTTCTTTTTGGTTATAGATTTTGAGAATTTGCTCCTCTTTCCTACTTTAATTTGCAAATAATGAGCTGGGGTCTCAAAACACATGGGTACATTCACAATCAAAAGGAAAATAGTTGTTTTGGGCAGGAGAAAAGGTTTTTAGGAGACATAGGCAAATTGCTTCAACAGTGTGCCCCAGATTCTTCTTTGGGTCTGTTGAAGTTTTAAAAAATGCTTTATTGATTTTTAAAAAAACATCAATGTCACTTTCCAATGATATATCCTGCCTTATAAAAAAGCAGAGTGCTCAAACAAAACAACTTGCTTCTGGATAATTCTTAAAATGAGAATTACTAATGTTGAAATTAAGAGCTTTACTGCTACTCTATAAGAATGGAGATGAAACCACAGAATAAGGAGGAGGAGAGGGGGGTTAAAGAGATGAATTTTCCCTCCAGTTAAAGATCCAGGCAATTTATTTAACCTCCTTATGTCCTCAGGCTACTTTCTCAGATAGCTAATTACCAAAGTTTCTTGTTTTATTATGGTAGAGGAATTTCCTCTTCTAGATCTCTCCAAAGCAATGAAATCATTGTTATTGTTGCTTGGTCATTTATTTCAATTTGACTCTTCCAGACCCCAGTGGGGTTTTCTTGATAGATACTGGAGTGGTTTGCCATTTCCTTCTCCACATATTTTACAGATGAGGAAACTGAGGCAAAAAGGGTTAGGTGACTTGCCCAGGATCAAATAGTAAGTATCTGGGGCTAAATTTGAACTCCAGGCCCAGTATCACATGCCTTTCCCAACAAAATCATAGGTCAAGAAGCAATAACCAGAAATCAATTAACAAGTATATAAATCCCACTTTCAAAAGTATCTAGGTAATGTATGGCATGCAATCCATCCCATAAATCTCAGAGATCTCTCAAGGTGTAAGGAAAAAGTTTATTCATTTCTCATAAGAAGCAGACAGTCACTCTCACCATATGGGGTGGGGGGATTGTAAAAGTGAAGCACTGAGCATAGGCAGTAGAGGTAATATATATATTCTCTGACATTAACCTTCTCCTCCATCTCTGGCTCATCCTCACCTTAAGAATGTCACCTTACATTCTAACCTTGAAAACAACATTGAATGGGGAAGCTGAGCCAGTCAGTCAGCTCTACTACACCCTCCCAGAATTGCTCCATCCCACCCATATCCTGGGAATTATTTGCCAATGAGGAAAAGCAGGGGAAAATAGGAACTCAATCCCATAGCTTGGTTAATTTATACTTTTCCTTTTTTAGAAATCAAAATTTCCATTTAGTAGTATAATATAATATTGGTGATGAGGTCATGAGATGTCCCTTTACCTTCAATTATAAATGACCATTGTTGCTGTTTCCTACCTACTACCGCATTGCTCCCAAAGATACCTTGCCATGTCTAGTAGTCTGAGCTTACTCTAGCATTAAAGTCACCCAGAATTATAAATTTGTCCTCTTTCAGTGCATTGACAATAAGGGTCTCCATTTATCTAAACACAATAAAACTTCACAGATGCACCTTCGCAGCAAACCTAGGCATTTAATAGACTGTGATCATAAGGAGAGACAGACAGAAAGTCAGAGTGACTAAGGCAAAGTGTGGGGAGAGTGCTGGACTGATCAGATTTATCCTTCTCGAGCTAAATATTAGCATTCAATAAAAGCATTGGCCCCAAGGCAAAAAGATTACTAGAAGAATTAATGTCTACAGATTAAAGTGTTTCTCCGAGACAGAACACTTTGTTGTTAATTTGAAGGTTAAGGAAGTTGTGCCAACACACAATTGGTAACAATGGAGCAGAAAAGGTGTAGGCAGCTCTCAGATTGGGTGTGCAGTATTGCATTTGCACATCTGGGACAGTACATGGAAACATCAAGAATGGTTTGAAGAAAATGATGGGGAAATTCAGAAGTTGCTAAATGAAAAGCAAGAACTCCACAGAATGTATCAGCAGGATAGTCCATCCATCTCTAAGAAGGTAGTATTCAATTCTATCAAAAGTTGAAACTTAAGAGAAATGCAGGATTCTTAGCTCAGTAAGAAGGCAGATGAAATTCAATTTGAGCTAATAATAACAATCCAATAGAAAGAATGTTGACCGTGGAATTAGAGCTAGAGATGGATATTCAGGTTCTAATCCTGCCTCAAGATACTGTGACCTAGGGCAAATCACAACCTCTCAGCCTCAGTTTCCCATGTGTGAAACCATGATGATAATCACACCTACCTCACAGAGTTGTTGTAAGAATCAATTAATGTGATATAAAACAAAACTGCAAACTCTAAATAGTTTTTATAAAGGTTGGCTACTGCTGTTATCAATGAAAATTTAACATCCCTACCCATCAAGAAGCTTACATTCATTCCCTAGGGAAAGAAGTATACACAAATATATACAAAATAAGACAAGGCCTTTTTGTTTGGAAGAAAGTCCAACAGGGGACCACAACCTTATACAAAGCAAAATATAAACTCCTTGAAGGTAAGACTGTCATTCTGGTCTCTATAACTTCAGTGTCAAGCAAAGGCTGTTGATCAAGCAACTGCTAAGTGGTCTTTGAAGCTGGTTTCAAAAGAAACTAGGGATTCTAAAGGATCTGTAAGGGGGAATCGACGAGAAATAAAAAGGCTGGTTAGGGTATACTGAAGTAGTTGTATGCAAATAAAGCATAAGGCTGAAAAGACAGGATGAAGCTGGTTAGTCAAACATTTTAAATGCCAAACAAAAGAGTATATACTAGTTTCTAGAGATAAGAGACTCATTGAAATATACAGAGCAATAAATAATTTAGCAGTTAATATTTAAAGGCAGAACTGAATGAATAGTGGGAACAATATGAGGACTGGGAGTTAGAAAACCTGGGTGTTAAACTTCTCTGAAGCATCTTCATCTACATTTTGAACAATATTTGTTCAATCAAAGTGGTATTCCAAGGAAAATACTTTATAAATTATAATGATCTATATCATTGAATTATATTATTACAGAATACTTTATTCCATGAAGGTTTCAGAAAGAATACTGAATCTGTGTTACAGCAATACATTTTTACCAATCAACCAGCAAACATTTTAATCAAAAAGCACTTACCATGTACCACTCATTGTTAAGTAACAAAATACTACCTTTCAAACACACAAAAAAGGGCAAAATAATTGTCCTTGTCCTCAGGAAGCTCAGAGGAAAAGCAGGAGGAAGGAGAGGAGAAAGGAAAGAGATCAGGAAAGGACTTCTTAAAAGATGAGATATTAGAGATCCAGTCAGTAAACATTAGTCACCTACTATGTTCCAGGCACTGTGTTAAATACTGAGGATAAAACGTCCATAAAAGAGTCTCCTGTCTTCAAGAAGCTCACAATGTAATGGGGAAGACAAGCAAACAAATACATACCAACAAATTATACAAAACAAGAAATAAATGAGCATAAGCACAAAAATTAAGAGGGATTGGGAAAGACTTCCAATAGAAGATGGGACTTAAAAGAAGCCAGGGAAGCCAATAGATGAAGATGAGAAAGAAGAGCATTCCAGGTGTAAGAGACAGCAAGAGAAATCGCCAAAAGCAAAAGAGGCTAAAGAAGATTGTAAAAGTAGAAAGGAGAGGGGGATCAAATACAAAATATTCATAACCTGAGGCAAAGGCAGTCACTGGAAAGAGACCTAGAGACTCAGCATCCCTTTCTGTTTTCCCCTTTCTCTCTCTCAGCGCAGACTACTCCAGAGTCCAGGCCTGAGGGGATAAGAGCCAATACCTGGGTAGGGAAAGTGCCAAGAAAAGAAAGGAAAGGGGCATATTCAAGAAAGGTCACAAAAGTGAAATTAACAGGCCTCGGTAAGTAGCAGCTTGGAGACTAGAGGAAGGAGGAGAGAAAAAAGTGAGTGAGGAATCAAGGATGACTCCCAGCTTGGGAGCTTTAAAGACAGGGAGGATAACTTTGCCATTTACAGAAACAGGGAAGATAGGTTTCCAGGGAAAGATAATGAGTTTGTTTTTGCACATGTTGAGTTTAAGATGTCTCCAAGACACCCAGTGTGAGACAGGAGTCTTGAAAAAAAGCCAGAGAGGGAAACATTACTGCCATGAAGGGTAGGGGGAAGAGGAGTCACTACAAAGAAGATGGAGGGTGGTGTGCTAGTAAATGCAAGATCAATAAGAAAATGTTAAGAAACATCCATAGATAGGCTTTATATATTTAATCCTGGAGGCAATAAGGAGCCACTTTAGTTTACTAAGTAAGAAGTAGCAAGGTCAAATGGGAGAAACCTGAGGCAGGCAGAAGAGTTATAAGTTTACTGAAATAGTTCAGGTGGGAAAAAGGAGATAAAGGGTCTGTTTCAACATGGTGGATATGCAAGTAAAGAGAAAAAGATCTGTATTTGACAAAACTTGTTGGGAAAACCAGAAAGTAGTCTTTAAGAAACTAGGTAAAGACCAAAATTTCAAACTGTACAGAAAGATAAACTCAAAACTGGTACCTGATTTGAACATAAAGGATAGCATCATTAGCAAATTGGGGGAGTGTGGAGAAATTACCTGTCAGATCCATGGATAGGGAAAATAATTCATGACCAAACAAGAAATAGAGAGGTTCACAGGCAGTAAAGAGATAATTTTGAAAATTTTTGCACAAACAAAACAAATGCAGATGAAATTAGGAGAAAAGCAAAAAATAAATAAATAAAATAAAAAATGGAGGAAGAAATCTCGGCAACAAGTTTCCCTGATAAAAGTTTCACTTCTGAAATATAAAGGAAACTAAGTTAAATTTATAAGAATAAGTACCATTTCCCAAATGGTCTTTAACCATTTGGGAAAAACAATGAATGAACAGATGAACAATTTATATATTAATCTGAAGCCCATTGGCAGTGTTCAGAGGAAGAAATCTAAAGAATCCATAAGCACATTAAAAAAATGGAAAACGACACACTGGAGTTATTGTTCATTTTCAATTGTGTCCGACTCTTTGTCACTATTTTGGAGTTTTTTTGGCAAAGACAACGGAGTGGTTTGCCTTCTTCAACTCATTTAATAGAAGAAAAACTGAGAAATCCTGATTTCTGATTAATTACATTTTTGGGGGGCTTGGTAAAAAAAAAAAAAAGCCTCATTTCTCTTTAACATAGAATTGCCAAATCAATTAAAGACCTTAGCCTTTAAAAAGCCAGGGTACTACTATATCTAAGGCCCTTTCCAGTTGTTCAGATCTATATCTGGCCACTATACCCAGATGACTTTGGAGGAGAAAATGAGGCAGGTGACTTTGCACAGTCATCCTTCACTCAAATCTAGTTCACTTGCATGTCATGAAATCATTTCTCTGATGTCTTGGTCCTCTTCCAGAACAAGGACAAACAACAGATGAGGCAAATGGGGTCAAGTGACTTGCCCTGAGTCATACAACTAAGTAAATGCCTGAAACTGGATTGAACTCATGAAGATGAATCTTCCTAATGCCAAGGCCGATACTCTTTCCGTCTGGCTGCCTATAAATGCTGGAGAGGATGTAGGAAAACAGGTAGACTACTTTACTTTGGTAGAGTTGTGAACTAGTTCAACCATTCTGAAAAACATTTGGAACTATGCCCTTAAACCTTGTTAAACTTTGCAGACTTTGATCCAATGATAATGCCACTAGAAATAAAAGAAAGAAAACCCAAAAGTATAAAAACATTTACAGCAGCTCTTCTTGGTGATGGCAAAAACTTGGAAACTGAAGGAATGCCCATTAATTAAGGGAATGGCTAAACAAGTTATAGCACATGAATGTGATACAATACTACTAATGCTTTAAGAAATGATAAAGGGGAAAGTTTCAGAAAAACCTAAGATTTGTATAAACTGATGCAAAGTAAAATGAGCAAAACCAGATGAACAATTTATGCATTAATTTGAAGACAAATTTGAAAGACTCAGTAATTCTGATCAACACAACAACCAAACACAAGTTCAAAGGAAACATGCTATCCATCCAGATGCAGAAAGAAAAGGCTAATATATTCAAAGTGTAGACTGTAGTATATTTTCTTCTTCTTCTTCTTTTTTTTTTTTTTTTGGCATGACCATATTGGTGATGGATTTTGGTTTTGTTGCCTTGGGGAAAGAAAGGAGAGAATTCAGAACTTAAAATAATCAGGAAAAGGCAAAGATATTTTGATAATTAATTCTTAAAAAAGAGTGGATTAGAAATGTTAAAATCTGAGAACTGTGGATAAAATGTTTAAAAGGACCTTGATGTTGAAGTTCCCTAAAATTAGGGAAGGGAGAAAAGCTATGAACCAAGAACTAAATTCATATAGTATGGAAAAATTCACTGTATGAAGGGTGTGTGTGTGTGTGTGTGTGTGTGTGTGTGTGTGAACTGATAATAATCCCTAGTATCCAATGTCTCCCTTCTCTCTAAATCACCTTCTACATAACTGTGACAGCATACCTCTGACCAAGAATCTCTACAGCTTAATAAACACCAGTACTTCCCAACTTCCTGGAAGGAAATAAAGTAAAAACTCTTTTGTTTGGTTTTGAAAGCTCTTTACAATCTGCCTCCTATTTCATATTTCTCTCTGTATATGCTTTTTTTCTGTTCCAGCTCTATTTACCTACTTCTTGTCCTGTACACAATCACTAGGCCTGAACATGCTTGTTTTTCTAAGCTTCTCCTAGCAGAATCCTCAGTTTTCTTCGAAGCTTTCCATTGGAAGCCAGTTTCCCCAGTTGCTATTGCCAAACCTAAAATTAGATATGTAACAAATTCAACATATAATTTTCAAAGGTGTCTTCCTCCTATCGCCATTTGGAAAGGGAACTATATCCCTAATCCCCTTTCTTTCTACCCTCAGAAGATTAGTTGAAAAGAAAAGTCAAATCCTTGTAGCAAGTCAAGCAAAACAATTTCCCTTTTTTGGCCATGTCCAAAGAATATAAGTCTCTTCTGAATTTTGAGTCCATCACCTGTCAATACGTAATTAATTTCTTTCACCATCAATACTACGGAATCATGGATGGTCATTACCTTGCTGAAAATCATTAAAATGTTTTTTACCTTGTATTATATAAATTGTTCTGGTAATTTACCCTGCATGTTTCATGCAAGTGTTCCCGGTTTGACCTCAAACTGTCCCTTTTACTATTTCTTAAGGGTGCAATAATATTTCATTACATTTATATATAACTTAAAGAGCCATTTCATAAAAGAAGTGTTAATTTCTAGTTTTTTGCCACAGCAAATAGAACGACTATAAATATTAAGGATCCTTCTGATCTTTTAACATTTGATCTCTGAAGGATAGGACTAGCTGGGTCTTTTTTGATCTTGGTTCTAAATTGCTTTCCAGAATGGCTATAGAAATTCCTAACTCTATCAAGAATGCCTTAATATGCATGTTTTCCTGAAGTCCTTCCAACATCTATCTTTCTTCTTCCTATTTATATTCCTTCCTTTGTAAACCACCTGCTTATTTCCTTTGACCACTAATCAACTGAGAAGGAAGCTAGGAATTCCAAGAGTCATAAGTAAGAAGGGACATAGTCAGTGAAAGGACATAAGACTACCCAGTGGTTTAAGGGAGGATCCACAACTAGACAAATTTGATAGAATTGTAGAATGAATGCAATCAGTCAGTCAATATTTATTAAGCACTTAACTATGTATCAAGTATCAGAATGATGGGGATTGAGTCATATATGTCGGTTTTATTATAAAATCTCCCCAAAGGTAGGAATCTCTATGCTTGTAGACTACACATAGCAAGCACTTCTATTCAACATTTCTTGTCAAGAAGATTTAGGAATGTGTTTTGTCCCCAAATTTACTAAAATCTTACAATGTTCAAATAGTTTCTGATTTACCTGGGGGACCATTCTGTATATCTGTCTGTAAAATGATTTTTCCCTAATGAGAATTTGCCAGAAGACCTGGGAAAGGGAAGGAGGGAGGCTAAATAGGGAGTTGTAGACCTGTGGAGGGAGAAAACTGGCCCATGATTTAACAGAGGACTCATGAGAGCAGGACTAGATTCAGAAAGGTGGAATACACACACATCCAGGTAGAATGTGGACCTGGACAGAAAAAGATAGTAAACAGTGGAGGGGGACAGACTAATGGAAGACACCTGGGACCATGATGGTCCTCAACTCAAGACAATCCTATGATCCTTATTAAGTTCTTCTACTTTCACTTAGAGGAATTTTGTTTAAAAAAAAAAAAAAAAATTTCTGATGGAGGATATGCGTCCAGAGAGAGACAGAGAGGGAGGGAAAAGGGAAGGGGGAGAGGGCACAGTACTGTATAGTACAGTTTATTTACATAAAGGTGGATTTGCATAATTAGAAACATTTGCATATGTAAAGCAAGAACTGTAGGTATTTTGAAACAGGCAAACAACACAATCAATCATACATCAATCAATGCATTCTACAATCAATTTCTTTCCTTGGCTATGTCTCACCCAATTTAAAAGGTTAGCAACTACAATGTCACAAATGCAAGATTCATTCACAAAGCAATGAAAATTACTTAAGTAATAGGAAGTGAGGGAAGGTTGGAGAGAGAAGACAAGAAGGAAGCTCAAAAAGAATAATACTAAGAAGGAACATTTCTTACAAGCAAACAAAAAACACAAAGAGGTTGAGAGACATTTATAGGAAATTATCTATACAAAAGAGAAACTTGTAGGAAAAAGAATCTGTACAAGTTTTGACAGATGTTCAAATAATATATTTTTTAAAACGGGGGGGGAGGGGAGAGAGTTGGGGGAAGGAAGGAGGAGAGAAGGAAGAAGTATATATTAAGCACCTATTATCTGCCAGGTATTATCTAAATCAGGGGTCCTCAAACTTTTTAAATAGGGGGCCAGTTCACTGTCCCTAAGACTATCGGAGGGCCGGACTATGGTAAAAACAAAAACTTTGTTTTGTGGGCCTTTTAAATAAAGAAACTTCATAGCCCTGGGTGAAGAGGATAATAATCCTCAGATGCCGGCATCTGGCCCGCGGGCCGTAGTTTGAGGACCCCTGGAAATGCTTAACAAATAATATCTCATTTTGGTCCTTGAAACATCTTGTGATATGTAGGTGATGTTATATTATTACCTACATTTTCCAGTTGAGGAAACTGAGGCAGACAGATTAAAATGACTTGTCCAGAGTCACAAAGCTACTGACACAGACTGGATTTGAATCCAAGTCTTTTTGGGGTTAGATCCAGAGTCACCATTATTCCTCAACATATCTTGAAACTTTTTACTGTAGACTATCATATCATCAGAGGAATTTAAGATAGGACAATATGAAAACTCAAACATTTGCAATATTAGGGTTTTGATGCTCTGGACTAACAAGGCTACACAAACAATGCATATCATAGCAATTTCAGTTGAGTCATTTGAGTAGGGACTCTTTATGATCTCCTGTGCGGTTTTCTAGGCAGATTAACAACAGGATTAAGTGACTTGCCCGGGGTCACACAGTTACTGAGTGTCTGAGGCCAGATTTGAAATTAGGTAGACAAAGGGCAGCTAGATGGCGCTCTCAAATCCGACATCAGACACAACACTTCTGAGCTATGTGACCCTGGACAAATCACTTAACCAAAACTGCCTGCCCCTGCCCCCTCAAAAAAGGTACATTTAAAACTGATGGATCCTTATAAGATACCAATTGAAGCTCTATATCTGAGCTAATCACTCCCTTTTTATAAATTATCACTTATCTTCTAGTAGCAAGGGCAAAATTAACCATGTCAAGCACCTAAGTAAAAAGCTTTATTTGAATTGCCGCCATCATTAAATAAGAGGAAAGAAAATATTCTGCAAAACACCTGAAGTATTCGATACACTGCAGGGCCCTTTTCAAGGATGATCCTTAAAAACTAAAAATTATAAAGAAGCTGCTAAAGGTATATTTCTATCACTTTTAAAATTCAAGCAAACTGGTCACACACACACACACACAAAAATCCAAGTTCGTGAGGCCCAAAAACTATTCAGAAAATAAGAGAAGTATGAGGGAAAATGACCTAGATGTTATATCAATGATAACACAGATTTAAATCCTGACCTAAATAGCTTATGGTACCTTAAATAAAAAAAATAAAAAAGACTTTCTTACATCCTGTATCCGAAAATACTATGCAATTTTACTTTTTCAGGAAAAGGTTATCTAAGGGAAGGATATGGAAATTCAAAATGGAGAAAGAATAAAACCTTTTTTAAACAGTTTGTAACTGCTACCTAATAAAGGCGATTCAAAGAAATGAATTCTAGGCCCTGAGGTCAGGAAGAAGAGGCTCACTGCCAAATGAAATCAGCCAACAGATGAGGAGGAAAGCCAGAGATGAACATTCTCAGATGATAAGATATTCCCTAGAAGATACCTTCTGCCTTAGTTTTACCCTATGACAGTAATAACTAACAAGGTTAGAATAAGCGAGAATATATTACAGGCTAAATAGAGTAGTATACACACCAAGATATTGATCCAAAGCCATATTTGTATTTCAAAAGATCCCACTCAAGAGAAATCCATCACATTTCATATGAGGGTCAAAGCAGATAGGAAATAATGACTCATAAGTTATGTTGAGTGATTCCATAAAGCAAGGGAAGTTCCAGACAAGCCCAGGGAAAAGGGAATATTAGTAACCTGATCATAACTAAAAGCACAACTGCTACAACAAACTAAGAAAACTTTTGCAGGCAAACTAACCAGCCCTCTTAGAACATTAGATGTTCTTTATACATTGACAGAGTACAAAGCAAAGAAAACTAATGACAGTCTTCCCAGACTACAACCCTTCTATAGTGGGACTTATTTGAAAGCAGAACTTCTGAAAGGTCAGTTAACTAATTAAAGTGCAAAGGGAGCCAAATTTCCCTTCTAGTTGAACACAAACTCTCAATGCAAATTCTCTAATTTCTATGAACATAAAAGAAAAGCCTGCCTTAACTAATACCGTTTATCCACCACCAAGTTCTCTCTACTAAAATTGAAACAATGAAAAAGATGGAGTCAATAAGAGATACACTATCTGTGTATCACACATACTGAGCACTGAGCTCTAAGTTTCTAGGGAAGGTTGGATACATTATATAGAATCTATCCAAGTAGAAACACCTGTGGACTGTCTGGAAAAAACAAAAATCTGTACCAAGGTTACAAATATAACTTCATATGAATGTTTCTATTACAGAACTTAACAAAACCATAACCAATCCTTATGAGGATTGTGGAAGTTTTCTTTTTCTTCACTTACCTTGTGCCCATCTCACCATTCACTAAGAAATCAAAAATTCCACAGAGTACTAGTTACTGTTCAAATTTTATTTCTGATTATCTGGGAGCCGGCACTGTCCATGCTATCATTAATACAAATAACCAAGAAAAACATTTTCATTCAAGTTTCAAAGAAGTATTTCTATGGTTTGAAGAGACCGCTTGAAGGTTGTTTTTCTACAATTTGGAGGAATCAATGATATCACATCACTGCTTCAGTTTCAAGAACCAAAAATGACAAAATAAATTTAAGCCATAAACAGGACCACCTAAAGATCTTAAGTTTTGTAGTTCAACTTCCTCACTTTACATGTCAGTAGGCTTGGACACAAGCCAGGGTGAGATTCAGTTTATTCTTCTGTAAAATATAATGCACACATAATGGGTGAAAGAGGTCAAATGTGAAAGCTATGTGCCACGCAAATGGAAAGATAGTGATTTCTTAGTAAAAGTATGTGTTTTTCTGGCTCCATTCAATTCTTTGGGGGTAAAGATACTAATAACATTTCCCAATTCACCTTCTCCCTCCTGACCTCAACAGCAAAGAGAAATACTAGGGGGACAGAAAGAAAAAGCAGCATGTCAAACAGCAGTTAAGGATTTTCCAAAAGCTTCACAAAAGGATACCTGTAGATTTCAAAAAGTATCTCATTTCTACTCCTCCTCCCCTCTCCAGACTTAATCAGCATATTCAATGACCAGCTTAAACGTTAGAAATTATGGCAAATCTTCATTTGTTTCATAGATGCTGGGACACTTTAGAAGCAGACATAAGACAACCCACTTATCTGAACATAATATAAATTCTCCATCCTCTAAAGGCCAATTCAAATATCACTTCTAAGACGCCTCCACATACAATTAAGCTGTAAACTTCATAAAAGTAAGGACCCTCTCATCTGTCCTAGGATATTGGAACTTGAAATATCTGAAACTAAAGTCCATAACAGGTTATTAAATGGGCTTTTAAACACATAAGGTTTTATTTTTGCAAAGTATTTATTACAAAATGCATCTGGCAATGAATGTGCAACATAGTCATACCACCCAAGTTTTATTCCAGTAAAGACCAATGAATGATAAATGACCTACGTGCATTTACAAAAATGGCTAGGAATTAGGGGATGCCAGAGGGGGAGGGTTAGGAAAAAGGCCATTTCTTAGGAGGAGGTGGAAGGACAGAATGACACATTCTTGTCCAGCTAGATTCTTCACTAATCCAAAGTGAATCAAACTTCCTTTCTCCTCACCACCACCACCACCAAAGGAGAGAGGGCACACACACAGGGCCACTTACATCCTCGCCTCTTACTAAACACATTTCTTCCTTCAAGGCATTCTCTTAACCCACAAGAAAACAAGACGATGGACTCCCCAGGAAGGCACAGAGAAGTTGGGCACTCGTGACTCTCCAGCCTCCTCACTCTTTCTACCTTCACCGACAACGTCCAAGTTTCCGAGCTGGTAGCTCATTCATGCAGCAGCCAACTCTTACTTAATGAAGTGTATTTTAAAGAGATCATCTCCTCAGCTCCCCCGGCCCTTCTTAAACAAGAAACTCCCCGAGGTCCATCCTGCAGCAGAATGTCTTCAAATGTCAGTCAACAAGTATCTATTTTGTGCTTTTCATAAATGTCACCCGCTAATTAGACAGAGGCTGTCTGTGGGATTTTCTTTCTACCGGAGCCTAGCCCCGTGTCTACAAGGAACACGGTAGGTTTGCTCTTGATTTTAAGTTCCTGTTCTCAAGGAGCTCCCACTTAAAAACGCAGCCGTCTCTCGGGTTACGAGGAGGTCCCACGCTTCGATCCCGGGCCAGGCAGGGACGTGCCGTAACAAACAGCCCCCAAAAGGCTTTAGGGTTCCATCAGCGAGAAGCCATTTTCCCCAAACAAGACCCGCGCCCCAATCCCACCGGCCCACTTCTCCACCTCGGCGGGACCACTCCTCGCGGACTCCTCCCTAGCCCTGAGGCCGGGAGCCGGGGCGGGGAGAGGGTCCCCAATTCCCTAAGGCCAGTCTGTAAACACACCGGCTCGTTCCGGCAGAAAACTCCGGGACAACCCCTCACTGCCTTCCTTCCAGCGCCGCTCTTTTCCGAGGGCGGGGTCCGCTCCAGGGGAGCACCGGGAGGCGACCGAGCAAACCAAGTGAAGCCAAACTGTCCCCTGCCCCCCCCCCCAACCCCGGACCGGGCCAGCAGCCTCCGCACCCGCCCTCCGCCGGCTCCCGGACTCGTGGGGCACGGCTGGGGGCCGACCACCGGGGCATTTTAAAGACCGGGGTCCCAGTCACCTCTCTAACACCGGGGCCCGCCGCGGGTCGGTCCGGGCGGCGTAGACGCGCCCGGAGGAGCAGGAGGCGGCGGCGGCGCGGGGGGTCACGGCGTGGCCAAGGGGTGGGGAGCGGCTCACGTGGGGGAAGGGGGAGGAGCGCGGGCACGAAGCCCGGCAGGCCCGAGAGGAACGGGGGCAGCGCTCCCCGGGGGCCGAGGCACGCGGCGCCCGCCCAGCTAGGCCGGGGGCGAGGAGCGGCCGGCGGGAGGAAGGCCCCGTGACCCGGACCCGCCCCGCAGCGCCTCCCCGCCCGCCCGCCCCGCCAGCCCACTGCCCGCCCGGCCGAGGCCCGTTATCCCGCCGAAGCCAAGCTCACCTGCAGCTGCACCTGCGCCCGTCGCCGTCGCCGCCGCCGCCGCCGCCGCCTCCTCAGCCGCCGCCGCCGCCTCGCTGAGGCCCAGTCCCCGGGGAGCCTCCGCGTCCCGCCGCCGCCGCCACCGCCGCCGCCGGAGCCGGACACCCCAAAATGGCGGCACTTCCGGCGCCTACCACCGGGAGACGAGGGAGGGGTGCGGTGGAAGGAATGAACCACCGCGGCGCCGCCCTGAACTCCGTACACCCCCGCGCGGGGCTGAATGGAAGGGGCGGGGGTGGAGGGAGAGGAAGAGCGCGGCAGCTCCCCCTGGGGTGGGGGAGTGGAGAGGCGTCCCTCGGATAGGGGGCTGGACCACTGGAAGACAGGGAGCTCGGTCTTCAAAGAGGGGGGTCACCGAGCCGCGCAAAACTCAAAGCGGGTCTTGGTTGGACTGGACAGAGGTGCAAACTGCGGTTGAGTGGGACTCTCCGACCAGTGGCAGTCCGACCTCGGCTTGCCCACTTTCGGTGATGGGGAACTCACTCTCTAGTGCGACAAGTCCGTGCATTTTTCTAAGTGCAATAGCAGCCTATAAGCCTAGTCAGGCAAAACAATTCCCACACGTGTCTCCTGCTTTTTAAGTCCATCACTAGTGCGAGGTACGAGAGCCGGAAGCACCGCTATAACTTTAAGAAGTTCCTTCTTCCCCGAGCTGGAAATAATGGAAGTGGAGCCCACATTACAAGTCACGGTACGTCCTAGGGAACGGGGAGGGGGCAGAAGCTTTGCGGGCTCCGCGATCGGAAAAAGCTTCCAGGAGATGGGACTTAGGTAAGAAGGGCATTGGGACAGGCATGGAGGTGGGAAACGGGGTACACTTGATGAGGAACAGCTGGCAGTCCAATTGGGCTGACCTCCTCCCCCTAACCCCCCCCTCCCCGCCGAAAGCCGACTTTTACAAGCCTTTTCTGAAACAACACAATACGAAGTACATAAGTCCGTACTATACTAAATCTCTTAGTTGATTCCCTAATTTGCCTAGTACAAGCAAGGCATTGGACTGGCCATTCAACAGTCTCTCCTTTCAAGGAGTCTACTTGGGGGTATCTGGACTCCCAGCTCCCAATTCCTTTCGGTTCTAATCCATTCTTTAAATCGCTTACAAATTATTCTTACTAAAGTACTAGTTTAATTATGTGACTTCCCTGACCCCAAAACTTCAATGGCTATTATTTTGCATCTTAGCATTATCATATAGCATATATATATTTATAACGCGTTTATTTTATACTATATATATATATACACACATATATATATACATATATATATACATATATATATATATATATATATATATATATATATATATATATATATATGTTGTGTAGGGTAAAACCCCAAATCCTCTGTTTAGCATCAAAATTCTTTCCTATCTGGCTCCTTCCTACTCTTTCTAGGATGGTTTCACATGAATCCTTTCCCTTTATATCCCAGTTAAACTGGATTATTAAACTGGTCCGTAAACTTTGTATTCATCTCTCACCTTCACACCTTTATAGAGTAGCTTTAGCCTCTTGGCTGGAATGTAGTCTCTCTACCTGTCTTAGAATCCTTAGCTCCTTTTAAAGGTCAGGTCATGTGTTCCCCTCTCCTCAATGCTCTCATCCTTCTTAAATAACCATGTACATATGCACATACTCGTAATATATTTAATGCAGATGTAAACATTTGTAATGTTAATACATATGTCTAAACAAGCATATATGTACATATACATAATTATGTAATTATGTTCTATCACCCTGCTTCTTACCCCCCCCCCCAAAGTGTAAGCTCCTCAAACAAAAGTAGGAACAATTTCTTTCCTTTTTTGTTTTTGTTTTTGTACATCCAACTAGCTTAGCACCTTACACATAGTGGGCCCTTCGTAAATCTTTGTGGGATTTGGATTGAATTGCCATAGCTCAGGAGAACCCTCTTTGGTTTACTATATAGGGTGTTGCCTTCACCTACATTTTACAGGATTATAAATCCTCATTAATGCTCCTTTCCAGACAGGCTCATTTGTGGATAGTAAGGTTTCCTGTTCAGTTCTTGCCTGGGGGAGCATATACTCAACAAATAACAGGAATTCTGGCCAGACCTGGCCAGAGTCTGGTTATCCCAGAGGAAACGAATAATTGATTTTTTTCCGCCTTCATTTATTCCTCTGTGCCTCTTTTGCTAGAGGGAAGGAGGATACAGAAAGCTGGCAAGGAAGAATTACCCTCACGTTCCCGAACCTAGTAATTTGCCCTTTAGACAAAGCCGGTTAAGAGAAGGGATTCGGGAGCCCTGGGCGAGGAATTTAGGCTGTCGATTATGTAGAAGCGATCACTTCGTGGGAGGAGGAGGAGGAGGAAGACACTCCCCCACCAGTCCCCCAAAGCTCGCTCTCTCAAGGAGCCAGGGACTCTGGAGGAAAAAATACATCCTGACAGAGTTCACGTGTAACTGGAGAGGTGCAAGCGCACGCCAGCCGGGCTGACTGGGTGCCTGTGGCCAGCCGAGCAGCTGCATTGGTCAGGAGGTGGAGAAAACCGCCTGTGGGGGAGGGCTGGGAGGGTCTGGGATGGGGAGGGGGGGATTGGGTCGCGAGATAAGAGCTCCTCCTCCTTCGTTTGGCTTCTAGGGAACCATTTTGCGGGATTCATTGCAACCATTTTCCCAGCTTGCGAATGCACCTTTAAAATGCCAGCGTTCGGCTCGGAAGAGCGAGCTCCCGCAGGCCAAAGTTCTGGCGAGTGCTCCCTGTTGAGGCTCCTCGGTAGAAAGCAACGGAATGAACAGGGGTGGCAGCCGGCCTCCCCGTGCCCGGGCCGGCCAGGTCTGCGAGCCAGACCAGAACCATTAGGGCTATTTGCTAGGCCCACGGTGATGTGATCAAGACCCCGCTGGGGAGCTGGGTGAGGAAGGGACTAGAGTTCGGACTTGCTGTGTCTCCTCACTGGACAGGACCTGAGGGGCAAGCAGCTGGGGGCTCATAATCAATGATTTCTAAGCCATCAAAAGCTTCTTGTTACCTTCGGGTCAGTTTCCTTACCTTTCAAATGAGGTTGGATTACATACAGGGGTTCTTAACCTGGGGTCCACCAAAGAGGTCATTGGATAGATTTCAGGAGATCTGTGAATTTGGGTGTGAAAAAATTTCATCTTTTATCTTCATTAAGCTCTAGCATTTCCTTTAGTTAATTAAAACATGGTTCAGAGAAGGATCCTATAGACTTCACTAGACTGTCAAGAGAGGTCCAAGATTCACAGAGGGGCCAGATCCCCTGAACTAGAGGATTTCTAAAGTCTCTTTCAGGGACATAGCCCAAGATCTAAAGTTAAAAGGGTATTGGATCCCGGGGTGGTGGGCTCTTGGGAATGGAATCAGGAGGGCACCTATCCATTCAGTATTCTACAAGTCAGCACACATTCTGCACACTCTTTATTCCAGGGACTACCTCAAAAAGAAATTGAATCTTAGGACCATAGATCTGGAATTGGAAGGGACCCACTGGCCAACTAGTTAGCCTCTCCCCCCTGTCTCCCATATTGATGGAGAAATGAATGTCCACAGAGGTGATATGACTCCTCCAAGATAACACAGGTAATAAGCTTCTAAGAGACAGCATCTGAACCCAGGCCTCATGATTCCAGAGCCAATTGCAACAAGTTTTGGAGCTTGTTTGTTGTTGGGTCTTTTTGCTTTGTTTTTTTAAACTCCTGTTTAAAATGCTGGGGTACTGCTATAAAGATTCAATCTTTTCTTTATACCGTAATTAATCATTTTCCTGTTTTATAAATTTAGGATTTTAGGAAAGTAATTTCAAAGACATGTACGCTCATTTGCAATCTCTTTTTTTGTTTGTTTACCTAACCCTGTATTTCCTATTCCCTTATTTACTTCATAACTCAGGTCAAGAGCCATTTCTAGGAAAAGCCCTCCTCATCACATCAGCTGCTAGGATTGTTGTTTTATGCCTTTCATTCTGGAGGATGACTATGACATCTGGGAGGTGATGCTGCTAGGAAGAAAGCTTTTGAGGAGTGATTCTTTGTACTTTTTATCTCTAGTACCCAAAAGATATTTAATAAATGCTCATTGACTGATTCCTTTACCTTTCTATTTATTTTGTCGTGTTTCCTTCTATAAATTATAAGCTCTTTTTGGAGTACGACAGTTTGTTGCTTTTGTAACTCCACTGTCGGCTATGTAATTGGCAATTACCATGCTTTTTGTTTTGTTCTTATATTTGAAACCTCATTCTTATTAAGGGGAGCTTCAATTTAAAAAAAAAAAACATTTTAAGAGATAAAAACAAGTTTGAATTTTTGTTCTTTAACAAGATGCAACAAACGATAAGGAAGCATCTCCTATGTGCAAGAACCAGGTCAGGTTTTCCTATATGGCGTCAGGGCACCTAATTGGATCTCCTTTTCTCCGTCCCTACCAACTCCCCCGCCTCCTCCTCGACCCTCAACCACATTCCTACAAACCACACCCCCGTAAAACGTAAGCTCTCCAAGGTGGTGCCTGGGTCACTTTTCCTCCCAGCGCTAGCTGGCCCAGCTCATGGCTAGTACGGAAGGCATCTGGACGCAGAAAGGCTCCTGTCGCTGACTTTCTCTGTTCTTGTCTTCTTTCTGGTCGCCACTTTTAGGGGAGGCGGTAACTAAGGAGCGCCCAGAGGGACGGAGGCTGCGTCCAGAGCTAGTCTTTGACTCTGCTCTTAGGGACACAGAAATAAGTCTTTCAGCCTCGTAACTTTGCGAAGGAAACTAGGAACCACGCGGGAAAGCCTTCAAGGCCCATCTCTCCGGTAGCAGGTGGCATTGCCGGCGGGAACAGACTGTCCCGAACGAAAAGCTTCACGGGAACTTGAGTCCCCTTCCCGGCCGGGGGCGGGACAGGTGCCAGAGGCTCGCAGGCCCTTTCCTCTCTCTACGCAGCGCGGCTTCGTACTCAGAGGCCCTGACCGCGATCTTCAGTTTCTCTCGTTTTCATTTAGCCCACCGCCTTCCTTCCTCTCTATTGGCCCACGGTCCTGCCGGTATCCCTCGGGCTCTGCCGGAGGGCCTCCCCATTGGACGAGGCCGACGAGCGGCCGCGGGAGGGCGGGTCCGTTCCTCTTCCGGGTCCCGCCCCCATGCCGCCGGTGCCCGCCCCCTCGCTCCCCTCCGGGGCCACCGCCCAGCCCCTTCAGAAGCCGAGCCCAGGCTTGGCTACCGACTCAGAGGGCTCGCAGTCGCCTAGTCAGCTGTCCTTGCTCCCGGGCACGTCATCGGGAAGCTCTGGGCTTAGCGAGGAGGCGGTTGTGGAGGAGCGAGGGCGGAAGCCGAGCTGGCTCCGTAGACGAGACCCGCGCGGGAGCGGGAGCCCGGAACTCCAGCCGCAGAGCCCGAGCCCGGATCTAGGGTCAGGCCAGAACCCGAGCTCCTCGCGCTGGGCCCGCACCGGCATGGCGGCCTCATCGGTGCTGAGCGCCGGCCTGGCGCGCATTCTCTTCTACCCCACGCTGCTGTACACGCTGATGCGCGACAAGGTGTCGGGGCCGGCGCACCGCGACTGGTACCACCGCATCGACTCCACGGTGCTCTTGGGCGCACTGCCGCTGCGCAGCCTCACGCGCCGGGTGAGCTGGGGGAGGAGGGAAGCGGGGAGGAGTCGAAGGCACTGCCGCTGCGCAGTCTCTCGCGCCGGGCGAACGGAGGGGAAGTAGGAAAGAGAGCTCGGAGGCACCGCAGCTGCGCAGCCCCGCGCTTCGGGGAGAGGGGGGAATGGAAGGGACATTGCCAGGTCCCCTTCCCCCATCCCCTGCAACCGGGCGTCCCGGCGCCCCCGCTGCGCAGCCTCACGCGCCGACGGAGGGAGGTGGGGCCGGAGGCTACGGGCCTTCTCCGCCTCACGTGCCGGGAGTCTGAGGGGCGGGACCGTGCCGCTTGTGGGGGGGGGGGGGGGGGGGGGGGACGGGAGTCTGGGCCGCCCGGGGCTTCCCCCTCAGCGGCGCAGGCCCCGGACGCGACCGGGCTGGATCGGGGGTCTAGGGCTTGACCCTGGGCTCTCGGGGCATGGCTCGGCGGAAGCCGGCGTGCCTGCTAGGGCCTGCCTCGCGAGGGCGTCTCTGGGTCCTCCAGTCGGGCCCTCGGGCGGAGAGCCGAAGCGATTGGCTCCCGTTGTCCCGGGCGGTCTCTGGGGCGGATCCGAATCCGGCACTTCGCTTTCCTCGGAGGTCCGGCCCCCCTCATTTTGAAGGCGGCCGGAAGAGAGCATGGCTGTCCCGGGTCACTTACCGCCTGCCGGGCTCGGGGCCTGGGACGTCCGGGAGGGGGCGCCTCCCACGCCGGGAAATGTGCCCGACGGGCCGGAAACTCCCTGGAGCTGTCCAGAGTGAAGCTCCTCTGCCGAAGCCTTCCCGAGAGAACGTTCTCTAGTTCGGGATGAGGGGTCACCTCAGAGCCCGTCCACGAGTATCGTCCTTTCTGGGGGCGAGGCGAGCGCTTGCCAGGCAGCCATCTGGGAGGGACCCCGGACTTACAGTCAGGGAGCTGGCCTTGGGGCTTACTTACACTGCGTACTCGGCCGAGACCTTCCTCTGTGCAGACTTTGGAGGTTTCGTTGTGAAGTGGGGCTGGACTAGGGACTGCTTAGCGCTCTGCAATCTTCCTAATAAATACAAGGTGTAGCAAAACGTAGGAGGGAACCCTCCTCCCAAAAAGGGACAGAATTCGGAAGGAAAGTGTGAAAAAGAGTGGGTCTCCTTTTTCTTTCTACAGCTAATAGAGAAGGAGAATGTTCGAGCAGTGATCACCATGAATGAAGAATATGAGACGAGATTCCTGTGTAACACTTTTGAGGTGAGGGCTTCAGGAAATAAATCCCACCAAAGCCTGCCCAGCACAGCTCTCCCTCAAATCGAGCTCAGGATTTGTAGAGTTTTTCAGACACCGAGGTTAGGGGGGAAGGGGGAGCAGACTGAAGGAATATCTACAAGGTCTGAGCATTTTCAGCACCATAGAATCCTGAAGAACTATAGAAAATTGAACAGAACTGTGCTGATTAACCTTGGACCATACACAGATTTCTCAACCTTACAAAAATCAAGGATCTTATTAAAGTCTTTTTTCCCTTTTAAACTTAATTTATATTGTAGATAAGAGAGGAAAAAAATCTGCATTTTGAAAGCAAATTTATTACAGTTTAAAATGAGTACATTTATTCCAGAATTGTACACAATGTCATTTCAGATTCTGTGACAAATAAAAATTGGCACTGTTTGATAAGAATATAAACTAGGCCCTTTGCTGAACAAAACTTAGGTCCATGCTAGCTATTAAAAGAAGATTCACCATTCTTACTAGACAGATTATTGTTTCTATCATCTCTACAATCCAAGTTACTAGGAAATTTGAAAATTCTACAAGGACTTTCTGTGGATCCTATACTGTAGAAATATGTCTTCATGATAATAAATGATAAAATACTAACCTATTTCCTATCAGTTTTGGGAGAACATGAGTTTGTGGAAAACATTTTAAATCAGAAATACTCTATAGCCTTTACTGGGCTACCCATTTGGGGAGTGCTTAACACGAGCAAATTAGTAATTAAAATTTTCTTTCTGTCTTGCTCACTCCTTAGGAAAGCTATTTCTTTTCAAAAGACCTGAGAAACTTTAAAGCTCATTTTTGAATGTTCTAAGATCTTCTTGGACTTCAAAAGGATTGACCTTAAAAGATCATGAGTCAAACTTTACAATATAGATTAGTCTTATCAGTTGTAGGGCAAGTGAAGGATATACATTTTTTACAGAATAGCCCCGGATTAGGTTTGCCAAATTCAGATTGGGAAAAACATGATTCTGTAACCTTGAATATCAATACTTTTTTTTAAAAATGTATCCAAAATAACACATTGCATGTATTTATGGCTTTATGTTCATTTATCAACATTTTTTAAACTATGGCCATTATTCATGTTTTAGGGTTTTCCAAGTAAGACTGAGACCTGATTAGGTATACACTGCCAAGATCCTATAAATCCTCCATTTTTGCAGCTTTTCTTTCAAGTAAATATACAAAGACTGCTGTATTGGTTTTAATTTGAAATTTTAGCTTCCCAGATAATTTATGCACTCTCTTCTGTTTCTTAGATCTATTTTTCTCCCATCTTCCAGTGGGAATTTTTCTATACAGACATAATCTGTGAAATAGTTCTATGAAACCTATAAACCACTCAGGTGCCAAGATGATCCAAAGACAGAATCACACGATTCTACAGCTGTTAGATATTCTGTAGTGGAAAATTCTGTAAAAGGAAATTAAAATAGCCAAGAGAAGCATTTAAAAAAAAAAAATTGTTAAATCTTTAAAATGTTCCCACCATTAAAAGATCAACTCTTCTTTCATTAAACATTAACACCCTAGGATCTGCCATTTTGGAGAACTTTGTGCAGTAGGCTTGATTTTACAGAACCAGGAACATTAAATTTTACTTAGATAACATTAAATTAGCCCTAGTAATTGTTTTGTTCTGGTGAATCTAGTGTGTTCACCTTCATACCAATCACATTGTGTTTCACTTTATTCACCTTCATATCAGCCATGCTTTTTCATTTTCTTTTTCTAATGGTGGAATTGCTTTCAGGAATGGAAAGCAGTCGGAGTAGAGCAATTGCGTCTCAGCACAGTGGATATGACTGGAGTCCCAACTTTGGAAAACCTAAAGAAAGGTGTCCAGTTCACACTCAAGTATATGACACTGGGGAAATGTGTCTATGTTCATTGCAAGGCTGGGCGCTCCAGAAGCGCCACCATGGTGGCAGCCTATTTGATGCAGGTATGAGTTTGGGCAGAATTCCATACAAATCCTTGCAGGGACCCATCCCAAACTTCAAAATTGGCCTACTACTAGATCACTTGGCTCTTAAAAGAAAGGAGCCCCCAAGAGAAGGTGACCAGTTCAAACTCTAGCTTGTCCCTGATGGCAGTCTTTAGGTTAGTTCTCCCCCTGTAGAAAGAGTAAAGTTCTAAGGACTTCTTTGTATCTCTTCTAGCACCTATGAGTGCTTTGTCCTTAAAAGTCACTTAACAAATGATTATTCAGTGAATGGATGTGTTTCTACATCATGAACTGATGGAGCACGTGGAGCTTGAAAAGAAAGGGAACAATATTTTCCAGGCAGCAATGAGCCCAAACCGAGATTTCTTTTGGTATTCCAATTAGCTGTTGGTGGGAGTGATGCTTTACCTTCTGTTAAAAGAGTTTCAGGAGAAGGCCTCAAGGACAAAACCCTGAACTATCAGGCAAGGACTTCAAAGGAATCCCAACTATCTCCATTTCTAATTTAATGCAGCAGTCTTGATAGAGAGCGGTGAGAGAAACAGGAGTTGTTTTTCATTGTCTTGAGGAATTTTTTGCCTTGTTCTCCTTAAAACTCTCAGTTCGTCCTTTTGGAAAGAAATGGTTGGCAGTTCAGGCTTCTCTCCGTGACTAGGTTACAATAAGTCTCTACTTTGTAGCACTACCAGCCTATAGAAGGTTCTTAAAGCAAGAACAAGTACATAATATGGAAGACAATTACTGCTTACCTTCCAAGAAAAGCTAAGAATCTTCAAATTGTGTGTATGGAGAAAGCTGCAGTATAAAGTACCAGTGAATAAAGTTCAGTTCAAAATGACTTGAGCGAATAGTCCTTAGTCCCTTAGTATCTGCTCTTTGGGTTTGTGCAGAGACATTCCTCCCTTCATTCATATCTTTCTCCCTTTCCTTTTACTCCAGGTATATAACTGGAGTCCAGAGGAGGCCGTGAAAGCTATTGCCGACATCCGTTCCCACATCCACATCAGACCTGGGCAGGTAGAGGTCCTCAAGGAATTCCACAAACAGGTCATAGCTGAAGCAGAAAAAACTAAGGTTTCCCAAAAAGAACCAGCTGATGAATGAAGTAGGAAAACTGGAAAGAACTCTTAAGACTCTGCAGCTCATTACAGAATAAACAAATGCATTCATTGGACCCTGGGGGCTGTAACTTGTAATAGGCAGAAAACATCCTGCTCTATCAGAAATGTGACAAAAGGATGGATAACCATCCTTTTTTTGTCTGCTTTGTTTTGCTTCAGTCTCAGAAAACTATTCATTCTACAACAGAAGCTAAATGTAAACTCGGTTCTCAATAGAGTTTCTCTTTTACTACATAGGGGCCAAGAAAAATTCCATTTGATAAATAAATATTGAGGCCCCATGTGCCCAATATTTTTCCTCTTAGCATTTGTCACTGCAAAGTATCTTAACCCTGGAGAAGGGGAAGAGAAAGATCTTAGGCCCTTGACCTTTACAGATGTCATTTTCTTGGATGTCATTGATCTTGGATGAGAGAATGTCACAGCAACAAGTCTTGGGTATATAGCCACATGGCTTTAGGAAGTGATCCATTCAATGGTAGACACAAACACATATATATCCCACCAAAGACTTTTATTACAAGAACAGTCCTGGCATTTGCCTGGGTTCACAGCCTCTACAAGAAGAGGGCCTATTTCCACAATGCAAAAAGTTTCTGCTATGGATCAGAAATAAAATCTCGTGCCCCAAAGATAGCCACGGGGTAACCTAGAAATAAATGCCATTTACTTTGACCAATGCGAAGACATCAGAGAATTCCACTTCGTCATTGTAGTCCCTAAAGAGCAGCCAAGTAATAGCAAGGCCAAAACCATAGATCAGAGACCAAAGGAGAACTGCAAACTAACACTTTAGTTCACAAGGAAACAGCATCCCTTCTATTGCTTCTGTTCCCTGAAAAGAAAAGGCCCCTTTAGGCCCTCGCATTTAGCATCAGATAGAGGGAACGCTGTGCCCCAAAGATTTGAGAACGGCTCTGTTTAAACCAAGCAAAAAAGTGCCTGGGGATTGTGAACAACAGGCTAGCCTACTCTTAATTCCAGGTAAGGGTCCGAGATGCCTCCGAGTAAAAAGCCCCAAGAACTGTAGCCTATTCCAACTTGGAACCAGGCTGGACGAATTTGCCTAAGGGGAACAGCAGAAGGTAGCCTAGTATTCTTAGAGGCAGGATTCCTTGGAACGGTGGGTTAAGGAGGCCTTTTGGGCTAGGATGAAGAAGGGAAGGAAGCGTCCTGGGAAGAGGAAGGGCCAAGCTTTGCCTCCTCCTTGTCCAGGCCCTTAGGCCAACACAAATTGCAGGTTGGTGAGCAACACCTTGATACCACTGGTGACCGTTAGAGCTGAAGTGGCAGGGTCAAGCTTGTAGGTGCTGGCATCGCCCTTTTTGTAGTGGTCCCGGAATACATAAATGCTGCCGTTGCAGCTGGCAATCTTCCAGAGGGAGGGAGCCGAACTCCAGGCCTCAGGAAGGCAAAGCCGGGTGAAGCTATCCAGCAATGGGTTATAACACGCTAGGGAATCCCCCTCTGCTACGATGAAGACCAGATCCTTGTGGACAGCAGCATGCATGTGGCCCGCAAAAGGCAGCAGGTAGGGCTTCACGTGGCATTTCTCGGTCTCCGTGTCAAAGCACTGGATGAGCCGGGAAGGTTTGGTGAAGAAATCCAGGTCGTTCTCCTCACCCCCTAGCAGATAGATGATTCCATTAAGATTAGCCCCAGCAGCTCCTGATACTGCCACCTCCAGCTGGCTAGTCTCTGTCCAGACGTTATCTCCCACCCGATAGTAGATCACAGCGTTGGAAAGAGTATCTTGCAGGGTCTTGCCACCTAAAGAGTAGATGGCATCTTTTCCTGGCACAGAGACCAGGGTATGCTGAAGCCGGTCACGGGGCAAGGGAGCACACCACTCCCAGTCAACAGTTGCATTATTGCACTTCCACATCCGACGGGGAATCGACCCACCTACCACATATAGGTCACCACCATGCTTGCAGGCTGCTGTGATCTGGTGGCACAAACTGTTCTGGCCACTTACACTGATAGAGTCATCCCCCGCGCAGCGTAGGGAGACAGCCAAGGAATGGGTTCGAGATGATTCCTTCCCAATCAGGTAAATGTGGACATTCTCACCGATTTCCTGTTCATATAATTAAAACACAAATTGTGTCATTCTTGAGTTCCAGCTGACAAGGGCCTGATCCCTGTGAGCTCCCCTTCCCACTGCTGTCTCGCTCAAACTCACCCCAACCTGGTGACTATGGGAGCCCTCAACCTGGCTCTCTTATCACTGTCTTTCCAGGGCTTTTTATGCTAGAGGAAACGAGTTAATTGCACTCAGATCTCCAGCTGTAACTCTAAGTTAATTGTAGGGTCTGTACCTTATCAAAGGTTTCCTAAGTTTGCTAATGATCAAGCTGAAATGGAAAGACCACATTTAGAAAGTAGCTGCATTGACAAACAAGTACTAGCCTCCAAAAAGGAACTAGACCAGAGTTTCACCGGTTTTATCGGCCTGGGACAATAGCCATTCTCTTGGGTGATCCTTATTTACAGTCCCTCCAAGGCAGGCTTCCTTTGCCCTCTCTGCCTATACCGGGGAGGCAGGTGGGGAGTCGGATCACAGGACTCCTAAGAATTCCATACCTTTAAACTGGACTTGAGTGATTCTGAGAAACTCTCTCTCTCTTCTTTGTTAAAGTTGACCCAGGTTTCTATCGCCTCCGATGGGTTCTGGGAACGTGGGACACCATCTGGAATAGGGGGAGAGCAGAGGGAAAAGGCTGGCCCGGTCATCCAGAAGACTCGGGGACAAACACAACACTCATCTACCTTTCTCTTAGGAGAAAAATAACCAGGCTCAAATTAAGCTACCCAGAGTTGCTAAAGGGGGAGAGGGGAGGGTTCACGTCCTAAGGTTCCCGCTTCCCACCAAGGGTGTGCAGAGCAAGGTCGGCTTGATCGGCCCGAGCCCCGGGGATTCGCCCATGGGCGGCGACTCCTTAAATTTTTTCCCAGCTGTTAGAGAGATGGAACACCTGCTGGGCTCCCGGCCCGGGTGCCGCGAGCGCTCTCCCCGGCTTACCTTTGATGATGTCGGCGAGGAGGTGCTGGGGCAGGTGCAGGAACTCCTCCGTGTCCCGCAGCTGGGCCAGGTGCGTCTTGGCGCAGTGCTTGGCCGCCGCGTAGAGCTCGGGGTCGCTGTGCCTGTCGGCCAGCCACATCACCTGCAGGCAGTTGGCCACCTGCACGGTGCGGGCCAGGAAGCGCGAGCACTCCTCGAAGAGGGCGGTCAGCTGGTACATGTCGGACACCTCGTAGATGTCCTGCAGCTCCTCGGCGCGCAGCTTCACCGTGCCGTGGTAAATGTAGTCCACCAGCAGCTGGAACACGGACTCGCTGACGTCCTGCAGCACGATCACGCGGTTGTGCGCCTCCCGCAGCTTGGTCGTGAACATGGACCTGAAGAAGCAGCTCTGGGCCGACAGCACGAGCCGGTGCAGCTGGAACTCGCGGCCCTCCACCGAGATGGTCACGTCGGCGAAGAGCTCTTCCTCCAGGCACAGCTTCAGGATGCCCTGGGCCACGCGGCCCGAGTGGGACCGGTCCCGGAACGTGTAGTTCACGAAGTAGTTCTCCTCCGTCGAGTCCCCGGGCCACTCCATGGCGGCCGTCTGCAAGGCAAAGCTCCGTCAGGGCCCACCGGGACGCGTCGAGTTAAAGGGAGCGGGGCGGGGCCACGGGCGGGGGCGGGGCCGCCCAGGTGCGGCCTGGAAGCTCCTCGCGGCCCGCCCTCTCCTTCCCCGCATACGTCATCGCCACTTCCGCCGCGCACCGCGGCCCTCGCGGCCCGCTCTCCTCGTACTGCGCCGCCCGGCTCGCTCGCGCCTGTCTCGGTTCCCGGAGGTGGGGGGTGCCTCACCGGCGCTCCCTAGTTCCCTCGCTCGCTAGCCCACCCGCGCCCCCCGTTGTCATCTCATACGCCGGAACCTCTGGTTCGGAGCCCGCGTTTCCCCGGATCCGCCGCCCCTTTCCGCTTCCGGTCCGTGCCCTTGGCGCTCCGTCTCGGGCTCTGCGTCCTAGGGACATGATGGCGGCGGCCGGGGGCCTACTGCGGGCTCTCGTGGGGGCGGCCGGAGCGCGGGCGCGGGGTGAGCCGCGGGCAGGCCGGGGCTCGGGGTGAGCCGAGGGCGGGGGGCGCGGGGAATCCTCTCGGGCCTAGCTGAGGCCGCGTCTGTGCTTGCAGGGGCGGCGCGCGCTGGGGCCCTGCTGCCCGTGAGGAGGGAGAGCGGCCCGGGAGCTCGCGACCCGGCGGCGGCGGCGGCGGCGAGCCCGCACCGTGAGTGGTGCCCCGGGGGTGGGGGGAGGGAGGACCCGCTCGGGCCGGCCTGCGTGGGCGCGGCGGCGGAAGCGCCGGGGATGGAGTGGAAGCCGTGTCCGGCCGCGGGGGCTCCTGGGGGGCGCCAGGTTGTCACCCACCAGCCCGGGCTTCTCCCACGGCGCCCGGCGGCCTCCCTCTGTTCTCTCCGGCCCCGCGTCCCGTCTCACCCACGAGCCCACTCCCGGGCAGGCTGGCCGCCCGGCCGGCCGTCTCGCCTTAGGCGGCGGGAGCCGCTGCGGGGGCTCCGCGGTCCAAACGTTCGCTCCGAAAATGGGGATTAAGCGAGTGGTCCCGGGCCTCCCTCGGGCTTCTTTCGGTCCCTGCTCCCTGTCCTGTGCCCCGAGTGTCCCCAGGCCCCGCCAGGGGAAACCGCCCGCCGGGACCAGCGAGTCTACCGCTCGGCCCTGACTGGGAGGCTCCCCAGGGCCTCGGCCCTCAGAAAGCGCCGTTTCTTTTTCGCGCTCCTTTTCAGCCACAGTTAAGCACTGGGACGAGGTGACCCACAAGCAGCTCTCTGCCTTTGGGGAATATGTGGCCGAGATCCTGCCCAAATACGTGCAGCAGGTTCAGGTGGGTGATTCTCATCTGTGGTGCCGGGGGTGTGGCTGGGGGGGGGGGGGCGGTCATCTCCAGCCCGGCCAGACTTCCACCCGGTCTTCTGCCCCAGCTGAAAAGCCTTAAGCCCGATGGCTCCCCTCTCCCTGCTTCCTAGGTGTCCTGCTTCAACGAACTGGAGATCTGCATCCACCCCGACGGAATCATCCCCGTGCTGACCTTCCTCAAAGACCATACCAATGCCCAGTTCAAGTCCCTGGCTGACTTGGGAGCGGTTGACGTCCCGACCCGGCAGAACCGTTTTGAGGTAGATGGGGAGGATGGGGAAGTCAGGTGCCCTGGGGTGTTTGTAGAAGCTTTCGTTGTGGCATCACATATTCTTTCACTCGGACTTGCGGTGGTTTCTGGTTGTACCCGTTCTCCATCGGGGACCGCAGCCCCTCCCTACCTGAGGAAACAGTGTCCTGAGCCGTGGCCACTTCAGAGTTAGCCCATCAGTCTGTGGGTGACGGGCAGTCCCTTCTCAGACTGTTTAAACCTTCCAGAGCTGGTGCTTTCAGACGGAGGCATCAGAATGGGACTTGACTAGGGGGGTGTTAGCACTTACGTTGAGCCCAGACATGCCCGTTCTAGTGCATGTGTGAGGAAATGCCACCAGCCAGGTGCTTCTGTTCTTTCCCCCACAAGATTAGCAAGTTTGGAACTTTGTAAAATAGTGGCAAACTAGACCCCTATCATGTTTTTGTGGATTTAGTTATCCTAGGAGCTTTACAATGGACCCTGTCCCCAGAGATTTAGCCCCACTCTACATAGTACCATCTAGGGTTTGGGAATCCATAAGAGAAGGGCCTCATAGGAACCACCAGCAGGTGGCTTGTAGCACCACCTACTGATTGGGATTCTAGAATTGCTAAGAGCGCTCAAGAGCTAATGGGGGAGGGGAGGAGCTTCGGGATGTCACAGCCGCTCGGGAGTGTAGGCAGGTAAGGTAGGCCGAGCCACAGGTACACTTGGGAGTTCAGGGGCAGCTGAGTGTCTGAAGGGGAGGGAGGGCACAGCAACTCTTGAAAATGAGAGGATTCTACTCATTATTTCACACACTTGTCTATTTTTAGTTCAGGCTTACATCAGCCCCACTGCTCTCCCTGGAGCCCAAAGGAGAACCCGGTTCCCATTTTCCTTTTTCAGCTTGTTTATAATCTGCTTTCTCTGCGCTTCAATACTCGGATCCGAGTGAAGACATATGCAGATGAGTTGACACCTGTGGAATCTGCGGTCTCAGTGCACAAAGCTGCCAACTGGTATGAAAGGGAGGTGAGTGCCTGCAGTTTGAAAATGGAATGGTGTAGTTAGAAGGGCCAGATATGACTCCTGTGAGCCTGGCATTTGGATTCCCTTTCTTCTAGATCTGGGACATGTTTGGAGTCTTCTTTGCCAATCACCCCGATCTCAGAAGGATCCTGACTGACTACGGGTTTGAGGGCCATCCTTTCCGGAAGGACTTCCCCCTCTCTGGCTACATAGAGGTACGGGAGTTTGTGATTCTGTGATCTGTCATGTCCCTACCCCCACTCCCTCTTTCAGATCAGAACCTTCAGGATGTTTCCAGAAGGTGGTCTTCCATGTTCCACTCCCCAGTCTCTCCCTCGCCTCCAGCTCACCCTCACAGACTGGTTGAATGCCTTTGTTTCCCAGAAGAAGAAATGGAGGCCCAGGGAAGTGACCTGACTGACCCTTAGGTCAGGCACAGCTGCTAGGCTTTCTCTGGCCCCTGCATTCTGTGGTCAGACTGACATCAGTCCGCTGCCCGGGGGTAGTATGGACTTGCCTGTAGGATGTTTCCAGTTGTGTGGGTGGGCACCCTTCGGGAGGGGCTGGGGACCTTCCGTGTACTTGACCCCACCCCATCCCCGAGCCTCCCAATGGGATGTGTGGGTGTGGGGATGTGGCTCTCACACAGTCACATCAGTGTGACTGATACTTGTTAAACGCCTGCCAAGGGCACATGGGTGCCAAGACAAAAAGACGAACTGGCCCCTTGAGCTTACTTTCTACCACTTGGACCCAACCAGTTCCTCAGCAAGCACCTTGCCTATGATGTGCCAGATGTTGCTAGGCCTTGGGGGTGCTCACACAAAGAAGTCTCTTCTCAAGGAGTTTTAACTTTTATTGAAGAGACATCTGTATGTAAATAGAAACTGAGTCAGTTCAAAGCGTGTAACTACATTTGATTTTGAGGGGAAAGGCAAGGTCAGGAAGGGCTTTCACGTGGAAGCGTTCCAAGCAGCTTGAGCGAGGAGGGCGACCAGTGGATGGACATGGGACAGAGAGCACTTTATGGGTGGAGAGGAGGCTGTTTGGCTGGATCTTGGGGTGTGGTGTGGAGGTATAGAGAAGGTAGAAAGTCTTAAGAGTTTCCAAATATAGTCATTGGGAGGATTCAGTTACAAAGGGGGAGCATACACAGCAGAATGTAGGAGGGGCAACCCTATTCCTCCGGTACAGCTAAAGAAATCAAAGCATCTCCGCTGTGGGGAGTAGTCAGGAGCATCTTCTGCCCATTGGGCTAAAGACCCGCATTCACATTTGTTCTTTAATTATCTGGCTCTGGGACCCCCCATGACTCCATCAGCCCCTCTATTACTTCTCTAAGGCCCACAGAGTCATGGATTTTGCGTGGTGGCACTATGCCAGCACAGGTGGTGATCTGGGCACAGCTGGCATAGGAGCAGAAAGGCCGGGGCAGCCACTCAAGGGTGCTCTGTGCTCCCCTGAGCCTGCCCCGGCGTCAGCAGTAGCCCTTCCCTTTTGCAGGTCCGCTACGACGATGAGGTGAAGCGGGTGGTGGCAGAGCCGGTGGAGCTGGCCCAGGAGTTCCGGAAGTTTGATCTGAACAGCCCCTGGGAGGCTTTCCCTGCCTTTCGCCAGCCTCCAGAGAGCCCCAAACTTGAGGCTGGAGACAAGAAACCCGAAGCAAAATAGCTTCTCACAAGAGCAGAGCCTGCCTTGTCACTGAACATTTCTGTAAATAAAATCATACCTGTACCTGCAGCTTCCTCTTTATTAGTCCCCATGAAAACCCGGGGAGCTTTGGGGGTCCTTTGTTCATTCTCTATGTCTGTGAGACATGGAGATTAATGGCAGCAGCTTGAAGCGAGCCAGCCGCGCACCCGGCGTCCAACAAGATCCAGTCTTGGGGCAGGCAGCCACGGGTCCAGACAAGATCTGGTTTGTTCTGGAGATGAGCCAGGTAGGGTACCGGCCCTGGCTAGTCAATTGGATCCTAGAACCCACCCTGGTCCAGGGCTTTGTCTAAGAGGACGGAGTAGTCCCGAGTTAGTAGTTTGGGCTGGTAAACTGCCTTGTTGAAGACCAAGGAGAAACATCCTGTCCCCCCCAATCCTTTCATTCTCCACAATGTGACAGGAGCCGTTGGCCTCACTTTAGGGAACTGAGCCCTCCCCTGGTCATGGGGCTTGCCATACCTCCAGGATGGCACTTTTGAGAGGCTGGGGAGGCCTGCCAGGCTTGAGGGGGGTGAGGAATCAAGTGTGGAGAGGCTATGGAAAGGGACTGGCTGGCCTAGGGGCACTCTAAAGGGACCGGCCACCTTAGGGGCACTCTAAAGGGACTGGCCACCTCAGGGGCACTCTGAAGGGACCGGCTGGCCCAGAGGCACTCTTGGAAGGGACCTGCTGGCCCAGGGGCACTCTGCAAAGGGACTGGCCAGCCCAGGGGTACTCTACAAAGGGACTGGCTGGCCCAGAGGCACTCTGTGAAGGGACCAGCTGGCCCAGGGGCACTCTACAAAGGGACTGGCCGGCCCAGAGGCACTCTGTGAAGGGACCGGCTGGCCCAGGGCCATTCTGTGAAGAGACCAGCCGGCTCAGGGGCACTCTGTGAAGGGACCAGCTGGCCCAGAGGCACTCTTGGAAGAGACCGGCTGGCCCAGGGGTACTCTAAAGGGACTGGCCGGCCCAGGGCCATTCTGTGAGGGGACCGGCTGGCCCAGAGGCACTCTTGGAAGGGACCTGCTGGCCTAGGGGCACTCTGTGAAGAGACCAGCAGGCCCAGAGGCACTCTAAAGCGACCAGCCAGCCCAGGGGCACTCTGTGAAGGGACCGGCTGGCCCAGGGGCACTCTGCAAAGGGACCGGCCGGCCCAGGGCCATTCTGTGAGGGGACCGGCCGGCCCAGGGGCACTCTTGGAAGGGACCGGCCGGCCCAGGGGCACTCTTGGAAGGGACCGGCCGGCCCAGGGGCACTCTTGGAAGGGACCGGCCGGCCCAGGGGCACTCTTGGAAGGGACCGGCCGGCCCAGGGGCACTCTTGGAAGGGACCGGCCGGCCCAGGGGCACTCTTGGAAGGGACCGGCCGGCCCAGGGGCACTCTTGGAAGGGACCGGCCGGCCCAGGGGCACTCTTGGAAGGGACCGGCCGGCCCAGGGGCACTCTTGGAAGGGACCGGCCGGCCCAGGGGCACTCTTGGAAGGGACCGGCCGGCCCAGGGGCACTCTTGGAAGGGACCGGCCGGCCCAGGGGCACTCTTGGAAGGGACCGGCCGGCCCAGGGGCACTCTTGGAAGGGACCGGCCGGCCCAGGGGCACTCTTGGAAGGGACCGGCCGGCCCAGGGGCACTCTTGGAAGGGACCGGCCGGCCCAGGGGCACTCTTGGAAGGGACCGGCCGGCCCAGGGGCACTCTTGGAAGGGACCGGCCGGCCCAGGGGCACTCTTGGAAGGGACCGGCCGGCCCAGGGGCACTCTTGGAAGGGACCGGCCGGCCCAGGGGCACTCTTGGAAGGGACCGGCCGGCCCAGGGGCACTCTTGGAAGGGACCGGCCGGCCCAGGGGCACTCTTGGAAGGGACCGGCCGGCCCAGGGGCACTCTTGGAAGGGACCGGCCGGCCCAGGGGCACTCTTGGAAGGGACCGGCCGGCCCAGGGGCACTCTTGGAAGGGACCGGCCGGCCCAGGGGCACTCTTGGAAGGGACCGGCCGGCCCAGGGGCACTCTTGGAAGGGACCGGCCGGCCCAGGGGCACTCTTGGAAGGGACCGGCCGGCCCAGGGGCACTCTTGGAAGGGACCGGCCGGCCCAGGGGCACTCTTGGAAGGGACCGGCCGGCCCAGGGGCACTCTTGGAAGAGACCGGCTGGCCCAGGGGTACTCTAAAGGGACCGGCTGGCCCAGGGCCATTCTGTGAAGAGACCGGCCGGCTCAGGGGCACTCTTGGAAGGGACCGGCTGGCCCAGGGGCATTCTGCGAACGGACCGGCTGGCCTAGAGGCACTCTGTGAAGGGACCGGCTGGCCCAGGGCCATTCTGTGAAGAGACCAGCCGGCTCAGGGGCACTCTGTGAAGGGACCAGCTGACCCAGAGGCACTCTTGGAAGAGACCGGCTGGCCCAGGGGCACTCTTGGAAGGGACCGGCCGGCCCAGGGGCACTCTTGGAAGGGACCGGCCGGCCCAGGGGCACTCTGTGAAGGGACCGGCTGGCCCAGGGCCATTCTGTGAAGAGACCGGCCGGCTCAGGGGCACTCTTGGAAGGGACCGGCCGGCCCAGGGGCATTCTGTGAAGGGACCGGCTGGCCCAGAGGCACTCTTGGAAGGGACTGGCTGGCCCAGGGGTACTCTACAAAGGGACTGGCTGGCCCAGGGCCATTCTGTGAAAAGACCGGCTGGCCCAGGGGCACTCTAAAGGGACCTGCCGGCCCAGGGGCACTCTACAAAGGGACTGGCCGGCCCAGAGGCACTCTGTGAAGGGACCGGCTGGCCCAGGGCCATTCTGTGAAGAGACCGGCCGGCCCAGGGGCACTCTTGGAAGGGACCGGCCGGCCCAGGGGCATTCTGTGAAGGGACCGGCTGGCCCAGAGGCACTCTTGGAAGGGACTGGCTGGCCCAGGGGTACTCTACAAAGGGACTGGCTGGCCCAGGGCCATTCTGTGAAAAGACCGGCTGGCCCAGGGGCACTCTAAAGGGACCTGCCGGCCCAGGGGCACTCTACAAAGGGACTGGCTGGCCCAGAGGCACTCTGTGAAGGGACCGGCTGGCCCAGGGCCATTCTGTGAAGAGACCGGCCGGCTCAGGGGCACTCTGTGAAGGGACCTGCCGGCCCAGGGGCACTCTTGGAAGAGACCGGCTGGCCCAGGGGCACTCTGAACTCTGAGCAGCCGAACTGGCCCCTCCGGGGACAGGCGATCTCGCTTGCTGAGGAAGTCCAGAGCGCTGGCTGTGACGCATAGAGCGAATACAAGAAGTGTGACGGGGTCACTGGAGCCAGCCACCAACATCGTAAGGGGGAAGAGTCGTGTTGCAACTATTTGCTACCAAACACCCTGTTTGTATTAGTGGGACACCCCAGCCAACTGGGCATAAGCCGAGGGAATTGGCCCCGGACGGGAGGGAAACAGCCCCGACTGCCAGAAAAGCTAATTCCTCCAGTTCGAGGATGTGAAGTGCCCCAGAGAGCCAGGGAGCCTCCAGCCAGCCCCACCCTGCTCTCCATTGGAGACAGATGGAGCGTGAGGAAGAGCTGGTTCCAGCGGAAAGTTGGAGCTGCGGCAGACGGGGGAGCCGGACAGCATCCTACGTGGCATGGCCCTGGATCTGCAGCTCCGCAGCTGGCTCTGGGCAGTCCTGTGCCTCCAGCTCCCTGTGGGGGCTGCATCCCGATGGCACCCAGGTTAGACCAAGGGACGGGCAGCAGGATGGCAGGGCCATCCCAGGGGGCAGGGGCCGGGGGCGGGGAGCAGGGTGCGGCTGGATGGGTGTGGGAAGTTGCTCACTCTTCCCTCCTCACTGCCCCTGTCCCAGACTCCAGACAATCCTGGACTACAAAGGGAGAACCCTGCAAGTCTCTGGCTCCGGCCCGGAGAGGTCTCCCTCAGCCTCAGAGGCCGGAAGGCCTCTGCTGAGCCGGACAGTTTTCCCTCTGAGGGCTGAGCCAGGAAGTAATGACCCAAAGGACTGCCCGTTGCCTTTGCCTGGAGCCAGAGTTTTCAGGCCCTCCTGCCAGTAGGGTACCAAGGGAGTCTGGGGCAATGGCCTCCCCTGTCAGGGGTATGAGATGGCTCTCTTCCCTGTCCTGGGCCTGGCCCCGTCCTCCCCACCCAGAAAGGATCCTCTGCCCCAACAAAGCCTGGAAAACGGATTCTTCAGTGGAAAAAGGCCCTGCGGGTGCCCAACAAGCTCCAGGCTGGGTGGATTGTGGGCTAGGATGGGACAGCCCTCCCAGAGGCAAGCCCAGGACTGGGCATGTTATGGGACTGGGCTAGGACTGAGCTGCCAGAAACAGGAGCTTGGAGGGGGGGCCCAGGAGGCAGCCAATGCAGACGCTCCATGTGTGTATCGGGCTCTTTCCCATGAGCAAGGGTGGAACCGTGGATTTATTTGGAGGCCAAAGACCGGGTTCGGAATTCCAATTCTGCCACTTATTATCCGAGGGACCCCGGCAAGTCACCTGCCCTCTGCTTCTCAGTTTTCTCACCTGTAACAAGAGGGGATCGGACTCCACAATCTCAGCTCCCTTCCTGGTCCAGACTCCCGATCCTGGGGTCTTTCAGGGCCCTGAAGCAGGGCAGCTAGTAGGCCAGGATGTTGGGGAGATGCCCAGCTTGTTCTATAGACAGGTGCTTAGAGCGAGGGCCGCGGCTAGGGAAGGGCCAGGAGGCCCTGAAACCTGTGTCTGGTTCCTCAGGAGGGCCTATGGACAGTGCTGGTGTGGGCCGTGTTCCCCTGGAGCCCGAGCCGCCGGACCTGATGTTTGAGGTCGCTGACCAAGGCCAGGACTTGCTGCCTGGGGATGGCGTGGGTGGAGGAAGGAGCTTAATTAAGGCCCGACATGGATGGGGAGGAATTCAGGGGGTCCCTGAGCCATGGGAGGCCCTAAGTCCTGGGAGACGTCACCTGCCCTAGGGGTCCCTGAGCCCTGGGAGATCTCACCCTGCCCCAGGGATCTCTAAACCCTGGAAGACCTCATGTGCCCAGGGGTTCTTGAGCCTTGCTCTGCCCAGGGCCCTAGCATAATTCAACCTTCTGTCCCGAGGTCCCCTCCCAGCTAAGCTGTAACTCCTCCTTGTCAAAGCCCTGCCTGCCCTGTTTCCCAAGACCCGCTCGGACCCTGTTTCATTCCTGGCACTAAGGCCCCGTTTGCCCCTGACTAGTCCGTCTTGTTGACTTCTCCCACTGTCCTCCCCTGAAATCCCACTTTCTCTTTAGTTCCTGTGGTCAGGGCTGGAGCTGGATGCTCTGGGACAGTTCCACCTCCAGGACGAGGAGCTGGCATCGACGCGCCCCGGCCGCCGGCTCGGCTTTTCCCTCCGGCATTGGGTCCCCGGCACCTTGGCGGGCACCGAGCAGCGGCTGGGGTACTGGCACCAGGCCGCCCCTCTGAGCCCCGCAGACTTCCAAGGGCTGCTGCTCACCGGCGTGTCCTGTGTCTATCGCCTCCACGCCGCCGGCGAGGGCGAAGAGAGGGCTCGTTGGGCCCAGCTCTTCTCTCGTGTGGCCCAGGAAGTGCTCCAGGACCTGTGCAAGGACCACTGCCCCCGGGGCCAGATCCCCTTGCTGAGTCCTTGGGCCTTCCCCGGTGACCCGGGACCCCAACAACGCTCCAGCCCCTGAGCCCTGGCACTGGGCAGTGGGCATCCCCTGCTTTCTGCCGGCTCACTCCCCTAGCTCACCCTCGGGGGCTCAGCTTCTCTCTCCGCTCTTGCCCCTTTCTCAGACCTGTAGTCCCGGGAAGCCCAGGGGGAATCACTGGGCCACTCGGGGCCTCAGCCTCCTCACCTGTAAAGTGAGAATTCTAATGTGCCTGTCAGCTCTAAATCCTGGTGTGTGTAAATATGGATACCTAGACATATACGTGTGTGTGTATATATAAAATCACTTACATAAACATGTCCATATCATATGCATGTATAGGTACATGTGCCCATGTAGACACACACACACACATTATTTCTATGGATGGAGGGGTCACAGAAATGAAAGGAGCAGCCCTTCCCAAGAGCCGTTACAGAGAGATCAGGAAACATGGTGAACCCACCTTGAGGGGGACATTAGGAGGGACCCGGCCTACTGGCAGAGCTAGGGATAGAAAAAGAAAACTTTTCCCGCCCCTCAACTTGACCTTGACTTTCAGTTCTACAGGTTGGCCATAAGCCCAACTCCCAATCCCGTAACTTACTGAAAAAAATGTTCAGCAATAAAATGAAGTGAAGAAGGTTTGGAGGAAGGAGCCAGGAAGCTGCTGCCTGTGCCTAAGAGCTACCCGGGAACAATGAGGGGGGACAGTGCTCTGGCTATCCCCGCCATCTTAACCAGAGACCAGCCCGCCCTCATGGGAGAGCCAAGTGCCAGTCAAGGCAATCTCTTCTTGTGGCTCAACTGGTTATTGCAAAGTCCTGGGTTAATTCACAGAGGTTGGACCCCCTAAGGAGGCAGGAACTGAGCTGTAATGGCGGTGGGGGAGGAAGGGGCTGGACTGATGTTCCTTTCAAGAATCTCAGATGGGATTCAAGCATTGGGAGGAGCGGAAAATGGACCACTGGGCTCTCCCAGCCTGCCCCCTCCTTCCTGCCCCCCAGACTCCCCACGACCTAGGCTCCAGAGCAACCCTGACTGTCTGGGCCAATCTTGCCTTAAAACACGGCCCATCTGCTCCCTGGTGATGGTCTGCCGGGGCCAGGGGTCATGTCAGTTCCTCCCGGTGCAGGTTCATCCATGTGGGAACAAGGCAGACATGGGGAAGCTCACCTCCTCCCTGGCCCTGACAAGGAATTAGGGTGGGCCCGGGGTTGGACGGTGGGTTCCTGAGGGGCCCTAACAACCCGGAAGGAGGGCGGGGACGGGGCCCACCCTCCCATGAGGATAGCTAAGGAGATTCACCAAGGAGAGTCCATGAGCAGCAAGGGGTGGGGAGAGAAGGTCTGGAGGGGAGTCGGGTGACAAGAGCCTCCCTCTGGGGAGAGGGCATGATTTCCCCCCAGGGAATCATGGGGAAGTCGAGGCAGACGGGAAGGGAAGGTGGGCACGGGGGCGGAGAAGGCCCCACCAGCATCTTTACTCCCTTTTCTTCCGTCAGGGACTGCCCACTCCAGCCCTCCGGCCTCCAGAACCAGCGTTCTCTCCTCCTTAGTCCCACTCCCTCCCCCGAAGAACCCCTCTTTCCCTCTCCGAGGCCCCGTCTGTAGATACCAGAGCAGAGTCTGGTTTTTTTCATGCTTGTCTAGCACCGTTCCCGGTGCTTAATAAATGCTTATTGGCGAAGTGATTTTCCCGGATTTCACGGTGTTGCCTTCTTCCCCTCTTCCTCCCCTCCCCTCTTCCTCCCCTCCTCCCCACCTAGGGGTGGAACCCGAGAGAGTTCTGGCTCGGCTCTTGGACTCCTCGGAGCCCCGCTTTATTGGCCCAGACCCGTCCAGTCGGTTCCTGCAGCACCTGCGGCCTTCCCGCTCGCCCCGAAGGCGGACGGAGCAGTTGGGCCCCTCCCCCACCCCGACCCTAAAGCCAGACCCGGCCGTCCGCGGCATGCACCCCTCCCCCTCCCGTCCCCCGGCTGCGTCCGCCGTGGCCCCCTGGGAGGCCGGCTCAGGGGCCGGCCGCGCCGTCGGGGTAGACCAGGAAGCCGGTGAAGGTGATGTACTTGCCGTGGTTGCTGTAGGCCCCGTAGCCCTCGTGCTGGTGGCTCTGGAGCCAGACCGTGTCCCCCGGCTTCAGGGCCAGCATCACGCTCTGGCTCTGCATCTCGCGCCTCCGCGAGGGGCTGTCGTCGTAAATCATGGCCTGGACCTCGTCGCGGTTCTTCATCAGCTTCACCGACAGCATCTTATGGGGCATCTTGCCGATGGTGAAGGAGAAGTAGTAGGCCCCGGGCAGGCGGCAGCGGAAGAGCCCGGCCGCCGCGTCGAAGTCCCCTCCGATGTTGACGAACTCCGTGTCGAAGGTGAGCGGCCGGTGGCGGGCGGCCGGGGCTTCGTCGATGCCCACCAGGCTCTCGGAGCGCGCGGCCGAGAAGGCGGAGCGGGGGTCGGGCTCGGCGGCCCCGGGGAGCTGGCCCGCCGGGCCCTGCCGGCTGTGGAAGTAGGAGGAGGTGTCCGGGTAGATGAGGTAGCCGCTGAAGGTGGTGCAGGGCCCCGCCGCCGAGCCGTACAGGGCGTACTGGGGGTCCCCGTGGAGCCGCAGCCAGACCGTGTCCCCGTAGTCCAGCTGCAGCATGGCGCTCTGGCTGGCCGCCTTGCGCTCGGGCCGCTGCTGCTCGTCGAAGGCCAGGGCTTGCACCTCGTTCCTGTTCCTCACCAGCATCACCGAGAGGCTCTTCTGGGGGTACTTGCCCACGGTGAAGGAGAAGTAGTAGGCCCCCGGAACTCGGCAGCGGAACGTGCCCGTGGCCGGGTCGAAGTCGCCTCCGATGTTAACGTAGACCTTGTCGAAGGTCACCGCCATCTCCGTGGTGCCCTCCAGACTGCTGGTCCGGGCCACGGAGAAGGCCGATCGCAGCTCGGAACCCGAACCCAGTGCCCAGCAGGCCACAGGGCCAAGCAGGCTCAGCAGAAACCCAGTGGGCAGCAGCGCCATGGCCCCTGCAAGGGAAGCGGAGGGAGGGGGCCCAATGAAGGCAAGCCCAGTTCCCCACACAGATCCTTCAGGATGGTCTGGCCAGCCTGGCTTCCAGGGAAAGGCAGAATGGCCCTCCATTCTGGGCCAGCCTTGGGGCTGGTGACTGGGGGAAGGAGTGCTAGGAGGGGCTGCAGAGAGGGGGAAAAAACTAGACTTGTAATAGGTGGGAGGAGATCTAGAAGCAATCCTTCCCTGGGCTGGGGAACTCATCTGTAAAATGAGCGCTTTCCACTAGATTACTTCTCGAGTCCCTTCCCACTCAGAGTCGGTGATGTCATCCCCTGTGAACAGGACTGGTGGGTAATAAGACTATTCAGCCCACCTACACCCCAATCCTGGCTCACATGTATTTGGTGCCTTATTGGCAGCCCAGGACCCACTTCTCAATTTAAAAACCATCATCCACTCTGAAGTCTGAACTTGCTGAGACCCTGAGATACAAAGGCCGGAGAAGCCGCTGATCGGCCAAAAGGAGCGATTTCTAGAATTTTTTCAACGGAGGAGCCCCTCAGATGGGACCACTTCGATTCGCCTACTTCTAAATCAGCCCTGACCACAGACAGAAAATCCAAGAGGATCCCAGGGAGCAGATATAATATAGCCACCCGAGATCCTTCTTGTCCTATATACACTGTATATACATATCTGTATACAGAGCAAGACATTCTGGGTAATGGATGGACCATGGAACCTGGGAGGAAGGCTGGTGAGAACTACAAAAATCACGCTTTGGGGGTGAAAGGAGACAGTGTCTTTAGTCACACTGGGCAGGAAGTCACTGTGTAGAGGGGGCTCTAGGCTTTATTCTGGAACCCAGGCTAGGGGCTGGCTCCGTGCTTGCTTGCCTGAAATCAGGCCCTTCCCTCTGGCTCCTAAGAAAGTTCAAAGGCCCAACAGGAGTTGAGTGGGACCTGGGAATAGGCTACAAGTGAGAACCTATCAGGAGCCCATCAGGAAAGAGAGCCCCAAACCCAGAGCAGATGGCAGTTGGTCCCCAGCTCTTACCTGTCCCCCCTAATCTCTGCTACTCTGATACTTGACTCTGCCCCCAAGGAGCCTCAATAGCTCTCCTCCCATCGCTCCTATCCTTCAGCCTCCATCACTTGCACAAGCTGCTCATTCCTCCCCTCCCACAGCCCCCCCAGCTCCCTTCTTGGTTCACCCCAGGCCCTTCCTCCCCCTCCCTCCCCCACTGCTTACTCTGCTTCTGTCCAGTCCAGCCCCAGATGAAGAGAAATGTTCACGTAGAAATTCCAGGAAGGATGGAGCTGGAGCAAATCCCAGAAGCTGCCGATTCAGACTCAGTTTCTCCTTTTGCACACTGGAGGGAAGACGGGTGGATCCGAGCGTCCGATGGGAAGCGGCCAGAGTGGTGGGACCCTTTGTGGAAATAGAGAAACGGACAAAAATCTCCCAAACTCAACAGTTTCACCCAAAGGAACAGGGAAACGGCTCAGCTCTGCCCAGCCCCTCCCCGTTCTATTTTTAGAGGATTCTGAGTGGGTAGAACCTTACAGATCAGACAGTCCAGCTCTTCATTTTATAAATGTGGAAGTGGGAAGGAAGGGAAATGACCTGTCCAAGGTAACTCGACTGGCTAGTGACAAAGCCAGGCCTAGAATAAGCAGGATCCCCCAAGATCCATTTCATTCCCTTCTGTGTCTTAGCTTCTTCCTGATCTCTCTTTTCACCTCCCCCACGTCCCAGCCTCCCGGCACCCTCTTCCCTTGTCCATGGTGCAGCTGGCTGGAGACCCTCCTCCATCCTCCATGCTATGTAGCAGCTTCTGGAGGAGCGGATGGGAGGGGGTGTGTGGAGGGGGGCGATGTGGAGGGGGTGTCATCACTCTCCCGCCTGCCCTTGGCCCCTCCATCCGCCAGCATTTCCACTCCCAAATTCGGAGCCCAGCCCCTCCCCCCGGGCTCAATGGGTGCTCCCCCCTCCTCCCTCCCCCCCCCCCCCGTCCCCCGCAGATGGGAGGCAGCTCTGGCCAGGGACTTAAAGGCTGTTCCCCTCCCTCCCCAGGTGGGGCCTGAAATCATAAAGGAGAGAAAACTGGGACAGGGACAGAGAGCAGCTCGCAGAGGTAACGGCGAGAAGCGGCAAATGCAGCGAGCTCCGGCCGGGGGAGAAAGCCCCCGCCCCCTCCAAGTGTGGCCCCGGGCCCCGCTCGGACCCCAGCCCCACCCCTCCTGCAGGGGTGCCCCCGCGGTCCCCCCCCCCCGCGGGACCCGCCGCCTCCCGCTACCTGTGTGTGCACCGTGGAGCCGAGCCCCCCCTAAATGCGCCCCCCCGGGAACAGCCCCCTCCAGGGCGGAGCCCCCCCCCCCGGGGAGAGGACCTCGGGGGCCCTGCCCTCCCCTCCCGCCCCGCCCCTTTCCACCCGCCAACAAGCCCTCGGTCCCCTCCGCGGTCCCGGAAAGGGCTCCTAAGGAGGAAGCCCCCCGGGCTCCGGCCGCGCTCACCTGGCCGTGCCCCGGCGCTCCCGCGATCCCCCGAGCGGAGCCGGCTCCGGGCTGCGCACTGCCAGCCGGGACAGCACCGAGGACAGCGAGCGGCGGAGCGCTGCGGTGGCTGGCGACTGCGGGCGGGCCGGCGGGGAGCCGGAGGGGCGGGGGCCGGAGGACACGCGGGGAGGGGGAGCGCGGGGGGCGCTCGGGGCTGGGGGGGCCGGGGACAGATGGAGGGAGGGAGGGAGGGAGGAGCGGGAGAGGAGGCGCAACTGCAGGTGGGCGAGGAAGGGAAATGAAGGAGAGGGAAATGAAAGGAAGAGGGAAAGGGGTTGTGGAGTGTGTGTGTGTGTGTGTATCTGTCTCTGTGTGTCTCTGTATGTGTGTGTGTGTGTCCTGTGTCTGTGTCAGTGTGTGTATGTGTCTCTGTGTGTGGCTGTGTGTGTCTGTGTGTGTATCTCTGTATGTGTATGTGTGTCTGTGTCTGTGTTTGGGCACACAGCCACACAGCGGCTGTGTTCACTGTCGAATGAATAAAGCACCCCCTGCATCCTTGACACAGCTTCATGGGGACCTCTCTGGGCCTATCTGGGGGGACGCAGGACCCCTGCAGGGCTGCCACTGGCCGCTGTAGAAATGTCACTGTGTCAGTTGTCAGCAAAAAGGAGGGTGGGAGTCATTGTCCTTAGGCATGCCCAAGGGGAGGGGAGGCAGGCTGGCCCTTTGGTGAGAGCGAGGGTGACAGATACCCGCTGAGCTACTCAGGGGCCCAGTGGTACCAGGAAGGAACTCCAGAGTCCCTGGGGTCTTCCATTCTTCTCAAAGGCATCAGGCGTGTGTGGGGACAAACTCCAAGAACCATAGAGGGGCTGGGATCTGTGACAGGCAGAAGAGGCTTCTGGCCTTCAGGGGAACTTTTAAGTCTCCAAGGATCAACGTGTAGACATGAGCAAAAGAAAGGGAGGACACCAGAGGGAAAGCGGCTGGGGAGTCAGCTGGGAGGGTCCTGGGGGCTTCAGGAGACAAGGATTACGGGGGACACTTTGGGTCATGCTTCCTTGAACTTGCGGGATCATCACAACCTCCCTCCAAAGAGCGATTTCCCATCCTACACCACCCCAGAAACTTTCACTGACATTACCGCAAGGAACACTGGGTTCTCTGAGGGAAGCCTGGGCCACTGGGACGTGAGCCCTCAGGCCGAAAAGGCTTCGGGTAGAGCGCCTGGGTGCCCTGAGGACCATTCTGCTTCAGGTCAGAACCTTCCTACCTGGATGAGCACAGGGCAGGCTATGGATTTTTCAGCCACCTCAGCTTTCTGCTAAATCACAAAAGGGTTGCAATCTGCATTGGTGGATAGCATGCCCATACGGACCAGACTCAGATTGGAAGTACCGAAATCATAAGGAAATTGAAGGTGGAGGCGTGGAGTACCTTGCCAAAGGTCAAAGGGAGGTAAGGGGCTAAGCTAAAACTCGGTTCTCCTGGATGACGGTGAGATCCATTGAAGGCTCAAGATGGGGGCAAAGAAGCTCTTCGGTGGAGAGGGGACAAGAAGGAGGGCAGCAGATCTGAGGGAATGGGAAAAGAAAGGTTGCCATGGTTTAATCCCCATAGCATCACCGGTGTCCCTCACCAGCTCCTAACCTTGGTATCATCCTCAACCCCTGACTTGTCCTCAGGCCACGGATCCAACAGCATCTTTCCTCTCCATCCCCTTTTCTGGTGCAGACCCTCATCCCCTCACCTCCCAATTTTTTTTGCTCTCTGCCTCGAGTCTCTCCCCCTCCGATCCACCTTCCGCATGGCCAATAGGTCTGATCATGTCACATCCCACCACCAGCATCCCTGCTCCTTCATTCAAAAAGCTGCACTAGGTCCTTATTACCTCCTGGCTCAAATAGCAAATGTTTGGCCCTTCACAATCTGATCCCTTCCTCTCTTTCTCCTCCCTCCTCTAATCTAACTATAATGTTCCTTGAATATAACATTTCATCTCCCTCCTGACTGTTCACTACCTGTCTCACTGGAACTCTTCCTTCCTTGCCTCCACCTCCAGCTTCACTGGCTCCAATCTCACTTTCTACAGTCTCCTCTCTAACCCCACAATGCCTTGCCTCTGACATGCTCTCTCACTGGTGTAACATAGATCCTGAATGTCCATTTTTTGCACGTTGTCTCCCCGAATTAGATGGGAGCTTCTTGAGGGCAGAGGGTGTATTTTCTTTCTAGCTTTTCTTTGTAGCCCCAGGGATTAGAACAGTGTCTGGCTACATAGTTAAATGCTCATTTAATGTTTCTTCCTCACAAATCTGAAGAGGCACAGACAGATTAAGATGGGGCAAAAGAGAAACTTCTTGGCCACATGAAGGGATCATCCTGGATTTCTCTGTAGGAGAGAGAGAGACAGAGACAGACAGACAGAGAAACAGATGGAGACACACACACACACACACACACATACACACACATACACACACACAGAGAAAACGAGAGAGAGAACGAGAATGAGAGAAAGTGAGAGAACGAGAGAGAACAAAAGAAAAAAGAGAGAAAGAGAGAATGAGAGAGAGAAAACAAGAAAGAAAATGAGAGAATAAAAGAGAGAGGGAGAGGGAGAGAAGTCAGATCCATCAGGAGCAGGATTCAAAGCAAGACAGAATTAAGTAATAATATATTTACAAATATAAACAAGAAGAATTTTAGGGGGAGAGGTAAGTAGAAAAAAAGAGAGACAGACCCAGCTATAGACAGTTGCCCTAAAGAAGCTGGAGGTTCTATGAGTTAAGTAAGAAACAAATGACAAAAAGTTACACTTAGATAATCTCTGTTGGAAAGGATCTTAGAAATAATTGATTCCAACCTCTCATGGGCTCCCTGTAGGAATTCTCTCTATGGGATCTCTGAAAGGAGGGGGCGGTTTGGTTACTTAGGCTCTGCCCAAATAGCTTTTTTTGATGGAAGCTGGAGGAGATGGATGGTGGAGACAAGGTAGGGAGGGTCAGTGCTCAGTGGAAAGGCTGGAGTCCCTCCAAACAGTATAATTAAATCCCAGCAGGATCCTGCCTTGGGGTTCTGAGCCATGTGGTCCTTTTTCTTCTCTGTAACAATGAGTTTCTCCAGGGAAAGGAAATCAGGACAGAAGGGAATGGGTCAAGGGTGAGAGGATTTCCAGTTATGGAATATATTGAGACCTTCTGGAGGGTCAAAGTGCCAGGCCAGGGGAGGGCAATTAAAACCCAAGGGAAGAGTCCTTTTTTTAAGGGAGTGGAGTGTCAAAGTCAGAAGTTATAGTGAAGTAGTTTCTAGGAAGGATGAGACACTTATCAGACTTGTCAAAATCTACCCTGTCTTAAAAAGATGGAGCCTAATATAAGACCAATATAATACTGACCCGGCTGACTATGGGTCAGGATCTAGACGAAGATCCCTTGTCAAGCACCGAAAAAGAATCAAGAATGATTCGAATCTAATTCCTTATACCTTCTCACAGAAGACAATTGTGACTTCGTAATTTTTCTCTTGGTTATTTTGAAATCAAGTAGGTATTATGGTAGAGAGGTAGGGTTTACCATGAGAAAGATCTGGGTTCAAGTGCCATCTCTGTTGCTTATATTGTCTGTATAATTCTGAGCAAATCACTTAACCTCTCAATGTTCCACACAACTAAGATTGTAAATTACAGGGGAGTTATGTTCTGTACAGGCTACGTCTATAACCTCAACTAGACCCTCCCTGCCGCAAGGCAATGCTACTATATTTCCTTTATCAAGTCATTCTCCCACTCTCTTCCAAACCTTCTCATCCTTCCCCAAATCTCTCCCTACCCTCTTAGCAGAGAACCTCTCCTGATATTTTACAGAAAAAAAAATGGAGGCCATTTACTCTCCTCTCTTTTTCATTTCTCTTCCTTCTCTCCCCTTTCACATGAAGCAGCCTTACTCCTTACCAAGATTAACCCCTTTATCTGTTCAAGGGATCCCATTCCATCCTATCTCTTGCAACAGATTGTTCCCTCTGTCATTGCCATTCTCACTTCTCTTTAATGTCTGTCTATGAACGTGCTCATGTGACCTCTCTTCCTCAAAAAACAAAACAAAACAAACAAACAAACAAACAAAAAAAAAAACCTTACCGGATTCTTCCCTGCTAACTATCGTCCTAGATCTGTTCTGCTCTTTGTGGCTGAACTCCTTAAAAAAAACCTGTCTACACTTGTGATGGAGAGAGCCATCTACATGCAGAAAAAGGTCTGTGGCACTGAATGTGGGTCACAACATAGTATTTACATCTTTTTGTTGTCGATTGCTTGCTCCCCCCCCTTTTCATTTTTTCCCTTTTTGATCTTTTTTTTTTTTTTTCCTTGTGTAGCATGATAACTGTGGGAATATGTCTATAGAAGAATTGCACATGTTTAACCTATATTGGATCACTTGCTATCTAGGGGAGGGGATTGGAGGAAGGGAAAGAGAACAATTTGCAACATGAGGCTTTGCAAGGGTGAATGTTGAGAATTATCTTTGAATGTATTTTGAAAATTAAAAGCTATCATTTAAAAAAAAGAAACAAAAAGAAGAAACCGTCCACAGTGAGTGGTTCCAATTATTTCCTCTCCCCTCCTTTTAACTCCTTTAATCCAGCTTCTGGCCTTATCATTCCACCAGATCTGCTCTCTCCCAAGTTATCAACAATCGCTTAGCTGATACATCCAATGGTTTTTTCCTCAGTCTTCATTCTCCTTCAGTCTCCTGACACTATTGATCCCTCTTTACTCCTTGATATTCTCTCCCTTCCAGGTTTTCTGGACATTTTCCTTGTTCTCCTATCTCTCTGTTGCCAGAGTCTCTCTTCAATCATTCCCTCTAATCAGAGGTGATCCACAGAGTTCTGTCCTGGGCCTTTTTTTCTTCTCCCTTTATATAACTTCACATGATCTCATCAGCTCCCATTTATTTAATTACCATCTCTATGCTGATGTTTCTCAAACCCAACTTTCCTGCCCCAAAACATTTCTGCCGATTTCCAGCCTTGCATCTCCAATAACTTTTCATATATCTCCACTGGACATCCAGTGGACATCTTAAACTCAAACACATACAAAACTTAACTCCTTACTTTTCTCTCTAAACTTCTCATTCATTGTACACAGCAACAGGAGGATTGTGCAAGGATCAGCTATGATAGACTTGACTCTTTTCATCAGTTCAGCGATCCAAGGCAATTTCAATAAACTTTGGATGGAAAACACCATCCACATCCAGAGAGAGAACTATGGAGACTCATGCAGATCAAAGTATAACATTTTCACCTTTTTTCTTCTTGGTTTTTTTTCCCCCATGGTCTTTCTCCTTTCTGATTTTTCTCTCTTGACATGACACATGGGGAAATATGTTAAAACAAAAAAAGAGAATGTATATGTATAACCTAAAAAAAAAAAAAACTAAGAAAACCTTTTAAAAATGAAAAAATTATTAACTACTTCCTGACCTCTCCTATTACTATAGAAAGCAACACACTCCTTCTAGTCCCAGGCTCAAAAACTAGGAATCATCCTGGACTCCTCACCCTCTCTTATTACCACCCCCATATTCAAGTTAGTGCCCAAGTCTATTGATTTTACCTCTGCAACATCTCCCAAAATATGCTCCCTTCTCCTCTGATCTTGCCCTCACTAGTGTAGACCCTCATCCTCCTGGACTGTTGCAATAGCTACTGGTGGGTCTGCCTGCCTCAAGTCCCTCCCCACTCCAATTCATTCTCCATTCCACCACTAAAGTGATTTTCCTAAAATTTAGGTCCGATTGTCACCTTTCTTCTCTCCCATAAACTTTAGTGGGTCCCTATCACCTCCAGGGTTAAGCACAATATACATCATCACAGCCCTCTCCTCCGTTTCCAGATTTTTATACCTTACTCCCCAAAGACCTGGCCTCCTGGCTTTTCAAGGAACAAGACATTGCATCTCTTAGCTCTGGCTCTTCCCCACACTTGGAACGATCTCTATTCCTTTCGATCCAGTGGCTCCCCAGCTTCCTTGAAGTCTCAACTAAGATTCCATCTCTCACATGAAGCCTGTTCCAACCCCTCTTATTGCTAAGACCTTCTCTCTCTGAATTATACATTTATTCTGTACTCTATGTTGGCTTGTTCTCTCTCCTATTGAAGTCCTCAAAGGGACTGTTGACTCTTATCTCCAGCCTGTAACACAGTACACACTAAGCACTTAATTTAATAAATATATGTATTAATATATTAATGTTATATTAATATTATACAATATATAACAGAATGTGTAATAATATTAATATGTATTTAATATGTAATAGGTTTATCGACTAACTAGTAAAATCACAGACACACACAGAAGGCATGTCTTGTATTGCTGAAAAGTAAGAATTCTTAAAAACTTAAGGGATTTAATTAAGTGTCCTGGATCTTAAAAGGCAGTTCTAAGGAAGAATGGTAGGAGTTAGAAGCCAGTAGGAGGAGCCAATGAGTCAACAGCAGAATGGTGAAGAGGTGGAATCTTGGGGTCACTAGCCATTCCCTTCCAGAAAACCCTTTTTTTACCCCATCTGTTAGAGAGTAGCTTTCTTGTACCTCAGGGGGCTTTATGGGTAATAGGAAACATATTGGTCTTAGAATAAGGTGAGACCTGGGTGGAATACTAGGTCCACAACTCTCTTTGATTGTCTCCCCATCGGTAAAATGGGCTACTAACTATCATAGCCTTTTGTAGTGAGGCTCAAATGAAATAAAGTATATAGTGTGTTCCAAAAAAATTGTAGCTTAAACTTTTAAACATAAAATCATTTTGAAGTCAATGTGCTAAGATTTTTAGAATACATTGTATAAAATTTTTTTGTAAATGTGAATGTGTTATTAAGTGTTTGGGGTCTCTGTAGAGAACACAGTATCCTTAAGGAGGGTTGAGGAAGAGGTTACTATTTATGATAGGGATTTTCTCTCTCTCTCTCTCTCTCTTTTAATATCATGAACTTGAAAGTCTATAGACAACTCGGGAGTCCTATTCAAAATAATATTTTTAAATGCACAAAATCAAATACATAGGATTGCAAAGGAAACTAATTATATTGAAACAATAATGAAAAGATTATTTTTTTAAGTCTCAAAATAATGAAAACTAAGGTACTTGATTTCCCAGACTCATAAGTATCTAAGGTCACAATTGAGCTCATCTGAGTCTAAGCCCAGAGCACTGTCTGCTGCCTCTGAAGTTAGGTTCTGAAATGTGTCCCTAAGTTCTCCAACCTCTGATCTTTAGTGTCTGCTCTAGGATTTATCTTTTTTGCCCTTCTCCCTTCCTTCAGTCAGTGTTATAATGAGCACATGTGATGAGGTCGTCCCTAGAAACGTGGCATAGCCCGAAAACATTCCATTCCTTTGGCTGCCTTCTCCTGGCTGGAGTCGATTCCAGTGAAGGATTCTCTCCCATCTACCATGTTTCTGATTCCCACTGACTTTTTAGACCCAAGAGTGGGAAAACCAAAAGGTGAATGTGATGGTGGGGTTCATAGTTGTCTTCAGATCCTTGTGGATCCTTCCAGGAAATGTTTCCCCCTCCCCTGCCTCCCTTCCTCTAGATCCCAGTTAAAACAGCCAAACCTTCCCTCGCTCTCGTTCCTGGAATGTTGGCCACGCATCTCCCTGTTCCTGCCTCTCTGGGATGCCTTCAGGATCTTTGATCTTTAATTTCCCAATCTGGCACTATTAACAAGCATTCCTCTTAAGGGTTGCAGTTGATTCCAGGACAGTTGCAATTTAACACAAATTTTAAGAAATGTTTATCAGTCCCAGACCTAGAGTCAGAATGCCTGGGAATTGAAATGGACTTTTACTCAAGGCAAAGTGGGTCCTTGTTGCCATTATCACCACAGGATCCTGATCGATATAGGGACAGTGTTCCATTTGGGGAATACCTAAACCCCAACTGGAAGCCCTTCCTCAGTCATTTAGTATGTACGTCAGTAGTATTTTTGTCCAGTTTTCACTCTTATCACTTTCTATTCTTGCCTAGAGACATGCTGGTTATTTTTGCCTCAGGGCTATGTAATCTTTTTTAAAAAATTATATTTTTTAGGCTATATAGTCAAGGTTACTGGTCTATATTTCTTACAGCAGAGATTTTAAAATTATTTTTTTTCATCATGGATCCCTGTTTTTAAATGCATACAATAAAATACTCAGGACAGTAAACTTATACTGGAAGCACTTATATTTAAATAGTTAACATTTTAAAAATACAGAATCCTTGCTGAGAACACTTATGTAAGTAGGAGCACTATAACCCTTCTCTGCTTTCTCAAATTAGGTTAGGTTTTCATTCAAAGGTATTAAAACTATTCTTAACATTTAATTGGCTCAGGGGACTAAAGTCTCAGGCTACTGATATCACTTCTTGGCCACTTGAGAACAAAATGACAAGGAGCTGGGTGCTCTGCTGCCCAGCTGGAAACCAGGCTAGCTCAGGCAAAGGAGCTTAGCTCAGCAACTCGAGGTGTCCTTAGGAGCCACTCTTGTCTTTCTTTCTCATACTGTGGCTAAATAAATCTCCTTTTGGTAATCGTTGATTCCCCCCCACCCCATTTCATTATCTGACATAAATGACTTGGATGTCAGCTTGAGTCAAGCACAGCCTCAAATAACTCTGCTTAGAGGTAAAGATTAAATTAATCATTTATTAAGCATCTAGAGTGCTAGGGATTTTGTTAGATTACTGAGGATTCAAAGACAAACATGAGATCGTCCCTGACCTCAAGGAGATTACATTCTATAGGAGAGAGCATTACACATATAGGTATACACAACTATAGCTGTTCAGTCATTTCTGACTAGTGACCCCATGGTGGGGTGGGGGGTAGGGGAGGATTTTCTTGGCAAAGATACTGGAGTTGGTTTGCCATTTCCTTCTCTATTTTACTTTGAGGAAAACTGGGTTAAGTCAATTGCCCAGAGTTACATAGCTGGTTTCTGAGGCCAGATTTAAATCTAGGAAGATGAATCTTCCTGACTTCAGATATGGCACTCTATCTATTTTGCCATCTAGAAGGTAATTTTAAGAAAGAGATATGAGAAGCTGGGATAGACCTAGCTAGACTTCAAGGAGGAGGTGACTATGTGGGATAGACCAAGCAAGACTTCAAGGAGGTGACTATGTTAAGTCACAATTTAGTGAACTAAGCTTTGGGGAAAACAAGCAATTTTAAGAATCTAAATTGACAATGGTTTCAGACATGGGGACAGTCTCTTCAAAGGCATGGAGATGGAAGATGTCATATGTGAGGATCAGAAAGGCTGCCAGTTTGGTTGGATGGAACGATATGTGATAAAGGGACAGAAAACTAAAAGTAGCCAGGGCAGTAAAGGACTTAAATGTCAAATGATTTGAATTTGATTCTAGAGTAAGGGATTTTAATCATTTGTCTCTTGGATCTCTCTGGCAGTTTAGTGAAAACATACTATTGGACCCCTTCTCAAAATATTTTAAAATGCATAAAATACGTAATTTCAATTATACTTAGTTATCAACACATATATGTATGTATATACATATACACATAATACAGATATACATACATACACACACAAAGATAGTTCATTGACTCCAGGTTAAGAACCCTTTATTCTAAAGGTAATAGGGGGCCATTGGAGTTTACTGTACAAGGAAGTATATTGTCAGGAATGGGCTCTATGAATATTACTCAGTTGCAGTCTTAAGTTAGCACACAATCTATGGTAGGACAGGTCATAGTAGACATTGTGTTCTTTGTCCTCTCTCAGGTTTCTTCTTAAAAGAAAATGCCAATGTTACAAGGAAAGCTTCCTTCATAAGAAACCATTGTTGGACTTGTAATTTACTAAATGCTAGATTGTAGAGGAAATAAGATAGGAGAGAGAAAATTAAAGGAGATGTTACTGTAGTTTACGTGGCTGACCCAGTTTCCCAAAAATTGATGGAAGTGGTCAAAAGAAAACCCAAATAATTATAAAGATTGATGATCTTTATTGAGGTGATTAATGCCCAGCTGTGGGGGTGAAAGAGGGAGAAGGGGAAAAAGGTATAGGGAAGAGAAAAGGGATAGAGTGAATAAGAGGAGAGCGAGGGACTGAGCTGAAGAGATGAGAAAAAGAGAGGGGAAAGATTTTATTTGTAAATATCATAAACATATTATCTTTTGTCTATGATTTGTTGATACAAATTTTACATGGTAAAAGACAAATACAGATCCCCAGCATTCCACTGAAGATCTCCTTTAAACTGCCAGACCACCAGTGACCACTTGACCAGTTTCAAATTCACCTAAATTCTATTGTTCAGTTCCAAGCTTCTTAAAATTATTATTATTTTTTAAATCTGTAAGCTTAATTTGTATTTCTATATACCTGGATTCATGTGAAAAAAACTTGGATGAAAAGGGTTTGTGAGTATAAAGTTTTAAGAAATCCTGGTTTAGCTCACATCTGTTTTTCATATGGAAAGTATAAGATACTATTATCAGAGTTTACTAAAATTTCAGTAAACCGTATCCACAGCACTGCCCTGATCTGCCATTTCTCTTGTCAAAAAGAGAAATGAAATTAATTGTCATCACCCGTCCTACACTGGCCACTTGTGACTCAGTTTCCTTCTTACTATTAGGGTCTAGAACTTTGTCATCAATTGAAGTTACCTCCAATGGCCAGCAGAACCCATTTTCTCTTAAAAATTAGGAAAACATCTGCCCCTTTCCAGTTCTATAGCACCTCTCGTTCTCCAGACCCTTTCGAAGGTCACTAACAATGGCTGATGGCCGTTTTGGATTTTGTCCTTTCCAGTTCTAAAGCCATTCTCCATAGCAGAGAAAATATAATTTATACAGATCAGTTCTGTATGGTTCTGACTGGTGTGAATTATCACCGGTTAACCTACTCATAGCAGTCCCATTTCTTCCTTGACTTTCCTTTGTTTCAACATAACTCAAAATCACACACATCTTTTTGTCCTAAGCATTCCTTGCCAGACTTAACACAGTTTTTTAGCATACCTAATGGTCTTTTAAATTTTACATTTGCATTCGTAATCTGTTTAGCTATTTTCTATACCTACCTTGAAAAATCTGAGTTGAAAGGTGAATTCCTATGGATTCATAAGATCATCCAGTTCTACAAATCCAATTTCTTCTCTGTCAGAATTGCTTCTTTTGTCACATTTCATTCTTTAGTTTCCCATATCTAAGTAGTCAATTTTCCTCATGGAACTTTAGTCAATGGAATCCTAACTTTCTTCTGAACCTTTGCAATCCACACTCCTTAAATTTAGAATGCATTTAAAGTATTTTTCTTTATTACAAATTTATGTAAAGGAAAACTTACACCTTCCCTTAAGGTTCTTAGAAGACATTCCCATCCTAGCACTCAGATGCAGAGTATAATTCCCTCTTGTTGGTCATGCTATTTAAGGCAGAAAGCTCTAGCTGATGTATCAATAAGTTCCTCGTGATATATGTATTACAATACCATGCCCTTGTGTCAGACCTGGCATCTCATGACCTCATCCATTTACTCTTTCTGTCCAAATGGTCTGTAGTAGACTATGACGACAAAGATTTTTTCCCCCTCCCTCTACTACTGATCTTCCCTCAATGCTGTCCACCGTCCCTTGATTTTTACACTCCTGACAAATAGAATTACTGACATGGCATGTTCCTATATTAGTAGCTTTAACTTTACTTTAATAACTTTGCAAAATATAAATACTACAGACATCAAAAAAAAAAGATTTAAAATATGCTACAAATTTATAAAAATACTTATTTAATGATAAAGTATAAACCAGAAATCCCACACGCAAAGCAGAATGACAGGATGTCCCATCTTGTTTAAATCAATTACTTGAAATTCACAAAACTAAATAGAAATATGAATAATCAGACTTTCAAATGACTTTTGCTAGCTTATAGCATTTTTACTTCTGAAGTTATTCAGACTTAAAAAAGTTGTCTTTTAGAACACCAAATATTAAGACTATTTCCCTCCAACCCACTAATCTTTTTTCTTGAATAATGTATATTCATTGAGAAGCATATTCCAAAGACGTTTCATTTCAAGCCTCAGTGATACACTTATGAGGACCAATTTTACTTTCTTGTGTAGGCAGTTCTAGTTTTATTTTGCCTAGTGACCCAAATAGACACTTGTACAGTGATATTCAAGGTTATAAGTTTTACTTATTATTAATGGTTCCTTTCTTGAATTTCATCTTCTGAAAGCTATTCAATTATCTTCTAAAACACAGATATTCTCTGTTGTAGCTAGCTTCATGGTTATGTATATTAAAGACAATTTTCTTTCTCCCTCATTATAATTTCATAACCGCAATAGCATCTGAAGTTGGGCTTTGTTCTCTCATCTTCTCTATCCCAATCGACTCGTGATTTCATAGCCCTCAAATGGCTCTCATCACCAGACAACCAGCCCATCATGACAGGGAGAGTTTATCAATGATAATGCTGAAATGACTTAAGGCTAAAACATGACCTTTGTGCATTGTCTAGACTCCCAAACAGAAAGAAAGCTGGACAATACTGTTGCTCTGTAGAACTCAGTTTAACCTGAACTATACCCTTATGCTCCCTGGACTCTATTCTCCCTCAGGAATGGCAAAGAGCCATATTTGGTTTTCTGTAATGGTCAAATCAATTCTGTAGATTGTCCCACTACTTAAACAGCAGCATCTAGCAGTTTTCAGCCTTGCACTGCCAATGAAAAACCGTAGCTAAGCCCAGAATTGTGCCAGCAGATTTTTGGGTGTAGCTCATTATCCTATTCAGATATATCAATGTATGTTGTGCTAAAATGGTCCGTTATTCTTTAAAACAAAAATAAAAAATCCACACACAAAAACCTCTGCATTTACATTGTAGTTAGCAGAATTCATGTTTTCTGAAAGACTCTGATTTTTCAAAGTTATCGTACAACTTCCTGCAAGATTCAGATGCCTAAATGCTTAAGATGCTGGAGCTCGCTTCATAAAATAGTACATACCATTTATGTAATCACATTTTAGAATGCTGGGAAGATAAAGGCAAAAACTTTTTCATAAGATAGCAAAATCTAGATGCCCTCTAGTGGAAGACAAAAGGCTACAGTTAGCTTGCTCCTAAAGCCAAGAGCATTTTTTTTTGGGGGGTTCAGCAATGATCCAATAAATTTTTCAGACATGTGACTTCACTGGTAAGAGCAAGTTTTCTTTAGTGAATTGTTCTGAATCTTTTAAACATAATAAAAAAAAAAAAAAAGAAAATGAGTTAAAGTTTCTTAGAATTTTATTTTTGTTTCCTTCTAAAATGTTTTTTGTTTTGTAAATTCCTGTAACACACTTAGTTGTGGGTCACATCGTGCCAGGTTATTGATGCTTTGGCTAAAAAAAATCTTGGTAGTAGAGAATAAAATTTACATTATCAGACCCAATATTACAAAAATCTTTTTTAAGAGTGTCATGAGGAATTAAAACTAAACCACTCCCACCCTCCTTTAAACAAAATGGGGGAAGGGAATAGAAGAAAAAATTTAAAAATCATGTACAGTTCGAATTATAATGCACTGTTGGATATGGCAAGGACGCAGCTCGTAGAGAAGACCAAGGACAGGACCTTAGTCTTTTTCTAATTTGTGTTTTCTACTTTATAGGGTTTGTTGTGGAGCTTATAGGGAAGGAGGGTTGAAGTCATTACAAAGTCAGCTTTCTTGTACTTCATTTTGGTTAAATGAATTTAAAAATAATCTTTGCTATTGTTAACATGTCCCTCTCAAATCTCACTTCTATTTCCACTGAGTTGTGCAGAATGAGGGATCGGGCCAGAGAAACATAGTTATTTAGAGCCCTATACCAGGATGTAGGCTCTGCAGGGATCCTACTGTTTCCTCAGACAGAGTCCACAAGAGGAGAGTAATTATTCATCTCCTACAAAGTTGCTTTATTAATTTTTCTGAAGTTTCACAAGTTGTTTCTATTCCTGTTTGGAATTTAATGATTCTTCATTCTTAAAAAGTTTAAGATTGAGGCCTAAACACCAGAATAATCTGCCCATTCCTCTAGAAAAGTGCAATTTTGCTTTATGTAAATCATATTTAAACCCAAAGCAAAAACTGCCCATTTCAGGAAAAACAATCACTGGGGAATCTGAACAATAAAGCAGCTTGCATTGGGAAATGAACAAAACAGGCAGACACCAAACACCTCCATTTTCCCAAGATTAAATGATTATTAAAAAAAAGCGCACCACATTGTATAGAAATCAACATTCTCTCCCATAATTCTGTCCATCTGGGACTACAGAAATGTCATTGCCCCTGCCCCACATCTTCAAATCAACATCCTCAGGTCACAAGAGTAAGTCTTCCCAAATGGGACCTTCCGGAAAAACAAGCTATTTCCACGACTCATGTTTCCCTAGAAAAAAAAAAATCAAACAGATAAAATTTATAGTGAAGGACATGACATCAGTAAATCCAATCAGCAAAATGAGCAAAGATACAACAGATGTCCTGGAAATGCAACTAAATGTTTAGCAGATACAAAGTCTCCACTCCCACAGAACAAAAAGCTACACTCTGATTAAGGGTGACAAACCAAATACAAAGGAAATGCCATTGCACCTAGGAGGGAGGGTGAGAAGAGGTTCTTCCCAGCCTTTATAACGATGTCACAAGGGCACAGGACAATTTTGCACCCCCTGGACTCCCTTCTTTACAGGCCTAGCCCAACATCTTCCTCTGGAGTTTGCTCGATTTCCCAGTCCATTTGGAGGAAGTATAAGAGAAGTGGCCACAGAGATAAGGGAGGGCCTCCACTCTTACTTTTCTACCTGGGGGCCGGAGGATGGATTGAGAGAGAAGAGAGTACAACTACAATAATAAACTCTCTCTCCTTAAACTGGGGATAATATGAACACCATTTGCTGCTAAATGCAGGGAGGAAGTACAATCCCTGAGAGTAGGTGTAAAAAATTATTCTGAAGGCTATTTCAGTAAAAACATTGTAGCCGTTAATTCTCAGAGGAGGTCACTGGATTTCTGTCCTGGGACACGGCAATCTCAGTGGGACTGGTTGCCTCTATTCATTTTTATAGACTTGAGCTTTGAGAAGGCCTGCCTCTTGTATGTATCGCAACTGCCACAAAATAATGTAACAAAGAACTTTATCTCCTTTCTTCCTTACTCTGTCTCTTATAAATATTCAAAAACAATTGTGGTGAGACAATTCGTTGCTTTTTATAATAAGCCTGATGCTTAATGGTGGCCCCTATTATAGCTAGGCCAGACCTAAGAAATCTCTGTGGGCACATCATCCCAATGCATAAGCTTTGGGTCTACGAGGTCACTGATTACCCTGCACACTCAGTCCAGGTACTCTAGCTCTTGTCACTTATTTGTTGCTAGAAATTAATTTAACAAGGTGCCTGAAATTCCTCATCTGCGAAGTAAGATAATCCTTAGCCTAGGATTGAAGAGTATGGAAAAAAAAAAATCTAAATCTCTGCATCTGATTCATAGAGGGAGAGAAATGAGTATTTGGTAACCAAGACCCTTTCAATAACCTGCAGGGGCAGACCCTCTTACAGGTGAATGTGCTTTTAAAAAATATAGATTATTTAGATGGATTATTTCTCCTATCTCTAGTACGACAGCCTCCCCTTTTGCTAGAATATCAGATTAACATCATTTAAGCTAAACAAATGAGACTGACAGCTGCAGGTGAAATTTGAGGGAGGAGGGATCTGGATAAAAACCCAGAAATACTGATTCAAAAAGCTAAGAGTAACAATACCTCTTTTTGCAGCATGCACCAACAGTCTAACCAGGAAGTGTAAATTGGAGCATAAGGAGGACATCCACCAGCAAGCCTGAAAGAGAGAAAATCTCAGTTATCCTCCCACATCTCTGGGGACTCTAGTACCCTTGCGCCCACAGTTCTAGTCACAAAAATACGGAAGAAGAGACTCCAAGTGAGGAAACTGACAGTTTCACTGGAACAGGAGCCACAGAAAGGTTCACTTGGCTCACTTTTTTCTGGCATTGCCCATGGCCCTTCTGTAAGCACAGCATTACACAGTGGGAGCGAGCCCTGCCTGGCAGCCCTTTAGACTCTGAATATACTGGGTGCTCTGCTGCTTTAGCAGTATCTGGACAGGATGGTCACGAAGCCTTCCTCTTATATACACTACTCTGGGTTGCCTTAGAATCACGAAATGGGTCAAAGAGCCCAGAACACCAAGCCCACATTTCTTCAGCTTGCACCCTGTCTGAAGAACAGCATGTGGACAAGGACATCGCTGCATTAGGCAAGGCAAAGGGACACAAGGAATTACTATTAAATAACAGACATGCATTCTGGAGGCCACTTAACAGGTCAAAGTTGGAAATCTGTATCCCGGTTTCCATTTAAACCCTACAATAAAGCCCTCCTCTGGCACGAGCCAGGCCCGACAGTGGGGAGAGTGCCCGTCCTGTGGGGACAAGAAAGAAGCTCTCTGCTGGGCTGGCCAGAAGGAAACCTTGCAAAGATGGGGATGGAGATGGGGGGATGATTGTCCGCTTAGATGAAATTAGGGACCCCTAAGTAAAGTGATATAATGTAAGGGAAGGAAGAGAAAAGGCAATGAAAACCAATGTGCCCAACCACTTCCTTTGAAACCTGGTCCTTCCACAAAGCGGCTTCTGACTGAGGTCCTCCCAGCCATTATCCAGAGGGATCACTCTGGGGGAGGAGGCGCTAGCTGTCCCCACCCACTGCCACCCAGAGCAGGCAAGCCAGCTGAGCTGAAGTAGTGAGCCTCCCTGAGACAGGAGGCAGGCCATGTGCCAGCCAAGTCCAATTGGCCACCATTTCCCATGAATCTGATGGAGTTAAACCAAGAGCTTTAAGCAGTTGTGCTTCTAGGCCCTGTCCTGCAGTCCTGGGCCTGGGAAGCAGCCCCTGGGGGGAAGCAGCCTAGATACCAAAGTCTCTCACATATCTGCGGTTTAACATTGAAAACTGAGATCATTTTTTCCATGGAACTAACATTAAAGGGGTATTAGTCACTGTACCTAAAGGACCATGAGAACCTTTCCATCTGACTTGAAAACTGGGGCTGAAACTGTCCTTATGTGTCCTAAGTTTGTGCAGGGGCTGCCTTTTTTATTGTAATTCCAATGCTTAGCATAGTGCTTGAGACCCACAGAGTGGCTAATAACGCTCTCTCTACCTCTCAATCAGAAGGGACATGGCGGTATTTTGCGTATATGGGTTGATAAGGAAATAGAAGAATTCAACATTTAGTTTGCCTCCTTTAGTATGGAGGCTCCCTGAAGACACAGATCAGAGAATCTGTTTTATGGCATACAGCTCACAAAGTTCACTGAATGTGTTGTTGGTTAAGACATATACAACCACCACCTGATAATAACATAAAAATCAAATAAGGGACCAAAACTCACAACGCGTTTCCATTACAAAGAAAAAATAAACTAATTGCTTTGGGGGAAAAAAGTACTTTTCAAAATTTCTGTTAGGCTCATCTCATCCGAGTCAAAAAGGAACCAACATCCAAGAGAAAGCAAGCAACAGTTACTTACCCACAGTTGTTGACAGCCATTAGGTTGGAGATAAGTACAAAGGGATAGGTCAGCATACTGGCAAAGAACTAGAAGACCAAAAGGAAAGAAGAAGATGGCAAAGCTTTCAGGACAACTTTTAATTTTCACCATCTATTTTGCCTCTCTAGTGCTATTAAATGGCCTAGGGATACCCACTTGGAGTAAAGAAAAAATGAGTAAGTATTCCCTTTGAGCATGGGAGTTCCACTGAACATTCTATATCTTCAAATTTGAGCCATTAGCAGCTGGAAGTTAGTCATTGGACCAAATTCTCTATTTCCCCATAGAGATATTTTACTTTTGTTGTGTGATCAACCATTTCATATAGAGAAAAGTGCTTTGTAATACACAGTGTAAAATCATATCCACATATCATCAAGATATAAATCAAAATTTCAGAGTCTCTTGGCTGAATACATGAAAATGGTTACCTATTCCAAGATAAAAGGATGCTGGTGGTGATAAGTGATATTTTAAGATACCACATAGATCAAGATAATTAAAATTCCTAGGTACTGAAATACCAGGAAGCCTGCTTCCTCAGGCTGGAGGATTATTCACAGAGGTATAACACTAGGCTCATAGAGGTGGTGGGGTTTACTTTTTAGACATGGTGTGGATTCAATAATAAGATTTAAGAGATCTAGGTGATTCTGTTCACCTACAAAATAAAGTATCAACGAACTTGGGAAGAAATATTCTGAGACATCTGATGGATGACTTTTTCATATACTCTCAATACAGAGTGGAAGATAAAAACAAGTCTATTTCTAATCCAAGGAGAAGATGAACAAACTTACTCCGGTGACAGCTTGGGAATAACTCTTCATTTCATTCATGGTGGAAACCTAAAGAAGAGGAAAACCTTTAGAACAAAAGAAAAAATTCTGCTGCTATTAACAGCTGAGACCATCAATATATCCTGTATCTCATTTATTATCAATTTCTTTGTAAAACTTTTAACTTTCCAACTAGATGTGAGAGATAAAATATTAACGAAAAGAAGCTAAATTAATTATTTACATCCTTGTGAAAGCAGACAAATATGTAGTGATTTTTAGGTACAGAAGAATGAGTACAGATTTTTAAAAAGGTTGGTTAACTTTTACTTAGATAGATAGATAGATAAGAGATAGCTAGGTAAACCAGCAGATAGAACACTGGGCTTGAAGTCCGGAAGACCCAAGTACAAATCCAGCCTCAATTACTGATAAGTATTTGATAAGCTCTCATTTTTAATCACTCTCTGCTTGTTTACTCAACTGTAAAATGGCATTAATAATAGCATCTGTACCCCAGGCGTGTAGTGAGGATTAAAAGAGATATCTGTAAAGTGCTTAGCACAAAGTAGATGTTTGTTCCCTCCTTCTTACTGACTAGAAATATAATTACTCTAACAACAGAATATTCCATTAAAAGACATATAGGCTTCCTGGAGGGAGTTCCATCACATGGTCCTTTTCTTCAAGTGATATTCAAATAACCCAATCTGGGTCCAGATTTTCTGACATTTACTCACATATGCCTAGGGCACTGTTTTTCTCCATGATATGAGGTGGTTAGGTGGATAAACAATAGGGTTGAAATAAGGAAATCTCATCTTCCTAAGTTTAAATCCAGTCTCAGACATTTTCTGGCTGCGTGACTCTGGGCAGGTCACTTCACCCTGTTTCCCTCAGTTTCCTTATCTATAAAATGAGCTAGAGAAGGACATGATAAATCACCCCAGAATTTTTACCAAGAAAACTCCAAATAGGGTCAGGAAGCACCCTTGAAATGAGGGAACCCACCATGGTAGCATTATGCCCCAGAAGGACACTTGATGCATGGGCTGGGAGTGCCACCAACAAGAGAACATGGTCAAGTGATACTAGCTCTCCAAAACCAGGGTACAAGGGAAGATTTCAAGGGAGCTAACAACTTGGAACTTTTAATATCTGAATAAATGAATTTCAATATTGTCGGTTTCCTTGGTAATCCTGGGGATTTTATTTTATGTATTTAAAATCATTCTGAAAAGGGGTCCATGAGTCTTTCCCCAGATCACGGAGGTTCAGAACCTTTTCTCTCATGCAGCTTTTAAAAGATCCAAGGAAGTGTGGGATTCTTCAGGACTTCTTCCAAAATCCCCATTTCTCCTAAATATAGTGGAGAAGCTCAGCCTACAAGTGGTTTGGAGACAAAGAATTGGGCTCCTGATATCACCTAATTATTCTCCCATACACCTGCTGGCTTTTCATGGTGGTTCCTAAGGCAGTTGGGTGCCATTGGACGCCAAGAGCTCTACCGGGATTCAGGAAGTTTAAATCTGACTCCAGACATTTCCTGGCAAGTCTTGTGAGCTCAGACTAGTCATCCAACCTTTGCCTGGCTCAGGTTCCTCAGATGTTAAATGGGAATAATAAGAGCACCTATCTCCCAGAGTCACTATGAAGCTAAAATGAGATATTTATCAAGTGCTTTGCAAATCTTAAACATGCTAGATAAATTCTAGTTATCCCACAGGGCCTTATTAAGGTCAACGTTATAAACTTCTCCAATAGCTCCTGGCAGTTTGGCCTTTACCACATGTTCTGGAACCTCAGGAAAGGCAGGTCACCATTGTACTAGCCATTATTCACGCCTAAAATCTGAGTCTAGTCATAGTTTCTGCAGATCTCACACAACCTACCCCACTCTCCAGTGCATAGGTATTGACGAGGTAGGCCAATGAATTACAGAGCCACAAGGAAATGATGTCTCCCAGAAGGCGAGGAATAAGGCCCCTGCCATTAAAAAAAAAAAAAGTAGAGTTTAGAACAAAGACTAAAGAATGAAAAAAATCTACTCTATGTACACATTGAAATGTATTACATTTCATATAATATTTTGAATTTTTCAAAATTAGATCCAGAATTCAAATAACTTTGAGTAATTTTAAAAAATTGAAACCAAAGACCAGAATGTAATATCAAATGGAGCACATCTTCACCTAATTCACCCTTCAGGAAATGGGGTAGAGGCTAAAATATGGAAGGTTGATTTCCAAAGTCCTTAATTCCCTTTTTAAAAATTCTAAGTGAAATGGCCTTCTCATACTGTTTGGTCTGCCATATCTATTATCACTAATTACATTTTTTGAGGCAAAAAAATTTATTAGAGGCTTAAAAGAGGATTAGATATAATATCTGTCCAACAAGATTTTATAAATACAAAATTAAGGCAAAAGAAAAATCAGGAAGAAAAGAACATCACACAAAGGGGATGATGACACCAAGAGGGACCCATATGAGCTTGAGAAGGAAAATGGCAAATAAGGACAAAAAGTTGGGCAAAATGGACCTTTGCATCTTCCACTTCCTCAGGATAAATAAAATCAAATGTGGATAATAAAGAAAGACAAATTCCTTCAACGTGCTACCGGCAGAATCCCTTACTGAGAAGGGACAAGATGACACTTAGAATGAGGTTACTTTTATGCATCCTTGACCAAGACAAAGATTTTGGATGAAAAACTTTAAATCACAAATTGTGAGGTCAATGGGAATTTGATTTGGAAGGATGCCGGAAGTAATAGGAATCTTGAGTATACATTTTGTAGGAAAAGTGTGACCTAATTTTTTCAGAAATTATGGGGACGGGAGGATTTGTTTTCTTTGCCAATGAACATTTATTACAAATGTTTTACTCTCTCCCCCCTCCCCCTGCCCCCCTTCAATTAGTTTTCCTGAGGGGACAGAGAAAGAAAGGGAACTATCAATAGTACTGTCAAAAAAAAAAAAAAAAAAAACCCCCACACACAAACCCAACACCAAAACCCCAAAACAAAGAAACAGAGGTCACCGAAGCATTTCAAATGCACAGAAAGATATTTAGAAGGAAACAAATAAGTGGGACAGCTTGGAAAGTAATTTATTATATCTTAAAAGGAAAATCAAGTTGGATTTACATGGTTTTAAGTACAATTCTCGTTTTATTTGGAGTTTCTTAAGTTCAGAACTTAAAAAAAGGTATATCCAAAGAATAAAGAGTGACCACCACTCTCCTAACAGCTGCCTCTGAAGACATCCTCCCTTCCCCCACTCTAAATTACTTAAGCAAAATAACATCAACATCAACTCACGCAAAGAATCCTAGGAAGCCTTCCTCTCGGTAAATGGTTATTATGGAGTCACACAGTCCACTGAATAAGGGAATGAGAAAAAAAAAAAAAAGTTTTGTTATTTTGTAGACATGAACAACAGCACTCATGGGTCTGGGACTGAGGAAGCTGAGGGTCCTCCTGCACATGCTTCCTCAATCTCCAAGTTGCTTTGGTTAGTTCTTTAAAAAGACCTTGCTTTTTTTGGGAACATCCACACAAAGAAAACAGGGCTGATGGCACGTGTTGTGTTCAAACAGCAGGAAAGGCAGCATCACTTTCCCATGATGCAGTCAATTGCTCAATATTTATGAAGTAATTACTATGTGCCAGGCAATGTGCTAAGTGCTGGGGAGATGGAGCCACCCACCCACACTTCTGTCCTCAAAGAGCTCCCTCTGTCTCAGGTTTCGGGAGAGTCTCCATTCTAATGGCCTAATGGCCCAAACTCTTTCAGCCTCTCCTTAGGAAAGGGTGTCCTGAGGCACTTACCAGTATTTGCTCTCTCTGCCAATGAATTGTACCATAGATCTCAGGGTAATCACTGTAGGACAGAGAGAAAAAGTATTGGTAGACACAGATGCTGAAAAACCACTTATTCCACCTAGAGATACTTGGCTATCTGGATAACTTGGACTATAAAAAGAAACCACAACACCCACAAAGAAATCCCTAAATGAAATCCCACGGTAACCCTCCTCAGAGGTCAAGGGGCAAATCAAAAAGGATCAGGAATATCAATGGAATGTGCGCCACAATTTCTGTTACCATGTCATACCAAGAAACATACCATGGAAGGGATGTGTAACGAGGGTAGCAGCAGAACGAGCCATCATCTCTCGAGTAGTCTAGAAACAATCGACACACATTTCTGAAACCTAAATTTTGACATTCAAAAGTTGTATGAGATCAAATGTGGGTGAATACTGTACTATATGAAAAGGGCATGAGGTGAAACAAGGCTCCAGCCTTGGAGTCAGGAACAGTAGCGTGGAGAGGATACAGTAGAATATTTTGTCATTCTAGCATACCTTTCACTCATGGATTTCAATGTTCTTTTTTAGTTATTCCTCAAAATATCTCTGCGAAGCCGGTTCCCGTTATTTTCTCAATTTTATAGATGAGAAAAACAAAAGCAAAAAACAGGGAGGGTCACCAGCAGGTAGTCACAGAGCTGGAAGAAAAACTAAGAGTCCTGAATTCAGAGCATAAGGTCATGCTCTCTTCTGAATGACTTGCAATCAATCCAGATCCCTCTATCACGCAGGCATTATTTCATGAGCCTCTCCAGGAGAGATGGAGTGACTTTTAATAGGGCGCTTTCCTACAACCCTACAAAAGTAAGAAACTCGGAGGTGCTGAGGTTAGCTGTCATTTTTCTAGTCTAAGGCACTGTGTGTTAGGAGCAAAGAATAAACTATGATTCCTAGATAAAAAATTTGGGGCTTGAAATACGCTAAGTTGGTCTTACAACTTTCTGCACAGAGACATGTTCTTGGTATTAATAAGAAGACAGTCACTGTATGAGTCATTATCACCTAGACAGAAGAATTTTGGGGCCACCCAAATATTTTATTCAAAATAAAATAGAAAAGGGGCCAAAGTTAAGTGGAATTTTTTTTTTTTTTTGTTACCAGTAATGCTAGTTTTCGTTTGAAATGACATTAAAAAAAAGTGTATAAAACCAAATCAGTTTTTTGTTTGATAAACTTAAATTTTAGATGATGAATGCTAAAGCTAACTCTAAGAAAACATCTAATATCCAAACAAAAGCAGCAGTTTTTTGGGGGGAGTCTGGAGAGGCAAAACAGAAATTGCTTTAGAGGAAGAAGGGATGGAGAATGGGCAATGGTGAAGGGGAGATCCCAACATGCCAAGTGTCACACAAGCATTCTTAGAGATATGACAGTTAACATGCCAAGGGCTTCATTCTGTCTTTAACCTTTTCTTGAAGATTTTCATTCAGTAACCACTTAATTGTAATGTTTTAAACAAGAATCTTAATTTTGGTTGAATTCATCTTTTTCCCTAAATGTTTTTCTTGGTTCTTTCTAGTTAAATAGCATTAAGTCAAAACCAAGTTAATGTTTCATTTTAAAAAAACAAGAGACTAAAGAATGACATTATAATTACAAACTATCAAAGAGTCCTCTGGGCCTCTTAGAGTCAGGGCCAATTCTAGGCACCAGGAATCCAAAGACAAAGAATGAAACAATTGCTATTCTCTGAGTCAAGGTAAGAAGCAAAGGGAAGCTTGAGGCCTTGAATCAGTCACTGATCACATATGGCTGAGGGGCTACTCATTCTATATATATTGTAACACACTGAGTTCAACTTAGAGAACAGTTTTTTTTCATATCTAGGTTAACTTCCTACCTCCTTGATAACCCTGTCAAAGCTGGATGGGCCATCTTTTTGCTGAGCTGGAGATCCTTGTTTTAATTCCTGCGAAAAGAATAAGAGAATCAGGCTTCTGATGGCTCAAACAGAATGATTCAGACTGTTATCTACTCCTTAGGCCAGCAGTTCACTAAGTAGTTAAAGGTTTAATTATGATGCTTTCTCCTGAAGGGAAGGGTTAAGCAGCAATAATCATTTGCAAGGATAGGGTTCATGCATAAAAATCAGCTCCAACATACCTCAGTTTTGTCACAATCCTGGTATTGCTACAGAGGAAGGAAGGAAAAAAAAAAAAAAAAAAGAGGATTTGGGTTATTATAGAATCCTGTGAGAGAAGACACAAAACACAATTGTACTGGTGGTGGCTGGACTAGATCAGATGTCATGGGTAGTCTCCTGTCACTCAATCAAAAAATACCTAACATCAACCAAGAAGTGGGAACAAGCTCTGTCAGCCCGACTAACCAAATCTGGCATATGGGTCTTAGACACAAACAGTGCTAACCCTAAAGCCAGACATCTGTGCAAAAAGCTAGTGAAATCATAGCACAAAACTCATTTTCTTGTGGAAAGAATAGAATGGATACCAAAGAGCAAGGCTACAGTATGGGACAGGAGAAACATCAACTTTCCAAAGTCTGATCAATTGAAATCATACAACTATTTAAACTGCTCTAAATCAAGAAAATAATATTTGCACACATAACATAATAATATAATCATTCCTTTGATCCTACAAATAGCCCTATAGGATTCAGAAACTCCAAAAGGCCAATCTAAAGTCATATGGCTATCGTCAGCCAACACACCAACTCCCATATTCTGACTCCAAGGCCAATGTCTGTCTGACTACACACTAGCGAAGGTAGTATAGAAGGATAAAGTATGGTTTCTGCTCAACCAGATTTTTAAAGGTAAAATTAGACATGTCAAAAGAAAATTCACAAATGAAAAGGACATCTTACAAGAGGATAACTTTTAAAATAACACAAGGGGCCCACATGAGCCTAATACAGAATAGGGATGTCCATTTATATCATTTAAAAGATGAAGTGGGAGTTGTGGGATAGTTTAGAAACATAATCTTTAAAGTAAATAATTGTCATACTTGAAAATTGGACTTCTTTCTTTAAAGTCACAAACTCAGCTTTGACAAAAATGGAGAGTGTCAAGTCACATTTCCCTGATATTTTCTTTCTCACAAGAATACAAAGACAGGGAGTCAAATGAGGGACCTACGGCTTAGGCAGAAGAAGGAAAGGCTTCTGGAGTAGAGTATATTTTTATATCTAGGAAACCCCCATTCAAGCCCTTCTAGACCCAGGACAAATCCTTTCACTTCTCCTAGAAGCAGTTTAAAAATGGATATTAGGATAGCTGGGCTGCAGTGAAGACGTGAAGTTGGAAGAGCTTCCCCCCACTGTAATGTCCTAGAAATGTTAGTTATTATTATAGTCAATAGGCACAAGAAGGCTAGGCCAAGGGCTAGTGAGAACTGTAGCTAGGACTTGGAGCCAAGTCATGCCTAAATTCAAGGTCAGCCCTCCTTCTCTTACATCTCCTAAGAACTCAAGGAAGGTAAATAACAAAAGCCAGAGAAAATGTCAAATTAACTGGAGTTAAGGCTTGGTAAACTTGTCCTTCTTTCCACAGATTCTGTTCTAAGAGTCTGTCTAAAAATGCCTATTTATTTCTGGACTTTCCTTTCGCCCGCCCTTCCCCCCAAAAGCAAAACTATTTGCCTCTTTTACATCATTCTGGACTAATTCTAATATGTGCTTGGTCCAGACATAATCCAGATATATTTACTCTTACAGAGGCTGAAAGTTACTTCACACTGGAGGCACTTGGCAACAGAAGTTTCTTCACCTGGGAGGAACAGGTTAGATAAGGAAAAATCAGGAAAAAATGAATTCAGAAACCCAGTGTTGGCTAAATCTGAAGACATCAATTGGGGATAATTCACCTTTTAATAACAACTGCTAGGAAACTTGGAAAGTAACTTGGTAGAAATTAGACTTGGGCCAACTTATAATTACACATCCCATAGTGTGCTCAAAATGCTCATATAACCTGATTATCCAAAAGTCCACCATAGAAAATAGTGCAAGAGAACTAGATCAGGTACCTTTTAAGGTTGTGACTAGCATTTATTCTAACCTAAACAATAGATACATGTGATTATAAAAGATTAGATACTAAAATTTAAATTCACTGAAATCGAAAAGCACTTGCAGGAACAAAACTAATGCAGCAAGGAGACTATGGAAATTGGTAGGGGACGGGGGACGGGGGGGAGGGGGAAGAAAAAAATCTATGTACCCAGTATTTTGTGGAGTACTAGACAAAGCACAGGTCTTGGAATTAGAAAGACTAGCTGCATGATCCTGGGCAAGTAATTTTTGTCTCAGCTTCCTCATCTGTAAAACAATACCTTTCAGCTTTAATTGTGCAATCCTATAATCTCATTTTTTATATTCAAGATACTGAGGGAACATAGGATCGACATTCTCCATAGGATAACAGTCTTCCAGTCACTGGACATGAAAGGAGGAGTAGATATTTCATATAAATATCAAACAGACTGGAGCAGAAAATCAACAGGGAAAAGGCCATGGTCAGAGAATTCTAGAAAGATGGTGGAGATCAGAAAATATCAAGTTCTCCAGATTTCCCTAACCAACAAAAGTACAACTCAGGGTCAGACTTAGGCTAACTAATGATGAAAAAGAAATAAGGTTTGGGGCAGACAATTGGAAAAGATCAAAAGAATTCAGGACAGAGATTTGACTAGCCTGAAATGTAAGCATGTCCAGAATTCAGCAAGGGTTGGGGGAGAAACCTGGAGCTTGCTGGGATGGGAGGGGGCCCCGGGCCTAACCACAGGAACTGTAACCTTCCTGGGGTCTGAGTATGAGGAGACTGAGGGAACCTTGGCCGGTAAGAAGGAGCCAGCACACACAGTGAGCTCAGAAGCAATGGGGCAGGGATGTTATTAGCCTCAGGCACTTAAAGGAAGTGGGAGTGCTTGATTTTGGGTTCCAGGCAAAAGGGGAGAACTGAAGGAAGAAGAGACATCATGTCCCTCATTCTAGAATTTGAGCAGTGATTCCACTAACAAACTTTTATTAAAAAAAAAAAAAAAAGTAGGCAAAGGAGAAAGAAATGAACTACAGAAAGTTACTATGGAAATAGGGAAGACCAGGATTCATCTTCAGAGGAGGATACTAAGTTTAAAAAAAAAAAAAAAAAAAAGCGTCCCTATCCCAAAGAGTAATGTTGAATAGTGACTTGCCAAAAAGAGTTCACAGAAGAACTCAAAAAAAGCTAAAAATCAAATGAGAGATTGAGAAGAAACTAAATAATAAAAAAAGAACAATCCAAAAAAGAACAAGATTATAAAGAGAAAGTCAACCATTAGAAAAGGAGATCTAGTCTTAAGGAAGAGATGACTCATATAAAGAATTTAAAAATATATAAAAAGTGTGAGATATCTCATAAGAAAAAACAACAGACCTGGAGAAAAGATTGAGAAAACATAAAAATATGTGAAAGCTATGCCCCCAAATTAAATAAATAAAAATGAAAATCTGGGGCAGCTAGGTAGTGCAGTGGATAGAGCACCAGCTCTGACGTCAGGAGGACATGAGTTCAAATCTGGCCTCAGACATTTAACACTTCCTAGCTGTGTGATCCTGAGTCAAGTCACTTAACCCAATTGCCTCAACCAAAAAAAAGAAGAAAATCAGATACAATAATATAAGAAATAATTAAAGGAAATTGTCCTGACATGTTAGAACCAGAGAAAAAAGTAGAAATAGGAAAAAAAAAAAATCCATCAATCACCACCTGAAAGAGATCCTAAAAGAAAAACCTACAAGGAACATTATTGCTAAATTTCAAAACCTCCAAATCAAAGAGTAAATTTTACAAACAACAACAACAACAAAAAACCCTGACTCAAATATGCTGAAACCATAATCAGAATCATAGAAGATCTATCAATGGGTACAATAAAATATCAAAGGTAATGGAATACTATATATTGAAGATCTAAAGAACTAAGGTTGTGGCCAAAAAAGATTATATCCAGCAAAATTAAATATAATATTGGGAAAAAAAAAAAAAGGATAGCTACATCTTCAAGATTTAATGGCAAAGAAACCTGAACTTAACAGAAAATTTGATGACATATAAAAGTTAACATCATAGATTAATTTCAAGGAACTCAAAAAGATTTTACATGTATATATATGTGTAAATGTAAGCCCTATGGCTAAGACTTCATTAAACATTGGGTAGTTCAAAACAAAGATTGGAGAAGAGTTGAGTATGATGTGATTTTAAAAAGTAAAATAGTATAAGAAAAGGTAAAAACAGCAATTCTGTTAAAGAATAAGTACAAGAGCAAGAATTGATACAAATGAATTAGAAGGGAAGAGAGAGCACTGGTGGTTCTAAAATCTTACATGGAATGAGAAGCAATCACATATACACCCATACCCACCCACCCACATACACACCCATACACTTATTCATCCACAAGGGTTTAAAACCTTCCAAAACTCAAAATTCATAAAGAAATAAGAGGGGGAGGGAATAGGATAAGGTTGTGGATAGAAATAAAGGAGTTAGCAGGGATAATAAGCAAGAGGTATATGCAAATATAAGATCAGAAACAATTTATTAGGGAAAAAAGTGGGGGTAATAATCACTGATCTCAGAAAAAGTCAAAGTTAAAAAGAATCAATCAAAAGAGAAAAATCTATATATTTCAGCTACATTAATATATATAGCTTTAGATGTATATGCATATGTATACATAAGGATATGTGTATGCATATATATGTATGTATAGTTATATGTATACCTAAATATATCTATGCTTAACCATATTCCAGTTGGGGGGAGGTGGGAAAGGGGAAAAAAAGAATAAAGTAAAAAGTACACAGAACAAAAGAAAATCTACAATGAAGAAAAGATAGTTCTGAATACAATGTCTTCTATTATTATATGATTTCTTGAAATGTAAATTTATCATTACATATTTTGAAGCTTCTCATGTTCTGCTTGAACATAACAATTTTTTTTCCTTTTTCTATTTTGTATTTAAATTTTATTTTATTTTATTAAAGACTTTTATTTTCAAAACATATGCATGGATAATTTTTCAACACTGACCCTTGCAAAACTTTGTATTCCAAATTTCCCTCCCTTTCTCCCCCACCTCCTCTCCTAGATGGCAAATAACCCAATACATGTTAAATATATTAAAAATATATTAAATCCAATATATGTTGTATTTAAGTTTTAAATAAAGAAAACTTTAAAAAAAAAAAAAAAGGTCATAGTTATAAACCTATCCCTAAGAATTTCTCCACGGGACCACAGTTTAAGTTATAAAGAAAAGACTATTTACATATATGTGAAAATGGGTCTGAATTCACTTACCTGTAAAACTTTACTGTGAACCACAGTTCCAATGGCCCCAGAACAGAGTCTGGGAGTTAAGCCTTTAAAGAGCCCACTTTTTCCATCGATTTTCATAATATGTTGAGCTAAGAAAATAAACCAAACACTTAGATCACAATCGGAAGGAATCACTACAGACACAGAAAAATGCCAAAGAATCTTCATGATCCACTTCAAGAATTCCAAATTCTACCCTCTGCTTCCTTTTAGACAGACAAATGTACCACTAAGTTTTAATAGCTATCTATCTCAAAAGTGAATAATACCAACTTACCATAACAAAAGAGACCAGGGAGTTGATAGACTTGCCGCCCAAAAATATTTCTTCCCATAGTTGGAGGAAGAGGCTCATATCCCACCTACAAGAGTGAAAAAAAAAAAAATCATTATGACCTTGAAAAGAGAGTAGAATTAAGTTTAAATGTTACTATACAACTAAAGATGTTTTTGTTGTTTATTTTTTAGCCAGTAATGAAATAGCTAAGCAAAACCACAGTACACAGTCAACTTTAGACTGTAGGGAAAGTAATTTTGTTTCAGGAAAGCTACCAGAACTGCAAGAAATGTGACAAGTCATCCCCAAAGAAAATCTGGAGCCATTTACATTTGGAACAATAACCAAAAAACCAAAAACTAACAAAAAACACCAACTGTGAATCAAATAGAGAAATGAGTGCATGAACTGTAATTAGCGAGGCAGTAAAACAGATTCGACCAATAGCTACAAAAGCTGTGACTAGAGGACTGCCATCTCATTTCTATAATCTGTTCAGTTTTTCAAAGTGCTAAAAGGATATTGTGTGTGTGTGTGTGTGTGTGTGTGTGTGTGTGTATGTAAGTGGGTATGGGTTTCATTTTCTGCTAGCACAATCCCTAAAAGAATAGCCAGGCATTTTTTTTTTTTAGAGTGAATATTATTCCCCATTGGATAAGTAGTTAAAAGATAAAAAGAAACAATTCTCAAAATAAGAATTACAATGAACAATTATAAGAAAAACTGCTCCAAATCACTAAGGGAAATGCAAATCATAATAACTTTAAGGTTTCATCTCACACCCAGCAAGCTGACAAAGATAACAGGCTGTGCAGCTGTGAATTGGTCCAACTGGTTCTGGTACGCTAACAAAGTGACTAAAATGTTCATATCCTTTGACCTATAGATCCTATAGCTGGGCTTTTGCCCTAAGGAAGTTAAAGACAGAAATGAAAGTCTCATTTACAACAATAACAGTCCTTATTGTGGAAGCATAGATATAAAATACATACTCCCTGTTAGAAGTTGGAATAACTTGTCTAGTTTTGGAGTAATGGGCTTTTACTATAAGGAATACTGAATATGAAGAATTCAGAAGTATGAGAAGGAATATAAACTGATTCAGAGAAGTAAACTAAACCAAGACAACAATGGAACCAAAAATAAAAATCAGACCTGAACACTGCATCATTATTAAGACCAAGCTTGGTCCCAGGAGAGAAGTGAAATGGACAATCCTCTTTTTTGCTAAGGTGGGGTTCCTGTGGGTATAAAATATTCCTTATATAATGTTATTAGAGTTGGTTAATGTGCTGGCTGGCTCTTCTAAATTGCTTTTATTCTTTCTTTTTTCTCTTACTTATTTAAGTGATGACTTGCTAAGTAGTGGAGGGAAGGATAGGTTTAAATAAAGTAAATACTACTAATTTAGAATTTCACCAAACTTTTAGGAAAATTGGCAACAAAATTGTTGTGAAATCAAGGTTAGTAATGGGTATCCTAGTTTCAGATACATGAGACATCAGAAGCTACCAACCTAATGCTTTCTGTTAAGAGAAGACCTCAGAGACCTTTCTCTTAGCTCAGCTGCTAACAAATATACTGTAAATTATGGTCACTTCCACATATGTACTATCATGTCATAAAAGTACTGTGATTTTGTACACTTCAAGTTTCAAAGACTATACTGAGTTTAAATCTTTTCTTCCCAATCTACCTAATAGTATACATTAATTTTGACACTGTAGAATCTAAATCCACAAAAGTCAACTTTTGTCAAACAACCTGAATTTGAATAAGCTCAAGCAAATGAATGTTGAAATGTGATTCTCTTTAGTACCACATATGGAATTCATGTTCATATTCCAAGAGGTATGAATACTAACATGACCTATTCTAACCTGGAAAGCTATATTGGATCTAACTACTAAGCAATAAGTAATTATTAAACACCTATAATATACAGCACACTATTCAGGGTGCTAGGAATTACAAAGACAAAAATGATCCAGTCTCACCCACACTCAGGAGCTCACACTCTACAAATGGGGATAACAGATATATCTAAGTATATACAAAAAGCATACAAAGCAGACATGAGATTAAGTTTGAATGGAAAGGCATTAATTAGTCATCGAGGAAGGCTTCCAGTAGAAGATATTGCTTAAGCCAGAGAGTCCCAAAGGAAGCCAAGGACTCCAAGAAGTAGAGAGAGAATATTCTAGGAATGGGGAATAGTTTAGTACAAAGGCCCAGAAAATGTAGATTTAAGTTTTCCTGTGAGAAGAACAGCATTATGGTTAGTCTTCCTTGTTTGTCAAGGGCAGTAATATGGGAAGATATGGTTAGACTTCCTTATTTGTCAAGGACAATAATATGGAAGCAGACTAGAGCAGTAGGAAAGGGCCAAGATCCTAACAGAAATAGGGAGTCACCAGAATTCATTTTTTTTCAATCAAGACTTTTAAACTTACTCTCATTTCCTCCATACTGAACATAAAAACCAAATCCCTATCATAAACACAGTCAAGCAAAAAAAAAAAAAAAAAAAAAAGTTTCCATATCTTCTAGTCCAAGAATGTATTTCATTCTGCATCTTACACTTTCAGGCAGGAGGTGAACAGCATGCTTTATCACTGACAGGCTAGAATCATGATTGATTAATCACTATACTGAGCAGTTCTTAAATCTTTCAAAACTTTTGTTTTACAACACTGATGTCACATAGAAATTGTTCTCCTGGTTCTGCTTATTCCACCCTGCAGCAGTCCATAAGTCTTGTTAATTTTCTCTAAAACTACCTTTTTATAAATTTCTTATAACATTACATTCATATACTGAAACTTGTCCCCAATTGATGAGCACTCTCTTAGTTTACAGGGTTTTTTTTTTTGGTTGTTGTTGTTGTTTTGTTTTTTTGCTAAGACACAAAGGGTTGCTATAAATATTTTTTACATATAGGAGCTTTGCCTTTTCCTTTATTTCATTAGGGCATTGCTAGTAGTGTTACTGCTGGGTCAAAGGGTATACTGTACACAGTTTAATAATAACTCTTTGGTCACAGTTCCAAACTGCTTTCCAAAATGACGGTATCAATTTACAGCTCCACTAACAGTACACTGATGTATTTGTTTTCCAAAAACCATTTCAACATTTGTGATTTTCCTTTTCTGTAAAGTGGAACTTCACGATGTGCTTTAATTTGCATTTTTCTAATTACTGTCACTGGAGTTTACTGAGTGGAAGTGTATATGGGAGTATGTATGGGGGACATATTGGAGTAAGGAGAGGCCTGAGACAGAGACCAGTTAGAAGACTGATTGCAATTGTTTTAGGAGATGATGAGGATGGTGGACGAAATAGAAGAAAAAGAAGCGCCATCTGAGATATGAAGACAGAAACATCAAGATTTGGGAACTCAGTGGATATGAGGGAAAAGCAAGGGTGAGGATTCGAAGATACCAAAGATGTGAACTTAGGAGATGAGGGCAGTGGTAGCTTTGATAAAATGAGAGTTCTTCTGAGGGGAGAGTGTTGAGGGAAAGAAAGAGTTCTGTTTTGAATATGGCCATAGGATACCTAAGGTGAAACAGTGAAATAGTAGTTGATAGTGCTGGACTGGAAGTTAGTTTGTGGACTAAGCAGATCTGTCCAAAAATCTGATGAGGTCACCAAGTGAGAGTACAGAAAGAGCTGAAAACATGCAGGGCAGTGTGAGGTACATGAAGTTGTGGACTTGACACACTAATGAAGGGCCAAAGGACACCGAGAAGAAACATTCGGATAACTGGGAAAAGCAGCCCCATGTAAGGCCATACAATCCCAACCAAAGCAATAAGTGGTAGACAGTATCAGCAAAGGTTTGGGAGAAAATTCAAAATACTTCAACTGAGGCAGTCTTCTGTTGACAAGCCCATTAATGGAAACAACCAGGTGGATATGCAATAACTAGACTACCACCGGACGACCCTTTTACAAGAATATACCAAATCATCCAAACTTGGCTAAAAGCCTTTCAAACAACTTGTTTTTAAGCTCTAGGTAAATGTGATGCTCATGCTGTTCTAAGCCACATGGGGTCCCACATCAGAACCTCATGGATTTCTTCAGAAACTTGACTCAGCAACCCTTCCCAATCGGCCTATTATCATTTCTGAATGAGCTTCTTGTGTCTAACTGGGTATCTGGTTCCAAAATCTGCTACAGAATAGCAGCAGCAATCCCTCCCCAACGCAGCCCCTACCAATTTCCCCTCCAATAACCAAGATTGTAATGGACAGGAGGATCTCCACGGAAAGGCAGATGAAGGGGAGGGGGCGACAAGGAGGAGCTTTTTTTTCCTTTAGTGGGACCTTTCTTCGTTCGGAGGGTGAAGGAATCAAGACCCCCCCCCCCAAAAAAAAAAAAAAAAAAGTCTGGTCAGAACCATCCCCGGGTCTGTGTTTTCTCCCGCAAGGTCAAGTCACTGCAGCACCTAAGGGCTGGGGGGGGGGCAGGGAAAGAGCCAGTCACACTTCGTGGGGCCGGGGGACCCGGGAAAAGTCAGGACGTCCCTCGGCTCGGAGTCGGGACCAGGGTTCCCGGCGCCTCGGCGCAGGCTCTTTTGAATTGAGAGGAAAAGGGTTTGGGGGGGGGGGCGGAAGGGGATCAAGAACGAGCCCCGAAATGCTCGGGTTGCGGGTGCCGGCCACGGTCCAGCTCTGAGGTCACCTTCCCCAGATTCCCCCGGCACTCACTACAGGTTAGACCAGGGTGGGGGGAAGGAGGAGGAGGAGGAGGAGGAGGGGCGCGATGGCGGGGAGACCCCAAGGCCCAGCTGGAGGGCGGAGGCCGAAGCACCCGAGCGACCCCCGGTCCGGGGGCACGACTGTCCCGCCCGCCCTCACTTTCCAAGGCCCCCTGGGAGCGGACTTGGCGGCCACGGGCAGGGCCCCTCAGGCCCCGGGAACGAGGGAGGAGCGCCACGGGCCGGGCCCTCGGGCTCGGCCGAGTCCTCGGAGCAGGCCCGGGCCGGGCGGGCCGGGGCCCGGGGCGGGGAGAAGGCCGGCGGCGGCGGCGGCGGCGGCGGCTCCGGCTCCTACCTGTACGAGCACCTTCACGTACATGAGCGGCTGCGAGAGGATGGTGAGGCCCGAGCCCAGCAGCACCTGACTGGCCGCCTCCGCCATGATGGCACCCACGGACGGACGGGCTGACGGAAGAGCGGGCTGGGGGACCGAGCCACCGACCGACCGGGTCCCGGGTCACGTGCCGGGGCCGGCGGCTTCGCTGACCCGCGGAGCGCGCACGCACGCGCTCTCTCCGCCTTCCGCGAGCGGCGGCGGCGGCGCGCACGCAGGGCCCAAAGAAACGGCAGCGCCTCGCGGGCGGAAAGGAGGGGGCGAAGGCTGTGGGCGGGGCCGCGCCCGCGCCCAGGCCACGCCCCCCGGGCCTGTCCGCGCCCAGGCACCCCGCGGCGAGGCGAAACGCTACTGCGCTTGCGCGGGGCGTCCCGGGGTGTCGCGAAACCGGAGGAGGAGGAGGAGGAGGAGGAGGAGGAGGAGGAGCCGGAACCTCCGTGGCGGGAAAGTCATGCTGGCGGCTAACTGCCGGAAAGCTCCGGAGAAGCCGGTTCTTGACGGTCCCGCGGCAGCCCTCCAGCTCTCACCCTCGCAGAATCACGGAGACAGATAACAGCCTTTCCCCAAAAGCGGTCCGCGCGTGGCGGAGGCGGGGCCTGGGTTGCTCCCATTTCACAATTGGGCAAACTGAGGGCGGAAGAGGGGCCGCGGCCGGTCCCAGGTGCCAGGCCGCCTTTGTCGGGCGAAGGCCTCCGGATCCGAGGACCCCGAGCCCCGGCGGCGCCACGTGGCAGCGATCCGACCGCCGAGGCCGGGCAGTTTGGGGGCGCTGAGCTCTCAGTATGACCTCCCCCTCCTCCTCCTCCTCCTCCTCCGCCACCTCCTTGACCTCCACCTCCTCTAAAACCTCCTTGGCCTCCACCCCCTCCGTGACCCCCTCCGTGACCCCCTCCGTGGCCTCCTCGGCCTCCACCTCCTCCTCCTCGTCTTCCTCCCCTCGCTCCTCTCCCCACTCCTCCTCCTCCTCCTCCCCCACTTCTTCTTCTCCCCCTCCCCCTGTCCCCTCTCCCTCCCCTCCTCCCCATCCTCCTCCTCCACCCACTCCTCCTATTCCTCCTCCCTCCCCTCCCTCCCCTCCCGTTCCTCATCCTCCTCCTCCCCCTTCCCCCTCTCCCCCTCCCCCCCCTCGCCCCCCTCGACCCCTTCCTCCCTCTCCACCTCCTCCTTTTCTTTAATAGCCCTGCATCGATCCAGCCGCCAGAGGTCGTCACAGGTGGAGCGAGGAAGTGTGTGGGGGGAGACTTGAACTCGGTTCTTGGGGGCTCCCAAGGTCAGGAGTGATGAGCGGGAAGCAGAGATCCAAGTGGATGGCCTGGGAAGGTGGGAGGACCAAAGTAGCCTGAGGACGGAACATAATAAGACCTTAATATGATATATCAATGTCTTAATATAATTTATAATAGTTTCTTAGTATAAGACATGATAATGTCTAATTCTGGACATTATAATATAGTCTTGATGATATATAATAATATGCTGATATAATACAATAACATCTTAATATAACAATATGGCCATTTTAAAGTTTCCAGAGTGTTTTGCAGCAATCTCATTTGATCCTGAGAACAGTCCTAGAAAGGCACCATGCACATCCTGAACAGACAAGCACTTGTCTGGGGTCACACAGCCAGGGGGTCAGAGGGCACCTGTGGCCTTGGGGCTTCCGACTCTAGAAAGCCTGACTTTCTAGGCTCCCTTCCCCTAGGAGGGAACTGACCCAAACAGGTTAAATGACAACAGGTCAACTCTGAGAAACAGGTTGGGATCATTCAATTTCGGAGTAACATAAAAAGAAAATAATGGAACTGAGGTTGAAAAGAAAGCTTAGATGTGTGACCACATATTCCAGGATCATTTATGCACCCTTGTGGGAAAGAAATATAAACCCTGATCCTACTCTTAGAGTTTAGAGCTCCCTAGAATTGAAGAGACAAGACTAAAATGCAAAAAACAGATTATAGGACAATATTCCCCTCAAGAGTCCTCTGATGACCTACTGTGAAGTGAAAGTGAAGCTCCGTTTCCTAGCTCTGTCAGGTCCTACTGGAGAGGCTCACCACCAGGAGTTTGGCCAAGACCCTTAAAACAATTCCAGAGTTCTCCACTGTGACCTTGACTCTGCCAACAAATTCACATATTCCTCCATTAAATATATACTGAGGGCTGAGATATGGGTACAAATCCTCTTGTAAAGGTAAAACAGGGCAGCTGAGGGTTAGGTGGCTGCATTCTAAAGTGCTGACTCCATGTATTTTGCTTCTGTGGCTGCCTGGTTTGAGGAAATGGATGGTAAGCAAGGTACTCTGGGGAGACAGAGTTTTGGGGAATTATCCACATAGAGATGACAGGTGAAATGAAAGAGGTCTCTTGAAAAGGGGAAAAAAACATGTCTGAGGCCTGACTTGGCCAATACATATTGAATTGACCAGAAGAGGGAGAAAAGCCAATTAAAATTACAAGAGAATCATTTTGACAAGTACAATAACCAGGCATAGAGATGTGACCACAAGGTCCTCCTAGAAGAGAATTTCGAAATGTCATCTCTTTCAACATCAAGGTCTTCTCAGGGATTCTTCATCTATTTTGTGTTATTGATCCTATTGACAGCCCCTGTTCAGAATCATATAGATATTTTAAAACAAATAATAGCTTTATTTTCCAAAATACATGGAAAGATAGTTTTCAACATTCCTCCTTGCAAAGCCCAGTGTTCCAAATTTTTCTCCCTCCCTAGCCAGCAAGTAATTTCTCCTTTAGACAGTAAGTAATCCCATATATGTTAAACGTGCAATTCAAAGTCATATTTTTAAAATGTAGCAAATAAAATACATAAGACTATAGAGGTAACTAATTTTGAAATAGTTTCAAAATATTGTTTAAAAAGGCATAGGCCCTAAGTTAAGAACTCCTGGCTTAGAGGGTAACTTAGTTCTGCTTCTTCCATTATATTATTTCAGATTGGTCAAAGAAGTGTCAGGTTTTGGAGTTTTTTTTTTTTTTTTTTTTTTTTTTTTTTCCTATTTTTGCCTTGTCCAAGCCTAGAGGTGTCTGATTTTATTTCCTTGTCTCTCCATTCCATAGCAGACTTGGCCTTGAAATACTCTTATCCTGGGCTCTATTTGTGTTTCCATTTTATTGACCTATTTATCCTATATTTTATAGCCTATCTGTACTGAGGTGGATAATGTCAGTCCAAGAGGTGGATACCGTCAGTCCACAATTTTCTGTGTAGTTCCTACCAGTAAGCTATCAGCAAACAAGCTTTTTTTTTTTTTTTTTTTTTTTTAATTTTTTGTCTTATTTACTTTTAGCAAACAAGCTTCTAATGATCATTTTAAAAGATTGTGATGTTAATCATCAAGGTCTTTATTTTTTGCAATAGTTGCTTCTTTTAAAGCTATAACAGCATTAGCAACAAAATTACATGTCTTGAATATAGTAATTTTGCCATTTGGATGGGAGACTGTATGGATGGAAATCGTCTTTGAGATGGTGTTTTAATTGTGGTAGGTCAAATGTTTCTAAATCATCAAGTACAGTGAAATCTTCTTATCTTTGGATTAATTTTGTGATAGATGTGGTTTGCTGTGTAAAATTGTTCATGAAAGCCTGTCTCTTCTCTGCTAATGTTTCCATCAAAGATTCCTCAGCTGCATGTGTCCAGTAGGTTCTTGGAGATTTGATATAGACAGGAAAGAAGGCATTTAGACTGGTAGCTGATGTTTTTTCAGTGCCTTTTCTTTCCTTCCTCCCTTTCTCTTTCCTTCCTTCTTTCTTCCCTCCTTCCCTTACTTCCTTTCATCAGTAATGTTTAAGAATCTTTTTTTCTATACTTCAATTACCTACCCTTCCAGATATCTGTGAATTGATCTCTCAGCACTCTCAAAAGTGTCATTTCATGATCTCAAGATATTAAAAGCCTTAGTTTTAATATGTCTGATTTTCCCAACTGTTTTTTCTAGTAACATAACTACTTTAGAAACATATTTGGAACTGTGATGTCAAGAGTCCAAGGGTAGTGGCTCTGCTGTCCATGATAATGATAGTTTGTTATCAAAACTCTGCAGATCCTTTACATTTTTTTTTCCCTGTTGACTTTCCATTTTCATCTTTAAATGCCCTTGGAATAATTTGTGATCTTTTTTGGAAAGTTGGATCAGCTTCTGAGTTTTCTTTAAACTGATTTTACTTTTTTCAGACTTTTTTTTTTTTTTTAAACAGAGAGGGGATATTTATTGCAAGTGATTTTTCCTCATCCTTTTCTATTAGATTTTATAAATACGTTTGTACCATAAGCTAATGTTACTTCTAGCTACTAAGTCTCTTTTTTTGGCAAGTAAATTGTTGACTAGGATTTTTTTTAAAGGATCTTTTATACCTCTTATTATAGAAGTGGATTTATATCAACTAAATTTCTATATTAGATTGTTATGGTTTGGGTTTATATCGTTTTTCTATCTAGTACCCTATTTTTGTTATCAGTAATTTGTTTGAATATGACAGGATTGAATTTGTTTTGTACCATTTTCTTTTTTCTCATTTTTCTTTTTCTTGCTTTGTAATAATTTTGATGTTTGCTCTGATAATGGTGGTCTAATTATATTCACATAGTTTGTTCAGGTAGGACTTTTATAGCAATAATACAATTTCCTGTCCATTAAAATTCAATCAATTTCATTTTCTTGGACCTTCTTAGGTGCTTATCATACATGTCAGGTTTTATTGTTTCTTTTATTTTCTTTTTTCTTTTTCTTTCTTTTTTAAAAGTTTTTAATGTTTATTTTTATAAGATTTTGATTTCCAATTTTTTTCTTCCTCTCTCCCTTCCTTCTCCCCTCTTTCTAAGACAGCAAGTCATTTTATATATTATTTATCTATATATATATATATAGGTTATACATATACAGTCATATTAAAGATATGTCCACATTCGTCATGTAATGAAAGAAGACTCAGATGAAAAGGGAAAAATCATAAGAAAGAAAAAATGATGATAGTATGCTTGGATCTTCATTTAGACTCTTTAGTTCTTTCTCTGGCTGTGAATGGCAATTTCCATCCTGGATCTTTTGGTGTTGTTCTAAATCACTGTATTGCTGTCTTTTTGCTTATTTTCTTAAAGTATTTATGATCTCTAGGTGTGAGGCTCTGGAATAGTTCAATCCTTTTTGACTAATCTCATTCTTATTTCCTCATCAATGTTTTCCTATATACATTCTTACCTATATCTGTCTTTGAATTGAAATGATTGAATATTAAAGCATATATTGATTTGATTGGGGAAAGGGAAACTTGTGATACCAGAGCCACCTGCCAGTGGCTGCTGGAGGTCTAACTCAGACCCATAGAATGGATGTGAGAGGAGGAGGAGGATGATGATGATACAAGGAGACTGAGGTGTGACCGAGGCAGTTTCGTTATCTGACCTCTCTCCTCTTCCTTCTTGCCTCCAATTTATTTCATTCCTAATCCACAAGGAACATCTCCGTTAGTAAAGGCTGCTTTGCAACTCCTTCAATTGTTATGATTCACAGTTGTGGAGGTTCTCGGAGAACTCATCTGCTCCCTCATTTAGGCATGGTCCTTAACGGGAAACTTACTGAATTCTATTAGAATTTCTGTATCATCTGGAAGACACTGATACATCAATTGTATTTTTTTGTTTGTTTGGTTGAGGTAGTTGGGGTTAAGTGACTTGCTAGGGTCTCACAGCTAGGAAGTGTTAAGTGTCTGAGGTCACATTTGAACTCAGGTCCTCCTGACTTAAGGGCTGGGGCTCTATCCACTGTGCCACCCGGCTGCCCTTGCAGTTATTTTTTTTATGGTGGTCTTTTTGAAAAAATATAACACATGCAGTAATATGACAGAGTGTCCCATGAAGTGATGTCTTATTGACTTTGGATGCAGAATAAAACCAGCTTTTCCAGTTTCTCTAAGGAAATATGCCTCTCTAAGGAGAACCTGTGAACCACTCTCCCATTTAATTATAATTTATTGTTTTGTCTACAGTGAGAATATGAAGATTGACATGCTAAGTTCCTCCAGTAATATGTCCACTTGGTCATTAGTTTTATATTCTCTCATTTAGAGTAACAATAGCCAAGTTATAGATCTATAGGTCTAAAAACTATGATTCTGGATCCGACCCTTTTCATTATCTGGTATCATTACTGAAGAAATGGAAAAGGGGAGGGGGCTTTCTGGAACAAGGGCAATTAAAGTGTGTGTGTGTGTGTGTGTGTGTGTGTGTATGTATGTGGTGCTTGCCATGGCAAATCTATTGCCAGTCATTTACAATCGTTTATTAAATGGTTAACTTTGTCCTAACACTGCGTTAAGTACTTTGGATATAGTGAAGGCCAAAAAAAACCTTACTGTTCTCAAGGAACTGTCATTCTAATGGAGGAGACAACTGTGATATTTAGGAACATGATATATAGAATATGTAGGGAATTTCAAGGCAAAAGGCAAGAGCGGTATCAAAGAAGGCTTCTGCAGAAGTCTTTTTTTTTTTTTTTTTGTCTTGTTCAGATGCAAGCTCTTTTTTTTTTTTTTTTTTTTTTTTTTTAAATTTAATAGCCTTTTATTTACAGGATATATACATGGGTAACTTTACAGGATTAACAATTGCCAAACCTCTTGTTCCAATTTTTCACCTCTTACCCTCCCCACCCCACCCCCTAGATGGCAGGATGACCAGTAGATGTTAAATATATTAAAATATAACTTAGATACACAATAAGTATACATGACCAAAACATTATTTTGCTGTACAAAAAGAATCAGACTCTGAATTATTGTACAATTAGCTTGTGAAGGAAATCAAAAATGCATGTGTGCATAAATATAGGGATTGGGAATTCAATGTAATGGTTTTTAGTCATCTCCCAGAGTTCTTTTTCTGGGCATATCTGCAGAAGTCTTGAAGGAAGTCAGGGAAGTGAAGATGGCAGATTGGGGAGGGGGACAGCACCTAGCAGGCCTGAGGGTCAGCGAGGGCAAAGGGGGTCCAGCTTCTTAGTCTTAAATCCCCTTGGTACTTAGCTACCAGGCTGGTCCTTGGAAAGCAGATGCCAGCTGTTGCTAAGACCATTCTTGATAGCTTTCCAGGGTGGCAGAACCTGCCAAAGTTTGGGAGAACTCAGGGTCACCAGTCCCATGCCATAGTGGGACTTTATGGTAAGTAAATTGCTATTAAAAATATTTTCCCAGTAATCTTTTCTGAAAAACACAAAAACACTTTTGTTCCCAGCACTGTACGTACCATGTAACATTATGACATGATAGAATCTCACTGGTGACCTGGATTTACAACATTGTTCCCTCATGTCTGTAATATACGCCCCCCCTCATGTAGGACTTTCTGAATCCGTTCATCAGAATTCAGCTCAGACACTCCCCCTGTGTCTTGGCTGATTTCCCCAGCTGAATATGATCTCAAGTAGTCCCAGAACATTTTGGACTTCTCTTTTGCCTTCATCCCATTCTATCTTGTATTATATCCTTCTCTGCATATTTGGCGGATCCCTACTCTCCTCCTGGAGACTTTTAAGCTCTTAAAGGACATAGACTTTATCATCTATTTGACTTTTATTTTTAATCTTTTTTGACTTTTGACATCTTTGTATCCTCAGGGCCCACCACAGTGCTTTTTATGTTTAATATCTGTTGAATTTAATTCTTGATAGAAATTGACTTTTAACTTGTGCCCCAAACTTGTGTCCTCCTCCAAGTTGTGTTATTTGTTCTGAGGTGAGGCAGTAAAAGGACATTATTTTGCCACTTTTTTGAAAATTGAAATCCACCGCCTTGGGGCATTCAGAAGGCAATCTGATATAGTCTGCTATTGAAAAAAAAAAAAGTTTTTTAGCAAGTTTCTCTGATAAAGGCCTCCTCAAACATTGGGAGAATGAATCAAGTTTATAAGAATACAGTTCCATTCCCCAGCTGATACATGGTCAAAGGATATGAACAGGTGGTTTTCAGAAGAAATCAAAGCTATAGTCATATGAAAAAAAAAAAAACTTTGATTAAAGAAATGCAAATTAAAACAACTGACGTAGTTCCTCACACTTGTCAGATTGGCTTAAATATCAGAAAAAGAAAATGACACAAAACTGGGTCACTAAGGCACACTACTGCCCATGGTGGTGTGAGACTAATTAGAGCTGTGCCCAAAGGGCAATCAAACTGCATTCCCTGGCTCTAGCAGTACTGCTACTAGGTCTGGATCCCAAAGAGATTTTTAGCCAGAGAAAAGGACCTATATACAAACATTTGTAGCGGCTCTTTTTCTATTGTGGTAAAGAATTAGAAATTGAAGGGACATCTATCAATTAGGCAATGACCAGTAGTAGCATATGATTGTGATGGAATACTGTTGTGCTATAAGAAATGATGAGCAGGATGGTTTCAGAAAAACTTGAGACATGAACTGATGCAAAGTGAAGTAAGCAGATCCAGGAGAACATTGTATACAGCAACAGCAATAATGTACAATGATCCACTGTGTATTTTTGCATAACTTTGTTATTCAGTTGATTTTCAGTTGCGTCAGACTATGACCCCATTTGGATCATGCTATTTTTCTAGCTTATTTTATAGATGAGGAACTGAGGCAAACAGGATGAAGTGACCTGCCCAAGGTCATACAGCTAGCTATTAAGTGTCTGAGGCCAAATTGAAACTCTGGAAAATGTCTTCCTGACTCCAAGTCTAGTGTTCTATCCACTGTGCCCATCTAGTGCCTATATATATGTGTATACGTGTGTATATATGTCTACATATATATGTAGACAAATCGCCTCTTCAAGGAGGTATGGGAGGTAAGAAAATTTGGAACTCAAAAAGTTTTACAAAATGAATGTTTAAACTTTGTTTACATGTAATTGAGAATTTTCAAAATTTCATCCTTTCTCCCTTTTTTCACTTTGTTTTGCTTTTCCTTTCTCTTCTCACATACCTTTTGCTCTTTTCATTTTATCTTTTTTCTCTTCCTCTCATCTTCCCATCTCTCCAAGTCTTAGTATTCCCATTCCCTTCCTTTCAAATTGGTAACTGGAGGCAATAAGAGAGGAGCCAAGCCTTTCTCCAAATCATTCTTAAGTGATCCATAAATACTGTGGGTAATGACGATCCCAAGCCACACTTTGGTAACTAAGTGGCTAAATTTTCCATAATGCCCCCTTACAATTTGTCAGCATTGTTAACTTATTTGGGGCACTAGGAAGAACAGTGGATAGAGTGCCCGGCCTAGCCTCAAACACCATAGCTGTGTGACCCTTGGCATTTAACCATGTTTCAGTTTTGTCATCTGTAAAATGAGCTGGAGAAGGAAATGGCAAACCACTCTTTGCCAAGAAAACCCCAAATGGAGTCATGACGAATTAGAACTGAACACAAAAATTAACATTATATAGTCCTTAGTACATTTCAGTGCTTCATATTAAATTGGCATTAAATAGGTTAACAAAAACAGTATTTAGAAGCAAAACAGGACTTTATTAAGGAAAAAGGACAGAGATGGCTTACTGCCCGAAAGAATCAGCCGCATTTAACAGGAAAATGCAGTGTGATAAGAAAAATACATTTCCTGGGGGAAACAGTGTTTGTCAAAAATATAAATGATGGATCATCAAATGGAAATGACTTTCTTGGTCGTCTTCAAGCAGAATTTGTGGTGGGAATTGGATTTGCTTGGAAATACAGAGAACAGCAAGGGTTAATGTGGAGTCAAAGTTGTGACATCAGATTCCACTTTCAAAAGATCCTTGTTTGCTTAGTTGGAAAGATGAAGGTCCTCATGAAGGCTCTTGAGAAAAGTCCTGTGCCCCAAACCCTCACTTTGGGGGAAAAGACACAGACATTGGAGATGAGAATGTTATGAAAAATAGAGGAAAAAAAAAAAGCAAAACACAAAATTAAGTGACATTTGTTTGGATCAATCCTAGAGATTCTTGCAGAGAAGTCTCTTCCCCATCCTGCCGCCTTCTCCACCCAGAATCTTGAGTTTCAGAAAAATTCCAGCATTAGAGAAGATTACAAATTGGATCCTTTTTGCTTTACGTTAGCCTGGTATCAAGTGAGAAAAGTTGCCTGTGATTTTTCATTTTGAGTTAGTCCAAGCAGCAGTGGTGGCAAGTGAAATTTGCCTTGCTCTTTCTGTCCTTTGTAATTTGCCTTGCCGATGTTCGTAAGCTTGTGGACTGAAGCATTCCTTCGGAAGGCATCCTTTTGCCGTGCCGTCAGTGAGAGTCTTAATTCTGAGAAGTTAGAATCTTATGAGAAGTTAATGATATTCAAGGAATTCATTGTCCTTTTGAATTCTTTTTTGGATATCAGTGAAGGTTTGAAGCCATGTTTTCTTTTTGCTTTAAGCTTTCCCCTTTCTCCAAGAAGAGTGTGCTGATCTTTCTTGGTCAGGTTAGGCCTTCCAGGAAGTTTCCATTTGTTTTTCTTCCGTTTCCTTTTTACAGGGAGCTTAGGGGTCAGAGAGAAAGTTTTGTCCAGCAACATGGACATCGACGTGACTTTTGGAATCCAGCACAGCGACCTGATAAAAAGGCATAAAAAATTCTTTCAGCCTTACTGGGTTCATTTTCACTGTAGCCATCCCATCTCCCATATGACATCGAGGTCCTGTCCAAACCTGCCTTTTCATAGGGGTGAGAGGTGGGAATGGGGAGAGCTTTATCTTGAAGGAAATGCTGGCCTTCACACTTGAAACCATAGTAAGACTCTAAAAGACTTCCCTTTCCCCACCTCCTCTCCTAGGAGACTACTCTCGGAAACCTCAGACTAATCTGATTTGGGCATGTTAACTTTGTTGCCTGCACAGAATTTTTTCAGTATTTAGAACTAGAAAGGGCCTTAGACTTGACCTAGCCTAATCCCCTCATTTTGTAGAGGAATAAATGGAGACTCGGTGAGATAAAACATCAGACCACAGATTCAATGCTCTTTCCAGTGGACAAGTTTTCCCCTTGTTTCTTATGAGATCCTACTTGATAGGAACATTTCAGCAGATTTCTAAAGATTAGAATAGAAATGAAATTGCCTCTGCTAAGAAGGAGCTCCACGTGATCATCAGGCTTCCATATTGTGAAAAAGTTGGATAAATACACATTAACCCATTGAAAAGTTTTTTAAGTTCTGAGGAGGTACTTGTAAATTTTCCCCAGTCTTATGGATAAGAGGTTGCTGAACAGAGCCTCGAAAAGAATGCTCTCTTCCTTGCTCAGATTATTAAAATGAGGGGTGATGGAGGGCGGCTCCAACAACTGAGAGACCAGCAAGACCCTAGCCAGTATCAACCCATTGAAAATGCCTGAATTAAGAGTTGACCATATGAAACCACAGCCAATTGTTGGGTGCTATTAGTAAATAGTAGGTTGAACAATATACAATTAGGTACCACTGGAGTAAGACATGAATCATTTATTACTGAAAGCCTTTGGATGGCATGCCATCCCAAGTATAGATATATAGCATCAATCTCCAGGAAAAGGGCAAATCTACAGGTATAACTAAAGTAGTCATCCGTGTAAAAAATGTCTCCTGTTCCCAAGCCTGGGCTGTAATCTTTTCAATGGAAGTAGCAAGGAACCTGGGCTTTAAGAAAATGTTGGGGTTAGGGTTCAAGTCATACATTTCCCCTATCCAGAACACTGGGATTTGGAGCAGGAAAAGGGATCCTTGATCACCTATCAAGCCTTCTAAACTGAAGACAATGGAAGTAGAGAACTTGGGAAGATAATCTCTTGTGAAACGGTTTTGTTAGCAGGTGTAACAAAAGTCTAGGGCGGTTGGTGCCGGATTGGGTTACTTTAAATGAGGAATCTAAGGTAATGCTAAGATCTATAAAAAAAAATTCTTGAAGGAAAATTTCAGAAATGACAAAGACCCTGAGGGTCTGGGAAGAAGAGCCCCAAACACCATAATTTTCTTGAAATTAGAAAAAAATTTGAAGGATAGAAAACTTAATCCTTGAGCACATTAAAGGATATGGGATTAAGATGTATGAGTGAGTGCCATGCTGAGTACACTAATATTTAGACATATTCCAGATCAGAAAGGGCTTCTGGAATAAAATTACCATAGAACCAATGGGGATTTAACACTAGGTTGTTTTATATTCTTAAAACTCCAGGACCCAGGGGCTCCATGAACCAAGTTTTCCATCTGTTACTGGAAGACAAAAGCTTCCTACAAATTTTTTTAAGTGGCGGGAGGAGAAGCTTCTAAAGGACTAGTTTCCCACTGAAAAATGTTATGGGTCCACTTGGTACAGATTCTTTTTCCCATTTACAGCTGAGAAAAGCATCCAGGGGGAAAATGATTTGTTCAACTGTGAATAGATTTGTTCAACTGTGACTAGATTGGTAAAGGAACCAAGACTTGGAAGAAGGGAGAGTTGGTTCCAAGGTGATGATGCCTTTTTGCATATTTTATATGGGATAATGCAAGCCCAAGCAAACAGATTGCATATGAGGTTTTGGAGAGGGACAATATCCATTCTCAAATCACACAGACTCCTGCATTCTTGATTCTGGAGTTGTGAATTTGTATAGCAAGTCCCAGGATAGGGAGAAGCCTTTTGAATACAGGTTCTAAAAAATCTTGGAAACAAAGTCATCACAAAATAATTTATTGGTTGTCTTAATACAGAAAACAGTAACTTTTCCCCACAACCCACTACCTATATAATATACATTATATATATAAACATTTTACTCAACTACCAGTAATTTGCCTTATTGGGATTTCTGACTAGGAGTATATTCTAACACAATAATGCCTAATTGCTGCAAGTACTGTCTCCTTCCTGCCACATAGACATTTTCATGATCCACCATTCAGTTTCCTGCCATCTTTAAGTCTCTGGTTAGCATCACATGTTCAGCATCACAAGCTCAGCTGCTGGTGCCCACTGTGGTTTTCCCTGTCTCATATGGATGATATTTGCATTACTGGATCATGCAGGAAAATCCTGAGGCTTGGATGCTGTGGGTTGCAATCCAGTATAGTAGTTATTAACCAGCAGAGAGAGTAATTAGTACCCAGTATTTTAACACTGTAACTTATAATCTCATAAAAGGATATTAAGTAATGGTGGTAATTGATGCTTTTCTTCTATATGGTATTTCATATTTTTAAAAGTACTTTCACGTACATTATTGAAATTGATCCTACCATATGAGGTAGTAGATGGATATTAAGAGTTAAGTAAAATAGCTACTTTTCAGCAGGGTGGTGACCGGAGCCTTTTGTCTCCTGCCGTAGTGCCTTTCCACTGTGTCATTGGTAGTCACTGCTAAGATCAAGAGCGATGTTTGGAATATTTTTTTCAACTGACCAGAAGTTAAATCACACTTGATCTCTCACATGGTAGACATGATAAATGTTCAATGGAATTATGGGGGATTACTTGGGCTAGCCATGGGCAATAATTACTATGAGTGCAAGTTTAATCTTCTCACGTATATCTCTGTAGTACCTGGGTGTTATAGATGAAGTTTGTGATGGTATCCACTTCCCTGGATGGAGTTGAAGAAAGGAGACAGATTTGATTAACATGGAGAAACAAACCAAAACTTTGCATTGCCTCTTCTATAAAATACAGTGCACCATATGCTCCCAGATCCTTTGGACTAGACTTGTGATAGGCGAGAAATAAGCTTCTTCCAATGATGAACATCATAATAGGTTGAAAGAAAAATCTTTTAGTCTTAGGCCTGTCCTTTTGGCACCGTTCCAAAAGAGCAATTTATTTATTGTGACAGCACTTAACTCTACAGTACTAGACATATGGTAGATGTTCAATTCATGTTTTGTTCACTAAACTATTGTTCACCTCATATATACTGGGCACTGCTTGGGAGAATGGGGAAAAGGAATAAAATTATTAGGAAATAGTTGCTATCCTGAGGGAAGTTACAATGAAAGTCATCTCAGGATTCTAGTCTCTACCCATTTTTTTAGAGGATGGCTACTCAAATCTTCCACTTTTTTTTAGCTTAAAGATTAGCAACAGGGCTTGTATATCTCTACATGTTGCACCTTAGTATATGGAAAAGAGAATTTGAACCCATTAATTTGATATCATGATACCATTTCCCCCCCTGTATTCGTAATAGGGGCCCTATAGCGTTTCTGACAAAAAAAGCCCTTAGTGCACTAGGCACTGAAATATTCCAGGGTTGGAGGGGGAGGAGAATAAGCTTTTAAATGGGCAGAACACCAAGTCCTAGCTTTTCCAAGATTCCTTGAGGACTCTGTTTTTATTATGACGGACCAAACCATAGTCCTCACTGGCTGTAGAGCTGGAAGGAGCCTTAGAGATCTTGTCCAACCCCTCATTTTACAGAGGAGGAAACATCCAAAAAAATGAAGGGCCTTGCCTCCAGTCACACAATTAGGAAGCAAGCAGAGCTGGAATTAAAACGGAGGCCTTTCCTGAAGCTCTGAGGGCCTGCTACAGACCTTGCAGGGAATACTTCCATGTGATTAGCCCCTCTTCTAATTATATATGCTATGAAATGGCAAAATGATACTTCCTTTCACTGTTGATTTGTTATCTTGTGGCTTACAGGTAAAAATAAGGATACTCAAAGATATCAGCCTAAAGAAGACGGTGCACTGATGGGAAAGCATGGAGCAAGGATGATTAAGGGCATGAAGTTTGAACCAAGCCAAGAGGTAACTAAAATCACTTGGAGAAAAAGAAACTTGAGGTTATTAGCAGCAGCAGTTCTAGCCAAGGAAACTAGAAAATAGCTTGAGTTAGCTAATATAAACTGAACATGACCTTTGTGAATCTGGGAAAGAGATTTCTGGTCAGAGAACTGAGGGATTAAGATGCAACCGGGCCAGATGGCTGGGGAGAAAGGAATTCTGACCTGACCTTGGGAATTTACTCAGAAAGGCCCTTTGTTTTCCTTAAAAACCAAGAATTGAGATTTAAGAGGAAGGCAGACAGACTTGGTGTCAAGCACTGTATCGGCCTGGACTCAAATGGTTTCATGGCTGGAGAAGACAGGGTTCTGAGGGGTACTATTGCCACAAAATCCCAGACACTTATGTGTCTCACATAAACGTCCTCACCTCTTGTGGACATCTGACTTGCCTAGTATGTTCTGAACCCATAGCTGATTCCACAAGCTATACATAGGAGTTCATGAAAAGACCATTCTAGTCACATTTCCCTTCTAAAATATTAACTCTGCAAGTAGATGTCGAGGGAAAAAAAGGCAGAGAAGCAAGAGTCGTGGGCCTGGACAGTCAGTGGGTACATAAGGAAGTTCTAGGGAAATAAGTGGGGTTGCCTGGGCTGGTGCCAAAGCAGGTGCCATCGGGGCTGTGTGTGCCTGTGTGTCCTGGCCAGCCCCGGCTGCCTAGAGGGGGAGTGTGAGAGGGGAGCTGCAGAGAGGAAGTTGGGAATCTTAGGCCCTAAAACAGCCAATGCGGCTTCTCTGTTTCAGGGTCACTACCAGAGGGAGATATCCTCATCTGCACTGGGTGAGGGAATGGTTCACCTCTGCTTTTTCCCCTTAACCCAATCTTGGTCCCTCTCCTTCCCTCCTGACAATGGGAGGAAGCCCTAATTAAGTTGAGGGTAGTGAAGGAACCTCTATGTCGATTGCTTTCCTTCCTTCCCAGTTCTCTCCCCCTTTCCCCCCAAAAAAATCTTGTTTTTTTTTTTGTTGTTGTTTTGCTGAGGCAATTGGTGTTAAGTGACTTGGCCAGGGTCGCACAGCTAGGAAGTGTTAAGTGTCTGAGGCCAGATTTGAACTCAGGTCCTCGACTAGCTGCCCCCAATCTCATTTTGAAAGAATTTCCCCCTTGTAGAAACAGAAGTATTCTGTTAGCTGCTATAGTCTGTAGGCCAAAGCATAGCCTAAGCTGTAAATAAATCCCTTTTCTTTCAGATACCCTGAACAGAAATGCTCTTTGTTTTCCAAAAAATATCAGGTGACCGGTTAAGAATATTCCATTTCTCAAAATACAGAAGGATAAGTCTATCTAGGTTAACCTATGCCCTTTCACCCCAGAATTTACAAGTGCAGTCAGTATAGTTCAAACCAAAAAGTTTTATGGAACAAATTATTTTCAGAAACACCGACCTAGTTCTGCAGTCTCATGTGACAAACTAGGAAACTGGCATCGAGGGAGGTGATTAGTGCCGATTCTTACAAATAAAGCAGATAGGGGAGCCACGGATTTGCAGCTTAGCATCCAGTCCAAGTGAGGCTCTGAGGGCTCGGCCACGCTCACAGAACTACTTAATAGGAGCAGCATTCTGAGGACCAGGCTCTTCCCCAGTCCTAGTTCCCAAGGCCAATCACTCACACCTCCACTGCCTCTCAAGGGCCAAGGCCAGTAGACAGAAGCACTCACCGTCCTTAACTAGAGACTGGCCAACCCTCTTTGAGCAGACCAGGAAGTCTGTGAGCAGGCATCTTATTTCTCCCTGTCTTTCTCCCTTTAGGGGCCCCATCCTTGGAGTGTGTGGGGTGCTCAGATACCTGGAGCTGCTCTTGATGGACAACTCATGTGTTATTTAGAGTCCGAGGAAGCTGCCCGAGGCCACAGAGATGAAGGAACTTATGGTCCCCGGTGCCTCGGCCAGCATATGGCAAAGCCGAGTCCTGGGACCAAAGCTTGCCAATCCCAAGGTTGGTCCTTGGTCCGCTATGGCACACGCTCTTTCGTCCTGTGACATAATTACCTTGCTGAATCAGATTACGCAAAGCCGCCTGTTTCTCACAGCCCTCCTGGCTCAGCTGCAGAAAGCCTGGAGGCGAGTACTGCTTAATTGCTACAGGAGTCTTGCTTCTTTCTGGAGGCACCGACGTGACGAGTGCCAGCTGATGATGGTTGATGTCTTGCTTCGTTAATAGACAGTTTTGGTACCTGCCCATCTTTTCCTTCCACGGATATGCTACTAAGAAACAAACAGAAACGTCACCTGTACCACCGGCTGCTGATTGGGAACAAAGCCCAGAACAGGTCAGAGAACGGCGGCTCTCATACAAGGCCAGTCTTTTGTGCAAAGAAAACTGGAGTGCAAAGAAAACTGTCTTCCTTGGAGACAAGAAAACCATACTCTGAGGGCATGTGAGAAGCCTACGAAATTCGCCCATTGCAATAATACAAATCCTTCTCAGCTTCCCAACCAAACTTTCTGAGCACACAGTGAAAGGCACTGTGACCTGGGCATTCCAGAGCAGACGGACATCTAGCAGTACCCCATGGCTGAAAACCCTTTTTTATAAAAAAGGCAAAATCTAGTTGGAAAAAAAGACAAAACTTTTGTTCTCGCTAAGAATATGTCTAAATCAGACCACCACATCTAAAGTTCTGGTCAAAAAGGTTTTTTCACTTTACATACAGACACATATATGTATATTTAAGTCTTCAGACCAACTTTTCTGAAAATTGGGGTTCACAGATGGTGGGTAGGGCCATGTGGTCCAAACAGTGAAGCTTCTGCTATTGGTGTTCCCCTGAGATTCAGAATAAAGACATGGATTTTCCAACCCTTTCTTAAAAAAAATAATTTTTTTTATTAAAAGTGAACTTAAAACAATAATTAGATTTAATGATGATATACATGGAACAAGACTTGCAGGTACAATTTAGCACCTTTCATTCACTCATACATATTCTATTCATTCCTAAATAGAAACAAAGTCCAAGGTACAGTTTGGCCCTTTTTTCCCTTTTCTCCTTCTATGAACTTGAATTTATTTCTTCACTTCTCTAGGTCTCAGTTTTCTCATCAGTAAATGAGGGGATCATCCTCATCCCCTTAAGAGTACATATGCAGTGTAGCATGGGGGCTACTGGAGTTGTGTAGGCTCACTGAAGGATGGATCTTGGAGACAAGACGAGTTTACATCCGTTTTTACTCAATTAGAAAAAGCAACCATTTTCTCCACCTTCACTTTAGCCTGTCTTCTGATCAATAAGCATCAAAGAATAATAGTTGGGAAATTTCCCATCAGTTCTCCTTTATGTAAGATTAAAAAAAAAAAAAGCAAAGTTATAGCTCTTTCCTTAGGCCAAAATACAAAGAACATGTTTTCTTATGATTATCTTTGTCTTTTTAAAAGAAGTAACAGTTGGCAGCTTTCCTAAAAGGGTAGTATGATTTGACATGGCCATTCAGTGATCCTTCAAGTCTAGTCCAGTTTCCTTTCCCTTTTAACAAATTTCATCTAAAAGTTTCTTAGCCCTGACAGAATCTGGGAGCAAGCAGTCTGGGAAACCACTGTTGTTGCTCTGGCAGCCCTTGGGGCTCTCCATCCTTTGTTCCAAGAACTGAACAAGTTTTTTCTTGTATTTGGATGGCCACCCACCTCTAACCACTAGCCAACCAGTCAGCAGTAGGGGAGGAGAGAGAAAGGGGGAAAGTCAGAGGACAGAGATTGAGCAAGAAGAATGAGACAAGGAATTACACAAGGCTCAACAGATGTGGTAGGAAAAGAAGGCAAACAAACTAAACTTGGAAGAAGCTGCAGAGGTCAGTGGTCATTTCTTACCCTGATTTTGGTGGTATTGTTTAATTCTGTATGATTGCTCTTGGAATACTTGAGAGGATATGCTCAAATGAAAAAGAGTCACCTTTTCAATAGGAATGTTACACAACAGGTAAAATATAAGTTTAAATAAATAGGAAATTATAAATTTACGGTGTTAACTACTAGGTTAGGGAAGGGGGAAGCTGAATGTAGAATTTTAAGTCATAAAAACAATTACATTATTTTCCAGCATAATAGAAGGAAGGTTAAAGTATGAATAGTATATGAGTTACTCATGGTATTTGAATTGTTTATTCTGTTTAAATGTCTACCTTGCTTTAAGCAAAGCTGCACAAGATAATTTGACCTATGAAAAAGAAGAACCTAGGAAATGGGATGATTAGTAACTAGAGAGGAGGATTTATTTTAGGATTCTTGTAAGTAGCATACTTTCTAAATACATATGACTTGATGATACACAAAAATTTGATTTTATAGGAAATGATATATTACATAAAGTGAGATAGACTTCTAATAGGAATTCAGTAAACATGCATTTCAATTCCCAAGAAGGAAATTTTTATGTCCATCATGGTCACATTTAGTTTGATGGAAAATAATCCATAAGCTATAATTCTGGGAAATATATAGATGGATTAAAAACAAAAATACAATCAATATAGAATAAGTCCACCGTGGTACACGAGCATAATTCCTCCCAGGTTACGTAATATATCCCAAACCACCTACCACAAAACACCCATGGGGTAATATAATGCACAGCATCAGAGTCCTGTGGATATAAGTATGTGAAAGGAATTCTGGGACAGAAAGAAGACTTGAGATGTCTTGTTTGTGGAGTGTCTGCTCTCAGACCCTTTTTGCTCCATACCTGAAGTGACTTCGTGAGTGCTGGTTGGGCCCTTCTTCCGAGGTTCTGGAATTTTAAAACCTGGTTTCTTGCTCTATGTAAACAAAATAATTGAAGACGGAATTCACTTCACATTGAAGTCCCTACCTGTCAGTGATGCTTTCCCTCCCAGATTTCTCTTTAGCATGGACTGAACTTCTCCTTCCCAAGATCCCTTTGAATCACAGGGATCAGTAGCCCTTTGTTAGTCTGTGCCCCCAGAGCCTAGTAGTAGTTCACATGTAGTAGGTTCTTAATTGATAACTTCTCAATTAAACTCAAATAAATGCAGCCTCTTACAGCTAGAGATAGAAGGGGTTGCCATCTAGTTACTGAGAAGCACTTGCATTTTTCTCAAATATTTGCTATTCAATATACTTTCCAACGTGTCTTAAACTTTATGATTCCCAGACAAAAGGCACCTCAAGGATTGGCACAGGGAAATGGTACAATCTTATTCACAAGGATCTGGGAAGATGGGTCTGAGGCAACAGTTTAAAACTAGACTCTTAAAAACTGGCTGTAGAAATGATAGCAAAGAGAAGAGGAAGAATTTTCACTTGGGGAAAGAAAGAAGTCACCCCTTATGTTTTCATGAAAGCTTTGAATAATTTAAAGGCCTAAATAACTCTTAGGGTGTCATAGTTATAAGTCAGAATGGTGAAAGCATGATAAATGTGGCAATATGTTTGGAAAAACTGTACATGTGTAACCTATATTGGATTATTTGTAGTCTAGGGAGGGGGAAGGTGAGAAGGGAGAAAAACTTGGAATACAAGGTTTTGCAGGGATGAATGTTGAAAACTATCTTTGCATGTGTTTGGAAAAATAAAAAGCTATTTTTTTTTTTAAAGAACAATGCTAGAAAAGCCTTAGGAAGGCCAATCTCTGCAGTGGCTGTGGGCCATCCATCTGTGTATCCACACAAGGCCTGACAAGGCTTGTGCCCACTGGCTGCTGTTTATGTCTGTGCGAAAAGCACTGTCCTCATGGGGCTATGATGAACAGCATGGGTTCTGGGGCGTTAACCAGAGGAGACCTGGCCCTCATCTTGCCTCTCTGACATTTGATGGGGATGACCACAGGCTATTTCAACTCTGTGAGTCCTAGTTGATCAGGGAAATCAGAGATAACGTGCCTGTTGAATTTACTTAGCAAAACTCTTGTTGAGACAAAATGAGAAAACACATGTCATTGATATCAGCCATAAAGCATTATCTGTTGCCCCCTTTTCCCTTACAGGCTGCTTGGCTGTGAGGCTGTCTGTCTCTGGAAGATGGTCATTAAGTACTTAAAGAGTGCAAATCAACTTGGTCAGAACATAATTTGGAACATCAACCTGGTCCCCATTCTCAAATTTCATTAAAAAGACAGATGTAAACAAATTTTAGCTTCTCCACTCTTTGAGGTGAAGTACCTGGGACTTATCTTTATTCCTAATCAGGGATATGATGGGCAGTTTTGGTTGGGTGAAGGAGCTATCATAGTTTCTTTTCTTTAAATGCAGTTTTAAAAAATGATACACAAAATAATTAGTTTCATTTAATTAAGTGTGATTAGTTTGAAAATACACATATGCCATTTAAAATACAAATCAATACCCTGTGATGGTCTAACATTGTTAGGAGGGTGAGACACAGAACAGGAGACCATAGGAGAGGTGCTCCAGGTGTATATATGGGCATCCTGGCAGCCTGAGCCTTTTCCTGGCCTCGGAGGAGAGATGACAAAAGGAACCCCCTTCCTTTCAAGTGAGAGAATTACAAGTGCTGAACACAGCATTCGTTGTCAGACTTAACTGATGTTGATTAGTTTTACTGAATTGTTTTTTTTTTCTTTATTACAAGAAGGAAAGAGGGATAGATAGATAGATAGAAAGGAAAATGGTATAAAAATAAAAGCTATCAATAAATTAAAAAAAAAAAGTAAAGGGAGCTATTAATATAAACTAGTGCCATGCCTCGGATTCCCAGGAACAGCATTTGAATGAGGTCTGCCTCATTCTGGCTGCCCATACTTTAGTTTCCAGAATCAGTTAATTTCCTGGGAGTCTTCCTTAAAAGGAAGATTTCAGTTCAGGGTTCAGCCTGGCTCAGCTCGGCCGTTCCCTCCCTTGGGGGATTCTGGGAAACTTCCTTCCTGAGTCAGAGCGGGGAAGGGGGGGCGTCCTATGCCAGAGGAGCTGCTGATGCTCCCTCACCTTCTTTGGTAGTGTGGTGAGGAGAGCACTTTGGAAGCCTTAAAGCCCCAGAGAATTGGGGGGGGGGGAGCTTTTCAAGCCGAACATGTTTTGTGGAGAAATGCACTAGCCCTAATCTTACCTCGTTAAACTTTGAGTTCTCATTTTTCACTCGGGCTTCTGGACCTTTGAGAAAGCCTGGCGGTTTTTTCAGCATGGCAGTAAATTCTGTTTTTTCCTAATATAATTGATTGGAAATAAAATGTCTTAAATTAACCTAAAACATACACACATTCCTAATTTGATATTTGAATCTCTGCCATTTTGATCACTGAAAAGTGAGATGAGAAAAGGTCACAATGAGTCTTAGAGGCTCTGGCAGGGCAGGAGGAAGGCAGGCCAGTGTTCCCCAGCCCTAGCTTTATCAGAACAGTGTCCTTGGGACCCAGCCTGCAGACAAAGGCCAAACTTGCCACACCCGGGGGGGGGAGGGGGACCAGGGCTGGCTGAAGAAAGAAGTATCTAGGGGCTTTGATGGAAATCTGATCCAGAGGTGCCAGGAGAATCCCCTCACCAAGGATGGGATTCTGGGCCCAAGAGTCATCCCATTAGTCCACAGATAAGTTCTGCTTCTAGAACTGATTTTTTTTTTTTTTAATGTAAGGAAACCCCTTTATGTAACTGATAGCAAAGCACAAATTAGAGGATAAATCTATGTGGACATAAGGAGTGCAGACCCTGTGGAGTGAAGGAGTTCTCCCTCTGGGGGGGCCATAGCTGGAGTCACCTGAGAGAGTTTGAGATCTTACCCCCAGGGAAAGCTCCTCCAGGTCTTTAGCTGTGAAACTAGCTGGAGTTGGAGCAGGCTGGTCCGTACCTGCCTTCCAATGCATGGGTGCCTTCCTTACCTGGCTATCATCAGCTAGCTTACTCTCCTGGATTGCCCTGTGCTTCTGGTGCAGCTCATTTCTTTGCTTCTTCGTCTCCAGAGGCTTCTTTTTCTTCTTTTGCTTTTTCTTCATTTCAAGCTACTCCAGAAAAAGAAAAGAGAAGCATTTTCAAGCATTTTCCATCCTACCACTAAGGACCATCTGCCCGGCACTTCCTTTTGAAACACCTTCTCCTCCCTCTGACAACACAACCAATAGAAGGAGCATCAGAGGGACATGAGTCCATGTGGTTCTGGAGGGTTTGCTAAAGTCCACGCTCTTCTTTAAAAAGGTAAATGGTTCTCCAGTGATAATTGGTCAAAGGTATGAACAGACAATTTTCAAACAAAGAAATAAAAGCCATTTCTAGTTATATGGGGAAAAAATGCTCTAACTCACTATTGAGCAGAGAAATGCAAATTAAGACAACTCTGAGATACCGCCACACACCTCTCAGATTGGCTAAGATGACAGGAAAAAATAATGATGCATGTTGGAGGGGATGTGGGAAAACCGGGACACTAATACATTGTTGGTGGAGTTGTGAATGGATCCAACCATTCTGGAGAGCAATTTGGAACCATGCTCAAAAAGTTATTAAACTGTGCATACCCTTTGATCCAGCAGTGTCTCTACTGAGCTGTATCCCAAAAAGATCATAAAAAGGGAAAAGACCCGCATGTGCAAAAATGTAGCAGCCCTTTCTACAATAGAAGGAATTGGAAACTGAGTGGATGCCCATCTGATAAACTGATGCTTAGTGATGTGAGCAGAACCAGGAGATCATTGTACACAATAACAAGATTATGTGATGATCAACTGTGATGGACTTGGTTTTCTCAACAATGCAATTCAAAGCTATTCCAATAGACTTGGGGTGGAAAATGCTATTCACATCCAGAAAGAAAACTAGGGAGACTGAATGTGGATTGAAGAATACTATTTTCATCTTTTTGGTTTTTTTTTTTCTTTCTTGTGTTTTTCTCCTCGTGTTTTTTTCCGCTTTTGGTCTGATTTTTCTTGTACAACATGACAAATATGAAAATATGTTTAAAAGAATTGCACATATTTAACCTATATCAGATTTCTTGATGTCTTGGAGAGGGGGGAGATAAGGGAAATAGGGAGAAAAATTTGGAATACAAAGTCTTATAAAAAATGAATGTTGAAAACTACCTTTACATGTGTTTGGAAAAATAAAATATTATTGATGAAAAAAAGCGTAAGACAGTTTGGGATTTAAGAGCAGGGGAAGATCTGTTTTTATCTTTATTGCATAGTATAATGCTCTGCATGGAGTAATAGCTTAATAAATGCTTGTTGAATTTGTCCAAAAAAATTTTAAATTTGTTGAATTTCTTACCAACCAACAGTTGGAGAAATACTATGAAGGGATCCCTCTAAAACATAACAAATGGTCCACTAATATTTATTTGATGACCTTCGAGAAGATGAAACTTACTCTTGGCCACTCAGTCAACTAGAATTTACTATGTGCCAGACACTGTGCTAAATGCTGGGAAGATAAGGGTAAGTAGCTCCCAGCCTAATGAGGAGAAAACGTGCAAACAATGATCTACAGAGATCTAGACAGTGTGAGCTGAGATGATCAGCAGAGGGAAGGAGCTAACATTAGGAAACTAGGATTTGATCTGGGCCTTGTAGGAGAACTAGGGAAGCCAGGAGGGAAGGCACAAGGAACAGCGGCCAGTGAAAATGCTCACTCCCCTTTGGAAAGTCCTGACTTTTGCACATCCTAAAACTTGATAAGCAGATCTGCACATCAATCTGTCTCTACGTGGTATTTGGGGTTTTTAAAGAAGATATAGTAATTGCCAGGTTCTTTATGTGTTTTACAGCTTACAAAGCTCAAGTGGAATCAGGTTCTGCTTGGCTGCAGAAGGTAGAAGTTGAATATAGGCTGATGAGTCAAAAACTTCATGCTGAACCCCTTCCCAGAGTGAGATAGTCCAGCCAGTTGTCGGTCAGGGCGTTGTACAGGGGATTTTCTTGGACCAGGGGGACCGAGGACGACTTGTCTGCTCTGACCTTCTGGGATCTGCTTGGGCTCGACAATGATGACTTTGAAGAAGATGGGAAACATTTGGAGTGACGTAGTGTGAAGCATTTTTAGCACACAAACTATGAAACTATTCTGTTGTACTTAAATCCCATTTTCCATGTGAGGAAGCATATTAAAAACTTTTTAATTCAAATGAAACTATTAAGTAAAAAATATTTCTCAAGTCTTAAGTCCTCTCCTTCTTTCTCTCCAGTCTAACCTTTTTCTTTAGGAAAAGTCTGATATATGTTACTTCTGAATATCTTGTATTAAAGGCGTGGCCAAAGACAGGAAGGGATTCTACTGTTTTGGACATCTCTCTTGCTAAATTAGAAATGGTTGGATTAGAATAATGACAAATTAATAAAATTTATTTTTGGTAGACCTAAATGCAGGGTATAGCAGTAAGATTTTTTTTTCTCCAGTATGTAAGAAAATGTAAGGAAAGTCTAAAAAAGAACAACTATTTGAAAAGGCTAAAATCAAGCATTTAAAACAATATAGATGGAAAGAAAGAATAAAGAATTTAAAAACCCTCAGAAGTGTTTTTTTTTAATGGCTCCTATCACAAAACAGAATTTCTTACTTTCTCTAAAAAACATCCCCGTGGGGAGGATGTGGACTCAGTGAAGTCTGCCAGCAGCCTGCATTTGGGAACAAGGAGCCCCTGATCTCTGCTCAGTTCTCCTTGTCTTGGGGCAGGAGCCCTTTAGATGCTTCTCTCTCTCTGACACTGTCCCTGGCCCCTTCGGACTTGACTCTTCTTCCTTATTTTCCATTGCTCCTTCTCATCCATACTGGTCCCTCCTGCCCCAGCTGTGGATGTTCTCCAGAGCTCTACTATCCAGCCTCTACACTTGTCCCTAACCAGCTGACTCACTGTCTATCTGTCCACTTGGTTTTTCTCACTAAGACTTCAGCTCCCCATCTCTAACCGCCTGCTGGACATTTCCATCTAGATATACTATAGGTTTTTAAAAATTAAAAGATGCCAAGAAAACTCTGAATATTTTCCCCAAACCTGCCTCACTTATTTCTGAATGAATAAAGAATGGAAATGATCATGATAATGTTGGAGCTGTCGACTTTGGTATTCAGTAAGTCCATATTCTCATTGTGATGGGTGACAACAGATTCAAATATCAATTTCTGGCCTCCTGAGGCCTGAGAAAATTATTTGAAAATTAATATCGAAGAAAACTTTCTATGTTCAGCTTATAAAAAATAAGATTCCTTATTAAAAAAAACAACAACAATATCCTCTGCTGTAATTATGACCTAGGAATATGAGGGAAAACCTATCCCAAAAGATTAACTTACACAGTCCTAGGCTCCAGTCTACAACCGTGACTGATAGTATTTAACTGCTTGCTCTCTTTCTTGGGTTTATAGCTCCACTTCCATTTCTTACCTTTTCTGTCATATCCAATAAATGAATAGGAGGCCCATCGGAGAGGGAGCTGTCTGAACCACTTGTACTGTTTGAGGAAAAAAAAGGCACAGAAGTCATTTACAATCTACCCAGAAAGAATAACACTTGCATCTTCTCTCCAGAATAACGCATTTACTGTTGGTGATTGCTCTTTGAAAACCCCAGAACCACACTGAGAACTGAGACTTCACAGGCTCACCGACTGCAGAGCTGGAAACACTTGGAGCATGTAAAAGTCCCCCAGTGCTGCCCAAACAGGATTTAAATGGAATTGGGAAAAGTTGGAAAAAAGAAATGACAGGTAATGCTAGCTTAGTTCTCTGAATAGAAAGCATGTGTAATTTGTAGCTTGGAGCCTCTGATTCCAAATGCAAAGCTTTGTCCACTGGTTCATATTCCTTCCTACATAGACACCTATGGATGGACAGACCAGAACTCATACTATGGAGACCCTCTATGAAGGGGGTAGTGTAGTGTAGCACACTTGGGGGCTCCTATGGAGATAACATGATAACCATAGAGCAAATTATATGGGACCCCAAGGCAGGGAAGCCCTGTAGCCCCCTCCCTGGAGGTATCAATCCTGTCCACCTGACATCAACTGATCTTCAGGTACCTTTCCTACCCTGCTGGGGTTCTCTTCCCCTAAGGTTTTTACCCTTGGGCAGCAGCCTAAGAATACTCAGGCTACAGCACCTCCAGTCCCTGCAGGCCCTCTGTGCTGGTGACTCCAACCCCTCCCATTTCAGCTCCCCCATCAAGCCTTAGCTGCTATGCTGTGATGGGGGAAGAGAGCCTCTAGTCCCAGCCCCATTAACAACTTCAAACCGTATGGTGAAGGTGAGAAAAGATCCCTATTGAGCTGCAGAAGTTCATTTCTCTTACTCCTAGATAAAGTCTCTGGGGAGCATACCGTCCTGAAGCTGTCTGCCTTTTGAGCTAAATACTGAAGATTATTTCAGGATCAGGAAAATGGGATTTATAAGATGCATTTTGTAATGGAAGAAGGGCGGGAAGTGCTAGCTGAGGCTAGCCTGGAAACAGTAGTCTTATGACAACCAGGGGCCTCCTGGGGTGTGGGAACTCCATTTCCCAGTAGACTTTGCGGTCTACTCAGAATAAGGAGATTGCTATCCTGAAAGCTTGGTTCTGGGGGAACTCTTTTCCCCTCAGTCATTCCCAGGCCTCAGTCTGTTTCACAGTTCTTCCCCCAAAACTATCTATCCCAGTGAAAAAAACCAAAAAAAAAAACAAAAACCCATGCCTGGAGCCACAGGAAGCCTGCATGGGAACCTGGTGCCATGACTATAGGCAAATCTCCTAACTTATTGTTCCCTTTAACCTCACGGGTGGCTGGGTGAGAAGCAAATGTGTGTGAAGTGCTTTTATAAATCTGCCTTCTCTCCTCATTACTGCTAGGCAGGGAATTGGCCTGATGGCCGCCTATGGCCTCTAAGGAGAGCTCCCAAGGCTACCCAAATTCTCGACAGGGGACCCCTGATAATTCTCAAGACAATGACAGTGGTGATGATTATAACTTTTCTCTCTGTGGCTGATTAAGGAAAGTGCTAAGTAGTTCCAGATCATCCTGGACACACAAATCTCCCCATATTAGCAGAAGAAAGCCTTCTTGCTCCTCCATTGAATGGAAGGATCTTGGTTTTTTGAGCAAGCCCTAAAGGCTTCTTCCATGGGACAGTTAAGCGGTTTATTCTCATTATAGATCAGAGAAAGAACCGTATCATTTCAACTTAATAATTTTAAATTGATATTTGGATCAATTAAAAATCCTATCCTTCCCATTTCCTTCAGGCATGAATGAATTAGGATCTAAATATCCCTACTGATCATTTCCTTTTTATATCCTTAACTTGACTTTTACATATCAAATTTCACATATCAATTTTCTTTCACATATCAAATGCTTCTGTTTCCTGGGTTGTGATTAGATAAAATTGAGAACTAGGCCCTGTAGGCTACAGACCACTGTCTTTAGCCTAAGAACTCACATTTCTACAGTATTTATAGGTTGACATAACACTTTTCTCACCACAGTCCTATGCTTCAGGTTATGTTTGAGGATTTTTCTCATCTGACAACTGAGGGGATAGATGCTGAGAGAGATGTCATGTTTGGCTCAGTCTCTTGACTAAGAAGTCTCTGGAAATCAGGTCTTTTGATTTTAATAGCCTGAGTGCTATTTCTGCTTGCTCATGCTGATTTTGCTTAGTCTCAATGAGAGATTCATGAGATAAGAAATTTAGCTCTTTCTTCTTTGTAAGATGCAGGGACAGATGATGGAGTCTGATCATCTCAGGTTTCTATGATTTTCCCTTTCAGCTCCTCAGCAAGGCCACATAAGGAACCTTTCCCCCACCATCCCTGAGATCTGTCAGCACTTTGAGTCCCCACCAGTCAGCTGGCAATCTGGGCAGCCTTGGCTAATGATTTTCTGAGCGCCTCTAAAGGAGGGAATATGGGAAGTTAACAGTTGTGGCTTCTCTCAGAGAAAGCCAAGCTCTACTCCAGCTGGGTTTGTTCCCATCTGTGCTTTGGAGTTTCCACATTTGGACCAAGTTGCTTTGCTGGGCAGAGCGGGGCAAGTGTCCTCTCCTTCTTGAATAAGCCTATGGACTAAGCCCTTGGGTGCTGATGGTGATGGCAGTGGAGATGGGGATGGCAGTGGAGATGGGGACAGGTTTGAGGGAGTTTTATACCTGATCTATGGGCTGATGAGTTGGGTTAATGAATTCTTAACTAAACCTCCTGGAATTCTCCAATACATTTGAAATGACTCCTCAATATTTTTCTTGGACTCTAGGGTCTATTTTGACTAACAGTCAAGATAATATAACAGAAATAACAACTTCTCTTGTTTTTCTCTGGTGATGGAATATATTACCTAGATTCAATGTCAGACAAGGAAATGTCGCTCCAGTTGCCATCCAAGTCCATTTGTTGTCCAAGTTCTGAGAATTTCTTAAAGATTTCATCTTTAAGCTCTGTTAGACACTGCTGGAACTTTGGGAAGACAATGAGATTGATGAGATAATATATGTAAAACTCTTTGAAAATTTTAAAAGACTAAAGAAATGCCAGTTATTATCACTATTATTATCTTTATTCTCCAGGAGTTATAAAAGAGTTGTTTTTAAAAACTTGGAAAAATAATGATGCTTCAGTAAGTACTTGGACAAATCCTTTCACAAATTTTTCCTGGAAACAAAGTTGTACTAGCATTTAGGACTGCGGTTATTTGAAAACTTATCAAATTAAGAATATTAGTATCATTGAAAAAGTATCTAGAGGAAAAAAAAAGTGAGAAGTGGCTAGTCCAGATTCCATCAGTTAACAAAATCCATCATAACTAATCTTCATTCAGTCCTTTGTCAGTATTTTTTACCAGACCACTGACACAGATCACATACTCCTGCTTAAACTTGTCCGGGCAGTCTCCAAGGGCTTCACTTTCATTCCCTCTGGCTCCTAGGGAGTCTTTTTTCATCATCCAGCACCTTAATTTCACTGCTATGACTCAGTTGAGTTTGAGGTCCCACTGACGTGTGAATTTCTACATAAATAATGAGGCTAAGGGACAGACCAAGCCGGAGTTATTATTAGGGCTCACGGCGCATTTCTATGGCATTTACAGAAGCAGCAAGGTAGCACAGGGGGCAGAGCACCGGATCTGCAATCAGGAGGACCTGCGCTAAAACCCTGTAGGACTCTGGGCAAGTCATTTCCCTGTCTCCTTCATATCCTCAACTGCAAAGTGGAGCTAATACAGTCATCCCTTCCACATTGCCACTTTCCCCACTGCAGTTCTGACATATTATGGGTCGTCATAAGAATTTAAAGGGGGGTTGTAGAAACCCCAGATGACATACCAAGAGATAGCACAGAGCTTATGACCAAATGCTTAATACAGTACAATAAGGTGCTGTAAACACCCCATAAAAGAAAGAAAATATTCAAACTCTTTCTCTCCTACAAAGGGAAGGCCAACAAATTTTATGTGAATTTTCCAGATCATGGGATCAGAGGGAGGAAAGAGGTGCCCCACCCTTAACCCATTGGGATATAGAAGGGATAACTTTAATAAGTTCTATCTCTCACCACTGCTATGAGGGGAAACTAAAAAATATTTGTAAAGTCCTTAGGATAGTGCATGCAGTAGGCAGTTAATAAATGTTTATTGCCTTTCCATTTCTTATTTTATACTGAACCTACAAGTAAAACAACTATTTGGGGAACTTTCTTAGGCAGAAGAAATATTTGTATTGTATTTCTTTTGTTTTAAGAAAATTTTCACGCTTTTATCATATAATGAGGTACTGAGACATCTGAACAAGTAAATGTCTAGACTTCGCAAGCAGCTAACTGTTGCTTTCTTTTTTGTTTCTTTGCATTATTAGAGCAGTTTATCAACACATTAAGAAAGGATAATTGTTTGCATTATTAGCATTATTTAGACATTCTCTAGTCACCCAAACAGGGATGCCATCACCATGGCGTTCTCCTGCCATGTGTGTGAATCTTGGAATGCTTTGAGAGGATAGGGAAGAAGGCAAAAAGGAGGGAATGTGGATCTCTCAAGAAGTGGCTCAGTCCCATTTGTGCCATGTAGCCTGAACAAGTTGGTGTGGATCTAAGTGCTACTGATGTTCTTTCCCCAGCAGGGTCTTTCTTAGCCTGTAGCAGTCCCATGACCATACTGAGTGTACAGCTGTCAGGAATGGGTTGGAAGTCCCACACTGGGATGATGTTATATTGTCTGGAATGGAAGACTAGACAATTTCTCTAAGATGGCTGCTTGACCTTGAGTGTCTGTATCCAAAGGCAGGATACAGCTATCTCTCTCTCAGTGTATATGCGTATTGTACATATGGACATGTACATGTGTGTATATGTACAGGTATACACAAGTGCCCTAAGTGGTTCTATCACAATTAAATAACTGATAATAATGCTGGTCAAAGCTGGATCCAATCCATTCATTGCCATAGTGGTTCCTCATCCAATAACATAAACTAGGATAGAAGGTTGAATCAGTCTCTTCCAGTTCATAAATTCTGTGATTATTATATCCTGTTGTTGCAATGAGATACAAAGTCCTCTCCACTTTCACTCCTGAGGCTGTTTTATTGTGATCCTTCTTCCCTATCTGTAGAATTATTGATTGAGAAGTACACATAATTGTTTGCAGGTTCATAAATGTATTTATCTCAAGTTCCATGTGTTTTAGGGTTGTTTTTTTTTACCCGTTAATCTTTGCCCTCTTCCCTGCTCTCCATATTCTAAGACAAGAGGAGTTTTTTCTCAGGGCATTTATTAATGTCCAGGTTGAGCAGGTTCCTGTGCTGAGTACTGCTACCTCCCGATGTCACTGTCCACGTTTCATTCTTATATTATGGGAACCAGCTTATCACAGGTTTTCCCCACAAATAGTCAGCAGAGATCATGGGGGTGGGGAGGGTGAGGAGAGAGGATGGTCTGTCAAGGTTGAGTTACTCCCAAGGATCGAATATGAGGGCATGAAAGACTAAGTTAGGTGTGGAAGTCTTGGCTGATTAACTTTTGTATGAGCTCCTTTAGCATGCAGTCTTTAAAACCACCTGAAGAATGAGAGCCATGCTGAAAAGGTCACAGCAGAAGTATTTTTTTGCCTACATGAGGCAGAGAAATATAGCCTCAAATTTCCTTGCTGCCCACGATCTTTCTTTTTCACCCTTCCATGGAGAATGGTATTTTATCAGTGTGAAGGAACAGAAATTCTTCAGGCCTGGAGGAATAGATTACTCAACTGGAATGAAACTGCATTGTCTAGCCCGCATTCTACTCCGGTACTAGTTTTTCATCCAATTACTAGTTGTAATTATTATTATTATTTTTTTTGCAAGGATAATGTGGGGGATCAGGGACTTGTCTAGGATCACCCAGCTAATAAGTGTCAGGTGTCTGAGGCAGCATTTGCACCCAGATCCTCCTGCCTCGAGGGCAGTGCTTCCTCCACTGCCCCATTTGGCTGCCCTGCTGGCTATAACTCAAATCCTCCAACTCACCCTACCTGAATCTCTATGACTCCTGTGTTTGGTCTTTCACTTCCTAAGGGTAATGTTTAGTACATAAGCACTCATTGAGGGAGCATTTGCTGTTAAATGTTGGGTAATGTTAGAGAGATACTGGTCACCTCTCCAACTCTTGGAATTAGTTCCAGGAGCACAATTTTATTCTGGTTCTTAGATTACAGACGTAAGAGTCCACTGTCATGCGCATACTCAGGACCTTTCTACTTGATTGGCAGAGCTTGTATTTCATTGACATGGTCTTCAAGAACCTACAGTTTCTTCCATACCATGACCATACAAAATAAGGCACCATCAAATTCTGAAAACAAAAATCACTTTCTGAGAATGATGAAGTTCCTAAATTATGCCTTTCATACTTTCAGGCTGACAACAGATGCATTTGGGAACTGTGGAACAGGAAGTACTAGTGGAAAGAACCCTGAACTTGGGAGTCAAAAAAATCTCGGTTCAAATCTGGCTCCTGTTTATTATTTGTATGATCACTGGGAGAGTCTTTTCCCATCTCTGGAAGTCACTTTCCTCTTGTTAACTGAGGGGGGTGAACTGGACCTCTTTAGTTCCTTCCAACTCCAAAATCTAGTGTGCATATCACAATACAATTATTCTTTTCTTTTTTCCTTTTTCTGTTCTTGACAAACATCACTACACATGATCACTTCTACGCACACAACAGAATAAGGATTGTGCACGTAGTTGTGACTCCACTATCATAGCTTACATTTAAAAATATATAATACACTCACCATGTCAGTTTCAAATCTGTCCTGCTTCTCTGTTCTCTTCCTAACCTCCTGCTTGTTTCTGCATATTTTTTATTTGTATGAGCTCCATGATGGCCCTTTTTTCATTCTGTCTTTTTAAGCATTCCTATTATTAGTCTCTCTCTCTTCTCTGAATCCCCGCTACTTTGCCCCAAATGGATTTGTGTGTATGTGTGTGGGAAAAAAGTCCTCCATTACAACCAAAAAAGACAATCAAGTAAAACAAATTTACACACTGGCCATGTCCAAAATGATCTTTCAGTCAGTCCCTTGAGTCCTTGACCTCGCTGTCAGATGGTGAGAAAAGGTTCTTCATCACTGATTTTCTGGATTAGGGGTTGGTTACTGCATTAGAGTTCCTAATTCCTTAAAAATTATTTTTCTTTATAATGTTGCAGTTATTGTATACATTTTTCTTCTGGTATTTTGCTCATTTCATTCTGATTCAGTTTATATAACCTTCCCAGATTCTCTGAATCTATCTGCAGTAATATTCCATTAAATTCTCATATTATAAATTGTTCAGCCATTCCCCAATTGGTAGGCACCCCATCAGTTTCAAATTCTGCAGCCTGACTTTTGAGCTGACCATTCTTCCTCCAAAGTCTCTTAGCTTCCACATCCAATGGCCTTTCCCAGTCCTCATCCTGCTTATCTCCTCTGTTGACCTCTGCAGCCATGAATGTGACAGATCGCCCTCTTCTCTCTAGCTTTCTGGGACGCTGCTTGGTCTTGGTTCTCCTGTCTCTTTAGCTGAATTTTAGTCCGGATCACACTCAGGAATCAGCAGCATCTTGGACCTTCTTCTCTCCCTTTCTTCTTCATTTAGTGAAGTCTCATCAGTTCCCCTGGATTCAGGATGCTAATGAGTTTCAAAATCTATGTAACTAACTCTAACCTCTCTCCTGACCTCTTAAATCCTTGTTAATAGAAAACAAGCACAATTTTAAAATATATAGGTTGGAGCTGACCCTAGAGGATCTTGAATGGCAAGTTAATTACTGTATTTTAATCAGCAGGTAATGGAAACCACTTTGAGCAATAAAGTGATTTGGTCCCACATTGGCATAGGACAATTCTTTTGGGAATGATGCAACAAATTGGAAAAGTGAGAAACTAGAGTCCAGCTGAGGGTGAACATGGCCAGGGGGTCCTAAGTTTTACAGCTGCAAGGGACCTCTGAAGTCATGTGATCCAACTCCCTCACTTTATAAGTAGGAAATTCCCCAGAAGTGAAGGGGTTTCCCCAGGGTCATCCAGGCAGTGAAGAGCAGAAGTAGGATTCGAATGAGGATGAGGGTATTAGGGAAAGAAAGGAGAGAGACAGATAGGGAATCTAGGATGGAAGCAGAACTTTGGGACTGGATGGCAGGGGCGACCCAAGGAGGGATGGGTCCGAACTTTCTCAGTGATGGGAAGAGGTCATCATCACCAAAAGTAGGGGAAGAAGGAAGGGCAAGTTTGGGCACAGATGGTGAGCTTTAGGTGCCAGGGAGCACTCCTAGTGCACTTGGACATGGACTGCAGGTAAAGTGCAGGAGAAGGGTCAACCCCAAAACCATGACAAGGAAGCACTGGGAAGGGCGGGTAGAGAATGCCGGGCCACTGACAGCCACTGACACTCCACATACCCATGAGGCAGAAGAACTAGGGAAGGAACTCTAGATAGGGCAGCCCAATGCAGTCTGGGAAGTGCAGTGCAAAAATGCAATTTCCTGATAACATGTAATTCATAAAGTAGAGTATTACCTAAATGATTTGAATTATTCAATTTTCAGGTACTGCTCTCCTGATCTGACTAAAAAGCTGCAAGAGTGCTGGGTGGGACCCCATCATGGTGGGGAGGGGGATGCACAGCCCAGGCAATTTTTTAAGAAACAGTTAAGTAGCCATAGGCAACAGGGAGCCTGCCATCTTATACCCAGATATAGATGGAAGAGAAAAAAAATATCCTGGAAAAGCGGAAAAAATATCTCCTTGGGGTTGCTCTCTGTTCATAGGGAAATGATCTCAGAGTGGGAGAAGGGGATCCTGAGAGACCTCATCTTTGACTTACTCAGAGTGATGATTATTAAAATTTACATAGAATTGTGACTTTAATTGCAATTTCCTGAGTTTCCTATTTTCCCTACTTGCCCTTAACAACTCAGTAAGAGAGGCACATACACACTTAAGAGGTCACTGGCCTTGGAATAAGAGGCCCTGGGACAGTCCCTGCCTCGACTGACTGCTGCCACTATGAGGGGTCCTTTTCCTGTCTGACTCCAATTTTCTCATCTATAAAATAAGAATGTTGGATTAAAAACTTGGATTCCACAATTTTGCTCATTTCCACTTCTACACTTTCTCTCATCAAGATCTCCCTGCTTGTAGGGCCCTTCCCTTCTCAACTGACTCAACCCTGTTTGCCCTTTGAACACCAGAGCATTCTTCTTTTAAAATAAGATAAAGAGATAAAGACATAGACACGGGGGTGGGGGTGGGGGGAGGAAGAGAGTGATTTACTGATTTTTTCTATCACTGCCACTTCCCAAAACTTTCCCTAAAATCCCCAGGATCCTCCTCTTCAACACAGAAATAGAGTGAAGTGAACCAACCAGGATGGGGGAAGAGTGGCCTCTTTTTACATCTATGGCCCACCTACCTTTTGTTTGTGGAGAGGCAAGAGAAAGACACCACTGTCAGCCCTTTAGAAAGCGGACTAGTCACAGCACCAAGCAGACTTCTGACGTCCTTCAATGCTGTCTCCACTGTGTGATTGCAGTCACTGTGTAAATTGTTCTCTTGGTTCTGAGTCTTTCCAAGCCTCTGCTTTCCTCCTAATAGTCTTTTTACAGTGCAATAATAATTACAGCCATATGCTACAATTTCTTTAGCTATTCCCCAAGTGATGGGCAGCTATTTTGTTTCAAGTTTTTGCTTTTAAAATAGTGCTGCCAATTAAGACAACTCTGAGATACCACTACACACCTGTTAGATTGGCCAAGATGACAGGAAAAGATAATGACCAATGTTGAAGGAGATGTGGGAAAACTGGGACACTGATGTATTGTTGGTGGAATTGTGAATGCATCCAACCATTCTGGAGAGCAATTTGGAACTATGCTCAAAAAGTTATTAAACTGTACATACCCTTTGATCCAGCAGTGTTACTACTGGGCTTATATCCCAAAGAGATCTTAAAAGAAGGAAAAGGGGCCCACATGTGCAGAAATGTTTGTGGCCGCCCTTTTTGTAGTGGCCAGAAACTGGAAACTGAGTGGATGCCCATCAGTTGGGGAATAGCTGAATAAATTGTGGTATATGAATGTTATGGAATATTATTGTTCTATAAGAAATGACCAGCAGGATGATTTCAGAAAGGCCTGGGGAGACTTACGTGAACTGATGCTGAGTGAAGTGAGCAGAACAAGGAGATCATAGTACACAAGGGCAACATGACTATATGATGATCAAGTCTGATAGATGTGGCTCTCTTCAACAATGAGGTGATGCAAGGCAATTCCTACAGACTTGTGATGGAAAAGCCAGTCACATCCAGAGAGAGAACTACAGGGAATGAATGTGGATTGAAGCATAGTATTTTCACCTTTTTGTTTGTGTTCTGTCTCATGGTTTTTTCCCCACTTTGGTCTAATTTTTCTTGCACAATGTGACAAATGTGGAAATATTTACATATTTAACCTACATCAGATTGCTTGCTGTCTTAGGGAGAAGGGAATGAGGCAGGGGAAAAAAAAAAAACTTTCAATACAAAGTTTTACAAAAACAAATGTTGAAAATTATTTTAACATTATTTGGAAAAATAAGATACTATTAAAAAATAAAATAGTGCTGCTAAAAATATTTCTGAGTTTGTATTTTGCTTTCAAGCAATGTGGGAGATATATGCACATACATATGTACATATATGTGTGTGCACACCCAATACTGATATGTATATTATATATAATGTATGTCTATGAACACATTATTATCTGTTACTCCACAGTTCTATACTTGGTAAGTTAATTAAAATGTACTCACTCATAGGAGAGGTGAAAAAATACATATTATCTCAAACATCATTAAGTGCCTAGTGTATGCATAGCACTGTGCTCAGTGCTGGAGGAGGTACAAAGTGGAAACATAATGTGGCTCCTGCCCTCAATGACATTAAAGTAATAAGTAATTGGGGATACAAAAACAACATGGAAATTCTCCCCATTTTAATCTCATGGGGTTTGAATCTTTTGTTACACTTTGAGCATATATATTTAGCATCATTTAATGATTCCACATTGGGGGTAAATTTGCTTCCAAGTCTGTACTGAATAGCCTGGGTTTGGCTGCTTCCAAAATGGGTCAGTGAAGAAGATCTTTGAGTTGTGGGGACAGAAAGCAGCTTTTCCACACATTCTGAATACTCATCAAGGCTTTTACATTACAACTAGAATCTTCTTTTTGACTCTATACTGACTAAACAGAGCTTTTTACCTTAGTGCGATCAGGATCACAGAAATCAAGAAGAGTATCACAGACATGATAACCAAGGGATTTCAGGTCCTCAGTGTTAAAATGAGTATCCCTTTTCTTGCCTGGAGAAAAATATGGACATCAGTGATTGAAAGTCTTTTGCTGAATCAGGGTGATATAGAAGAATCCAGTAATTCCTCTTTGAAAACACCTTTCTCTCTAGTTCCCCTGCCACCTGTCTAAACCACTCTTTGGCTAACTCATGCAGACCAGTAGTGGTAAAATCAACTAGAAACAGGGGCCACAAATCCATATATAAAGATCCCTGTGAGCTACATATTGACTTAGTTTTAAAATGTAATATTAGCTATGTTTTGTTGTGGATTTATTTGTTAATCATTTCCTGCAAATTAAAAATAACTCTGAGATACTACTTCACACCTCATAGATTGGCTAAGATGATAGGAAAAGATAATGATGAATGTTGGAGGGTATGTGGGAAAACTGGGACACTGATGCATTGTTGGTAGAATTGTGAATATATCTAGCCATTCTGGAGAGTAATTTGGAACTAGGCTCAAAGGGCTATCAAACTGTGCATACCCTTTGATCCAACAGTGTTTCTAGTAGATCTTCGTAGCAGCCCTTTTTGCAGTAACAAGGAACTGGAAACTGAGTTGAAAATCATCAGTTGGGGAATGGCTGAATGAGTTATGGTATATGAATTTAATGGAACATTATTATGCTATAAGAAAGGAGCAGCAGCATGATTTCAGAGAGGCCTGGAGACCCTTATATGACGTGATGGTAAGTGAAGTGAGTTGAACCAAGAGAACATTGTACATAGCAGCAAGATTATGTGATGATCAACTGTGATAGACTTGGCTCTTTTCAACAATGAGATAATTCAGGCCAATTCCAACAGACTTAAGATGGAGAGAGCCATCTGCATTCAAAGAGAGGACTGTGGGAACTAAGTGTGGATCTCAATTTTCACCTTTTTTTGTTGTTGTTGTTTACTTGCTTGCTTTTTTCTTTCTCATTTTTTTCACCTTTTTATCTGATTTTTCTTGTGCAGCAAGATAAACGTGGAAATGTGTTTAGAAGACTTGCATATGTTTAATCTATAATGGATTACCTGCTGTCTAGGGGAGGAGATGGGTGGAAGGAGGGAGAAAAATTTGGAACACAGAATTTGTCCAGGTCATGTCCCCTAAGCATGGCTATTGTTTCCCTATGTTCTGTGCTCACTCTTCTTTCTCCCTATCAATCTCTCACTGATCTCCTCATGATCCCATAAGTTTCCTTATCATTTCTATGACAACCAATATCAAATCATTAAATCCAAGTGCAATATCTCATTCTCTTGATTTTTAATTCTACATTACCAATTGTTTAGCAGACATTTCAAAGTGGACTCCCTTGTAACATCTTTGAAAAAAACTGTCAACCATTAAATACAAAATATGTTCTCACGAAAATACAGCATTTCTTTCTCTTTGGGGGAGGCCAATATTTCCTAAGAAGCTTCTGTTTCATTTTTATTATCAGTGTTAGTTCAGATGACAGGAGGATGGCAAAACATTTCCTCAGGTTAAAGTAAATTAACAATAATGAAATTATGCATATCTTTACAAGGATTTACAATTCTACAAGGATTTGGCTTGTCCTCATACTGTTGGGGGAAAGGAGTCCTTACCTAATGTTGACCCTCCAAACGTAGACTCCATAGTGTAGCTGTTCAGGATTCCCATCCGCCACATCACAACCCGTCCAGTCCCTTCTTTGCACTTGTGGACTTTAAAATTACAACTCCGGAAGGAAAACTGAAGAGAAATCCAGCTACTCAGTTAGTGGACAACTAAAAGTCAAGAACACTCAACAATAAGTTGTTTTTGTCTTTCCATCCTCAATTCTGACTTCCTTATGGGAATACAGCCTCTTTATGATGTTACAAATATTTTTTTTAACCTCTTCAAAAATTTGGTTTTTTTTTTTGATCATGTGACTCCCTTTACCCCGAAATCAATCTCTCCACTATCATCTGACACTCTCCTTGGGCCCCAGTGTGTTTCCCAAAGCATCTGCCTTACATGGCCTCACTACCTGGCCCCTCTGGCCTACTCACATCCCTCCCCAAAGGTATCTTCTGCATGGATGCCCACTTTTGAATGGGTTCTGCACTTTCCCCACTAATTTCTTTCCTCAAAGTCCTGTTCAACTTCAACCCCTAGTGTCAATGTTCCTGACTATAACAGTCTTTGATAAGACCTTCTCTCACATTTTATGTCATATATTGTATCTTATAGCTATGCTATAGAACTTGATGTTCTACATAATTCTCTTATTCCTAGAGTTGCTTAGCACAGCATTTTGAACTGTGCATAGAATCATGTAACATGATGGGGGGGGGACCATAGAAATCATAGTTCTATTGGAGATTAATTTGGATCCCTCACAGAATCTGAGGGATCACAGCAGGCATCCAAAACAATCTACAATTGGAAAGAAATCTCCACTATGAAAGATGGCACAAGTGGATATTTAGCCTCTCCTTGAAGATTTTCAAAGAGGGGAAACACGTCCCATTTTGGAGCAAGCCATCCTTCTTTAGGATCATCTGGATCAGCTGAAAGGTTTCCCTGACATTAGGTTTGAATGTGTCTTTCTATAGTGTCTACTCATTGCCTTGGTTCTGCTTTCTAGCTCCCCCCCCCAAAAAAAAAAACCAAATTTCATCCCTTCTTCATGTTGAGTCCCTGCCAATTTTACAGATGAAAACAGCAGATACTTCCATGTTTCACAGTGGTGTTTGTCCACATTCTACTAGTTCATACAGAGTATGTGAAGAGATAATTTTATAGAGGAGGTCTATACCATCCAAAAACATCTTTTATTCTAACCAGTTACTTGTCAAAGATCTATTTTTTTCAGTGATGTGGCTATTCTTTCAACTGATACAGATGACAGCCCCCCCTAGAGACTTTAGCTAAGTGGCCTCCATGAGATCTTGGTCCAAATTATGGCGAGAACAAGGTATGTCAATGTCAGACAGTCTGGCTTTTGGGTCACAGATAGAGAATCCATTGCCAGGCCTCTTCTCTAGATCTTTATCAGCCTGGTAGGACCTATCCAAACTTGTGGTTCAAATGTAAGACTTTCTAGGGGGTCACCTCACCAGGATCAAACATCAGATTAGATATTTAGGAGAACTCAACCAACTGCTTCCTTATCCTGCATATTTAGTAAAGATCATCTTATAGATCTAAAAAAAATTGGATTTTCACTTTCAAATTATTGCAGATTATTATCATATGCATCTCTCTCATCGGCAGAATTGCTTCTAAACATGCTTTATTATCTGAAGCCTCTTTTATCAATTCCTGAGTGGCCTTTTTATTATTTGGAAGTTTGAGGCAGGTATGAGGGTGTTTCAGATTATATAACCTTAAGAATTTACTGGCTTATCTATTATGTAATTTCTTCTTCTGGTGCCACACAGAATTAAGAGCTTTTCACTTACTAAAAGCATAAGCATTTGCATAAAGGGCTGAAACTCTTGAATCGATGTACTGAGGTCGGGTTCGAGCACTTAAGACTAATTACTGATTGGACAATATTGTATAAGCATATGCTTGGAAAATGGCCCTTCTCACTATCCTGTGCTGGCTCGATAATTGGTGTATACAGAGAATTGTAGGAGAGAGTAGGGGGTGGAGGAAGACTTAGCCCAGGGTCACTCTGGGCGGGAGATGAAGAAGGTAGGTCATGGAGATTCTGCTTCCATCCAATTCAATCCTACCTCTAATGACCAAGAATAAAGACTAAGGACTTTTGCTTATCCTGACTCCGGCTGATTCTAAGGTATCCAGGGTGCTAATGTGGTCATCACACATTTGGCCCAAGAGAAGTGGGTACTGTGATTCTCTGGAACCTCACTTGGAAACACTCTTCTAACCCTAAAGAAGTTTTTGCTGGGACTTACTTCTACCAGAATAGTCCATGAAACATAGGGGCAATTATGAAAATTCCACAGAGAAAACAGAACTTTCTTATCATAAGACTTAAAGCTGGAAGGGGCCTTAAAGATCGTCTTGTTTGTGATGAGTGAGCAGAAAATTATCTCCCAGGCTTACCTTATCTGGGGCATTTTTGCTCAGCATTAAAGGGAAGACTCGCTCATGAAGCCATTGTTTGCGGCTGGTGCTGTTACAGCCGTACAGGAAGATGTTGTTCTTGCGACTGTGCCCATGGAAATCACAATACAGCAGGACCTCCCGTTCTTCAAGGACTCTACAGAATCAAGGTCTCATTAGATACACCCCAAGCAGCTCTCATCTTTGCCCCATCATCCCCTTTTATTATTTGATGTCTATTAGAACATGTCATCTGTCCATCTCTGTTAGGTTCCTTGAGGTCAGGATCTGTACTCAGTTCCTGGGAATATCTTGCACACTGAAGCCACGTGATAAATAATTGCTGAGTTAAGTTGGTATGGCTTTTCCCTTATCTTCCCAGAGACCATCAGTGACTCACATAAATGAATCAATGAACTGCTAGATACTATTCTAAGGGCTAGTTAAACACTTTTATAAAGAGAGGCTATTCCTACCTTGAAGGAACTCACATTCTAGTATTAAAGAGATCTTGACCAGAGAAGGAAGTACTGACCTAAAGTGTCACAGAGACTGTGAAAGGATTATATGATAGGCCCTTTTCAGAAGTAATGATGTTAACTTGAAGTCTTATGCTCTGAACTAGAGGTGGAAAGAAGATGAGAGATGAGATGGAGCTGGGGAAAGAGGCACATTAAGTGCATCAATAACAAAAAAACTGAATAAACATTTAACATGTATGAAACATGGAGCTAGGTGCTGAGTGAAGATAGTAAAAAAAAGGAAGCCACAGTTCCTGCTCTCACAGAACTTATAGTCCATTTAAGGGAGATGGCTGTCACAGATGATCGCAGTATAAAAGAATACCGAGTAAGCACATTAGGGAGAGGAAGTGCTCTGGGTAATCTGGGCCCAGTGATGGCAATGACGGACAAAGCAAACACATCTGCTAAATATCTGTGGTCCTTAGCTGGCTCGTGCCTCCCTCCAGAGACCACATATGTCCTGTGTCCTCTGTATGAAGTGCTTTCTTGCTCTGTGCCAATGTGTCCTCTCCCTCCCAGCCTCCATGGGCCCCGGGCAGGCTAACGAGGCTGCCCACCCTGCCGGGGGACCCCGTTTCCTCCAACCCTTGTCTACAGACAGGTTTAGTGGGCCCTTAAGGAGTCTGCAGAGTGTGTTCACAGTTATTTTCTTTTCATTTGCTCATCTCCACTAGGTCCCGGATCTCTGAGGGGGAGGGCCTCATGGCAAAACCAGAAGCACCCTGTGTGATCTGAGCGTGGTCACTTTTGGCTGACCAATCCATCAGCCCAGCTGGGGGCTATTGGGGCACAAGGCGGGACGTGGTCCCAGCCTCTCATTCAAGCCAGCTTTCTTTTATCAACCAATGGGACCGTTTGTACAAATGGGTTCCAAGCGTCTTCCTCACCTCTTGATCATATTCCTGGTGTACCAAATGCAGGGGAAGGAGTCTTTCAGGATGGTCTTGTAGTGCCTGTTCAGGTCTCTGCCCGCCAGCGAACAGCGGTAATTTCCCACAATCACCCCATCTGGATTTAGCATGGGAACCACCTTAAAAATGAAGAGGTCCCTGAGGAGGTGGGCATCAGGAGAGTCTCCGAGGATGAAGTCCAGGAATCCTTTCATCATCCAGGAGCCGTTGCTCTCCCCGGGGTGAACTCGGGCACTCAGAATAACTGCTTTCTTTGCTGCGGCCATTTCCAAAGTCTTGGATGGGTTGGTGATGGTGAGCAGGTAGACAGTGTTGCCCGCCAGGCTTCTGCACAGAGTTCTGAGCTTGCAGAACTGGGACTGGATGGGATTGTTGGTCACCGTCAGCAAGTAATACTGCAAATCTGTATATGTGTAGGGGTAGAAGTGAGCAAAGTAGCAGGTGTCCTGGTCGTGTGGGAAGCGGACTGTCCAGGTGAGGCAATAGAAGGTTGGCTGTCCCTCCTCAGCAGCTTTCCGGTAGTACTTGATCTCGTCCCCCGCTCGCCTCCAGCCCATGTTCTGGGTGCGGGCGTCCACCTCGGAGTACAGGAGCGGCTTCATCCCTATGGTGTAGAGGCTCTTGGGTTTTAGCAGATTGACGATGGTGAAGCGATAGGTGATCTCCTTCCTGGTGTTCTGGACTCGGAAATAAAACCACTGAGTGTGCTTGTTAGTGTAGAGATCGGTTCGAAGAGTGAGTTCATAATCATAGGTGTTTCTGCAAGGGACAAAACCAGAGAAGGCCTAAGCCTAGGGCAGCCAAGAGGCTTCCCTAAGAGTCTACATCCAGCTAAGTGGCCTGGTGGGCTCTGAACCCTTCTTCCTAGCCCTATTTCCTACTTACTGGTCCATCAGTTGCCCTCGAGGGCAAGGACCAGCTTTGTTTTGTTTATTTTTGCTCCTTGTGTCAGAGGGATTAATCAGTCTATTATAGCCTTCACACTAAGTGTGAGAAGTCCTTGATTCATTGATTGACTGAAAAGACTTGCTTAGGCCTTTAAGTCCTCGACCAACTGGTTCAGGTCAGAAGTGCAGGAACTCTGTAATTCCTGAGGTAAGGTTATGATAATGTCTCAGCCCCAAACCCAATCCAACCCAACATACCCAACACACACACACACACACACACACACACACACACACACACACACGTATCCTTTTTCCGGTGTTATTGTTTCAATGGTGGTCTGCAAGCTCTTGGGAAATTTTGTTGTTGCATTAGAAGTGAGCATCTTCACGTAGTCACTCACTGAGACTTCTGTCTAGAATAATTCACCATGGTTGTACAGTCTATGGCAGTCAGCATTGAACCCCAGGCCTCCATCTGGAGGCCACATGCAGGCCCCTTTCAACTGCACTTTGGTGTCTCCTTTCAAAACTTATGAACAAACCATGTACTTCAAAAATGTAAAACTGGAGTTATATAATTTTGATTTCTTAAGGATAACTGAAAGACTTTATTCCTTATTTGCTTCTATTTTTGTGAGGACAGATGGGGAAATGACTACAGCATGTGGAAGACTGGAATTAGAACATGAAAAATGGTTGACCTCAAAGGTAGACACTGAAGTGAGAGAAAAGCCACATGTTTGAACGAGGGCTGTATTTGTAGCTTGGCTGGGTAGGTGGGGGATGGCAGCTGGAGTAACTTGCTCTTTTAATTTTTTTTTTTAGAGAATGAAGAAACTCCAGTTGCAAGATGTCCTTAGGAAATATGGTAAATAACAGCTTTTCCTTTTATTTATACCCTTCTTTTAAGAGATAATCTTAAATTTCATCCCACTCTTGCGGGAAATTCTCCCCTGCCCCTCCAATCACCATTCCCACCAGAAATCCCTTTTCAATATTACTCACACTCTCACAGCTTTCTGCAAATTCCCACTCTCAAATCTCGACTCAAACAGCAGGGTATCATCTTCTGGGCCTTGTAAGTTGACAGAAAGTTGTTTGATCAGTCCTCGTTTGCCTCCCACTCTTGAGCTGGTGAAATAGGAACCCGGGGGGGCTGAGAAAATGGACAGACTTAGAAGTTGGGATAGGTCATCTTCTCTACTTACACAAATACTTGTGGGGACCATTATCCTGGCCATGGCCTCTGGCCAAACTCCAAGGAGCTGTGATTTTGTCAGGATGGGTACTTCCTCTGCTGACATAGTTCTTGGCTTCTCTGTGACTGAAACGATCTTGGCGAGTTCTGACCCCTGAAAAATTCAATGATTTGCACCCAAGCTTGGTGACGAGCTAGTCTGACATTAGCGAGGCAGATCCTCCACAAAGACCCGAGGCAGTCAGCCAGCAGACCCCCCACAAATTTCTACTTTGGTTGGTTCTGCCCATTTGTGCTCTGTTGGCACAGGCTTCTAGAAGCCAGGCTACCGCTGTGCTACTGGAGTAGGTCTTTAGTAAAAGAACACCAAACATATGACTATCAAGTCCTTTCTTCATATAAAGCTTTGACATAGCAACAACAAGGGATGGAGGATGGAGTTCATGTGGTAGCCCTGAATACTAAAAAATGAAGAGTGTGAGTGTGAGTGAGTGTGTGTGTGTGTGTGTGTGTGTGTGTATGTGTGTGTGTGTAGAGGGACACTGGAAAAATTTTCATGGAGGAGCTACACAATGAGAACTGGATAGGATGAAAAGCACAAACAGGCTGTATTCTGCCATAATGGAAGGAGAATCTGCCCCCAATAAATATACAGCCTAGAGAGTCACCTTTTACTTGGATGCAGGGTTTGTGGCAAGAGAAGAGAAGGGGCGGTATATAAGGAGATCAAAGGAAGAAAGCAAGACTGTCCGAGGGAAGTGCCATTATTGGGCAGAGTGGGGATGTAGAAGAGAAGTCCTCCATCATCCTAAAATCAAAAGATCTAGGAGGAACCTGATAATCACCCCAGAGCCAAGGCAAAAGGCTTCAAGAGCTGAGCCAAGGTGCCAACCTCAAGGCACTTTCTGCCACACTAAATTTTAAGCTTTAGGCACCTGGACATGAGTTCTGGAGCTCCTGTGTCCATCCCTTGATCTGCTGGGTATAGACAGGGATGAGGTTAGTGGAGACTGGGAAGGAATTAGATTATAATCTACCTGGAAGCTGTAGGGGTTACAACTGTGACCCCTGAGGGGCCACCATCCCCAACCTGACACTTGTGGATTGGTTCCCTGTGGGATGGCTACCTCAGTTTCAAGTTTCTGCGAGTCTGTAATTTTGAAATTCGAACTCACAAGCATTCATCTTTAACAGTCAGCCAGTTGTCACAATTATCTCAAAGCATTTACTAAAACGCCATAGCACAAACTGTAGATCAAATATTCCCCTAAGCCTTGCCCAGGGAGACGCAATATCGGTGTGAAAGGTGGGCACATGCACAGAATATTCTAGCAGAGGGGCACACGTGATCTTGTCCTTTCTCTGTCTGGGGTAACTTCTGTTGGGCACCAGGCCTGCTGGGCACTTGCCCTCAGGCCTCCTCTTCCCTCTAGGCCCTCAGCTGGACCTGTGAGCCTGCTTTGTGCTGGCTATGGCGTCTCCTCCTGGATGAGTTGATTGGGGGGAGAGAGTCCCTTCCTCTCTGTGGCCACCAGCTGCTCTGCTTCCCTGGAGCTTCACCACCATCATCATGGCCCACTCTCACCCCCAGGAAAAGCTTTTTGGCCCTTACACTCATCAGAGCTTCCCCTTTGACAGGAGAGCTGGAAGATGGAACAACAAACTCCCCACAGCCTGTAAGGAGGGCTTACATCTCTTCATTCACTACCATCTTCCCCCTGGCTCTGCTGTGGCCCTCCCCTCATCCTCCCCCTTTTCAGCACCTTTTTCTACTTTGTCTTCCCTTGCTAGATCATGAGCTCCCTGAGGGCAGATTTGGCTTTCTTTTTCTTATTCGCCCTCTGCCTGGCACATGCTTGGCAGCTGCCCTTTGTTCTCAAGGAGAAGCAGACTGACACCCCCCTGTTAGAGTCGAGCCACCCTGTGTCTGACTGTGGCCGGTCAGACCAACACAAGCTTGGAATGCTCAGCCACGGTAGGACACAAATAGCCCAGGTGAACATTTGGGGGCTTCTCTGAGCATCTCGTGTTTCTTCTGGGCTAATGCAATTCTGCTTTGCTCATAGAGCCTCTTCTCTGGTGAGGGCACGCCATGCTGGGGGGTCCTGTGCCAGTGTCTCCCACAGCACACAATTTATTCCAAAGTTCTTCAGGGGCTCCTTGAGAGTGTCCTTGTATGGCTTCTTCTGACCACGCTGTGACCTGGTCCTGTGCGAATTCTCCCTGAATTTTTCAGGGATAGGAACTCTCCAAAACCATCTAAGTCACAGGGAGGTCATGAACTATCTTTTAGACAACCGTATGATTAGCATGTGAACCACATGGCCAGCCCACTAGAGCTGCCTTTCTGCAGTTTGAATGCTTGACCGCTTAGTTTGAGAAGGGACCCCAGTGTCTGGGACCTTATCCTGCCATATGCTCTTCAGAATCTTCTGAAAACACTTCAAATGGAAGTAATCCCGTTTCCTGGCATGGTTTAGTTGGTGTTTAATAAATGGTCATTTTATCATCTCCCTCTGTAGGAGGAATGATTCATTCTCAGGAACTGAATTCTTCAATCATAGCTGGTTCTCTTCTCCAAAGCCAGACAAGACTCCCTGTAGACTAACAAAGCCTCTCTCTTTACTGACTCCTCAGGTGAGCGTAGACAGAGCTGGTGGGCTTTTTGAAGGCTCCTCAGCTGTGACTAGCCTTTAGCTGGACAACAGCTGGCTGCCACTGCTATGACTCCATCAAAGTGATGGAAGAACCTCCTTCTTCATGCCTCTTAAAAGGGAGACTCAGGTTCTCTACATGTCCTTTTCATGCTACAAGTGGGCTATTCCAAGTTTTGTACCATTTTGTGGCGTTTTACTTACAAAGTCCTAGAGAATCAGCAAAGAAAATGATTGAGAACATAGCAGCAAAGTTGCAGATTCTACAGAGTAGTAACAAAACACAGGAGACATAAAGAAGAGATTCTCATTTAAAGTAACTAGGATAAGAGGGAATGATGGCCACAGAGTAAGGGCATCAGTATGCTTGTCTGATGCACATCTCTCAGGTGGGAAAGGCTGGAGACTCTGTCTCCTGGAAAGTGCTAAGAGTGTCACAGAAATGTATTGGGTAGACTTGGGTGTATGTAGACATTCTGTAACTTGGTGACTAAGTGGAGGCTGAATGGGGAGAGAGTCAGACAGGTGGACACCCCAGCCCCGCAGCTGTTGTATTGATCAAGGGGTCAAGTGATTGGGGGCAGTGTCAGAGGTGAAGAAGGGACATATTCAAGAGCTGTCTATAGTATTATCATTGTTATTTTTTTTTTTTTTTTGCCATGGTCCAGATAGGAGCACTGAGAATATTCCTTCAGCAATAAGGTGATTCTATTTCTTTAAGGAACACTTTGTAACTCTACAAGTGTTGAGTATGCTTTGGCAGGTGGACTCTAAGACATTTTATGTACTTTGCCGTGAGGGAGCATGGTGGCTTTCCTCTTAACCTAAGTGAGGCTTTTTGGGAGGCTACGATGGGGGGGCTATTCTTACTGCAATGCTGTGAGCGTTCAAGTCACAATAGAACCAGAACTGCAGGTGAACCAGAGAAGAGAAGGATAGGCTGACACAGCAGGGGCGGGCTGCAGCATGCTACCAATAATGATACACGTGGGATGCAGTGGGAAAGACATCCTCACGGTCAACTGGCTACAACAAGAACAAGGAATACCGGGCAGACAGGCCAAGCTCAGCCCTGGTGGGCACGACATATTCTACAACCTGCAGGGAGTGTGGAGGAGATTCTCCGCAAAGGCTTTATGCAAAAACACAGACAGAAAGCATGAGGATGCAGAAATGGGCCGCCATCTGCAAAGCAAACACGGATTCACTGAAATCTGGCCATGTCCTTCTGGTGCTGGATAGGGCTGAGACTCAGGGGGCCTCCTGATCTTCCAAGCAGCTAAAGTGCAGCTTCCCAAAAGATCCATGGTGATTCACATTAAGTGCCTAAGTCAATTGTAAACATCGTCATGGATAGAGCAGGGATATGGCTGGCCCATCAATTCTTCATGTGCTCGGGGCTGCTACTAGCCACAAAGGCTTATCCGCAAGGTGTAGCAACACCAGCAAATGTATCATCCAGGAAAAAATGACTGAAAAAGGAGGCAAGCCAGTCATGTCACAAAAGCATGAGACAAGAAATGGGCAGATCCAGAACCGGCCTGAAACCACCAGTATGCTAAGTGGCAAGGCTCGGGGATGCTGGGTCCATCCTCTATGGATTCCATGGAAGGCACGAGGTGAAAAAGTAGGAGAATGAGTTGAAATCTACACACTGTAGATTGGTAAATCTACAATTCACTGTGAAATCACAGCTCCACTGAAACACTCATGGATTCTATTTTTTTTAAAATGCAGATTTTATACACGTTCTCTTAACATAATAATCATGTACAAATCATCCTCACAACTATCTTTCCTTTAAAAATAAGTCAAACCGAGAATGATATGTCTTGTAAAAAATCACAGAACACTGGGAAGTGAACCATCAAGAAATGGGGGAAGGAAGGAAGGATGAAAGATGGTGTCAGTGATTTAGCTGAGAGGTGGAAAGCAGGTTCCCTGGAGGTAGTTCTAGTGAGATTTGCTTCAGAGAGAAGAAGGAAGTCACAATACAACTTAACAACCAAAATAATAATAATAATGATATTTCTGCCGAACCGTGAAAGTACTGAGGTTGACCTACAAATATCAACATTCTTGATCAATCTGCTCATCAAAAGATACTTCATTTGCTTTTCATTTATGTGATTACAGATTTTTCCAGCTGTCACAATGAAGCCCTTTTGAGGAAAATGAGGATACCTGATTCGATGTGATAGACCACTGTGCCTTTTCCCTCTCCAACAATTTCCGGTACCTTCTCATTTCCTGTAGGATGATAGAAATACTCAGGCTTGGGTGGGACCCATTCTGAAAGGAGACATCCAACAGGAACAGGCAGTCAATAACCACCTAATGAGGAGCAAAACTACCAAAATTACTCTGTTCATTTCTATAAGGACCACAACAAAGACTTCTTCTCCCTTCTAAAGCATTCCCCTTGGCAGCTCCCACATGTGGGGTTATTTGGATGCTAAGACAATAAGGCTGTGAAAACTTCCTTGGGGTAACTGAGGACAAGATTGTAAATCAGCCTGGTCACTGCAACTGACTTCTAGAATGGAGGCTCAAAGTGCATTTCCCAGAAGTAGTTTAGGGTTCCACAGGGATTTCTAGAAGGAATAGAGATAAGGAGAGGCAGCCAGGACTGAGAACGCCTGGACAGTGTTAATTTGAAGGTCTGGAGTGGTGCAGGATATGAGGAAGGCCTTAACTCCAGTGGAGAAGTTCTGAGAAGTGCCCAGGTACAGGGCACACCACTGGGCCATCCAACTTTCCTTGCTTTGCCTTTCCAGTTGACAAGCAACTATCTGATCACCAGGACAATTCTCAGTGACCTTGATCCTGGGTGGGGCAAACATTGCATGGCAAACACTAACATGCGTACATAACAGAAAGATATATCTCCTCTCTCAACAAATAGATTTGTATTCTGGTTTGCTTCAGTTACTTTTGGACCAGGAATAACATGAATCATTTTGCCAGAACTTGGTCACGCAAAAAATATGGGAAAGTGGGCCAAAAATAAGCTTTGGACTCTAGAAGCCCTGGGTTCAAGCACTGCCTCTGATGAATACTGTCTTTGTGAAGTGAGCTCTCACTGAGCCAGGCTCTTCCCCAAGACAATTCCCTAAGCTACTGGAGCCTCTGATCTTCATCAGGGGTGAGAATTTTCACAGTAGGGGATCCCACGATCATTAAGTCACAGGTCTTGACCTTGACAAGTCTAGATAAATGATTACCTTTTACTTTCTGAAGCTGAACGGTAAAGAGCCAGAGCACAGACCTGTGGTGACCCCTTTAAGTGAGAGGAGCCCAGGCTGAAAGTTCTTGCCAGTTATTAGCCTTACTTGGCAGAGCCCCATTACTACTAGCTCACGGAAGCATCGATAAAGTTAGATTACCGATATGATGAATGTTTTCCTTGATGACTTCGCATTCTATGGGCCATCGGGGAGCCTGCAGAAACCCATCGTTAGAGAAGAAAGCAAAGAGATTCCGGGGTTCTCGAAGGCGTGGGTTTCCTTCACCAAATTCATCAAAGAGCAGTTGGTTGCTCTTAAACAGAGGTGTTTCCAATAAAAGGGAACCTAGAGAAGAAAAAGGGAGTGAGGAAAAGGTTTTCTTCTTAAACCTGAGAGATCTAATCCGGAAATATCAAGAATTTGGTGGCTTTTTTTCTATAAAAGACTATGGATGTGTTTTTCTTGGTCTCTTATTAGGAGGATTGAAGGGAATAAACAGGCCTGTTATGTGTCAGGCACCATGCTAAGAATTTTTTTTCATGCTAAAAATTTTTATAAGCCCTCTCTTTTAATCCTTACTCAGAAGTAGGTACCATTGTTGCCCCCATTTTACAGCTTAGGAAACTGAGGCAGGCAGCTGTTATGTGACCTGTCCAAGGTCACAGAGCTGGTGTCTGAGGCTGGATTTGGATTCAGGTGTGCGAAAAGGCAGCATAGGTTACAGACAGATAGACAACACACTGCCTGTCCTTCATTTAAGCTCTCAAGTGTGATGCCCAAATCACTCTTTTCATGCAGTGGTTAGCAAGGATCTAAAAGACTCTTGCAACAGATGTGATTCCTCATCTATATATTTTAAAAACAAAAAGCTGTTACAACTCATTTGTGAGCATCAAAAAGCAAAGTGGGAGTAAAAAGCAACTGAATTATTTCTTTAAACGAGAAATTACTTCATTAAAAAAAAAATCTATACTAAAAAATAGTAGTTGCCCATTGACCAGTCACACAGGCCGCATCCTAAAGCACGCCGCCTCTCCTGCCTAAGCCCAGACAAGGTCCTGTACAGTGGAGGAAGAAGGGCTCTGCAGCCAGAGATCTGAGGTTCAAATCTTTCCTCTAATCTTTACTGAAATGATTTGATCTCGAGTAGGTTCCTGAATCTCTTGGGTCTCGGTTTCTTCATTGGAGGCTCTGTCCAGCTCCAGATCTAGGAGGTGAGACCCCATGAAGATAAAGTGCATTATCTTTGGTGACCTCAACTCTCCCCAATTCTGCCTCCTATTCCCCCTAAGTCAGGTACGCTGGGGTCAGATCCCGCCTCAGTTCTCAATCACCAAAAAGCAACATCTTTGAGCTTTAGCTTCCTTTTCTGTAAAATGGGGAGGTCTGCCACCAGGGGTCACTGGGAGGAAAGTGTCCTATCTATGTCACAGTCAGGACTTGCAGACAATGAAACTGGCCCTTCTTTTCTACTCATTCTGATTTTATCCACACTGAGGTATACTTTTTTCCTCCCACTATAAACTACCTCAGTCCATTTAAATATTAAAAATTCAAGCCAATGTTTCCTTCTAGCTACACTTCCCAACTTACTGTCTTGGGAAAATGAAGATGATCCAGATTTGAAGAACCATGTATTGGTTGTCTCCATTTGGGACAGAAGCCCGGAGGAAGGGGAGGCACATGAATTCCCTGGCACGGAGGAAACAACTACATTGATTAATTTTCAAAGAGTTAAAAGAACAATTAGCTAATTCAACAGACTCTCAAAACCAGTATTCCCAGCACTTTTCTGAACCAAATGCAGCGACATCTGTAGGAGAATAACTTAAAGTCATAATTACCGAGGCTGACACTGGAGAATCATAATAAAGATAATTACACAGAATGATTAAGCTCTTATTCTACCTGCCCGGCTCTTTCACTTGGCTCTCTGCAACTTGTTCACTATTCTTAAGACTCCTACTTCCAAACCTGCTGGAAGTGCTTTCTCCAAGTCTCATTGAATTTACAAGCTGCATTTATCTTATCAACTGTTAATCAATCAACAAGCATATTATTTTTTTGCAATTCTTCTAAACACATTTCCATATTTATGCTGCGTAAAAAATATCAAATCAAAAAGGGAAAAAATGAGAGGAAAGAAACCAAGCAAGCATATAACAACAACAACAAAAAGGTGAAAATACTGTTGTGACCCACAGTCAGTTCCCACAGGCCTCTCTCTGGATGCACATGGCTTGGCTCTCTCCCTCACAAAACCATTGGAATTGTCTTGAATCAGCTCACTGTTAAAAAGAGCCATGTCCATTCAAATTGGTCACTGTATGATCTTGCTATTGCTGTGCACAATGATCTCCTGGTTCTGCTGATTTCACTTAGCATCAGTTCATATAAGTCTCTCCAGGTCTCTCTGAAATCATCCTGCTGTTCATTTCTTAGAGAACAATAATAATATTCCATAACATTTATATACCATGACTTATTCAGCCATTCCCCAACTGATAAGTATCCACTCAGTTTCCAGTTTCTTACCACTACAAAAAGAGCTGCCACAGACATTTTTGCATGTTTAAAGGTGGGTCCCTTTCCCTCCTTTAAGATCTCTTTGGGATACAAGCCCAGTAGAAACACTGCTGGGTCAAAGAGTCTGCACAGTCTGATAGTCCTTTGAGCACAGTTACAAATTGTTCTCCAGATACCCATCCATTTCTCACCCAGGCTGTTGTCACATCTTGTTACATCTACTTTTACAGGATCTCTCATGGACATCCCTCATACAATCATCCCGGTAGTTCGACCCTCATCCTCCTCTCAGTATTTGTCTCCCAGGCTTTGTCTCTCCACTCCATTCCATTTTCACTCAAAGGGATTTTCCTTAAGCGAAGGGTCTGACTATGTCTCTTTGTCTCTCTCACACACATACATATACATACATACATACACACATCTCATCCCTGCTCACTAAACTCCTGTGGTTCCTATTACCTCTAAAAGCAAATAGAAAGTATGTTTTGGCATTTAAGGCTTTTTACTACCCACACTCTTTTCACATTTCAGACCTTCTTAAATTGTTTCCCTCCATTCCCTCTGGGTTCCATTTATTTTGGTCTACTTACTATTCCTTGATTATACAATACTCCATTTCCTATCTCACTTTGTATTACCTGTTTCTGTCTGTGCTTAGAATGTCCTTCCTTTTCACTTCTGACTCTTGGATTTGTGCCTTCCTTCTAGACTTGGCTCAAATTCTACTTTTTACAGGAGGCCAGTCTCTCTTCCCCTAGCTTCTAGTACTTTCGCCTCTGAAATTACCTCCTATCTCTTCTGTATGTAAACTGTTACGCATCTAATTTTCTATATGTTATTTACATACTATCTTCCCTCATTCGAATGGGAGGTTCTTGGAAGTGGAGACTTGTCCTTATTTGTCTCCCCACAGCTTAGCACAGTTATTGACACAAGTTCAGTCATTATTCAGTTATGTCTGATTTTTCATGACCCCTCCTTGGGATTTTCTTGGCAAAAACACTGGAGCAGTTTGCCCTTTCTTTCTCCAGCTCATTTGACAGATGAAGAGACTGAGGCAAACAGAGTGAAGTGACTTGCTCAGGATCACACAGCTAGTAAGTGACTGAGGCCAGAATTGAATTCTAATCTTTCTGACCCCAGGCCTGGTGCTCTAACCACCCAGCTGGCTTAATAATATCTTGAGTCAATTGATAAATGGTCAAAAGATATGTGCAGACACTCTTCAGACGAAGAAATTAAAGCATTTCTAGGTATATGAAAAAATGCTCTAAATCACTATTGATCAGAGAAATGCAAATTAAGACAACTCTGAGGTACCACTACACATCTCTTAGATCAGCTACGATGACAGGAAAAGATAATGATGAATGCTGGAGGGGATGTGAGAAAACTGGGACACTGATAACACTGTTGGTAGAATGGTGGATACTAGAATGGTGGATACATCCAGCCATTCTGGAGAGCAATTTGGAACTATCCTCAAAGGGCTGAAAAACTGGGCATACCCTTTGATCCACCAATATTTCTATTGGGCCTGGATCCCAAAGAGATCATAAAAAGAGGAAAAAGGACCCACATGTGCAAAAATGTTTGTGGCAGCCCTTTTTGTGATGGCAAAAAACTGGAAACTGAGTGGATGCCCATCAGCTGGAGAATGGCTGAATACGTTATTGTATACGAATATTATGGAATATTATTGTCCTGTAAGAAACAATCACTAGGATGATTTCAGAGAAGCCTGGAGAGACTTACATGAACTGATGCTGAGGGAAGTGAGCAGAACCCAGGAGATCAGTATATATGACAACAGCAAGATTATGTGGTGATTAACTCTGATGGACGTGTCTCTTTTCAACAATGGGGCAGCTAGGTGGTGCAGTGGATAGAGCACCAGCCCTGAAGTCAGGAGGACCTAAGTTCAAATCTGGGCTCAGACACTTAACATTTCCTAGATGTGTGAGCCAGGGCAAGTCACTTAATCCCAATTGCCTCAGCCAAAAAAAAAAAAAAAAAAAAAAAAAAAAGAAAAAGAAAAAAGAAATGAAATGGACTCAGAGAAAACTGGAAAAACCTGTATGAACTGATGTAGTTTGAAGCGAAGGGCCCCAGGTGAAGAATTTATACAATAATAACATTATAAAGAAAACCAATTCTGACTTAAGACAGAGATGAATTTATGCAGAATGAGACACATTTGTGAATATGGCCAATATGGGAATTTGTAATCAGTAATACAAGTCCCACTGGCACAGTGTTCAAGAAGTCAGTTGAAGAGCCAGAAGAAAGACAAAGGTAAATAGCCCTCTCATAAACCCTGCTCCTCAAATTCTTAGCAGTAGCAACCCCACGAAAGAACAAGGGCTACTGTGGGAAGAATCATTCAGGCGGCTTCTTGATGAGAGAGGCCTTTGGCTCATATTTACTCTTTATTACTTACATATTAGCTTCTCCTCTTGCAAAGTATCCTGATTCAAATCACTTCTTTTCCGGAAATTCCCCTTGAACAGGTATTGAGGATGCCTCTCCCAAGGATCCTGATGTTTAGCAGCATTTGGCAAACCATCACCCTGAGCTAAAAGCAAATGTTTAATTAAGGGAGCTGAAACACTCATCACATGACAAACTTAAGCTTAGTAGGATGGAAATTGCTCTATTATTGTTACCAGTAGAATTAAAGCCTTGCCAACATTCCAAATTGGTTTCACGATCTTTACGGAATTTTCTGGCAGAATAGGGGGGTAACATCTAAAGCTCAACCTCCACCAATTCTTCATGATGGTCTTATGGAGAATAGTTTAAATTAAAATATGGGTCACAAGAACCAAATGATAGCTACACTTTCATCCCACAAAGAACCAGAGGAACTTGGGAGATCACAGTGACCAAACTTATCTAACTTCCTCCCAATCTAACTGACAAATGGAACCCATGCTCATTCCCTCACCTTCTTTCCTCTTTCCTCACCTTCCTCCCTGCCACTCCTCCAAACAATCCATCTTCCTAGCTAAGAACCGAAACAGAGGCTATCCTACAGGTGCTCCCTTAACTACTCTTTTCCCCATATTTAAACTTCTCTGTATTTGGTGTCTTGATTCCTTGACAAGGTAAATTCTACCACCGTTTCTGCTTTAAACTCATTTCCTGCACATTATTCCTTTTCTCTGGTTTCTTCAATCTTTCCCCTTTTGGCTCCTTATTTGCATATAAATGGATTTCCCAAACCTAAAACAAAAAGCCTTTTCTCCACACTCTACTCCATCAAGATACTATCCCATCTGTCCTTTCTACTGCCAAATTGGATGCCACCAATTCCTCAGTATTCACTTACTACTCAAACATTCTGGCTTTGGTACCTATCGTTCTATGGAAACTGCCTTTTCAAAGGGCAGTTAGTTATATATACAGATAATTCAAACGTCTATGTCTATAGCCCTGACCTTTCTTCCAAGTTGTAGAAAAGAATATCAAATTACCTAATTCCATCTGAATCTCCCAGTGGAATTTCCTTGTAGACAAAAATATCGACCTATTCTCAGTCCTCACCTTCCTTGAACTCTCTTCATTTTTAATGGCTTCTGAGATATACCACTTTTCTGGTGCTCCTCCCTCTTAATTCCTTCAGTCTCTTTTGCTGGCTTTTTTTCCTCTTTATAATCCTTTAGTATTGATATTATCCAAAGTTTTATCGACAGTCTTCTTTATCTGTACTCTTTCCCCCAGTGATCACATTCACTCCCATGGTTTCAAATATTATCTACGTATGAATGCTAAACCAACGACTATAGTTCTACCTTTTCCCTAAGTTTCAGCATCTCAACTATTTATAGAAATGTCCTATTGATGCTAAAAATTAAACATGTCCCAAAATGAATTCCTCCCCAAAACTTGCTCTCCTCCTTCTGACTTTACTATTTTTGCTAATGGCAACTTTATTTCCTCTATCACCAATGTTCAGAACTTAAGTATTTTCTTTGATCTTCTCCCTTCCCTTCTCCATCCAATTAGTTGTCAGTTCTTAAGTTTTGAACATAACAGTTTTATCTTGCTCTCTTTCCCCATATTACCTACCTGGTTCAGGCCTTCATCTAGATAACCATCTACTTGGCCTTGCTGCCCCTACTGTTTTAGCAACTTCAATATATCTTTCAAACTTCTACTAGCCTTATGTTCCCCAACAATCTGAGTATGTCATTGTTCTGCTCAACAGTTTAATGGTTGTTATTTATCAAATGAAGATCAAATTCTTTTTTATAATAATAATAATTTTTTTATTTTTCAAAATACATGCAAAAATAGTTTTCAACATCCATCTCTGCAAAATCTTGTGTTCCATATTTTTCGCCTTCCCTCTCCCCTCCCTAGACAGCAAGCAATCCAATATGGGTTAAACATGTGCAATTCTTCTAAACATATTTCCACATTTAGAATAAAGATAAAATGAACAATTCTGATTATCTAAATTAGACTTTTTTTTCACAAACAAAACCAATGCAGGTAAAATATGAAGAAAAACAATTAATTAGGAAATATATATGTGTATAAATATTATACATGTAGGTTATCTATATATATTTATGTATATACCCTCTGTGTATATATACATACAAAAAACATACACATATGTTCAAAGAAATCCAAATTGTTAACAACCTCATGAAAAATGCTCCAAATTATTAATAATCAATAAGATGTAAATTAAAATAACCCTGATTTTTAATCTCATAACCATCCAAATGACAAAGATGACAAAAAGGGAAAATTACAATTATAGGGGAGGAAGTTACTTCAAGAAGAAAACAGCTATGTTAGGAGATTGTCAGTGAAGTTGTGAACTGGTATATTCATTGAAATTGTCATTCTGGAAAGCAATTTAGAATGAACAAAATCACTACACTGTGTATACCCTCTGATCCAGGTTTATACCTCAAAAAGATTGAAGAGAACGGAAAAAGGATCGCACATATATAAAAATATGAGTTTTTTTTTTTTTTTTTTTTTTTACTGTTTAACAAAAAACTGAAAACTAAGAGGGTGACCTTCAATTGGGGAATGGATAAATTATGGATATAAATGTAAAAGACTTTTAATGTGCTGTAAGAAATGATTAAAGGAGCAGTTTCAGAAAAATCTAGGAAGACTTCACACAGAGTGAGAGACCAAGAATAATGTTGGAAATACTATATGATGACCAGTTCTGATGGACCTGGCCATCCTCAGCAAGGAGATCAACCAAATCATTTCCAATGGAGCAGTAATGAACTGAACCAACTACGCCCAGAGAAAGAACTCTGGGTGATGACTAAAAACCATTACATTGAACTCCTAATCCCTATATTTATGCCCACCTGCATTTTTGATTTCCTTCACAAGCTAATTGTACAATATTTCAGAGTCTGATTCTTTTTGTACAGCAAAATAACGGTTTGGTCATGTATACTTATTGTGTATCTAATTTATATTTTAATATATTTAACATCTACTGGTCATCCTGCCATCTGGGGGAGGGGATGGGGGTTAATAGGTGAAAAATTGGAACAAGAGGTTTGGCAATTGTTAATGCTATAAAGTTACCCATGCATATAACCTGTAAATAAAAGGCTATTAAAAAAAAAAAAAAGAATAATGTTGGAATTTGTTGCGAGTGTCAAAGGAGACTATATCTGCAAAATACTTAGCACAGTGCCTGGCATACAGTGGGCATGACATAAATGCTTCTTCCATCCCCCCTTCTCTTCTACCTATTGCATTGTAAACTCCTTCAGGGTAGAGATCTTATTCTATTCAATACTTCTTTTATCAGCATGCTTTACACACAGGAGACTTTTTGAAACATTTGTTGAAGTTAAAAATGGTCATTCAGAACTGTTTGTGCCAAGGAGATCAATTCTTCTGAAAGCAGCCTGTTCTATGTTTGAATTAAACTCAGTAGAATGTTTTTCCTTATATAAGCTGACTGGGAATGGATAAAGTCCCGAGTCCATAAGCATATCACTAGAGACCTTTAGTTGATTGCAGGATAAAGATATGATAATGATACTAAATTAGTAGGTAGTTATGTCTTTCTATAAAAGAAAATTATTTGCAAGAAATCTTTCCATTGATATGTATAGAAGAATTGTACATGTTTAACATATATTGGATTACTTGCCATCTAGAGGAGAGAAAAGAGAATTTGGAACACAAGGTTTTGGAAGGGTGATTGTTGAAAATTATCTGTGCATGTTTTGAAAATAAAAAGCTTTGATAAGAAAAAAAGAAATCTTTCCATCTCTCTACCTCTTTTACTTCCAAGCATACTCTCTCCCTCATTCCCTCTCCTTTCAAAATTCCTCCCTCTCCTCCTCTTCCTCCCTGCTTTTCCTTGGCCCTTTCTCTCTGGCCCCCACCATGGGCAGATCCAAGCTTCTTTCCAGTCTGCACAGTCTGTTAACTGCTACCAAATATGAAGCCACCTATCAAAAAACTTGAAGCTCTAGGAGGCCCCTTCCCACATTTTACTCTTTTCACATAAAACCACTCAATTTGGAGCTGAAGGTTAAATGCAAAAGCCATAAGGGCAAGGCAGATGGCTGAAGCCAACTTATCCTAGAGTCAGAGGGGCACAGATGGAGAAATCTTCTCATGTTTATGAATAAAAGAATGGAAATGGCCCAGACAAAGTTTTAAAAGTACAGACTTGTTAGAGAAACATTTTAAACTTTCTGAGGCATTCTTAAATGTACAAATTGAGTTTATTTACATAGTTATTCAAATGTGCCAGTGGAGAAATTCATGGCTGGGCAATACTCTATCCAGACAAAATAACACACAATATATAAATCTTGTTCATAAAATGTTGGAGTTAATTAGAACATCAGAGGCTATCTCACCTCCTTGTGCATGTGAGGAAACTAAGGCACAGGGAAATGAAGTGATTTACCCAGAGCCAGGTCTAGAGTCAGAGGTGAGAAGCCAGCTTCTGCCACTTTCAAGCTGAGGCAAATCGTTCAGCCTCTGGTGGGGGTAGGGAGGAGGTGTGAGGTAGTGGGCGGTGGTGGTAAGGGGGATTCTTATGGTCTCTTAGATTCACTTATGGATATATGGGCATGTGAAAAAAGGCCCTCTTTTCAGTGTTTAAGTTTAAAAATTTTTGAATAATTTAACATAAAAGAGATTTCAAACAGAATCTTACACCATCTGTAACAAAAGCTCCAAAATGATATACAACCTAAATGTAAAAGTTTACTTCAAAAAAGTTACAGGGAAATAAATGGAAACACTTTTTGTAACTATGTTAATGAGGGGATTCATATCTAATCAGAATAAAGGAGATCAAAAAAGACAAACTAGATAATTATGATTAAATAAAATTTCAAAGTTTTGGAAAGATGAAAATCAGTATAATTAGTCTAAGATGGAAAGCAGTCAGGCAGGAAAAATTTTGTGTGAAAACCATATGGTAAAAATCTAATATGCAAGATCTACAGAGAAGTGACACAGATATGTAAGATTTAAGAGCCACTCCCAAATAAAGTGTTAAAAGTTTTTAGAAAAAATGCAAAATATTAACAGCTATATAAAGTCTTAAAATCACAAATAAAAATGCAAATTAGAACAACTCTGGGGTTTCCTCTTACATACATTAAATGGCAAAGATGGTGAAAAACAAAATAGACCATTTTGGGGATTCCTGACAAGACAGGCACATTAATACATTGTTGCTAGAGCTACTGTGACGATTAAATGAGATAATATATATATAAATGCTTTATAGATCTTAAAGTACTTCATAAAGTGTTGTGCATTATGAAGAAGATGATGATGATGACTGCTATTATAATCTGCTAAGCAGAGAGAATCAAGGGGGACATTTATTTGGAATATAAACTCATGTAAAATCTTATGGAAAGTGGTGATGGGAGATTACGAACATCATCATTTCATAGAATACAGAAGCAATAGGTAGAAAAAATTAAAGAAAACTTAATAAGAGGCCCATCTAAGCAAAGTTATCCCAAAGGCATCTCAATATAAAACTGGAAGAACAACAGATGCAAGAAACAGGAACAGATTTATAAAAAATATTTGTAACTTTTCAGCCTTGAGAACAGTGGAGTTATCACATTTGGGCTCTAATATTACAGTCTGCTCTGTCCTTATTAAAAAAAAAAAGGTAAATATGTTACTGAAAAGAACAAATAATAAACTAGACCAATGGTAGATAGAGAAAGTCTGTCCTAGAGGTGATATAACTGAGAGAACATTGAGGGAATGATTTTCAAGATTTGTAAAGAAAGAAAAAATAGCAATGGCTTAGGAAAATTTTTTTTTCAAATTTTATTACTATGAAAAAGAAAGGCACTCTTGAAAACATCAGCAACCAATGAAGTATATTCTTACCTTCCCAGCTATATAACAATTTTATAAAAATAATCTACACAAATCAAGGCCATCCTTGAGCAAGGGATAAAGAGAGGATATTTTATTGTAATGTTCCAGAGTAGATGGTATCTTTACAAATATCAGATAATTGAAAGATATAAAGAATACAAGATCCCATTGTGCTTAAAGTTATTGATTGTAAAAACCAAAACAAAACAACAAAAAAATTTGAGTTAGTAAAACAAAGTGCACCTTTAAGGGTCTCCTCCAATAGAGTATCTTATATACACATGTCAAAAGTATGCAGATTTTCTGACAGAAATAATTTTGTTTAATGACACTTTGGTCATTAACACAAAAAAGAATCCTATCCAGCAGAATCAAAGGCTGCTTTACAGGCTCTTTTACAACAAAGTGTTCCTCATCCTTACATCAAGATCATTAAAGTTACCTTGGAAGATAGAAAATATCTCTTACTTATCGATTCTCTGACCATAAAAACAAGACGAGGCAGACAATAGGAAGATGTATATTTGGCAACAATATCCATCACTTGAAGAGAGCCATCTACACTCAGAGAGAGAACTGTGGGAACAGAGCATGAAACACAATACAGCATTCTCACTTTCTCTGTTGTTATTTGCTTGCATTTTTGTTTTCTTTCTCACTTTTTCTTTTCCTTCCTTTTTGATCAGACTTTTCTTGTGCAGCAAAATAACTGTATAAATATGTAAACATATATTGGATTTCATGTGTATTTCAACATATGTAACATATATTGGACTACCTGACATTTAGGGGAGGGGGTAAGGATTAGGTGTTTAAAATTTGACACAAAAGGTTTTACGAGGGTCAATGTTGGAAAAATCACCCATGTGTATGTTTTGTAAATAAATAAATATATTTTAAAAAATCAATATCCATCACTGTAATAGAATAAGGCCCAATGTAAAGCCAAGATCCAGAGAACAAAGGAAGGTGAGGGCCTTCAGATGCTCCTTGCAGATGTCATCATAATGACTGCATCAAATCCCAAATCACTGCAGGATTGGGGTCAGGGTACAACATGTCTGACTGTAGCTGATCAGACCAATAAACTTCAGAAGGCTCTGCAATAGGTCTGGCACAGACAGTCTGAGTATTTAAGATGGAGATGTCTCTAGATTTGTGCATCTTACATTTCTTTTGAGCTACTACAATTCAGCTTTGCTCCTGGAGTTCAGTGCCTTCTGTGATATGAGCATGCTGGACGGTCCCATGCCGGTGTCTCCCATGTCTGCCAATCAACTCTTCAGTTCTCTGGAGAGACCTCGAACATCGCTTCTTCTGACCTCTGTGCCAGCTCTTGCTTTGTGAGTTCTTCATAAAATACTCTTCTGGCAAACATACATCTAGCATTCCACCAAAAAGTGATCAGCCCATCAGAACTGCGCTTTCTCCGAGGGTCTGAATACTTGGCAGTTCAGTTTGAGAGAGGACTTCAATGTCTAGTACCCTATCTTGCCAGAATCTTCCTAAGACAATTCAAATGGAAGCGATTCAGTTTCCTGGCGTGGTGCTGGTGGATCTTCCAGGTTTCACAGGTGTACAATAATGAGGCTCTATAGACCTTCAGTTTGGTAGGCAATCTATTAAGTCTTCTTTTCCACCCTTTCCTTTGGAGCCTCCCAAATCCTGAGCCAGCTCTGGCAATATGGGTGTCAACCTTATCATCTCTGTGTATATCCCTGGAAAGTAGACTGCCCAGGTCAGTGAACTCATCCACAGCATGCAAAATTTCTCCATTTTCTGTAACCAATGGTTCCACTGTTTTATTGCTACTTGTTAGGCACAACCAGCAGAGAATCAAATCATACTCTGTTGCATCTCAGCCTCCGAGGCTGCACTGAGTACACAATCATCTGTGTGTGATAAAAATTTGATATGCCAGATTTTCAGAGAAGTGACATAAATACACAAGATTTAAGAGCCACTCTGCAATAAATAAAGTGGTTAAAAATTTTCAGGAAAAAATGCAAAGTATTAACAGTCATAAAAAGAAAGCTTTAAATCACTAATAAGAATGCAAATCAGAACAACTCTGGGGTTTCCTCTTGCACCAACTCTCCTTCCACTTAAGTCTTGGCCTTTTCAACTTAAACAACTTACCATCAGTGCAGCAGCTGGCCTTGATGAAGGCGTCCAACAATATTGCTGAAAAACAACCTATTAAAAAAAATTGGGAGCAAGCACACAGCCCTGCTTCACTCCACTGGTGACTGGGAAAGAGTAAATGCACCATCTATTATCTATAACCTACACAAGCAAGCTGTCAGGAAACTTAAGATAAACTTCTCCGGGCAACCAAATTTTGCCATAATCTTTCACAAGCCCTCACAACGGACAGTATGAAAGACCTCAGTCAAATCAACAAACGTGCAGAGACTTCTGCTCTGCTCCTGGACTTTCCTGTGGAACAAAGAACCTTATCAACCATTTCTCAGCTCCTTCTGAAGCCACACTGGCTCTCCAGTAGGAAATCATCTTTCAGGTGGAGGATCAGTTAATCTGGCCAGCAAGGACTGAGAAGGAGAGAGAGGGAGACCCCACCTTCCACCAGCCCATGATAATCTCCAACAACAACCCTATTTTCTTTTATGAAGATGGGCAAGGGACACATCCTTGAACTCCCGGGGGATAATTTCCTCTTGTCATATAACCTAGAAGATTTCAGTCAGCTTTTGTACAAGCAGTGGACCCCTGACTTTAAATCTCAGCTGGAATAGAATTGGCACCAGGCACTTTGACACACAAGAGGAACCTAATGGCACCTAAAATCTCTTCAGTTGGAAATTCGGGGGAAAATTCAGTTGGAAATTCAAATGGAATTCAGCAGCAAGGTGACACAATGGATAGAGCAGCAGCCCTGAAGTCAGGAGGACCTGAGTTCAAATCTGGTCTCAGATACTTAACACTTTCCTGGCAGTGTGACTCTGGGCAAGTCACTTAGCCCTAATTGCCTCAGCAAAAAACCAAACCAAAACAAAAAAATTTCAGGTGTGGCTTCAATACTGGTTAATGAAGGTCTATTGAAAATGCTATGGAAGTGTTCAGCCCACTTTTCCAGGACCCTGTACTTACACTAATCAATGCGGCTCCATTATTACTGGGTAGCTGAGATGTACCATTAGTCTCTGGCCCATAAATAGCCTTTCAGGCATCATAAAAGCACCTTAGATTGTTACTATAAGAATAAAAATGAATTTCATCTGCCTTCTTCCCAAGTCAAGAATCCTGCAGCTCTCTAAGCTTCACTTCCATTTTACTTTCAATGGAGTCAAATGGATGAATTATCTTATCAGTAAACCCTGTAGTTACCAGCTTCTGAAATTCCCCATTAGGTATGTTAGGAGTATTTTTGGTACAGATAATACAGAGCCAAGAGTCAGAGAAGGCAATAAATGGGATTGCTTCTGGTCAACTATGAAGCCTGGGTACTCACTCCAAGCTCCCTTAACAGTCAAGGCCTATCTTTTCAATATAAACATTTTACTGCTGTTGCTGTAAGGCACTAGGATCTGGAACACCACTGCTCAATAAGAGTGTCACCCAAAGAGCAATAGGAAGATACATGGTTGGTGAGAGTAGGCTCCAATTAAGTGCTCCAAGAACAAGATGGACACCATTTAGGAATTGTATGACAGAAAGAGAAGCTAGGCTGGTCATGTGACAATGACTGGCCAGAATGTTACCGCCAGCGCCTTCTTGATATTGGGAGAAAGTGAGGAAGGTTTCCAGCAACACTGGCAGGAGCCATTGGAATGAACTTTTGGGAAGACATATCTAAAGGGAGGGATTCCCTGCAGATAGTATCATTCTTTAGATATCTGTTTTTGTATAACATTGGGGTGATTTCATATAGTCCCCAAACAGAGCGTGCTGCCCTAGATGAGATCCACATCTACTGGAACAGTCTGGCCTGGCTGTTCATGCTGGAAAATCAAAAATGTCTATCGTCTAGACTTCCATCACTCTTCAGACTACATATTACAAAATAATAGGGTGAAGGTGCTTCAGTCACAGAAAATTTTGTCAATACTTAAAATTACTATCAGAGTCTAAAATACTAAGAGAATGACTACTTGATTAATTCTTGATTAATTCAGTGGATAGAAGCAGCTCCTAAATTCACCTTTGGTAAAATTAAAAAAAATTCTTAGTGGAAATAGTTAAAGGGATTTTTGACTTGTTTTCCATTTCAAATGAATGACTTAGAGCTAGAACAGAACTAAGGGAGGAGATCAGGCTAGCTTACATCTAAAAACTACAAACTTCTTTTATTGACCTTAAATTTCTTTGTGACACAAAGGCCTATTGTCTTAATAACAATGTTATTACAATTGTACAATGTACAGTTACAATTATAATCATAATTATAATGACAATAACAATGATAATCATATATCTTTAAGTCATAGAATATTAAAGTTTCCAACAAAGTGAAAAGAATTATCACCCAGATGGCCACGGATAGTTCACATTTGGTAATCTATGCTATCAGATAAAGCAGGAGTGAAAAAAGAAATTGCCAGGTCACATGGCTGGAGTGAAGGCTAAACAAGCAGAGACCCTACTCCATCAAGATCTTCCTGGTATAAAGAGAAATCAAGGGAGGCCTTTTGTTGGGTGGGGCAACAGATACAAATTTATGGGAGAATATGAACAAGAGTTCCATTAGTTGGGCAGGGATGGATGGGAGGTGACCTACACCACCGGAGAGCACAGCCATTCACCGTACTCAGAAATCCATGTGAGTGCAAGTCTCAGTGCAGAGTGTGTGCAGTCATTCTCCAAAATCTCACTATGGCAGCAGGGGGCCTTTGGGTCTGAAAAGGGGCTGCCTTGCTAGTTAGCGTGATGCAGGGCACTGGGGTTGGGTTCGGCGTTCCTCAGACACCGACTGACTGTGTGACTCTGGGTCCTTCAGTGAACCCTCTGCAGCTCGGCTGCAAGGGACTGGATGGCCTCTAAGTCCACATGAGACAGCAGAACTTGAGACTCTTGCTCTGGCTGCTCCTCCTCTAAGCCATCCCACAGGGCTCTGTCCTGGACCCTTTTCTCTGCTCCCCCACCTTTGCCAACTCACTGGAAGAGCTTCATCAGCTCCTGTGGACTTAATTACCATCTCTTTGCTAACCATATTTTCCCCCAATCTCTGTTGGCCTCCAACCTCTCATTTCTAACTGCCTATCAAAGTCAATGTCCAATAGACATTTGAAATTGGTGAAATCTTATTACACCTCAAACTTCCCCTCCCCCCCAGTGTTGAGAGTGGCACCATCTCCCCAGGGCCTCAAAACTGGGCATCATCCTGGCTTCCTCTGCCCTCCTCCAGCCCCATACCCCAGCTGTTGTCTGGGCCCGTCAGATTCACCTGTGAAGGCCGTCTTGTGCACTCCCTTTGCTTCTCTCACCTGTCCTTACTCTGAGGCAGGCCCTCATCCCTGATCTACTGCCATGATGGCTGCAGCTCTGCCTGCCCCAAGTTTCTCCCACTCCAGACCACCATCCATTCAGTCTTCAAAGTGAGTTTCCTGAAGCACAGATCTGACCGAGTCTCTCCATTCAAAACCCTATTGCCTCCAAGACAAACACAAAATCCTAAACCAAATGACGTCCAAAGTCCCTTCCAGTTCTAAATCTGTCATTCTAGGATCCCCATCTTCCCTGCCTCTACTTCTCGAGACAAATGCTTCTAAGAAAAAGAAAACACAAAGGAATTCTCCACCCCATTCAAAGTACATGGGACTTGAGAAGTTGGGAGACATTCCTGATGATTTGGTCCATTTTACAAAGACTGAGACTCAGAGTATTCATGGGACACAAGGAACTAACTCATGGAAAATCTTGGACTCGGTATCCTAACTTTCCTGTGATTTTCCCTTTACTCTGTGAATTAACAAACCCAACTCTGGCCAGTGAAAGGGTGAAGTTTGAATGTCCCTCTGGGAGGTGGGATGTTTATTCTAGAATATATCTGAACAGGATTAGCTCATTCATTCCCATCCAAGATCCACTAGAAATGGGTGCTTGGTACAGGCTGTGCCCCCAATTTATCAAACCTTTAATGGCTATTGTTTTCTAAAAAGTTGTTTGCCAGCAAGGTACATAACCGTAAGAAGAATTGTGAGACTCTGAATCCAGAATGCTGCACTACTGGCGGCTCCACTGTCCCAGGCATACAGCCTGCTGTATACTGCACCGGGCTTTGGGCGGAATCTCTGGAGGCCGGCTCCACTTCCCCACCTTATTTGCTAACGAGAAGCTTTGGTCCCGCTTTCTTTTCTCCAGGCGCTGGGCGGGACTGCCCCTCTGGGCCATACCGTGAATGAGGGAGATGGTTTTGTGGAGCACCAGAAGTGCGAGGCTCTGATCCACAACCCCTGGCCAACTTTCTTTCTTACCTTTGAAGTATCCATAATACTGAAGGTGATGGTTCATAAAGGCATCGTAGGGATCTTTGAAGTTCTAGGAAAGGAAAGGAGCCGGGGTCAGGCGGCTCCCCCCCCCCCCAAGAGCGCTTCTGTGTCACTGTGGTGGCGTCATTTGCTCTGGAAGAGCACCATGATACCGGGGAGGGGCCCTGGCAGCGGGGGAGGGGCCCTGCCCGTGGGGGAGGACCCGCCCAGGAGGGTGCCTGGCAGCGGGGGAGGGGCCCTGCCCGTGGGGGAGGGCCCGCCGAGGAGGGGCCTGCCCGTGGGGGAGGGGCCCTGCCAGCGGGGGAGGGCCCGCCGAGGAGGGGCCTGCCCGTGGGGGAGGGGCCCTGCCAGCGGGGGAGGGCCCACCGAGGAGGGGCCTGCCCGTGGGGGAGGGGCCCCGCCAGCGGGGGAGGGCCCGCCCAGGAGGGCCAGGGGCTGCGCCACAGGAGGTCCCCGACTAACTGAAAATCAAACAGTCCCCAGCCCCGCCGAGGGCCCGCGCATTGAGGAGCATCTGCCAGGCCCGGGGGCTGGGCAGCTCGGTGCAGGCGCACCAGCTGTAGTCTCCGACGAGCCCCCTGCGGAGACGGCAAAGGCCGCTGCCCCGGCAGAGCTGGCGGCGCAGGGCGCCCCCCCCCGGGCGGGCGGGCACACTGACCTGCTTCAGCTCGGCCGCAAACATTGGATGCATGTCCCTCCGGCGCCCGGAGCTCCGACGGCTCCTGCCCGGGGACCCGCTTCACAGGACGAGCTTGGCCCGCGCAGCTCCTCGCTTTGGAAAAAGCTGCAAGGCCACCACGTGACGACGCGACCCCCCCCCCCTTCTACGCCCCCGCCCCGAGGTTAGAAACACGCGCGGTGCCTCCCCTACACCCCCTCCCCCGAAGGCGGCTGGGGGCGGGGTCCCAGAGCCCCACTTCCCCCCTCACAAACCGCCGGGGCCCAGGGGGGAGGGGACGGGGAGTCAGGTCGGAACTGGGATCAGGACAGACCCCGGAGAGCTGCCGAAGGAGCTGGGGGCCCTTCCGACCTCCCCCAACGCCAGGGATTGGGACCCAACGCCGACTCTGCCACCACTTACTACCTGTGTAACCTCGGGCAAGTCCCTGGGCCTCCGCCTCCCCATCTGTAGATGGGGGTGGGGAGGCCAGACTAAGATGCTCTCTAAGCCCCCTTGCAGCCCTAACTGTTGGGCGGCCAAGGCTCTGCGAGGGCTTCGTGCAGGAGACCCCGGGCTCCGCACCTGGCACGAGAAGCTTCCGGAGCTCAGCGCTGACCCGCGAACGAACACCCAGGGTCGCCTAGCAACGGCGCGGCGAACCCGGAAGCGCAACGCGTGGGACGCGAGCGCTATTGCTGGGGGAACGTAAGGGCGCCTGCTCCTGGGCCCCGCCCCTTCCCGGTGGGGATTGGTCGCGGCTGTGGTTCGAGGGGTGGGCGGAGCATGTCGGGAAATTTGAAGGAAGGGGTGGGGCGGGAGCCGGGGGCACGTGACCGGCGCCCTGCCGGAGGCTCCGCCCCCAGGCTCCCTAAAGCCGCTTTGTAACCCTTCCTCCTTCCATCCATCCGTTCGCTTGCTCACGGATTCCAGCACGCAAAGGGCCCGTTTTAGAGCTGGGAAAATAGGTTTAGAAAAGGAAACATCCGGGGCAGTTAGGTAGAGCGGTGGAGAGAGCACCAGCCCTGAAGTCAGGAGGATCTGAGTTCAAATCCAGCCTCAGACACAACACTTCCGGCTGTGTGACCTTGGGCACGTCACTTAACCCCAATTACCTCAGTAAAAAAAAAAACAAAAAAAAACCAAAATCATCAGTAGCAGGGCCGGCCCCATTCATTTCTTCTACTGGCGCCCCCTCCCTGGAAATCCCTGGAAAGTCTGCTCCTCCTCCCCTTCCTCTCCTCTTTTCCCCCTTTCCCTCCCCGTGGCTTCCATCCTCACCATTCCACTGCCCTCTCCAGTTCCCAATGCCCTTCATGAATTTTCTACCTTTAATTGCAGCCATCAATCGCCAGTCATCACAAGCAAATGTTTGTGAAGCGTTTAGCACCCAGTAATGGATGCTTGTTCCCTTCCTCCCTAACAGCCTCTTAATCCTCCTCCTTCTCGTCCTCTCTGCAGCCTCTGACAGCTGTCCTCCTCCTCGTTAGGGTTTTGCGCCGCCGCCGCTTCCTCCTGGTTCTTCTCAGTCTCCTTTTCGAGGACTTCCTTCCTGATAATAATGGAAATTCCCAAGGCGCCATCTTCGGTTCCCTCAATATGATTTTGCTGGGTGATGTTATCAGCTCCCGTGGATCCAATGCCCATGAATTCTCTGTGCCCGTGATTCTCAGATCTACTTTTCTAGCCTTTAATTCTCTCCTAGCCTCACATTTTACCGTCAACTACCCATTGGACATCTCAAGCTGGATTAAACTCAATGTCCAAAACCAAACTCGTCTTTCCCTTCAAAACCTCTCCCTAACCAAACTTTCTTCTGGTTCCTGCAGCCTGAGTGTCATCCTAGATTCCTCAATCTGAATTGATTGACTGCCTGATGCTTCAAAGACAGGGCGATTCAGGCTTTCCTCCTCTGAGTTTGGTTATATTGCCCACCCATGCTTAGGTAAACCTTACCTTGGAGACTGAGGATCCCTTCCAGAAGTGTTACTCAGTGTACCAAGCATTAATCAAATATAGAACCTACTTTCTCCACCTTAAAAGAAATAAAATACAAAGAATTTCCAAATAACTATTTTTTTCTAGAATAGTATTTTTCCTAATTATATGTAAAAACAAATTTTAACATTCCTTTAAAAATTTGAAGTTCCAAATTTTCTCCTTCTTTTCCTCCCTTTCTGATCTTCCTCTTCCCCAAGATAGTAAGCAATTTGATATAGGTTATATAGGGGCACTCATGTAAAACATTTCCATATTAGACATGTTGTGAAGAGGAAACACATTTTTTTTTAAAAAATAAAGAAAATGAAAATAATATGCTTTGTTCTGCATTCAGATTCCATCGCTTTCTCTGGCTGTGAATAGTAGTTTTCATCATGAGTCCATTGGAACTGTTTTGGATTATTGTATGACTGGGAATAGCTAAGTATTTCACAGTTGATCAGTGTATGATGTTGCTGTTACTGTGTACAAGGTTATGGTTCTGTGTGCTTCACGAGGCCTCAGTACACGCGAGTCTTTCTGGGTTTTTCTGAAATCCACCTGCCATTACATCCATATACTCAACTTGTTGACCCATTTCCTAATCGATGGCCATCCCCTCAGTTTCTAACTTTTAAAAAAATTTTTAAAAATTTATTATAATAACTTTTTATTGACAGAGTTTCTAACTCTTTTCCACCACAAAAAGAACTGCTATATACTTTTGTACAATTAAGTCCTCCTCCCCCAATTTTTTTTTAAAGCAATTGGAGTGGGGCAGCCGGGTGGCGCAGTGGATAGAGCATCAGCCCTGAAGTCAGGAGGACCTGAGTGCAAATATGATCTCAAATCAGCTACTCTTCCCCCTCCCTCTTAAAAATCTCTTTGGTATACTGACCTAATAGTAGTTGTGCTAGGTCAAAGGGCATGAAGCCTTGATTGTACTTCTGGAGGGCATAGTTCCAAATTGTCCTCTAATACTGCTTTAGCATCTGAATTTTTCCACATCTTCTTACACATTTAGCACTTCCCTTTTCTGTCATATTAGGCCATCTGATAGGTGTGACCATACCGCAATGTTGTTTTAATTTGCATTTTTTTAACCAATAATGATTTAGAGCTTTTTTTTTTTTTTTCATATTATTATGTCAAGTAAGTGTTAATAGATATTTAAAACAGAAAGAAAGAAGTTATCAGCCAGCTGGGACAGCAGAACAGTTCTGTGCCTGCTGATCTGATGTTTCCTACATCTTGTCTTAGACTTTTCAGTGGAAGCATCCTTGGAGGCAATCATCTTCCTCTCCCCCAGAAGTGGGGCTCCTTCCAGCACCAGCCACGGTACCCAGAGGTAGCATCAAAGTTGGAAATGTCCGTCTCTTGGGATCACCGTGCAGTCACGTGTCCATAGGTTAACATGCACACATAGAGAAGAGGCAGTGAGACTCGTGGTCTCCAGTGCCCTCTGCTCTGTACCTGTAGCCGCTGAGGACGGGGGAAGGGAGATAACCTTCTGCTCCCATCATTTTGTTGGCAGCCCAAGGGACGGCTGCCAGAATGGGATCAGAACACATCCTACCAGAGGGAACTGAGTACATGCGGAGCCCTGAGTAAACCTCTCCACTTCAACCCATGCTACAGTTACATATATTTCATATCTGCTTATCTGTGCAAGATGTTTCTCCCATGGGGGAAACATGCTCTTTAAAGGCAGTGTTGGCCATATTGAGCAGAGGTAAGGAGCCAAATCTGGCCATAGAAATAAGGACAAGTCTGGGCTCTGCTGGCATATGGTGGTTGAGAGTATAAGGAGTCTTCAGCTTAGAAAAATGGTAATTTTTCTTTTTTTGCAGAGGCAATTGGGGTTAAGTGACTTGCCCAGGGTCACACAGCTAGGAAATGTTAAGTGTCTGAGGTCACATTTGAACTCAGGGCTTCCTGACTTCAGGGCTGGTGCTCTATCCACTGCACCACCTAGCTGCCTCCAAAATAGTGATTTTTATGGGGAAACACCATTAATGCTTATTACTGGGTGCTAACAAATTCTAAGTTAAAAAAAAAAAAAAAGGAGAAATCATGTTGTTAGTTTTCTTAAGTATCAGGAAAACCTACGAGCTGTATAAATGTCAAATTTTGTATTTTCTGGATACAGGTTGTTTTCTTCCAGGAGACTCAAGGCCAGGGCCTGTTTTTCCCATTATATCTTGCGTGATAAGCATTCAGTGCCATTCTCACCACACGCATCTAACAGAATTGTTCACAGTAGTTAGAAGGGGCACTAGAAACTATTTTGATAAGTCCTCTCATTTTGCAGATATGGAAACTGAGGCTCTAAGGCAGACTTGTCCACCAAGGTGGTGAAGGGCTATGTTGTTCTAATACAGTGGTACCACAAAAGCACTTTATTACTCACTTAGAGCCTCACACCAACCTTTCAGAGGAAGGTTCCCATCTCCCTTTTACAAACGCAGAGGCTCAGTGGGGACTATGTAACTATGGGGCACTAGCCTGTTGACACCCCCAAAGCTGAGCCTTGATTCTTAAGTCAAAGTTCCTCTTTCTCATGGCTTGGGGAAGGGCAAACAGGCTGGAATTGGGACCCGAGAATTGTAGAAAAGTGTGAGGAATATGGGGCAATTATTCCCTGCCTTCCCATCCCAGTTCCATCACCAGCTGCTGTCTGGTAGGAAGACAGAGCTTAAGGAGCCTCCTCTTCCACCTTTTGGGCATCCCAGGTTGAAAAGAGGAAAACATTATCCCCTAGAAACATTGCTCTTCATGGTGTTAGGATCTAAAGTAGTATCAATATAATAGATTAGTAGCCTCATGTTGTGTACCGGTCGGTTTCCCCAAGAGTCCTGCCACCATGACAACATTGTTTCTATAGAGAATTATGCTCCCAACGTAAACAAATGACTCTGAATGGCTGCAAGATAAAACGTACAAGTTGGGAACCTCTTGTATTTAGAAGTTGCCGTATGAGACGTATGAGAAAAGACTAGTTACACAGTAATAGAATGTAGAGAATCACAAGGAGCAGCTGGATCAGAAGTATAAAAAGATTTTATTAGTGCATATATACAAATTTACAAAGTCAAAAACTGGAGAAATACAAACAGCTTTAAAACACAATTTGCTTTTCCTTCAGTTTAAAGAAAGTGACTTTTACCTGATTGTGATAAGATACAAAATACAGAAAGAACGGGGAACCGCTGTTTAAATACTGGAATCTTTACAGAGTAAGTACAATGCGGAGACAGAAGGAGGGTGCGCTTGAGCACAGGATAAAATGGAGACAGACAAATTAATCTGGATTCGCCTGCTCCTGATACACTCATTCTGCTAAGAACAAGAGATTAAGAAATCTACTTTTCTTCATCCAAGCTATTAAGTGGTAATTGCTGCTGCTTGGGTGAAGTTCTGAACCCCAACTCCACAAAAGTGAGTGAGATGGGCGCATTCAGCTCTAGAATCTCTATGCACAGTAACATTAACTGCGCACATACTTGTGAGACCACCTTGGTACTGTAGAATCCAGGCAGTGGGCAGCCCGAGGCAAGCAGCACAGGCTGACCTGACCAGGGGAGAAGCAAGTAACTTTGGAGGAAAAACTAATAGAGCTGCTGCCTTCTGTTTAATTGCACTTGCTGGGGACAGATAGTCAAGGGCTCCAAACTACCAAGTCCAGATCCCTCAGCCTCCCCCCCCCCCACCCCCACCCCATCTTCCCCGATTCCTGCACCCCCAGGCCTGAAAGCATCTTCACACATTAAGTGACTGACATCCTGCTTCTCAGCCTCAGCCTCAAACTGATGAAGCTGTTGGCCTATGCAGGAAGCGTTAGAGGAAGTCCGGGGGGCCTGAGCCTTTAACAGTGGCCATTATGATTCCAATCTTCAAAAGGAAGGGAAATCTTGGTTTTGCCTGTGTTCTTTCATCAATCCAGGAAATTCAATGCTCTCCCAAAACATTTACAGTTTATTTGACAACAGTAAAACTGGTAAGACTCTTAACTGTACATGAAAATAAAACACAAATGCCCCAAATGAATTATGTGTTTGAAGCTGTTTTTCTTCTCTTTAGTCGAGCACGCCAATCCTCAGGAAGGGCCTCAAAGTTAGCATTTCTCTCCGCCATGCCACTGAGAAAACAAGGGACAAGGTACTTCAGAACAAATAGAAGCAGAGTTCATGTGTTCCTGGGCCCTGGGAACTCCTCCTGGGCCCAGTGTTTTAGCGTATGGCGTTTGAGAAGGCAGATGTTTTTACGTTTTTATGGGAAGTCCTAAGAAGCTTCTGCACAGATCACATGTCCCAAGATTCCAAGTGGATTCCTGTATTTATTCCCTCCCCCACTTCCAGCAATGCAGAACTATTGGATCAGGTTTCTGAGCCATTACTAGTGTGAAGTGCCAAGGACTTTAAACAAAAACTCCAACTGTCCTCGTGCTTGAGGAACCCAAGGGTCCACTCCTGAGGGTGGGGGTAGTGGGGAGCCATGGGAATGTGGATGTGCAGCATCACTTCTAATTCCTATTAAAGGTTTACATCATGGGTTTACTGGGATTTCACTTGAAGAAGGTTCTTTGCATGCATGTAACAGCCAAGATCACATTTCAAGATGATTAATCTTCATTATTTTGGAACAAGTATTTTGTATTATTTCTCAATCTATCTCTTGAACGTAGGAGTTAATTCCCCTCACAATCAAGTGCCTGACTTCTACAAAAGCCCTTAACAAAATATCTGGATGAGGCCTTGAATCCCACGGAAATATTTTTATACACCGATCTACTTGTCAGGAATTGACAAAATTATGGGAAGGGTTACAGTGTGAAAAATAAAAATTCTCCTTTATAGCTTAAAAATAAATTCTCTTTACCTGACTAATTGCTGTTGTTTCCATTCTTCAATTCGTTTTTGTGATGTCAACTCGCGATCTTCCTCACTGGAGCTAGAATTTTCCTCCTCATCCAGCTCCCGCTGGATACTCTGCCATTTCTTTACCAGAGATGGCATTTTTGTTTTACTCTTCTTCCCCTGAAAGAATTCAATGTAAAATTTGAGAAAAAAAAAAAAAAAACAGGATACATAAGAATGAAAGGAAAAAGGAAAAGCAATAACTTGAAGAATGGGATTTTCTTTCCTACCGACAAAGCCAGAAAGCTAAGATGATAAGAGTTAGATTATCAGAAGATTTGTACAGCTATGATGACCAAAGCATTACAGAACTACGTTAAATGGCTGACTGGGGATGACATTGCCATCTGAATGGACTCGGGACAAATTTTACTGAGAAAGTAACATGTGAACTGAACTCTGCAAGACTTCACTAGGGGTGTGTTACAGGCAGACATTCTGGGAATAGTAAAAAATGAAGTTTGGTGGGTATAGGATATGTTATGTCCCAAAAAGAAATATACAGTTTTGCCTGTATCTTCTTTCTTCAGTAAGAACCCCAGTGGTGCCTACAATTTCCCTTGGGCTCTACTTTAATCTTTGGGGAAAAAAAAAAAAAACCACGATGTTCATGGCAATCAAGTGATATCCATCCACAGTGTATACACACCACATACCCGTATGATTAATTCTACAATTCCCATTAATTCTATACCTTGGGGGTGGGGGAGAAGCTGCAATCCCAAAGAACGTCTGTCTTTTCCATTTTCTTCTCTTTGGTGTTATGTCGATTCTCTCTCTGAATCTGTCCCTTCCCATTCTCATCCATTGCCTCCTAATTCTGCACTAAAACAATCCTGCACCTTTCTACCTATAAAGTCTCCACCTCCTGAATGCCTCAGACACACTTTAAATCTGAATTGTTTTGCATGGTTCTCCAAAGTAGCCGTTTAGCATTTATAAAAGCAAGTAATGAACATATCCTGTACCTTGTCTTTTTTCCCTTTTCTGTTCTTTTCAGGTGGTGGCATCTTGGGAGCAGGGGGAGGCGGAGGCTCTGTAATGCTAGTCGTGCTCAGCATGCTTCGAGATGGGACTGGCTGTAATGTGGGAACAGTCATTCGAACCGGTAAAGGACACTCAGTGTAAGACATGACAGCAGGTGATGCTGCTAGTCCCAGGTAACTTGATTGAAGGCCTAGCCCTGTGGCTTGGTGACTGGTGCCTGTTGTTTGATGAGCGACATCTGAGGCTTGTTGGTGGCCGACATTTACAGTTTGGTGACCTTATGGAGAAATATCATAAAAATCACATAAATGACAAATAACTACACAAGGGGATTTAGTAAAAGATCTGACCTTAAGAGAGATTTCTGGAACAAAACTCTTCCTCGTTTGTACTTTCAACCTATCCCACAGTATACTTAAGAATCAAGTACAAAATGAAAAGAAAAATCTTTTTTCACCTTAATCTTTCCACTGTCTAGTAAAATTTGGAACAGCTAATTGATCCCTCCACTTTAAACTGCAATTAGACAAATCTAATGAGCCAGTTACCAATAGTATCAACTCTACCTAAAGTGTGGGAGAAGTGGGACAGGAGTTTTTAAGTCTTTGCCCCAGCCCACATAGCTGATTAGTGGCAAGGTCAGTCCTAGGTCTCAAAGTCTCCTGACCTCTGTATGCTTTGCCACAGCCACCCATAATGCACCTAAGTGGATTTAAAAGTCTTTTTGGATTTGCAAATTTTAAAGCAGCAGTACTACTACATCCTAAGAATGTTGCTCACCTGTAGTTAGGGCTGGCTGGCTGTAGAGAACTGGAGAACCACCAATGGTGGCTGATCTTTGGGCCACGCTGGGATTTGTTTCTGAGGCTTTCCTCTTTACTGCTTTAGTGGTAGTAGAATTGGAGGTGGTAGAATCAACTGAACTCTAAAAAATAGGGAAAAGATTGAGAAATTTTAGACAGAAGTCAAATAATTTCTTTTAAAAACAAACTCATATTTTTAAAAGCTGCATTTCACTGAACCCCATGGTACCACTCACCTGGCTGCTGACAACTGGTGTGGACACAGTGGGCTTCAATGGGGCATCTTCTTCTGTTCCTGGGGCAGGAGGCTCTTCATTTTCCTCATCCTCCATCTCTACCTCCTGAATCTCACCATCTTCTCCAGGAGGTGGTGGGGGTGGGGGAGGGGGAGATTCTGGGGGAGGCGGAGGCGGGGGCGGCATTTCTAAGGGTAATGGAGGCTGAAGCACAGGAACATTGGATTGAAGGAGGGTCCAAAATGGAGTGAGTGGCACGAGTGATGCAGAAGAAACTTGACCAGAAAAGGGCTCTTTACAAAGAGAACCTAAGATAGACAGATACATGTTAGGAGGGGAAAAATAAAAAAGACCAATCTGGATAGACAACTGACCGCTAGCACCACAAATGGAAAAGTAAGAGTAGAAAGCCAACTTGGTCTGTGATTTTAACAGAGAAACACCGGATTTCTTGTCCTTTTTCCACTAAAGCCATTTCTAGTTGTATATGCTGTACACTTTTATTTTGCATTGCTCAGTTCATTGCACTCAAAAATGTAAAAACAAAAAAGACCGTATTTTTTATCAGCATAGTTAAATGATAGTCATGAAAAGGTAAGACTTAAAAGGGCTCATTTAGAGGTACTCTGGCCAGTTCAATTTCTTACTAGGTCAGAGACCACACAGGAACAGGACAAACTTGCAGAGATGGGAGCAGTCAAAAAGTAATGATGAGCTCTGAGCTAAATTAAAGTCTAGGGGAAAAGTCAAGCATGGGAAGAAAAGAGATGGCCAGGAGTAGCAAGGACAGCTCCCAATCTTTCCCTTTAGCTTTCTCATCAGTTTCATTTAGGTTAATAAGTTACTAGCTCAGGGCCAATTGGCCAGTACAATTCATCAAAGAATATAAGTTTTTGATTAGGTGGACAAATTTTTAGGCTATGGGACATCCCCAAATCTTCAATGGTGCTTTCAGAAGTGATTCTGGAAAGCTAATGGGCCTCATGTCACCAAATCTTCGGGAGGAGTAATCAGCTGAGAACAGGGCTCAGAAAGGAGAGCAGAAAGACAACAAAGGCCAAAGCATTCCTACTTTGGTGCCCTGGCAACGAAAGCATCATTGAAAATGTGTTGCCAGCGCAAAGGATCTCAGATATAGTATGGGACTGTCCAACTCTCTGTAGCTCAGCAAGGTGAGCCCTTTCATTTATTATCCTCTTCTTTTGGGAATGGTATATGGAAGGAGAAAAAGAAATAAACTTATGCTTCTCCACTTTTTTGTCAGTGTAGGATTTTCTCTATTACAAAAGGGAAAGGGAGCTACCATCAAGATATTCTCTTAAATTTATAGAATGGTGAACCTGGAAGAAATCACTCAAATCATTTAAAGTCCAACACTTGTTTGAGAAATGAGGGAAATGAAACAAAGCATAGGTCCAGTATTTTACAACACATTTCCCTAGTTACCAAATGAATCAAGTCCCAGGAACCTAAAAAATCTCACCTCTCAGGGAGTGGGTCCAGCTGCAGCCACCTGTTAACAGTTTCATGGTTAAAAGCAGTGTTTAACATGGACTTAAAAGAAAATTTTAATGTAATTCAATGGAATATATAGGTTGCATAAGTCTATAAAAATAGGAATCCCGTATTTGTAGTTCCATATAACTCAAAGAAAACCATCAGCCAATAGTCATGTAGCTTCTAAAGTATTGCTATATGGAAGACAAAGATTAATGATACTATTTGAGAAGTTCCAAGTTTATAAGATTTGGATTTTCCATAGATCCTAAAACTGCTCTTAGAGCATACAAAGAAAGAATGTAGGTCATCACCAAAACACTAATGTAGTTCAACAAACTTTTGATCTTTTTTTGATACTAAGAAATCTTGTGGGCTAGATAAAAGCATCTGCTATATTCCAGATCAACAGATCCCATTACAGGGCTCTAGCCAATACATCATTATTTTGACTTAATTCACCTACACTATAGACCTTAGAGAGTGTGACTCATCCTGCAATGGACATCTGGGTAGGATTTTTAGCCAGGCATGAAATCTAGAGTGATGCCTTTAGGCTTATCTTAAGGTATCAAAACAGTAGCATTAATACTTCTTCTTAAAGAGTCAGTACCAATGCTATCTCTCCTACCAAAGCAACAACAAACTAGTGAAATAAGTTTGTGAAACAGGTGGCTAAGGTTGATGGCTCGAACAGATGAATTATGAGTAAATCAGATGCTCAAATGGTAAGTTGGACCTGAGTTCATGTACTCAGGATATGAGTATATAGATGAAGTTTTGGTAGCGCAATGTGACATTAACTACTCTACTATTAGCTTGAAACAAAATAAATAACAAGTGACAGCAGAGACCAAGTACATAAAGATCACGATGCACCGATAATTCACACACAAATAACTCAAAAGTCTAAGATTTAAGCTTTAACAATCTTTTTGAGCCTAAGACCTTTAAGGCATATTGTGATGTACTGGCTTGAACTGGGTTTGTGTGTTAAAATTTTAATTCAGCACCCAGAATTCTATAGCATAGATTTGTCTTTGCACTGGTCACTCTGAAAAAACCATGTCCCTTTTAGTATTCAGGAAAGCCTCTGAGATTGAAGAAGTTCATGTTCAGCTGCCATAAAGAATGGCATCTCCATAGCTAATCTTACTTAACTGTACTAGGAAGATCACCTCAAAGTCAGGAACAATGTGAATGAGGAGTTCTGAATCCTACATAATTTTCCTACACATGTTTACCTGTACATGTACTTTTATCCCTCCCACTCCACCCCAGCTATATTCACTAGTATCAACTAATCCCTTGGGATTAGTGGCTAGAGACAAACGGTAGTAAGCAATAGTTAAGTTAGGAATTGTAAATTTAGATCTGAGGGATTAAAAAAAGGTTATTTCCTGATACTAATATTTGACTAAGTGACAAAACTTAAAATCAAGAGTTTCTAGGTATCCTGAAAAACTGTCCACCTTCAGGAATAAAGTAGCTAAACAAGAGAAATTCCCAGCATAATCCGAAATCAGAAACAAGTTCTTTAGGTTGAGAGACCCATCTTTTTTCCATTAAGTGTTTTTAAAAGACACTACTTGAACAATTACATTGATTAAACTTTTCTTCAGCAAGTTTTCAAATATTGTGTGCTGTTTTCCACAGCAGATATCTCAGCTGTGCCAAACCTGAGATCAGTTTGTTTTACCTCCCATTGGGTCTAACTCATTAGGTACTTGGCCTGAAAAGAGGCTTTATGCTTCCCATAGCATGACTTACTTTATCTCTTGGGAAGAGTTAAGGGAGCTACTTTAAAAACAGTTTCAGTGGAAAGAATGAATGCCTTGGATTTTCTTTTTAGCAGAATCAAAAGGGGGACTAGAAAGAGGCAAGGAATAAGTGATTGTGGATATCACTTTTAATGTTCATGGTGCCATTACTAATAAAGATAGTGATTCTAGAATTTCTGTAAGCAAAGATTGCAAGTGTAGAAAAGTGATAATAACTCATACCTCATAGTTAAGGAGGGCTGAGATCTAAAGTTGATTTGATATGCCTGCTGAGAATTGCATCAAGCTTCTTCAATTCATTCACTATGTGCTAAAAATCACTATAATTAATTTGACATTTTCATTTTATTATTATGAATGTATAGTGAGGGGACCAAAATATCTTTTCTTTAAGAACGGTGTGGTGCTTCAGTTCTACAAATCTAGGTCAGTAGATGATTCTAGATTCATGTGGATAGTTAAGATGAAGAGATTTGATTTGGGGCAGAAGTGATGTTAGTTTTCATACAAAGCTCCCTTGGATGTCAAAAGTGTTCACAACTCTCAGATAATCTTAAAAGTCAATTGTGCTCACTTAGAGGAGAGAGTTCTGTCCCATTTAAGAAGCTGCTGGTTGTATCTCCATTTTAGGTTTTCCTCCTCTGGCCTGTGACTGATACAGACCAAACTAATCTTCTTGATTAGCAAGAAGAAATTCTGCACTTCACTTGCAGATATGTGACTAATAGACTTTCAAATAATTACTCTTCTTGGAGGTCTCAAGGAAAGCCAGAACATATATATTCAAAAAAATTTGTCTAGAGCCTATTCATTTAGAGTAAAATCTCTAGCATTTTACTAAGTGCTAGAGATTTAAGAAGACAGAGTTACTGCTTTCTCAAAGACGTTAGTCTCCAAGGTGCTTGGTAGGGAAAAAGATTCCTTGAGACTCAACTGGTGTTTTCAATCCCCAAATTAAAAGTAGTAACTGCTGTCACCCAAAGTTAGCCGAGCACAGCTAACAGCAAATGCCAAGATCTTATCATCAGATCACATTAAGACTCCATTTTTCCTTCCATTATTTAAAAAAAAAAACAGTAGCAGTTAAGAGTGGGAGGGATCTTCCATATACATAACTACTGCATTTAAAAGATAAACAATTCAGTTACTTTTGGTGTGACTTCCCAACCACTCTCTGGCACTATTTATTTATCTCTGCAAGTGAAATGTCATTTTCTCATATGCAGAGAAAACCTGGAACCTCCCAGAAGGCATCACGTCCAGACTTCAAGAACTATACGAGAAGAAACCAATTGGGCAATGCGAGTATCACTGATCATTTTCGGTCATGACTTGCTGTGTCCGTGCCCCTAAACCATTGGCTGTTGTAAGGCAATAGTGCTGTCTATGTGATGTGATTCACAATTTTCTGATTTCAACTTCTAAGAGTGCCAGGGCTTGTTATACTCGGTATCTGTCACCTTTTCATCTGATGACAGCCGGGCATGAAAAAACAGATTACTATCAATACCCGGCATCTCTTTATATTGTAACAGGTCACACTGCCCTATGGCTCATGGAGATTCACAACTTGGTCTGGACCAATTTGAGGTAATTTTCAAAAACAGTTTTAAAGCAGTTGATACTCTGCCAGCACAGTCTAAACCTGCAGGCACAGGACTACTTGATTTTCAGGAGTTAGCAACTGTTTTCCCTCCCCCCTAATGTTTTTTAATTTGGGTTGAATCACTATTTTTTAGTTAGTAGCTAAACCTATATTGTCTTTCCTTTCACAACCAGTCCTTGTGTCTTTGTGAATCACCGAGACCCTAACTAATGACGAGATTACAAACTGCCTTCGTTTACCTGTGGAATTCTCAGTGGATTCCCCAGAGTTTGCATCAGTGCCAGTTTTCTCTTTCAAGATTTGTTTAGGAAGAGTCTCTGTTCTATTTTCTTGGGCTTGCCCTTCTTCTTCTTCTTCTTCACCATCTGGGAACTCCCACTGAGACTCGCCCGAGTGTTCGTTTACATAGAAATAACGTCTATGATCCCTAAATCACAAGAAAGAAAACACACGTTTTAAGACCTAATCTCCTGTAGTGACACTTCCACTTGGTCCTGTCCCAGGACAGCAGTCTGCTCTCACAGGGAAGAACCTCTTCTTAATGAACTGCTATTCACAAAGGCAACAAACAGCTTTGAGAATTGAGGAAGGAGAGCCAAGGATGATTCAAAGCTATTTGCACTGCCAGCAGCTCTGTGAATACAGCCCTGAGCCCTCCAACTCCAACAGATGACGGGCTTGCAAAACATCTCATTTTTTGCCAATGCTTAACAGGGTTTCAAGTTTCATTAATGAAGGGACTCAATCGCCTAGAACCTAATTTCCCTTCCAAAGAAGAGAACAGCGGAGTTTGTGAAAGATGGCTCTTCCCCTCTTGGACCGTGGAATTTCATACTCTTGATATCAAACACAGTGAAAGCTAAAGAGAGGGAGAGGATCTGGGAGCTGAAAAATAAAAGAGCAAAGATTTCAAATAACGAAAAAAAAAAAAAAAAACAAGAAAAGCCAAATATAAAAAGAAATATTTTCGTCTGACCTGCTGGCAGAAGATAGTAATCTTGCTCTTCATTCACATCTTCCGCCACGAAGCTTTCCTTAACTTCACCGAGGTTAATCAGGAGTAGTTGCTTCCAGAGGTCCTGTAAAGCGCACAGAGCTCTCGCATGCGCTTAACCCCCAAGCCCGCCCTACTCCGTGAAATTACACTCTGGAGAGTAAAAACCAGCTTTGTCCAATCTTGGGAAAAAATCCGTTACATGGAACACTTTAAACATTTGCTTTTTGTTTCTCCAATTTGTGGCTGGCCCAGACTCTGTAAGTGCCGGTGGTGCTCTGCCTGCCCAGCACCGCTAAGCGCAGCTGCTCGCAGTCTCCAGGCAGGATGTCACGTCGTCAGGTGGTGATGATCACAAATCATGTCTGAGATGTCAAAGGTGAAAGGTGAAAAGGGGAGAAGAGTGCGTACCTGTCCCAGTGGCAGGACCAGCCTTTAGGAGTGGCGTTTATTTCATACTGTTTTAGTTGCTCTGCTGCGTCCTGTAGCTTTCGTTTGAGGTAGCTGCCGTTGAGAGCTCCTTCTCGCCAGTCTGCAATCCGTGTCTAGTAACAAACACATTCAAGTCACTGTTCTAAGGAGTAACTTGGCTGGCTCTACGGACATGCATTCTGAAAAGTGATGGCCCCTGAAGGCCCCGGGCATGACAGGCCCAAAGCTGGGCTGCTCAAGGAGGGCATGGCGATAAGAACACAGATTGACTGGCGCCTGACAGGTTATGAGTGAGGTCTTGCGGTTCATGGTTGGAAGCTGTTACTGGGAAGTTGTCAGGATGGAGATGCCCTCCGCTAATGAACATCAAGTCACCTTTCACTTACATTAAAAAGGGATTGTTGGGACATGAAAGATTGATTAAGTGACCAGCTCAATAACCCAGTGCTAATGTATGTCAGGAAAGATCTTCCCGACTCCCCAGCCAACGAGCTCCTGGAATGTGTGGCTCAAGTGGACTGTGATACTTTGTACGTCAGCTGTCCATTATTATGTGCGAAAAAGAGGGGATCTGAGTTACTCAGCTTTGATTTTAAAAATGTCATGAAGTAAGATTTCTTTTGCTAAAAATATGCTTGTTGTTGGTTGGCTAAGTCTGCTACAGTATTGGCCAGGATCACAGGTTTCAATCCCTAGTGCAGCACTGGTTTCAGTTGATTGGACAATGAAATGTTTCTGTCCCAAAGGAGGCAGAAGTGGGTGTGGATTACCACTTTTCTGTCCCTGTTACTGGGAACAGCTCCACAAGAACTCCTGTGCAGTCCACCAACCAGAAGGGTTTTCATAGTTACAAAACAATATTATGGATTGAGAAAGTGCTTGATCACATATGGCAACAACAACTAACATTAAGGTCTGGAAGACATGATTCTGACATTTCATTTGTTTCTCAAAATGACTTTTTTTTTTTTAAAACAGATGAGGAAATAGAAGTAGAAAAAGGTAAAGTAACTTGCCCAGGATCACACAGCTACATAATAATTGAGACAGATTTGAACAAGTCTTCCTAAGTCCAGTACTCTATCCACTATGCCACATAACTACTAGCATAATGATGGTTTTGCTTTGGGTAATATTACTTGTATTTCCTGAACTGGGAGTTCAGAAATAGATTGTGAAAAAAACCCAAAACAAAACACTCTTGAATTAAAAATTTAAGACAATCGATTAGATAGTCACACAGGGAATTGATGGAATACATGAAACTAAAAGCTGAACCTACCTCAGTCTGTAAGAGTAGCACGTGAAAATTGGAGATGGATTGTCTGCTAATTCCTAGGAATTCCAGTTTACTGGTCAGGGTATTTGCCAGTTCTCCAATCTGAAACTGTTCCCCAAAGGAGGAAAAAAAAAAGGAAAAAGAGATGCAAAGAGTCAACAGCAGTTCCTATGAAATCTCTCTCCATTTACATATGCATCTGGAAGATTTTCTTCCTTAGGCAATTTGTTTGCCTCAGTTATAAATGCAGAGCTAGGTTTGGAGTTGACACTAAAAAAAATGTCCTTGAGAATGAGGACTTTTTCCTCTGCAGGAAGGATTTTTCATCTGCAGTGAAACATCTCCACATGAACAATGAAATAACCATGTAAAACATGACAAGAGTCCGTCAAACCTTTAATACCAAATATATCATCAGAACCGATTTCAAAATAACTTAAAATAATAACTTATTTGGCCTAAATAAAGACATAGAACTGTTCATTTTAGAGTATTTGTGCCCCAACCACTTGTTTCTAAGTGGCTATAGACGTGGAAGTCTAAAACATGAGCAAGATTCTTTTGTTGTCTAGGTTCTACTTTGTTCCAGTTAATTATAACACTGCTCCAGTTCTTTCAGGTAAAAATAAAACAAGCTCTTGACCAACATATTCTTCTATTGGGAGGGCATCCCACTTGACCAATGAATGATGGTTGTTAGAATGAGGTATTGTTGCCAACTATAGCTACAAAAAGTGTCCAAAACGAGGATGGTATTGTGACTGCTCTTAGAATAATGCTCTAACTAAATTCATTATCATTTAGCCCTTCACTCGAATGGTCTGACATTCGTGCAGTTTCTTTCACTTACAAGAGATTATCAGCTGAAGAGGTCTTCAACAACTTCATTTTATTTGTGAACAAAACGAAACTCAGAGAAGTATGAAGTTACTTACTTGCCTCTAGTCACTTGACAGGGCCCAACATGTGACTCAAGCTCTCATTCTCTCTATATATTTAAAAACAGTTTTTACATAAGTGAAATTTGGGGAAAACTTTTTTAAATGAGAGGAGTCCCATACGTAGCCTAGCCAGATTAAATGTAATGGGGAAAAGTTCAACAAAAAAAGCAAAAATATAATAATGTTTATTTGTGGTTTTTTAAGTCAATAAGCAACTGAATAGGGATGGAGTTTGATACCACTGACATAAATCAAATGATGGTCCCGGTTCTACCAAACTACTCAACACAATGGATGAATAACTTATTCTTTCTACCCAAGGCAAATTCTATTTCAGTTCCCAAACAAGATTTTTGGGAATTAAATTGTAATAGGAAAATAACTAGAAAACATGGCACCAGTCAGTCACTATTGCTTACAATGACTATACATTTTTTGCATAAATCTATTGGAAAGTAACTTTCATACATGTAACATACTAAGCAATTTCTTAACCCTAACCCTCACTGGTGAACATAATCTGCTGTGTGAATTCTGTGTGAATGACACACTATACTTTGCAGAGAGTAAAAATAGTTCATTTTGCTAAATTGCAGTTTTCCTAGTGGTGAAAGGCTGGTTTAAAAAAAAAAAAAACACCAGAAAACAAAACAAGCAAAAACTGTTAATCAAAATTCCAATTAATGCATTAATAAATATACATACTTTCAAGTCCTGTTCTTCATCCAGCTTTGGCACTGTTTGTGATTTTATTTTTTCTGGAGATTCTTCTGCTTCTAGCTCTTTGTCTGAATTCTCATCAATTTTCTCTGAAATCTCAGTGCCCATCACTGGAAAAGAAACACAAATGAACCTTGCTGATCAAAATCCTAGTTCTATGTGGCCCTTTCCTCACTTTTAATGCCCTCTTATGGACAGGAAAGACTGGGGAACTGCCAACCTCTCAATATATCTTTATTCCTGAATAATTTTAAACTTGCAATAAAAGTGAAGGATGATTTTTTTGTTCCTTGTTGCTTTGTTTTTTTTTTTTTTTTTTTTTTTTTTAATAATATATATATAAAATAACAAAGGAAAAAAAGTTTCTTTTTAATTGATGTCAATTGCAGGATTTGTTACTGTAGGTCTTTATTTTCTATGCTGTACTCTCACAGCCAGTAGCACCAGCTTGGTTCATGCACAGGTGTGGAACCACCAAGGAAAAAGTATATTTGTTAACCCATCTGCCTAAATTTCTAAGAGCATAGGTTTATATTTCCAAATCTTTTTTTCCCCTGAAAGTTCACTTTTTATAAAGAGTATTAGGAAACGTTACTAAAGAAATATTGAGCTTTAAAAAGCATTAAATAATATGAAGGAGAACAAGAAACCAGAAATCTCAGAAAGAATATCTTCTGATAGGAAAAAGGATTTTTCTTTGTTGCTAAGGGTATTGTTATGGCCAGCTCTCAAAAGTTTTACATAAAGATAGCATGAATGAATAAATGCAATTCACAGATGATTTCCAAAATTGCATTTTAGTCATTTCTCTTGATGAACATGTTTTCCCTCAACTACTAATAGTCAGGAAAGTAAACTCATCTGAATTTCATTTCCTTTCCACCATTCACCCCAATCCTGCAGGCACCTGGGTCTCAAAATTCAGTTGAATGACTAAAAATTTGTTTTTCTATTTTAATGATAAAACTTCTCAAAAAGAACAAGTCCATTCCCTTGCTGTTTTCACATCCCCTGTTCCTAGCAGTTCTTTGCAAGTTTTCAAGGGCCACCTTGATTTTTGCCGTTATAACTTCAACTGGTGGTTGATCCACCAGGACTTCTTTCCCCAAAATTTCCTTCGTGAATGCCTTTCAAATTGCTGTTGATTCTATCAAACTCAGATGCAAACACCTGAACCATGGCATGGGCAAGTGTGCCCAAGAGATGTGCTCTGGGCAATTTTGGTGAATTCACATTTAGTGAATGCATCTTTCTTATTCTGAAAATCTCCCATGTCTCTGATGTCAGTGTCTACTAGCAGTGGAATTCTCTGGTGGGGAATGGAAAGTGGTGCCAGTTGACTCCAGGTTCATGTCACCTGACATCTTGGTGCCAAACTTCTCTTACTTCCACCTATTAACTTCCACTTTTATTATTATAGCTTCTAGAGCTGACAATACTCAAATATCCTTAAGAACCAATGAAATCCTCCCAGAGGACTTTCATACTTATTTTAAACAAAATACCACCATGAGGACCTGGAAATTTTACTTACTACTTTACTGTAAGATCCAAGTAATGACATTTTTCTTTCAATGCATCTCTGCTTTCAAATATCCTATTTACCACTAGCATAATATTTACTACTAGATCCTTTCTGCTTTTATGTATTCCTCATAAAAGGGATGGATCTTAAATCAAAATGTCCCATTGATTAAGTTATAATTCATGAAGCTATGAATATTAAGGATGAGATAAACAAAAAACTACACTTTATACTATACTATATATAAAAACTACACTTTATACTATAGTATTGCTAGAGGAAAGTAGTAACTTAAAAAGTTCCTTCCAAAATGCTATGAAAATCCTTGAATTACCAATTTCTCCATTTTCTGGGGTTTCACGGCCAGTTTTGCTAGAACTCCGGCTGGTAGATTCTGGACTGGTAGCTCGGATAAACATCTTCCATTTCCCTCTCTTAGACATAAGTCTACGCATTCCATCTTGAGAGGCTGATTGACTGATATCAGAACGTGGACTAGACCCTGACACACTACCATCTCCTTCCTCCAATGCCCGTAGCTCAGCCTAGAAAAAATCCAAGAAATATTTCATTTTAAGAGTTAGAATAATTAATGCCCACAATATACTATGTGCTCTTAAGTTCAGAAGAATGTGTTCTAGCTCTTTGTAGCTCTACACCCTATTATTAATGTCCATGTACAATGGACAATCAAACTACTTGATATGATTTTGCAATTACTATTTGGAAAAATACAGATCATTCTCCCAATATTCAAGAACAGTAGTATCTAAAGATCTCTGCATAGAAAAGCCCTTTAGCATCTGTCCTTAGATAAAATGGTTTTATGCAGCTACCTTTCTTTCTAAATCTCTCTCCCTTTAGAAGAAATTCTCAATTATGTGTCTTCTGATCCTTGCTTCATTCCCTTTCAAGAAGATGGATCTGCCCCTCTCCTAGCATTAGGGAGCTGAAAATTTAAATTAAAAACCTAAATCCCAATAGAACACATAATAAATCTTTACTCTGGCCTTTCTGGGGAATGGAGGTGGGGGCTGGTGGTTTAGGGAGGGAGGAAACTTTTAATCATATGCACAAATTTTAGCTGGGATTTAAAGGAAATCAAGAGGCAGAAATAAGGAAGGAGAGCATTTCCAGACACAGGGGGACAGCTAGTTGAGAAAATGCTTCGAGTAGATACGATGTCTTGTTTGAAAGAGGAATCAAATAAATAGACCAGTATCACCAGATGTAGGATGTGGTGGGTGGGAAGAGAAACTGTTGACTATAAGATAAACAGAAAGGTAAGGCAAGTCATGCAGGGTTCTGAACATCAAAAAGAATTATATAGTTGATCCTGGAGATGAAGTGATGGAAGTCACTGGAGTTGGATAGAGGTATGTGAGGATGAGGGGGAGAGACAGACACACACTGAATGACGTGGTCTGACCTGTGCTTTAAGATCATTGATTGGACAGCTAAGTAGAAGATGGACTTTGGTGGGGAAATCCACCAGCAGGCTACTGGAATAGCCCAGTCACAAGATAGTAGGAAAAGGGCCTGCACCAGACTGGTGGCAGAAAAAGGGGGTTATATGTGAGTGATGTTGTGAAGATAAAACTGACAGGCCTTGGCTACAGACTGGTTATAGAAAATGAGAGAAATGCATATGAAAATTTGATTACGCTTAGAAGCCTGGTAGGATGGTGTTGCCTGTTATAATAGTTTGAGGGGGAGAGGTTTGGGTGGAAGAGATGAGTTCCATTTGGGAGATGTTGAGTTTTTAAGCCTCACTCCAGCAAGAAACAATCCTGAACAGAGTGACAATTTTAAATGTGGTATCAAAATTAAACAAATTCTCCAACAGTTACTATTGTCAGAAACTAAGAGGAGCCTTCTAGGTCCAATCGCTGCTGAGATGTAAACAGTAGCAGGCTAACACACAAACCTCATGAACTGGTTGGTGCCATTCATTTTGGGGCAGAAGGAACCACTCTTCCCATACTTACCTTTTTTCTCTCCAAGACAAGCTCTAACTCAAGGGTGTCTTGTTCTTCTTCCTCCTCACTTTCTCCTGACTGCACAACACTACAAAGATCCTCCTGGGAATTGTCTTCTGGGATTTCTCCTAGGGGTTCTTGTGTTTTCCTTGCCCCTGACAAGTCTTCTGCTGTCACCATCTCCTTTACCTCTGCTAGTGGATCGACTTCTTGACAAATGACTTTTCTCCTCCACCTTTCTTCTTCTTCTTTTACACCGTCAGGCAATAAAGGGGCCAGCAGAGCTGCTGCCACTCCCTTCTTCTCCTCTTCGCTATTTGAAAGAGCTTGGATACCTTCGTTTACTTCCTGTATTGACATAGGAAATATTCTCAGTGACCCATTTTTTCCCTTAAATATACTTTTGCTTTTGTAACCAAGCAGCCCTCAAAATGTGAGGGTAAATGGTGTCAGTCCTCTTTCAGCCACCTTTGTGGTCAGGGTCCCATCCAATGAGGATGTTCAGCCCAAGCATCATTACTGGTAAAGTATTTCAATGGTTTGATTCTCAGAAAGCCAAGATAACTATGACTTGTATACCTTCTCAAAACTATCTTCTCACTTATAACAACAAAAAAAAACCTTGTAGAAAATATTAGTAGTCTGAAAAAAAGATCAGAGCATCTTCTATGTTCTATTAACACAGTGAGTAATCAGACAAGTCTTAAATCCAAATCATTTCTGTAAAATGAGCACCTCCCAAGGATGACGTAAAGGTAATTTAAACTGAAGATTAACTGTCTTAATTGTACTATGGAACTGTTATGAGGCCCAAATACAGTTGCTTTGAAATACACTGTATGCACCACACTGGTCTGTTTTGTAACAAAGCATCATTCTTAAAAGTGGGACCTCGTTTCAATTCCATGAGTGTATAGGTGACCCGATATCCCTCAAAGGTGAGACTAAATCAAATACAAATCTGAACGGGCAAATGCCATCAGCAGATGGTATCTGCTGATTAAAATCATTTTTACTAGATTCAAACTTGTCCACAAAAGGATGGCTAGAACAACTCAAGAACAAAGAAAACTTGAAAAGTATATCTGTTGAAGGTATACTAATAAGACAATGGGTGTTTAAAAAATTAAATCAATTCACAATATAATGTCTCCAAAAGACATACAAATGGTAGTAATATAAGAATTCAAGTTCTATTGTGTGACAAGAGACTATAAACCTAATTTCATAAAACTGATTGAACAATAAAAAAATCTGAATAGAAAACATTTATGTGAGTATTAGCTTTTAGTGTCCAGAGTAAGACAAAAATGTTTTTAAGGATTTCAAGAGAAACATGAGAGAAAAAATTGATCACAGAGGAACAAAAGATTTAAAAATAACGTCATATTAAACAGCCCCCCCCCCCCCCCCCCAATTCACATTTCAACTGCCTGGTTAATGTAAATAAATTACCTAAATTGCTGGGCACTGACCTTTTTAACTTCTCGTTTAATCAATAGTGGCCCACTCTTACTACTGGTAACAGACAGAGTCTTTTCTTTGGAATACATATCTGCTGGCACCAGGAAACTCGTCTCAGTACCTGTTACAGAACTAAAAAGGAATATTTTTAGCAGGAAGCATAGAGAAGAAGCCATTCAGGGGCAGAGAGTCTTATGACTTTATGATCAATTTCCAATTCGGGGGAAAATGTTACAAAGTTAATTCTCACCTTTGCTGATAATGCTGCATTCCCTGTACTTGGGTAGCCAGGTACTGTGGTAACTCCCAAGTCACTTCGTTTGTCTGTGTGTTCCAATAGTAATAGCATCCTGTGTTTTCATCCCAAACTTCCTGCCAGTCTCCCATCTCAATTCCCACTAAAGGAAAACAAGCAAATTTTAGTAAAGAGGGAATGCTTTTCACAACTTTGTTATTAACACAATAGCTCCCAGACCAGACTTCAAACAATCAATTGCCCTCCTCATTAGTATTTCCTGAAGAACCAGCCCTACAACTGCAAGTATGGTTTAAATAAAAGAAAAAACTCCACTAATTCAACCATGTATATATTTGACCTCCAAAATAGTTAAAAGTAATGCCTTATTACTCACCTAGCAGAGATATTTACTGGTCCTAATGAGACAGCACAAAGGCATCTATTAGGGTAGATCTCAATGGTAAATAGCCATCTTTACAAAACAGACATCCCAAGCACCTACCTTCCAAAAATACTTCAAAGCCCACAATCTTAAGGGTTGATAGCAAAAAAAAAAAATAAAATAAATCACATCTTTTATCTCCGATACTACTGACTAGCAGAATGTAAATTCATTTATAATTAACATGATAATGAAAATAATGAAAAGTCTACTATAATTTCTCTTTTTCCTATGCTGCCTTTGTAGGATACAGGATGGCTTCAAAGACATTATAGAACCCAACTCACCTCCTGCCAAAGAACACTGTGTATCATACTGCCATCCTGATGGATGGATTGAGTCTGCTCCATTTGTAGATGAAGAAGAAAGGGGGGTTGTTCCAGACTCCTTGGGCTCTGGTCGTGGTGGAGTTGGAGGCGGGGCAGAAGTGCTAGCAGCTGATGCAGGCTGGGGGGCTGTTATGGCATCAATTTCCTTTGAAAGCAAGTAATGACAAATACTACATTTAAAATCAAAGTTGGTTTAAATGCCGTTACTATTTTTAAAAATTCAACAGTATTCAGTCAGTTCCCTAACTACTTTCCCAAGAAATTCAATGATCAAATCTTAGGAAAATTTTTATAGACTAAGGTACTTAATAATAAAGATATAATAAATACTTGATATATATATATATTTTTTAATTTGAGAATACTGCCACTAATACTGAAAAATTACTAACCGCTAAGAAGTTGGCCAATGTGCTGTCAATGTCGGTGGATTGGTTTCCATTTGCCTCCTTAGGCAAGGCTGGTTTCTCAGATACATCACCCTCATCATCATCACTATCTTCATAAGCACCAAGCAAGCATAAGCCTCCTAGCAATCAAACAAGAAGAAATCAAATTGGTAAGAATAAATGTTTTAGGACAGATGTTTCAAGTAAGATTATTTGATAATTGTCATGATCTATTTTGTAAATGTTTAGTTCAAAAGCTGAACTTCACTTTACGCTTTAGCAGATGACAAATGACTATTTTCTTGAAAACAAATTTTCTCTAGTTATCGAATCAAAGCAACAAAGCAATAAACATTCTCTTGAAAATATACAGATACAAAAAAACAAACAAACATCCTAAAAGTAACCTGCTGTGCTACAGTTTCTGTAGTTTGGGCACTGTCTGGAACATGTTGATGTTGTTAGAAGTAACAGTTTATAAGTGATCACTAGTTACAATGTGCCAACCAGGAAAAAAACTTTTATGCTAGACTTTCAAGCACAATAAATATAAAAGCAAACTAGACTTTTTCAGAGTTATACTTTCCCAATAATTACTACAATTTGCAATAAGACCTGGATTTGGCTAATGGTGATAATCATTAATATTTCCTCAATTCCAGGTAATGAGGTTCTGCTGTGCTATTCATGTCGGTCACAATTAAAATACTGAAAAAGCATTTTTTATCTGTCAAGTCAGTTTGAATTTTCTGACATGTCTGAATAGCACATCTGAAGCCACCTTGTTCCCTGATCCCATCTTCCCATCATTCAGATTCAAGGTTGCAAATGCCTTTGCAAACTAATGCCAACAGTTTGAGACACCGTTGGAAATGTAACCCTCCTTAATTTTCATATGAATTCTTCCAAAGAGCTGTATATCACTGTTTGTGCTTTTGTTACACATGCTGAAAATGCAGTTGTTCCTCACAGCCCACCTTCCCTAGTGACAGGCACAGAGCTTTCTTTGTTCCATTTCTGACATGGGCTAGGTCATCTTACTCTGGCAGCCTTGGGGGAAGGGGGTGTTCCCCCAGATTGGTGCTAGACTCAAGTTATTTACCAGTGGCATAATTTTTTTAAAAATCTTACTTTTTTCTTAGATTGCTTTTTACGGTTTTAAGTTAAGCATTCATTTTAATAACAAGAACAGTTGATATCTCCAAATTTGTTTTAAAGTTTATGAAGTTTCCTTCCTCAGAAAAGCCCTGCAAGTCTGAGGTTTTAAACGGAGGATTGCAATTTCTGTTGGTTTTCATTTCTTATCCACTAACTTTTTTTCACCGCTGCTTACTATTCCTAAGAATTTTGGTGAACTGTAATTTAAAAATCTTACTCCTTTGAATTTTTTGGCTCTCAAGAGATAAAATTCTCCTATATAACTAAAGCTAAAAAACAAAAAACAAAACAAAACCCAAACCACACTTCACTAAGGATACTGGCTTAGGAAATGTCTTTAGCACAGAATTCCAACTTTCTCTGAATACTATATCCACAAATACTAAAAAGCTTCCCCCTCCTCCAAGAAATGGAAACAATTGTACACATATAATATTCAAGCTACTTAACATTATTTTTTTTATTAGAAAATGCTTGTCTTTTTATTCCTGAATTTCACAAAAACATTAATTGGATACGATTTTTGAAAAGTATTAATGACTAAGTAATTAAAGAGTATAAATCACATTAAAAATTCTATACTAGAAAATGATAGTGGACCTAGATCCTAAATAGCTTTATGTGCTATAATTCTTAGAAAGAGAAAGAGAGGAAGAAAGGATAGAACAGGAAATTAAAATTAATTGGATAGCTTAATCTAAGTCATTAAATAGACATGGAGTTAATGCAAAAAAAAATTTACTTTTGGATCAGTGAGAAAAAATTTTTTCAAGACAATGGCAGGATCACCTAAAAAAAGATGAGTAAGCATCTTTCCTTAGAGAAATCACTTTTTGAAATGTTTCTCTGTCCCTTCAAAATTAAGTGTTAATGCTTTACTTTGGGAGGTCCAGACTTAAAGTTCATTAGTGTAAGAACCTACCCCCTCTCTCCCCAGTGCAATCTGAAAGTTGCTGGTACCAATTGGGAAACTGCTGAGCCCACTGTCACACAAGCTAGTAAGAAGTAAAGATCTAATGTAAAACTTGCCTTCCAGGTCTGCCTCTACCATGATCCCCACTGCCTCATCTTAATTGTTCAGGAGTCATGAAGTTGATTTCAAGTGCCAAAATTATGGCCTTGGCCTGTGCATACCACCTTTCCCTCACAGATCTGCACTAGTCTATCATTCCATGTCAAACTGTCCTAATCAAACATTTGTCCACTATGCAATCTTTGAAGGTATATACAAAAAGGTAGGACAGAACACATGATGAGCTCATTCAGGACAAAGCAAATATAGAAAAGTCATGATATGAACAGCAGTCTCAAACTTGGTTACGACAAAATATGTGTTAAGTTATTAAAGGATAGGACTTGTGATTGGAAGCGTAAGTTACAGACTGAGGAACCTAAATGCTAGCCTAAGGAATGAGGATGTTGTTTTAGACACCTGGGAACACTATCTGCAAACAAAAATTCAATTGTGGTACAGTCAATGGAACGGAGTGGGGAGAAGCTGGAAGGAATGAGATTACTTAAGAGACAACTGCTATAGGTGAGGTAAGAAATGACAAAGAACTGCAGCTACAGTCTAGTCTAGTCACTGCACTAGGCTAGAATAAATTACGGGCGTGTAATCCTAAGAGCCCTCGGAACAAAATCTACTTGATACTTAGCAAATAAGTCATTTGGTTTTCTGATCCTGTTTTTTCAAAATATTATCCATATCTATACTATCGGTCCTAGGGTAAGTCATGAGGATTAAATGAATTAATATATGTAAAGTCACTTATGAATGTGAGCAATTATGAGGGTAGGAACAATTCTCCTTTTCAGGAACAGGTTAGACCATTTTCTGTAGAAAGCCTGAGCCAGTAATTCTTATTTTTTTAATTTCAGTTTAATGACCAATAATATTTAAGCCTATCTGGCAAATACCTTGCCTCACACAGCTAGTTACTTTTTAATACACATTATCAATCTTTTCAAGAAAGAGCTCAGGTCAATCACCTAATGGATTTCCCCCCACATCATTTAACATCAAATAGACTCTGTGCTCAGAGTGCCTGCTGAACAAACTGATCTTCACGATACAGGATATTGCTATGAACTTATTCCAATGATCATTCTATTGAGTTTTCCTGACTGATGGGTTAGTTGTGAAATTATTTTGAGTTCATTTTCTTCTAGTTAGCTTTAAGAAAAAAATATAGCCCCTCTAAAAGTCTTTTTTTTAAAAGCACTAGATAAAGTTTAGTAAATAAATAAAACATCAGATCTGAACATACCATTATATTTCAATACTATACTTTTGCTTACTGACTTATCCCCAAACTAATTACAAGCTGTGCTTGAATTTTATGGAATGGAATTAAAATTTTCCAGCTCATTAAAAGTATAAGAAAAATTGAGATTTGTGAGCATAATTTCCCAAGGTATATTTAGATAGTACTACCATGTTTTCTGGCAACTGAATTATAGTTTTCTCTAATTATTTGAATTTTAAATAAGTATCAAATGGAAAAAAATGTATTCAATTATTTGGGGAGTTCTCTCAACATTAAAAATGCCTCAAACTTGTTGGGCTGCAACAAGCCAGATAAATCAGAAAGCAAAGATTTCTGAACTTTTATTTTAAAGGTAGTATTAAAATCAATGAGATAACTACAATCATCCAAAACTCACTAGTAGTTAATTCCAATGGAGGATTATTCTACAAAGATGGAAAAAAAAAAAACCCAAAACAAAAATAAATAAATCAAATCTGTACCTGTTGCTTTGACAGTGGTAGGTCTGGTTGGCATGACTGGTTTGGGGGGATTCTGAACAATAACTTTCGGAACCTCTGGAACAACTTCCTGTTCATCTGAAAGGAACAGTAAAAAAAATTCAGACTACAAGTATTAACATCTAAAAATTTTGTCCCAAAGAAACCACTCAAATAACATGACTTAGGGCATAAAAATTATTTCCTTACTTTTAAAAACTGTTTTAAATTTTGATCGTTATTGTTTTGACATCACCTTCATTTCTGAAGGTATCCCTCTTCTCTCTCCTACCCAGCAAGCCATCCCTTGCTAAAACTAAAAGAGGAAAATAAAGGAGTTATCAACAAAGTCTGACAGTATATGGCATGTTCCACACCCACAGTCCCAGCACAGCTTCCAGGAAAGAATGGACTTCCTTATACGCATATAACTTAGGAATTTCCAAAGAAAAATAAAAAATTATTGCAAATTTTTTATCCAAACCTGTTATCTCATCATTGTCTGGAAGCCCTAGAATGCAATGCACAACTCTTCCCCAGATGCAGATCTCAGGTTGGCTGTAATTTAGTTTTAGAGAGCTGCCTGGAGCAGTAACAGATTAAGGGATCATCTGTAGTCACACAACTAGCATACATCAAAAAGCAAGAATTTTCTGACTGCCCCTTTACCCGTTTTTCTTTCTTCTCCCACAGGCCAACCTGCTTTTCGTCTAAAAAACACTATGTTTAAAAACCTAAAAATGTAACTCATTCTTTAAAAACCATTCTCAATCACAAGGGCTATTTCATCTGAAACAACGTGAAGTGAAAATGAAAACTGATGGGGTTTTAGTTTCCTTATGTATAAAACCAGTGGGTTAGACTAAAGAACTCCCGAAGCCTCTTCCAGCCTGAAATCTACATTTTTTCACAATGTTTACTAAGTAGCATGAGAGTATTTCCCAGTAACAAAGTTCATGAGTCATCTAATTACTTAGAAGAGGATGGGAAACTGATATTGATGAACACCACGTCTGGAAATGAATTCCACTTCTCTAGCAACATTTATTTACACATATATACACAAACACATATATGCATTATACAAAATATCACTTAATAGTTTACTTTTTTCCCCCACTGCACCCCCAGATTCACTTTTTCTTCCCCCTCCCCTCTGGAGAGCAAGCCACCCGCGCGGTTATCCGAGCACCACCGTGTTAAACGGTTTGGAAATGTTCTCTTTCAGACCCTGTCCGGGCGCCCTCGGCTGGCTTCGCTTCAGCAAGCATTTACTAAGGCTTCTCCAAGGCCAAACAAAGCCTCCCAGACCACGCCGCGCTCTCCGTCCTCGGCCACCCCACATCGGGCACACGCCCTGGCCTGGAACCCCGCGGGGTGACCTTGGCCCAGTCACTTCCCCCGGTCACACGCGGCTCGGCCCAGCTCGGGCTCCCAGCTCCGAGCAGGGGCCACCGGCTGTTGGTCCGGTCCTCGCGCCCCCCGCGAGGCTCCGGGCCGTGATGGCGTCCCTGGGGCTCGGCGTCATCTGGCGAGTCCTTCGGGAGAGGTTCCTTCCTGGCCCGAGGCCTGCTGCGGCGGCTTCTCCTGCCCGCTCGGGCCTCGGACGCTTTTCTCTCCCTCTCTTTCTCACCCTCCACCCCTCCAGATCCATCTCTGGAGCTCCGGGCCGGACTAGGCCCCAAGCCCCGGACTCGAGTTTGGGGTGTCCCCGGTGGCGGCGCGCTCAAAGCGGGCCGTGACTCCTACTCGGGGCCGAGGCTCCGCGCGGCCTTTCCTTACCTTCCGAGGGCAAGTCCTCCAGGGAGGTCGCCACGGTGGCCGCCGTCGCCGCCGCCGCCGGGGCAGGGGTCGGGGCCGGAACAGTCGCTGGGGCCGGGGCCGGGGCCGGAACCGAAGCCGAAGCCGGGGCCGGGGCCGGGGTCGGGGTCAGGGTCGGGGTGGGGATCGGGACCGGAGCCGGAGCCGGGGCCGGGACCGGGGCCGGAGCCGGAGCCGGAGCCGGAGCCGGGGCCGGGGCCGGGGCCGGGGCCGGGGCCGGGACCGGAGTCGGAACAGGGGCCAGGGCCGGAGCCGGAACCGGAGCCGGAGTCGGAGCCGGAGTCGGGGTCGGGGTCAGAGTCGGGGCGGAAACCGCCGCGTCAGCCTCCACTTCGGCTTCGGGTTCTGCGTCGCGCCCAGAGGCGCCGCTCCGAGGTCCCGGCGGGGAGAGCTGCAGGATGGGCCTCCGGCCGGGGACCGCCCGCGACTTCTTCCCCATCGCGAGCCTCAGCGCGAGCCGCCACTCGCGTCAAAGCAGCCGGCAGGGGGAGGGCAGGCGGCGTTGGCACGTCCGCACGCGATCAATATTCATGACCCTCTCCCCGCCCCCGAGGCCCACGGCGCCTAACCGGTGCCTCAGCGCGCACGCGCCAGCGCCAGGGGGGCGGGGCAGACGTTAGCCGAGCGAGCCATTGGCTGATGGAAAAGACCAATGGAGTCCAGGAATCTCTGTTGCGTAACAGTCTCTCCTTGTGTGGGAGAGGGTCGGGGGACAAGTCCTAGTCCGTCCTTACATTTGCTTTTGGACGTCTTTCGGGCTTGGGTCTCCTTGGGTGCCTGCCTGGTGTAAGCTGCCAGAGCGGGAGGCGATTTCACTTCTCTCAGCATCTCGCTCCAGGCCCGACCCAACGTAGGGGCCAATAATAAAAACGGTCAATAAAGTGACTGAGACCCTACTGTATGCCGGGCAGCGGCTTGGGCCAGGTCAGCCGAGGAAGGCCGAGGGCTTCTGCCCCGGCACTCCTCCTGCAGGCGCTGGCAGCCAGCAGCACGTAGAGCTTTCCTTGGCCCTTTTAGAACCCACCCGCCAATGGACCCCCGTGGGGGAAGGGCTCTGGACAGACCCGGTGAGGTCCCAGGACAGTTTCTTTGCCCTTTATGGAGATGGGCAGTGTGGGCTCCTCCGGCGCCTGGGGGATAGGCTCCTCTGGCTACATGATCGGAAGGCTCCTGTCAGCTTTTTCAGGAGCAAGAATAGAATCAGCACCAGGGCTTGGGCCCAGGAGAGGAGCCTGACGCCTCCAAGACTCCTCTTCGGTTGGAAGTTCAGCTTCAAGCCGAGGCCTATAAATATATATATAAAACCTATAGCCTAAGCCTATAATGTTGGTTGGTGGCGGTCTTTTGAGAACATGGTCTCTCCAGAATCGAGTCTTTATCACTAATAAATGTGGCTCCATCAGCAATGAGTAGTTGAGATGCACCAAAGGTCTTTGGCCCTGACTTCTGGCTTCTCCCGCTTCCTAGCTGTGTAACCCCGTCTGCCTCAGTTTCCTCATCTGTAAAATGATCTGGAGAAAGTAATGGTAAACCACTCCAGTATCTATGCCAAGAAACCCCCAAATGGGATCAAAGAGTGTCAGACACGGCTGAACTTGAGAAGTAATATAAAGAAGTAAATGTTCAGTCCGCCTCAGAATCAGGAAAGTCCAAGTTCAAATCCTGCCTGGGACTCATAGCTACAGCTTTCAGCATCATAGGCAACTCTTCAAGATTATAGATTTTAGATTCATAATTGATCTCCAAGTGGTAGAGGAAGTGCCTGCCCTAAACCATTGAAATGGCTGTTCTGATAACTACCAAAAAAATTATACATGAGAAACTGAAAGATTAAGAGAATTACCTCTGATCATAGAGCATCCACGGCAATAGATAACATTAGACAATAGATAATAGACATGTCATCAGAGACAAAATGTGAACAAAAGTAATAGCAAAATTCTTTACAAATGTTATCTCATTTGATCTTTAGAGTTTACTGTTCATTGTTCTGGAAGAGGACCAATGACATCACAATGTTGGGATCAAGAACTGTCTCTGCTCAGACCAAGATGGGCCTATAAGGATCTGCCACAGGCCAGGCACAGAGTCTCTAAGCATTTGGGATAGAATTGTCTAAATTTGCACATCTCATGTTTCTTTTGAGTTACTGCAATTCTGCTTTGCCCATAGAGCACAGTGCCTTCCTTGAGCATGCACACTATACTGGCTCCTATGCCGATGTCTGACATGTGTCAACAATTCCAGAGTTCTTCAGAGACCTTGAGTGTACTTTTACCAATTCTTCTCACCTCTGTGTGAGCACTTTGCCTATGTGAATTATCCATAAAATAATCTTTTTTTATTGAAGTTTATTTTCAAAACATATACAAGGATAATTTTCCAGCATTGAACCTTGAAAAACCTTGTGGTCCCATTCCCCACCCCCCTTCTCCCCACCCTCTCCCTTAGATGGCATGTAATTCAATATGTTAAACATGGTAAAATATGTTAAACCCAACATAGGCATACACATTTATACAATTATCTTGTGGCACAAGAAAAATCAGATCAAAAAGTAAAAAAAATGAGAAAAATTCAAACAAACCCAAAGAGTGAAAATACTTGTTTTCTTACTCATTTACTTGCCTTTTTGATCTGATTTTTCTTGTGCCACAAGATAACTGTATAAATGTTTACACATATTGGATTTAACATGTATAACATATATTGAATTGCTTGCCATCTAGGGGAGGGAGTGGGGGAAAGAAGGGGAAAATCTGAAACATAAGGCTATGCAAGGGTCAATGTTGAAAAATTATCTGTGTGTGTTTTGAAAATAAGCTTTTTTAAAAAAGTGAAACTGCTATGTTGTGATCCACCCTCAGTTCCCACAGTTCCCTCTCTGGGTGTAGATGGCTCTGTCACAGGTCTATTGGGAACTGGTCTGAATCATCTCATTGTTGAAGAGCCATGAGTGTCAGAATTGATCATCATACAATTTTCTTGTTGCCATGTATAATGATCTCCTGGTTCACTCATTTCATCAGTTCATGTGAATCTCTCCAGTCTTCCTGCTGATCATTTCTTATAGAACAATAACATTCCATAGCATTCATATACCATAACTTATTCAGCCATTCTCCAGTTGTTGGGCATTCACTATTTCCAGTTTCTCATCACTACAAAAAGGGCTGCCACAAACATATTTACCCATGTGGGTCCCTTCATAAAATAATATTTTAGTTAAAAAAGGCCTTTGGCATTTGGGCTGTGTGGCCTGGCCATCAGAGTCACAGTATCTGTGGTACAGTTTGAGTGCTTGCCATTTCAGCTATAAAGATGACCTCAGTGTCTGGGATCCTATTGATCAGGAGAGGTGTTTTTTTCCTAAATTTTCCTAAGACGATTCAAGTAGAAGTGACTCATCCTTACATGGTGCTGGTGTCCTGTCCAGGTTTCACAGACATATAGCAATGAGGTCAGCCCAATAGCGCTAAAGACTTTCAGTTTGGTAGGCAGCCTAATATCTCTTCAATCCCATGCTTCCCAAGCACTAAGCTACTGCTCTGGCAATTCATGGGTTAACTTCATCATCTGTCACATACTTCACAACAAGCCTGTGAGGAAGATGCTATTATCCCCATTTTTATTTTGAGGAAAATTAGACAAAAAGCAAGTGCCCAAGGTCAGGCGGCTACTAAATATCTGAAGCAAGATTTAAATTCAGGTCTTCTGGACTCCAAGCCCAAAAATCTTCCCACTTCACTACTTAGTAACCCAATTAACCACTCAACCAACATTTATTAAATCCCTGTTATTTTCCAGGTATAGTGCTAAGCCCAGGGAATAAAAAAATTACAGTTTCTCTCTTCAAAGTGCTGACACAGATTAATTTGTACCTTTGGAAACCAGTGTGGGCTTTACAAAAGTTTCAGTTGGATTTTGAAGGAAATTGGGTATTCAAATTGATAGAAAGAGGAAGTGCATTCCAGGCTGAAGGCAAAGCCAATGCAAAAAAATAGATTATTCTGATTCCAAGACCAGCCTTACACGGATGAAAGGACTAGACTAGATGAACTCTGAACTGAACATTTTCCGAACATTTTCTTCGGTTCTAAAATTCTGTATTCAGTCACAAGGATGAGGAGTCATAACTAACTGTGAGTCTCTCCATCCTTCACACAGTTGTCATATTGATCCTTAAAAAAGAAATGAGAGCACATTTCTGCTTGCTAGCAATTCTATCCAACAAAATGTAAGCTCCTTTGAAAGGCAGTAATTATTTTTATTTTGTTTTTGAACCAGCCTAGAACTGCTTTGTTGACCCGAGACAGCGGTAGATGATCAGTTGATTTTGTTTTTGTTCAGTTTCAGTCATCTTGGACTCTTTATGACCCCATTTCGGGTTTTCTTGGCTAAGGTAATTGAGTGGTTGGCCATTTCCTTCTCCAGCTCATTCTACAGATGAAGAAACTGAGGCAGACAGGGTTAAGACACTTACCTAGCTAGTATCTGAGCTAGATTTGACTTTAAAAAGATGTCTTCTTGGTTCCAGGCCTGGTATCCCTTCTACTCCTTGGAAAAGACTTGAATATATGTCTTCAAATATATGAAAGCTGTCATGTGGAAGAGAGATTAATTTCTTCCTGGTTAGCCTCTGTGATAGGACCAACAGCATGGGGAAGCTTTCCATAAAAGAGAGCTGACCTTGATTGGCTTCTGGCTTTGCTAACACAACCTCGTGGATATCTAATGGAATAAAAAGCCCTAACTATGTGAGTCCAGGTCCCTCAGAAGTGGATTCAGAAGGTCATGAGTGGTCCCGTCTTATTTCAACCTTAACAATCAGACTCATTTTATTTGGAGATGTGGGATGCTGAAGAAGCTAAATGCCTTTGGATCATTGTAGCACATTCTTCTGGTGTTAGGACAAATAAAACTTTGCTTTTCTTAGCTATTGTGTGATTCCTAATTGCCTTGTTCTTTTTGAATTTTAAATAGCAACTAAGAGAGTGCTGATGTGGAGAGTTCACTCCCACATTTCCAGACAGAATTAGGAATGCTGGGTAGACTTGATGGAATCTGTTTAGTTACAAAATGAGGGAGAACTAGAATTGCTGAGGTATCTTTCTAGATGGTAATCTTGTAAATGAAATTCCCTGAATTCCTGATAAAAAAAACAAAAACAGGCCTACCTTCGGGCTCCCTCCCTCCCTTCAGCTCCCTTTCCTATGTTGTCTTCATTAGAATGTAAATGCCTTGGGAACAAGGACTTGTCTGACTTTCTTCTTGTACTCACATTCCCAGTGCATGAAGGCACAAATCATCCATTGAATGGCGGTTTATGTGTTGACTGATGCCTGAAGCTCCTCCAAGAAGGAACAAAGCCTTTCAATTCCAGATGATAAACACATCAAATCTCAACATTGCTAAAATGTAACCCATCATTTAATCAATGAATGTAAACATATGAAAGTCTGTCTGGCTTCTTAACCCAAACAAGAAGTACAATGAATTTGGTTCTGATTATGGCCCCAAAATGCAGTCTTACAGAATAGTAAAAAAAAAAAAAAAAAAAAAAAAAAAAAAATCCCCAAACTACAATATGCACAATAACCAAAGTATACACTGCTTTTTTCTTAGAAGATGATGATCAATAAATTTTAATATACAGAATAAAATCACAGAAGATTTTACTATCTTCTTTCGAAATCTTGAGGCCCATATGCCTCTGGAGTACGGAGGTTAACATTTTGGTCCAGCCCTTAGTAAAGCTTGAATGGAATCAATAAATGACTCACATCCAGCCAGGTTATATTAAGTTAGACAGTACATTGTGACAGAAATGAATGTAGAAATTTGCTGTTTCTATGTCAGTTAGACTTTGAAACTTGCAACATTTGTATCAATATAAAATCGAGTCGTTTCAAATTTGGCTTCAGGGTCAAAATCGGATATGTCATCCTCTTCAAGCACCTGCTCATTAGTTGAGTCCTGGCTTGGGCAAGATATTTTACATTTTATCGAAGGTCATACAAAAACAACAGTAACACAAGCCCACATGAAGGATCAAAAGAAGGAGCAATGTTTTCGGGTTACTTTTTGTATGGAAAATACGTGTCAGTTCTGGATCAAAATGATTCCATTGAACTACAAAACGTAATGGGGAATTAAGAGGGTTTGCAGTGGTTGATTTTGGCTGCTTACTACAACAAATCACCAGCCTGTTTTCTTGGTTGAAGGTGGTTTTAATTTGCAGATAAACAATGTCTTCAGTAATTTAAAAAAATATAAACTCTACAAAAGCTCCTGAATCATATACAAAAGCAGCTGCTTCAGACCAATAGTGAAAACCAGAAATTGTGTATTAGCACCACCAGCCAGTGAGTACAAGGACCTCTGCATGACTTCTATCTTCCTGGCCTTTAGTAGACTTCAGGCATAACACTGTACATATCATTTACAGTTCATAGAAATCAGCCTTGAGCGCAGGGTTCCTGAAGAGTCAGGTCTCAATCCCTGGGAGGCACCAAGAGGTTGCAAAGGTTAGAATGTCCACGATACTAGTGTCGGCGATACACCAAATCCCGTGTTGCCCGGTCAACTTTTTCCTGGTAGTCATTCAATTTGTCAAGTATTTTCTGATGCAGCTGCAAGGGAGAAAAAAAAACAAAAACAAAAACAAATGCTCACGAGGCACTTTAGGAATCTAAAAATTAAGCTTATTCCAGATACCGGTTACAACCCAGATGCCTAAGAAGAGATTGCCAGCAAACTCCCTACTTTATTCACTTTCACTTCTAGGCCTCAGGAAGTGAAGGGCAAAAAAGTGGGCCTTGGCTCCCAGTGAAGAGTATCACTTACAGCAAGGTTGTGTGTGTTGGCACTATTTTCTCCCAATGATTGAAGAAGCTGGTCAATAGCAGAGTATGGAAGCCATACCATCGGAGAGGTTGCAGACAGTGGAAACTAAAAGGAAAGCATAGCTTTTATAAAATGAATGAAATCACTTGAAAAATTCTCAGGTTTTTACCCCTTATTCTGAACCTTTAACAGAGTATATGCTTTTATTATTTTCTTCAGAGCTCCTCCTGCCTCCCAGTAACAAAAAGACCAGATTTTTTAAAATCTCATTTTCTTTCTTGATTTAACTGCTTGTAGGCACACCATTTTTTTCCTTCCTTAAAAGAATAAATTCTAGTTTCACTTAGCATTGCATTTTCTTTGGAAAGAACATTCTCCTCTGGGTGATTAACATAGTCAACCATTTCTATAATTAGAAATTGTGATTTTAATTAATAGGAAAAAAAGTGCTCTGATGTGGACTTCCTTTGTATTTTGCTGACTAAAAGAGAAAAACAACACTGTACCCATCTATACAACTCTCTTTTTATGAAGGACAATTCTGACCATAAACCCCTAAAATGAGAAAATGAGATATTATTCCCATTTTACAAATGGAAAAATAGATGTACTGAACATTTAAATTTTAGGGAGGAAAATCAGTGATATAATTAATTAGAAACAGAATAGTATTAACACCCAAAGAGAAGCTTAATTACAGAACCTGGTCTAACAATAAAAAAAAAAGTTAATTTGTGCTCACCTCAATTCCGAAGTACTGATGTCCTTTTCCAAGTACAGCATCAACATATTCTGAAACCAAATCTACAGCTTCTTCTAAAAGGTCATAGTTTAAGTACAGACGGAGTAATTCAGCAGCATCAACCTTCTATAAAAGGGAAGGATGGCAAAGTACAGTATTTTGTTGACTTCTCTTCTTACAGAGACATTACATTTAAGAAACTGGAACTTTCAGTGAGTTAAGAAATATAAACACTGTCTAGGGTCCTGGAGCCTTAATACCGAATAATAATGCATTCTGTAGAAACTGATTTTTTTTTTTTTTTTTAGAAAATCTCTTAGGGATGAAACAGTGTCATTTAAAGACTGGTTATTCTTGGAAAATCTGAAACAGGTAGTTTTCCAAAAGAGAACAAACTTTATGGGGACTGTGCTGCTAGTTAGTTTGATAAATGAAGGGGAACTGCAGATCAACTGAAAAAAAGTTTCATTTCAATTTTTCTAGAACACTATTATATTTTTGTAGCAATTAAACACCTAGTACTTAAGTGAACTTAAATACTTTAAAATCACTCGATAAACAAGCATTTATAACATACAAAGCAGGCAATATAGTTAAGTGCTGCATACAAAAAAAGACAAAACCTAGCCTTAGATATCTGTGGCAATGGGTTGGATTTGTGGGGTAAAAGAAGTTCAAGCTGACTCTGAGGTTGTGAGCCAGTGCAGCTGGGAGGATGTTGGTTCCCTTGACTGTTAACAGCAAAGCTCACAAGAGAAGAGGATTGTGGTTTTTTTGTGGGGGAGGGGAACAGGGAAGACAAATGATTTCGGCTTTAGATAGGACAACCAATTGAAAATGTCCAAAAAGCAGTTGGTGACATGGGACTGGAGCGCAGGAAAGAGGCTAGGACCGGACATACAGATGTAGAAATCATGTGGATAGAGCTTACTGGCCTCATGGGAACGGATGGGATGGCCAAATGAGAGTACACAGTGAAGTGACCCTGGGAAAGAGCTTTGGAGGACACCTGTGTCCAGGGGGTGTGGCTCAGATGAAGTATCAGCAAAGGAGACTTACTCAGAATGAGTGAAGGATGGTTGACTGAGAAAAGGCCACTGGATCTGATAATGAAGAAAGCACTTTTAACTCAGGAAAGGGTAGATTTGGTTAAATGATGGGACTGGAACACAGAACCCAGATATTTTAGATGAGAGGAGGGATGAGGAGGGACCTATGGCAGATGGTTTTATTTAGGAGTTCAGCAATGAGGGGAAGGAGGGTTCTGGGATGACAGCATCAAACAAAATTTTGGTTTTTGTTTTTAAATAAAGTGAGGGATTTAAAAAAAAAAAAACAATTTGTAGGTAGCAAGGAACCAGCCAGGTCTCTGTGAAGGTCAGAAGATGGAAGAAGTAAAAAGGTAAGTTTAAAACAAGACTTTTGTGTGTTATGGAACAGGCACTCTGAAAAGCCATGTGGAAGGGTTAAGATCTAGAAGGGCAACATTTTGAGAGTTGTATTGAGTTGGATAGGTCTGCAAGATAGGCAAATTGGGAATCTGAAAAAGCAGTAAAGGCATCAAACAAGAGGAAGGCATTCTGTTCTATCTGCAGGCTAGTCGAGAACAGGTGAAAAGGTTGCCAGCCAGTATTTCCTAGAACAGCAGATAAATAAGAACAGTATTTATAGGGAAATGTAATATTCTTCTCTAAAATGTAATCTTTTCTTGTTGGGGTTTCCTTGGGGTCTCTGGAGGCAGCCTTGTTTCAGTTCAGTAATCACCTCAAAAGCAGCAAAGTCCAAATCCTTTACTGTCTCCTTTCCTGTGGTCCGGTTAGCTTTCTTAGAGGTCTATTTCTCTCTCCTTGGTTCTGAGAGTTTAAGCTCTAGCTTCTGAATCTCCTGGACTGCCTTCTCTGGCTTCTGAATCTCCTGGACTGAATCCTGGTTGAGACTCCTAGCTTATATATGCTCTCTTAAAGATGTGAATTTTGTAGAACTCTAATAAGTACTAAGTATATTACCGAACTAGAGAACTGTTAAGTACCATGCTAAATTAGGTAACTGATTTAGCACCTTATTTCAAGTTCTGGCCCATAACAGGGAAATACCTCAAGGAACAAAATGGAAGTAACAATAGCTCCAAGTCCTCAAGATGAAAGGGCAAGGAATCTCGAGTCAGGGGACCCCAATGTGAATCCTTACTCTGCTCCTTGTTAAGTGTTGAGGATCAATCATCTCCCCCCCCCCCCCCCCCCACCCCTTCCATTATAAAAGGGTTAACTATATCTGGATTCAAGTCTCTGCTGAAAACCTTTCCCAATTCATCAGGTGGATCCAGCATTGGAAGGATCCTCCAAGCCCATGTAGGCCAACTCTTCCTGTTGGAGGAGAAAACTGAAGCTCAGGGAGCTTCTGTGACTTGGACCCACAACTAACAAGGAACAGAGGCAAGTCCTGACTCCAAATTCAGCCTTATTTCCATTCTACCATGAAACTCATCTCCCTCAATTGTCAGTTGCCATTTCATCGATCCTATTTAGCCCAGTCTATTAGTTCCTCGATGTTTTACATATCAGTTTTAGATGGTTTTAAGCTTTATTTTACCTTCTCTCTCTCAACAATCAAACCTTCCTGTACCTGCCATGTGCCCTGCACTCATTTGAATCTGCAGAACTCTCAGTCTTCAACAGAATAGAAATAGGTGGTCAATGGCTGATAAGGAGAGCTTGGTATCCTCAAAGCAAAACCAAAAAATTCAGGTTTTCTTAAAAGCATTTTCTCCTTCTCTGCCTAATATAATTTCCTTTCTTGTGAATTTATTTGTGATGAAGGTTGTCCCAGATCCTCCTTGATATTTCAATGTGGGAGGATGGAATAAAACTTTAAAAATAGGGGAAGACCTGAGTTCAAATCTCAGTTTTACCAACTATTAAGCTGTATGGACTAAGACATGTCACTTCGCCACTCATTTTTTCAAAAATTGAGGGGGAGTGGTGAAGTGACATGTCTACCATGTTTCCTACCCGTCAGAGGTCCTAGGAGGAAAAATGCTTGATAAACCTAAATGCGAATTATTTGCAAGCCAAGGAGGCCCCAATTATGGTGTCACTGCATGTGTGTATGTGAGGGGAGATAGGAGTGGTGGTCTTTACATTATGTCCACATATATAGAAAGGGAAGTTATCAAGTTAAATATGCTGGTAGGAGGCATTCAACAGAAATGTTTGCTGAATAATCACTTAAAGGAGTCCTGATCTGGGCAACTGAAGGCCAGACTCTTGACTGCTAGGGTGTGTGTCTTGAGTTCCATTTCTTCACTTCAGCCAAAAAAATTGATGTTTTAAACCATGCCGAGAAGCCAAATACCCTAAGTCAGAGTCCTTGAGCTGTGCTCTGCCTCTGCTGGCACTAGCTGAAGTGTTGGCCCATTTCTAGGCACTTCTGGAAAAGACACTGATCAGTTAAACTGAAAGAACGGTTGGAGAAGAACAGCCAGGATGGTGAAGAAGATGCCTGAGATCATGCAACATGAGGATGGTTTGTGGACTGCACATATTTAGTTGAGAGAAGAAACTCTGGAGTCCCTGAGAAGTATATCCGCAAGGCTGTCATGTGGAGGGTTAGATTGGCTGCACCTGCTCTCATGAAATAGCTTTAGGTTTAATAAAGTGGCAAAATTTGGCTTTATATAATCAAGAACTTCCCCACAATCAGAGCTATTCCAAAACAGATTGGGCAGGAAGCTACCTTGTCAAAGGATTCTAGTTAAGAGTATGAACTGGATTCAGTTTCCTTCTAATTCTAGGTTGGAGTGAAAATAAAGAATATTTATGCTAGCTACTTGAGAAGGCTGTTGTGGGGAAAGCACTTTGAAAACATGAAAGAGCTAGAGAAATGATATGATGTATGATGGATTTTTACATAATAAAATATACCCTTATACTTAAAGGCAACAGGGTCACACACTGAACTATAACTAGATTTTTCTTCCAAGGTACTGTTGCCTCACTACTAATCAGGTTATGGAGAAAAGTGGATGGAAAGCTTTTATGAAAACAAAGGCACTACTTACCTTGTAACTATTTATAAGCCAATTGGGTAGAGGAACCCCATGGGACAATAGTTTATTGATTACACAGTGATGATATAAGTTATTTTGGCATTTGTATTTTTCCAGGTAAGATGACAACAACCGCCACGCTTCATCAGTAGCACTGGAAAAAATGATTTTCAGATTCTATCACAAGCTACACCAGTAGAATTTAAAATATCTTTTTAGAAAAAAAATCCAAGGTTTTGGAAAGGGGAATGTTGAAAATTATCTTTGCATGTATTTGAAAAAATAAAAAGCTATTATATATATATAAAAAAACCCTACACACAAAATGTGTCAAAGAAACACGATATGCTTTGTTCAGACAAAAAGCTAATATAATACAGAATTACACTAAGAAAAACCCCATGTTGGCTATCTTATTTATGTTATTTGTGAGCACCAGAAGAAAAAAAAAAAGGATTTTCCCTTTCCACATCTGTTTAGAATTTTAAAAAGAACGTAACAAAAATTAGTTTAAACTTAAATATAAAGGGGTGAATGCCAACAATTAAAACCTAAATTTTTTACTAAATAGGAATGAAAATAAACAATTGGCTTCAAGAAAATATTTGCAATAAAAAATTCTGTAATATCTGTATATTAACCCCTTCAATAAATCGTAATTAGCTCAGGCTCTATGGGGCTAGAAATAGAAAATCATAGAGGCAGCAATAGGGGAGAAAGCAGTGGATTGGACACCCAGAGACCTAGATTCTAGAATTGATTTTGGTCTTGAGTAGCTGTACAATCACAAGCCACTTCATTTTCTGGGCCTATTTATCTGTAAAATGAGATGATTGCCTCAAATAATCTCTAAATCCTCTTGCTAGTTCTCAAATAATTTTACTATGTGCTAGATTGCATGATAAAGACTAGAAGTGCCATGGAAAACCAGAATGAAAGGTCACTGTGAGCTAGGTTAGGATGGATAAGACCTGATCTGTGGCTCAGAAATAGGTGACTTCATTATTTTTGAGGGGGAAACGCATAAGGAGAGAAACTGAAGTCTTAAACAACTATGAATTTAACTATTAAACAACTATTTATTTCCTGGAGTAAATCCAGGAAAAGGGGAATCAAAATCAAGTCAAACAAAAGAACTGCTAAACAGCAATCAGAATTAAATGGCAGTTGGATATCAAGAAGCCATAGATGATATTTAAATAGAGGGTCTTGTTTTTTTAGAGGTAAGGGAAAAGGAGAAAGGGATATAATATTGGAAATATATTAAATACAGACGTCTGACTAATCCCAACTCATATTTTTACTATACTCATGGGATCACAAAACTCTGTTTACAACAGGTCTCTGGCTGACTGGTTTAAGAATTTTTTAGTGGATGTAAGGGATGTATCAAATATTACTCTATTATTTCATTTTCATAGATGTAACCCCCCCCAAAAGCAAGGTAGTTCTCTCTATGTAAGCAAATTTATACAATTCAATCACTGAAATACGATAGAGGATTGAGACATTTAAATCCAAAACACATGCTGGAATTAATGCTAGTAAGGTACCTGGACTCCTTGGTGGTGATGACAGATGAAAGCTGATTGGCTGCTAACCAACCCCATGCCTCTGCCTGTGCTGCCTCACCACCAAATTGCAATTTGATACACCTGTAATACAAAGTAAGCATTTAAACCCTGTTCTTTCAAACAGTGACTATTATTGTGTTACTAAGTCTACCTTCCCACTAAATTCCCAATAAGAATTCAGAAATATTTTCAAACATTCAGTTAGCCAATCAATCAAGATGGGGATTGAATTATGACTAAGACAAGTCAACAGTTATAAGTTATAAATTTAAAGTTTTTTTTCAGTTAATACATTTAAATAAATTTTACATGGTTAAAAAAATCTCCATTATAAATGTATTTTCCCTCCAGAAAACAATGAAATTGTATTTAAATAATGTACACTAAAGTACTTTAGAATGAATTTATAATTCAGACATGTACTGTAACAAGAAGCAGGTTGTTAATGTTTGATAACAGGATAATTCGATACGTACTTGAAAGCAAGTCCCTCAAAGACTGGTGTTAGGGAGAGTTTAAAGGTCTGACACAATGAGATGGCTGTGTCAAATAGGCCGGCCTGCACCAAGAGAGTGACCATTTCCTCTGCTGATGAGCTTCCTGTATAGATGAGAAATATATTTAGTTCTATTCCCACTTATAAAGAAATGTCCTTTAAAAAAAATAAATAAAAGAAACATCCTACTGAAGAGCTTCTTAAAGAAAGCCTTTAGCCTGTTGTGTAGTGTCCATGGTCTGAAAGAATGCACATGTAGATGGGTCCTTATGCTTCTGTTGGTATTTGAGGAGAAATGTAAATCAGAGAATTCCTACCTGCAATGGCAACTGCTGTGGGGTCATGCTGAGCCAGAGTGAGGCGGATGCGGGCCAAGGAACACTCCCTTTCTAAGTCTTCTAGTTCCAAGATTTCAACTTGTCGGCTTGCTATAAAACCACAAAGAGAGAGAGACTCTAAAATCCCAGGATAAATCAGATAGCACCAGATAGTGCCAGACAGGCTAGCCACTTATCGATCCTCAGGAAGTCAATAAACAAAAACCTCCCAATTTCTAAAACTTTTCTGAAGAAAACAGAAAATAGCTGGTATTCCAATAGCCCAAATATTTGACCTTAAAAAAAAAAATCAAAGTAACATTGCTATTTCAATTAGTTCTCTGACTATGTAGAACTGAGTCAATAACAAGATCATGAAATAAGTATTAAGTAGCTACTAATGCTCAGATTTAATGGTAATCAGACAACATTTAGCTAAAAGTTCTCACTTACTTGGGACAGCTGTGCATTCTCCATCGTGATTCCTTTTTGGGGAGGCTCCAGGGCGTTCATACTAGCAGATAAAAAAGTAATTAGTTGGCTGATGGAAAATTCTAATTTGAAATAATCAACTAAACTATGCAAATATTGTAAAAATGATATCAATTTTAATTTAGATATTTAATGCTATGTCATACCATCAGAGAGCTAAATAACATAATGTAAATGTTTGGCCATTTTTTAGTCATGTCCAACTCTTTGGGACTCATTTTGGTATTTTCTTGACAAAGATAATGGAATGGTTTGTTATTTCCTTCTCCAGCTTACTTTACAGAGGAGAAAACTGAGGCAAACAGGATTAAGTGACTTGCTCAGGATCACACATCTAGTAAGTGTCTGAAACTAGATTTGAACTCAGGTCTTCCTGTCTCCAGGTCCATCACCTACCTGTCTATTAAGAGAACAATTACAGAAAGTTCACCTGGAGGAAAATCAAGAGAACTAATGAAAGTAGATTTAAGAATGTTGACTGAGGACACCTCAACAATATAAAACAGATGCCACCAAAACCATTTGGTATTGATTAAATAAAAAAGGAACAAAATTAATAGAACTGACAGTATAAGGAAGAATCAGAAATGATGGAGCTCAGTGTTTGATAAATCCAGAAACACAAATTTCTTAGGAAAATAATTTCCCATTTGATAAAAATATCTGATATAACGGGAAAGCAATCTAGCAGATATTAGGCTTTCATCACTAACTTAGACAATATTCTAATAATAAATCAAAATGGATATGTGGCCTGAATGGACTTCACAATAAAAAATTTAGAAAGCAGATCACACACCTTTCAGAGTTAGAAGCAGGGGCAAATTCGTAATCAAACATGGGATAGAGATAATTACAAGTTAGATAATTTGATTACAAAAAGTTTTTGCACAAGCAAAGTTAAAAAATAAGAAGAGAAGCAGTCTACTAGGGAAAAAAGCCTTTCTAACAACTTGGAATCCAAGACCTCTCCAGAGATAACTACCAGAGATTTGGGACCATGAGCTATTCCCAAAAGGTAAGAGGTCAAAGGGTATGAACAAGTAATCTCAAGAGAAAAAAGAAAACTATCAATAATTATATATAAAAGAAAGCTGTCAGTAAAAATAAGCAAGAAATACAAACCAAAATGCACATGCAGATGGGGGAGATGAGTGTGCTAGTAGGATGTTATTGCTGCCAGGGTTAGGAATGGGAACTGCCACTCTGGAAAGCAATATGGAACTGTTTATCACAGACAAAGCTAAGGCATCACATGTCAACATGTTCACAGAAGCACCTTTTGTGACTCTAAAGAACTGGAAACAATGTCCATCAAACAAGCAATGCCCATCAACTAGAGAACCGGAATAAGCTGTAGAACCTGAAGGTAATGGAATACAATGGGGTTGCAAGAAATGATGTGATAAAAACAGAGAAGCAGGAAAGGGCCTCTGTGACTAGATGCAGAGGGAAGTTGGCAGAGCTGAAGACAATACAGACAATGACAACAATGATGTCCTACAATGACTATATAAGTGGAAAGAACAACCACTATCACATAATCCAGTGTGAAGGTTGGAAAATTACAGAGAACAAGCATAGGCAGAAAGAAGTGATATTAAAATCAACCACCTCCCATTCACTTGCAGAGGTGATGATAGTAACAGAGTGTCATGCTATGAGAGACTGAATATATTTTAAAACTATTTTCCCCTATGCATTAATCAATTTTGCTGATTTCCCTTCCCCTTTTTATAAAAAAAAAAAAAAAAAAAAAATTTGTCCTTTATGAAATAGCTCTTTGGAAAGGGGGAAATGGAAGAATATGGGGAAATTTAAATCAATGTAAAAACAAAAAATAGCAACAAAAATTTTTTGAAAGAAAAAAAAAAAGAAAAAGGAAATGAATGTTGCGAAGTTACAAGATATAAGCTTGGACCTAAAGAAGAGATAAAAGACAATCCTTTCTCAAACCGAACTATGACACCATCCTTGCAGTGGCAGGAAGCCATGTTTTTAAGACATAGATCTCTTTTGTGGAATTATTTTTACTTCTTCCTCTTAAAAATTATTTGTCATAAGGGACTGCTGGAGATGGTAGAGAATGAAATCTAGGTAATGTTAGAACAAAAGATAACAACAAACATTTATTTCTGAAAAGAAAAAAATCCCCCCTGCTTCCAGCTTTGTGAATCTGAGTTGTTAGTATAGACCCTCTGGTACAAGGAACATCATTTGCCTGCATAAGTGCTCAAATAATGAGGACCGAATAAAGGAGGTTTTGGTGTTCAGAAAATGGTGTTCAGGAGTCCTGATCTTGAATCTGATCCTCACATTATAGTTAACTTTACTTAGTTCCAAAGCCATGTACTCCAATGCATTTGCAAGGCAGACGGCAAGGATTAGGAGTGAGCCTCTGTATCTTTGGTCACAATAGGAACTGAGCAAGGAATGTGGATGGATTTAAGCAAATTCATCGCCATTAAAGAAAACTTTTAAGTGCAAGTATTATGGACAGGAAAATGCTAATATGAATTTCATGAACATATATATAATAGATGTAGAATATATAATCAATAAATTTTTCACTTTCTTGCTAATACTGTATCAGGACAAATGGATGCTCAATTAGAATTGGATAGTTAAAATCATCATGAAAAGGAGAATTAATTGGGCATTAACAATAATTATTGTAATGTTACTAAATAAGAAAAAGTCCAAAGTTGAGATAATGAGAAAATGAGGTAAGAGATGTGGTTGTGTAACACATGAAAGGGTTTCATTGTTGCTGCTGTTAATAAAACAATACAAAATTTAAAAGAGAGAACATTTCAGTACCACTGCCCCAGCTGCTGGCTGTACAATCCACGCGTATTCTGGGCGGATCAGCCGCAGGCAGTTGATGGCTGCCAGGTAACAGTTTCCTTGTTTCTCAAGTCCCCGGAGAGTCCGTACTTCTCTACCAAGACGCATACCATACTCGAACATCACCGTACCAGCTGTGGAGCAAAGACAGATGAGACTTCAGAATGACAATCAGTGTTGTTCTCCTGGGCTGCACAGCCACTTTCCAGGGGCGAAAACCAACAAACAAGCTCATGGTTAACTTACAATTACAATAAAGTCTATGCTTTCTTACATATACTAAACCAGTTCAACCTCCTTGGAGAGAACCTTGAAACTCAAAATGGAAAAGAGTGTGGTCTGCAGAGGAAATGTTTGAACTCAAAGGACTGACCCTTATTACACAGATTTTAGTTATATTGGTTTCAGGATACAAATCAATTAACAGCTATGTAAAAGGAAATACCTGGACTAGATTTTCCAGCTCTAAACCCTATTCTTACAGCATGCTCAAGGACAAGAGATAAAGGATATAAAACTTGAACCTTTATTGATAATTACATTAAATATATTATATGTATTATTTATAATTAGCCACAATTTTCCCAAGTGAAATGACAATATTCCTAGTAGCCAAATAAGAGACAAGAGATGTTATACAACATTTTGCAGCTGCAGTCACAGAGCTGCCCATTGGGTGCCTTGATCAAGTTATTAAACAGTCACCTTGCTATAAAATGAAGGGTTACTGATGAGATAAGCTCAGCGTTCCCCTTCTACATCTCTTAAATTGATACTCTTCCCTCCAAAACCTAATTCTTGTATTCCCCCCTCTACAGCATTAGCACCTTGGGTGAGTGTACTTCTATTCTGTAAACCAATATAAGGTGGAGTAAATGGCTTCTTCCAGGTCTGACTTTTTATGACAATTAGTTTGCCCTAAGGCCTTACCCTTTCGATAGTTGTGCCGATAGATGTGGAAGGCATACAGAAGTTCATAATAATTATGAGTCATCAGATCTACAGCTCGGGCACGTGACTCTATTATCCCCACAACCTAAGAAACAAAAAGCCAGGTGAGTTTTCAGTGACTGACAAAGCCACCAAAGTTCTTCGCCTGTGCTCTCAGTCAGGTTAAATTACCTCATTATGCAGGTTCACATATGGAAACTCAACCAGATCCTGAAGTTGGGAACGTTCACAGAGAACTACCACCAACTGTCGCAAACAATCTAGCTGCCTAGAACAGAAAAGGGGATGTCAGGCACGATTCTTTTTGTGGGCCAAGGGGCAATGGGGGTTGGCTCACTAGCTACCTGCTGGGGTCTGGATTCTGAGTTAAAGCCTCATAAGCTTCATTATTGTGTCCTAAATCCAAATGATGTTTGAAAATGCATGTCCTCAAAGTAGCCTAGAAATGAGATAAAGGAAAAAGAAAGGGGTATAAAAACTTCAATTATAGTAGAAAGTTTTGGGTTTAAAAAAAAACAAACAAACCAAAATAGCTAACTGTTGGTATATAAAAAAGATGAATAAAAATTAGTAAAAAGAAACAAAAATTTCTCTTCTTACCTGACTTTTCCAGTCATCACCTGCTTCAGTTATAGCTAATGTGGCCAACTGAATCACTAGTTCAGGCAAACCAACCACATCCAATAATCGCAAAACCTAAGGATATAAAAGCAATTTTGATCATCACAAATGTACTCTTAAGCAGTGAATAATAAAAGTGAAATAAAATTAGGCACCTGGTTCTAAAACCAATTAGAAAAATGAAAGACACTATAAGTTCAAGCTGATGAGGTATCACGAGGTATACTACCACATAGTTAACTCTATTATTTGTGCATCTTCCTGAGCTTCTAAGTTACCATATAATGTTGAATTTTAACCTCCCTCCACTTCTATTCTCACGCATTATAAAAATGATGTCATTTACATGCTAGTTAACTCTGATTATGTGTGTCATTTTTACAGGCATAGTAGTGGTAAAAAAAAAAAAAAAAAAAAACAACAAAACAACCACCAAAAAAACAACACAAAACCTGAAAGAATCAACGATTTTGAGCTCAATATTCTTCATTCGTTTAATGGAGGTATTAGGGAATAATTAAGCAGCCAAAGGATAGAAAAGCAAATGGAAACTTGAGAAGCTAGAGGCCTGGACATAAGTGCTTCTTGCTTTTTGAAATTTTTGTAAATTAAAAGTTCTCTTAGAAGAAGAGGATAAGATCCTCCCTTACTTTTTATTAATATTTCATTTAGTATTTTTACAGTACTACCATTAGTGCTGTTGGCCCAGTTTTCCAATACCATATATGCCTTGTGAAAGAAGTTGGAGAACTTACTATTTTCTTCTTCTATTTTGAAGCAATTACTATAGAGAAGTTACTGCGGCTTGTTAGAAGTTTGAGAATTAGCCTGTGAATCTGTAGAAGCATGTTGTATTATTCTGGAGCACTTTTTTTAATGGCCTATTGCATTTTTCTTTCTGAGATAGATCATTTTGGGTCATTTACTTTGGGAGCATTTTATTCTTCTGTAGGTAATGATCCATTTGCGTTAGATCCACAAATTTAGAAGGTGGTGTATCCATGATAATTTCCCCAATCTCTTGCCTTCACAAGCTCTGCTTTCTTCTAATTTGCATGGTTTTAGTTTGGCATTTTTTTGCTTAAATTTAACTGCTCAAAGTCAACAAATTTTTAAAAAGTCATCATTTTCCTTGTTTTATTTTCATTTGTATTTTTCTCTGGTTCCATCTTTATTTTTTTTTTTTCCTGTTTAAAGCTACTGGTTCAACTACTTTTTTTCCTTGTTGATGTATCTCTGCTGATGCAACTCTGATGCAACAGTATTATTTATCTTTGCTGTTCTGAACATTTCCCTTTTAGCCCATAATTACTGAAGAAATCTTTTTTTTTTTTTTTTTTTAAATAACTTAGGGAAGAATCCTTGAGCTCTTGGAGGAGCAGCAGCACAAGCAACAAATTACTATGATTTGGTGATGATGTGTTAAAAAAGAAGGTATGGCCTCTCTTCTATATTTGCCTTTGTGGGCCAGCCCAAGATATGTCAACTTTTATCCAAGTTCTATGAAGTCTGGGAAAAAGACTTTCTTTTTCTTACCAAATTATCTCCTTACATACTTGATACACCGGTTAATGATGTAATTCCTCTCATCTTTTCGCTGGATTTAACATACTGATATTGAGATATTTAAATCTTCCATAATGACTGAAAGGCAATCTTCTTGCAAGACTAAGTTCTTTGGGAGATCTGCCACATATAGGTAAATACATATTTAAGACTGGTACATTATTCTGGATAGCATCATTTATCTTTTTCTATTTCCTTTAATATCCTGTACTTGTTAGTGCATATTCAATTTTGTATGACATCATTAATGACTTTTTTTTGTGTGTGTTTTGGCACTGGCATGATAATTGAATAATCTATTCAATTATTTCTTTGATGAAAGTACTTCCTCAAAATATATCACCAGAGTCTGTATTGTAATCCAATCTGTGGCTCCTTTTTCATTTTATGAAGCTGCTCAGTCCATTTTTATTGAGTATTATAACTGCAACATTTGTTTTTTTTAAAGAAATTCTACAGGAAAGGAATACAAGTTTTTTGATTTTTACAGTTTCTCTTATTAGTCAAATTTAAGAGAACCACACAAAGGTCCTCTGTCTTATATTTTAACTCACTTTAACTCAAACTCCCTTTTCTCAAAGAGAGATTTTACTTTAGGATCCTTCTCTCCAAACTCCCATTTACCCTCTTAAATGTTCTTCTTCTCCTTTCCTGTTACTCCAAGTTATTTTTCTGAAACTTTCAGAGATTTAGCCAACTATTTTAGATTGATTTAAACACTTACCTTGTTTGGCCACAAGCCTCATCAAAGGTTTTTGAAAGATTAAGAGGATGAGTCTCTAGATCTGTTTTCTTCTCAAACACAAGTCTCCAATTTTCTTAGAACATGCTGAATTTTGCAGGCTGGTCCATACTTCTTAATTCTGTACATAATGCACTTCAATTTCTGTGATTCTCCTTGGATCTCCTTGAACATTCCACTGGGATCCAAGCTATCCTTTCTTGGCAAGTGATTTAGGCATTTTTGGTAACATAATGTTGTAATTTAATTATGATATTGCCTTTGCACAGATATATGAGTTTTATGTTTTGCTGGTTCTTTTTGCCAACTCCAAGGAATCAGCTTTGATGGTTTCCTTATATATATATTTGGTTGTCTACATTCTCTGGGATGATAATAATAGCTGTATTTGGTCCACTGGTTTGTCTCCCTAAAGACTAGACAATCTATTCCACTCATATCCAGTTTAGAAATAAATGTACCTCTAGCATTTTCACGCTTTCTGTTGATGTTTGCTTTCATTTTTTTTCCTTCTCAGGTGTTTTTGTTTTCCCTTTCTAGATCCAATTTATCTTATGCAGCAAGATAACGGTATAAATATGTATAAACATATTGGATTTAAGACATGTTTTGTAAATTAAAAAAAAAAAAAAAGAAATGTAGCTCAAATATATAAGGAACTGAGGTAAATTTATAAAAATAAAAGCCACTCCCTAGTTAATAGTCAATGTATAAGAATGAGTTTTTAGAAGAAATTAAAACTATCAATAGGCACATGAAACATGCTGCAAATCGTTAATTAGAGAAATGTAAATTAAAACAACTCCAAGATAGCACCTCACATCTATGAGATTAGCTAACATGACAGAAATGTTGAAGGAGATGTGGAAAAACTGGGACACTAAAACACTACTGGTGAAGCTTTTTGAAGAGCATTTTGGAACTATATCTAAAAAGACTATCAAACTGCCTTTGCTCCAGCAATATCATTATTAGGTCTATTATTTGATCCCAAGAGATCAAAATAAAAGGAAAAGAACAATGTATACAAAAGCATACATTTATATTTATAACAGCTCTTTTTTGTAGTGGCAAATAATTTGAAAGTAAGGGGTGTCTGTCAGTGGGGGAATGAATGGACAAGTTGTGGTATATGATTAGGATGGAATGATGAACAGGAGGGTGATTTCAGAAAAACCTGAGAAGATTTAGATAAACTTATGTAAAATAAAGTGAGTAGAACCAGGAGATACTTGTACACCTTAACAGCAATCTTGTAATAATGATGCATCGAAGGTTTAACTCTTCTGATCAAGACAATGATCCAAGACAATTCCAAAGGAACTATGATGAAAAATGCTATCTAATTCCACAGAGAGAGAGAACTGATGAACTTTGAATGCAGATTAAAGCATACTTTTCCATTTTATTTTTCTCCTTTTTGGTCTGTGTTTTCTTTAGCAACATGATTAATATGGAAATATGTTTTGTATGACTTCACATGTATAACTGATATATAGATTGCCCTCTCAATGGATGGAGGAGGGAAGGAGAATATTTAGATCTCAAAATCTTAAATAATGCAAGTCCAACTATCTTTTTTACATTTAACTGGAGGGGCAGCTAGGTGGTGCAGTGGATGGAGCACCAGCCCTGAAGACAAGAAGACCTGTGTTCAAATGTGTCCTCAAAACACTTAACACTTCCTACCTGTGTGACCCTGAGCAAATCACTTAACCCTAACTGCCTCATAACTGGAAAATACTTAATAAAAAACCACTTTAAGAAAATTTTAATGGCAAAGTAAGCTGTATATGAATCTGGTGGCTAAGTATTTTGTTTGTAAATTTGTCATTTTTGCTTTCTTCAAGTTCTCCCGCTTGATAATTTTGATCTTTATGGAATTGCTGTGCCATCTGGCTGAGGATACCTCTCACAACTTCTACAGTTTCCTTTCTCCGGCCTTTCTAGTACCAAGATGCTTTTGAAATCTACACCTTTTCATTGTGCAGACCTCTTTGGTTTGCTTGTGTTTACATATTTTTCTTTGCATTTCTATCTGTTGTTTTTTGAGGAGGAGGTTTTGGTCTGTGAGGAGACTAGCAGTTTTAGTGTCTCTAATTGTAATATTTTGGTCTAGTTTCCTCATTCTCATCTAAATTCACAAAAACAATTCTATAGATGGTTAAGGATGCATAGATGAAAGCTGACAAATGATTTATGTTGGATACTAACATGTTTTATCAACTTAGAAGTTGTAAGCTCTTTGAATTTATTAGCGGGTGAATAATTTCACATGGAATTTCAATATGATGAAAAAATAAGTTTGGTTTCTTATTGGTACTCCTTATCTTTACCAAGGAGGAAACAAATTCTGGAGCCCAATAATATATGCCTGGGATGGAATATTGAGTGGTATAAGCCTTTTCTCTATAGTTATCTTCAATTTATATTTACTATCTACTGGGAAATAATGTAATTGCTTGGGAGTGTCTCTGAGCCTGTAACTACTCAATAACATTGAACGCTGCATTTTCCCTTGACACTTCACTGGAGGTGTGGTAAGTAACAATTTAACAGCATTTATATTTACAAAGCATTTCCCCCTACTTTTCCAAGATACAGCAATACAATTATACGTGTTCCAGAAATCAGTAAACATGCTTTTTATAAGATTTAATACCTTATCATAATATTGTAGTCGGGGAGTAGAAACTATTTCTCCCTCCTCTGTGCGGATCAATCGATCTAAGAATTCCTCTCTGCCCACTTCAGAAGCAGCTTGGCAAAAACATTCCAGAGCCTAAGAAAACAAAGCAATTACAAGGAAGGGAAGAGGAAGGAAACCAGCATTTATCTTCTAAGTGTCTGCTATGTGTCAGGCATTATAACAAGGCTTCACAAATATTAGCTCATTTGATCCTCACAACAACACTCAAAACAAAATGAGGAGTTTTGTGAATTTTGGGTGCCAAATGCTGTAGTAAATTAAAGCTGGCACTTGAATGATTGGGATGAGAAAAAAGTTTGAGACCCTCCCTCCTCCCCACCCCGGCAATGATTCTTCACAGCAAACAGTTAAGCTCCAGACTCTCATTAATCAAGCAGAAAGAAAAAGACTAAATGTACCTTATGTCCTTCTCCCATAACCAGGTAGCATCGGCCCATCATGAATCGGCAAGAGCCAACACTCACTTGACACCAAGGCTGTAGCAGGCGAATGTATTCCTTAAAGACAAAAATAATTCTTTTATTAGAACAGGAAAAAAGCAAAGCAAGAACCAGGAGAGCCAGGAATAATGGAGAATGAATTCATGTTCACAGAGTGCCTCCATCTCACTATGGCTCAGCAAACTGTTTTGTAAACGATGGATCACATATGTACTAACTTGCAGGGCCTTGAGAAAAGTTTAGTCAATCATAAAGCAGGATATGAATGTGATTACTGAGAAAAATAACACAAGGCTTAGCATATCTCCTTCCTTCCTGCTCTGTTCCTATCCATTGAGAGGGCAAGATCTATCAATATGAAATCATACAAAACATTTCCATATTAACTATGTTGAAAAAACCCTCAAAAACGCAAAAAGTATGCTTTAATCTGCACTCAATGTTATCGGTTCTCTCTCTGGAGATAGACAGCATTTTTCATGGCTCCTTTGGAATTGTCTTGATCAGAACAGTTAAACCTGACAGCAAAGCACTGTTACTGTGAGCAACTTTCTCCTGGTTTTGCTCAGTTCACTTTGCAAAAGTTTCTATAAAGTTTCCCCAGGTTTTTCTGGAACCATTTTGTTCACCATTTCCTATAGTATATTAGTATTCTATCAAATCATATACTATAACTGTTCTTCCATTCCCCAAATGATGAGTATCCGCTCAGTTTTAAATTCTTTGCCACTACAAAAAAAAGCTCTTTTAAATACTTTCATACACATAGATCCTTTCCCCTTTTCTTTGGGATACAGACCTAATAGTGATATTGTTAGGTCACAGAGTATGCCCAGTTTGATAACTTTTTTGGGTTTAGTTTCAAAATACTCTATAGAAAGGTCAAAACACTTCACAGCTCCACCAAAAGTGCATTAGTGTCCCAATTTTTCCACATCCCTTCAGTCTTTGTCATTTTCCTCTTCTGTCACATTAGCTAATAAGTGTAAGGTGCTATCTTGGAGTTGTTTTAATTTGCATTACTCTTGTAAGTAGTGATTTACAGCATGTTTTCATGTGACTACTGAGAGAGCTCGGATTTCTTCTTCTGAAAACTGTCAGTTCTTATCCTGTGACCATTTATTAACTGAGGAATAGTTTTTTTTTGTTTTTTTTTTACAAATTTGCCACAGTTCCCTGTATATTTGAGATATGAGATCTTTATCTGGGAAACTTGCTGTAAAAATTATATCCCTAGTTCTTGTCTTTCTTTCTTGTGGCTGCACTGATTTTGTTAAGTGAAAACCTCTTTTGAGAAACTGTTTCTTAACCACACAGATGGTGGTATAGTGGACAGTGTTGGGCCTAAAGATCCAAGTTCAAAGCCTCTGACACATTAATTATGAGACTCCGGTCAGCTGCTTAACCTCTGTCTTCCTCAGTTTCCTCAACCATACCTACTTCACAGGATAAAACGAGATCATATATGTAAAGTGCTTTGCATAGTGCCTAGCACATGTTTACACATTACCTTTCCTGTCATTTACAAAATTGGGATGATAATATTTGTAACTATTTTACATACATAATTTACAATAGCCCTCGGTAGTTTGAGAAAACAACTCAAAACTATGCAAATAAAGACTTTCAACCATTCAGATACTTTAACCCAGCATTCCCCCTAGTGGGCATATGCCCCAAGGTTAAAAACAGAAAACAAGATCCTTTCCATACACTCTGCTATAGCAATAAATTGAAGTAGAACATTGCAATCGTCTGGGGAATGGCTGAATAAATTTAGTGCACTGATGTAGTGGACTATTATTGCACAGTAAGACATGACAAAAATGAGGAAGAAAAGCAAAAGGCAAGTTGTGTCAAGAAATAAAGAGTGAAGAAAGTATTGGGGAAAATGATACACAATTACTACAACAATCTTAATAGAACCAAGGCTAAAAATCAGATGAACTCAAATGAAATGGAATCACTTCTCTTAGTTCTAGAGGATGAGGACTATGGGTATAGAATGAGGAATGTTCCACTTTGTTGTGTTACATGGAAGGATGCAGGCAGGGTAGGGGACATATTAGAAAATGATTATGCTGTTTTTACAAGTGAAGGAAGAGTCAAGAAAGTACAGGATATTTCCCTCACAAATAAATTCAGCAAGTTTCCAAATTCTGGTGTTCATTGTTTAAAAAGTGTTTTTAAAAGAGGATTTTACGGATTCATGATGATTCTGTTTGTATCCACACACTAGAATGTTTGCTATTTTATTTACTTATTTATTTTTATTAAAGCTTTTTATTTTCAAAACATATGCATGGATGATCATCCTTATGGAACAATAATATTCCATAACATTCATATACCAGAACTTACTCAGCCACTCCCCAACTAATCATCCAGTTTCTTGCCACTACAAAAAGGGCTGCCATAAACATTTTTGCGGGTCCCTTTCCCTCCTTTAAGATCTCTTGAGATATAAGTCCAGTAGAAATACTGCTGGGTCAAAGGGTAATATTTGCTATTTTAAATATAAGACTGTGCTTCCCATGTGAAAAAGAGCCCATTCCTTGTATGGAATTAGGGTAGAGATATGATGTATATGGCTAACTTCTTGAGAATGATATTGTAGGGAAAAAGAAAGCAATGATCTCACTCTCCTGAAAATCTGTAATATATATTGATAGAGAGGCAGTAGTAAGAGAGAGCTATTTGTGTGACTAAAGAGGAAGCTATAGTTTTGGCCAAGATAAGTAATTATATCCAAATGTGTAATTCAGAAAATGACCCTGCTAATTCAAATGAACAAATGTGAAATACTGAACTTACCTGTAACTGTGTGTACTGACAGCTTCCCATCAAACACTCTGGAAAGATGCATCCAGGATTGCTAGGCCACCTAATTATTAGCTAAGAAAAAAGATCTTTTACTGTTATCGGAAGAATTAAATGAACACTACAAAATAAGCTGGGACACAGAAGCTTTTGAAAAACCATGTTAAAGGATGAGATGAATGGACTGAAGGAATCAGAAGAGCTAACTATCATTTAACATTTTAAAAGTTTACAAAGTTTTATATCTACTCCCTCATTTCATTCTCACAACACAATAAGTGTTATAATTATGCTCATTTTACAGGGAAGATTCTGAGATTCTGGAAGCTAAGTGGCTTGTCAAGAGCTGCACAGCTTGGTGGAATTTGAATCCAGCTCTTTCTGACTCCAAGTCCATTGCTCTATCCATTACATCACCCTGTCTGTCTGATATATATTCTTTTCACAATTAAGAGGCAATAACATAGATCACATCAAATAATTGCATCAAGAAGATAAATGTGAAGTGTTCAGTCATCTGTACAGCCTGTCCATGATGGCTCAACTGGTTAGCAATTAATGCTCAAGTCAATCTGGCCCCCAGTCACCTTTCCAACTTCATTACATTTGATATCCTGTAGCTTGACAAATGGACTTTGAGCTGCTTTTCCTACTCTATTGCTACATTTCCTCTCTCTATACAAAAAAACATGACAGCTACATGTGTGGTTATCATTCCTGATCCATTAATAGCTCAACTCAGACATTAAAGCAAGCTTTTCCCAATCCCTCCAAATGTTTTTCCAGGCTGTGTGTTACACCCTCATTCGAGGATAACTTGGGTTTCCTGAACATCAGGCCCATTTAATTTTTAATCGTGGGACAGGTCTTCATGGGGTTTTGTACACAGCCTATTATAAACTTAATTTAGATACTTGCTGCACTGAATTAAGCCAATGTCATTAAAAAAAAAGGTAATGTTCATGTGAAGTAGTTTTACCTCTGCCCTAATCTAATGGCACCGACTATATCCTGAATGGCATCTATATCTTATGCCCTAATGATGACATATCAGAAGTGACATCTTTATATAAAAATAACCGCAATGCATTATTCTCCACCCCCCCATCAAAAACCCTGTGCAATTAATTCGTTAAAAACATATAACAACGTCCTTGAAATAGAGAGAAGAAAATTTCTTTGAAGTTTTAGAATAAAAGGATACAAAAGCTGTAAGAAATAATTGGTAATTGTAGTAATCAGCTGAGGCCAATTCACATCAGTTTGAGTGAGAGGAGCCTTTGGTTGGGAGAAGAGATGAGACAGAATGTGTTTTCTGGCCACTTCTTGGAAAAATAACTCCACAATTGTCTGAGGGTTGGATACTTAAAAAAAAAAAAAAAAAGTTTGCAGACATTATTAATCATCAGGAGATGTGTTACCAATGCTTCAAGTAAAGTAGAAAAGACTGCCAAGAAACAGTCCTTACCAAGTTTATGTGACGTCAAAGTGTTGGAGTCTGTCAGCTCTAATACTGATAAATGCTGTAGATTGGATTCCCTAGAGGAGGAGAAATGCACACTTAGCACATCTTTTAAGACCGAGACACTTGAACTGTTAAAGCAATCTCTCTAAATTATTGGATAAGGAATTCTGCATCCCCAGCATATGGAAAAGGAGAAGACAAATCATAAATTAAGCTGCAACACTAGAATCAAGTCCTCATATATGAAAAGTATTCAGAAAAGCTTTTTAGTTATTAATAATAATTAAAAAACCATTACCAACTCACAAACTTGGGGGAAAAAAACTCACAGTGTATCCACTGGAACTTCAGATGCTAAACATTGACTTCCCCACTTAATGAGGTAATATGATAACAGCAAGGGGGCCGTCCGATGGAGAAGGTCTTGCTGAGATTGGAAGAGTTGATTCCCTCCTAAAAGCACCTAAGAAAATAAAATGTTGATCGACTTTAAGGTTCATTGAGATAAAATGACAATGCTTTTTAAGAGGAGACAAGAAGTCAGAAAAGTGACATGTTTATATGGCTTACTGACAGAATACCAAAAAGTCTGTCAGCTAAGAGACATTGAGTAAAATGTAACAAGGGTCATCCTGATCCACTCTATGTAATGATGGGCACTAAGTGCAATATTAAAGGTTAAAGAGATAGCAATTATCTCGTGTAGAAGATACATACTATATGGAACCCAGCAAAGCTAGAGACATCTTGGGTCTTTGTTAGACTTCTGTAAAGTGGAAGGATTATAATTCTGATTTTACAGATGAGAGACAGGGTGGGGTGGTGGAAAGAACAGTGGAGACTCAAAGAGACCTGGCTCTGCCCCAAGTTGTGTAACTTCAGGCAGGCCTCTTCTCTTAGATGCACAGTGGAAGCTTTCTTAGGAGGATACCGGTTCTAAACATCTAGGATTCTTTTATGACATGCAGGTACAAGATGCAATTTTCCAAAGATGTAACTTCCCTAATGTTAAAATTTAACTCAAGAAGAGAATATCAGCCTTTGAGCCCCCTTCCTAAGGATTCTGCTCTAGATTTCCTTGATATTTTACAAATGTAGAAGTATCCTAATGGAAAAGGAGAAAAGTGCTCTGTACAGCATTCACACTTCACTTAAATTTGTGACTATGTCATGGGCACCTGGTTGAGTTTTCTAAAGTTGAGTTTTATACTTACAGCATCTCCTAGCCTCATCAATAGCTGCTGTAGGATCAATAGATCTCGGCAGATAAGGAAGCGAGTACTAGCAATTTTACATACACCTCTGCAAACCACATTCCCTGTTGTTCCACTGCCATACAGCTGAGCAAGGTTCATGCGAACATTTAGAGGCTGAGCTGCATCAAGGAAAACAAAGAAATGCATATGATAATGGAGCTGTACTGGTGAAAACTGTGACTTTCTTTAAATTGAGGGAGAATGCTTGCTTTTGTGCCACTTACCAGGATTGAATCCCTTTTCCATTTCTACTTCTGTCTCATAGTCCATTTCTCGTATAAGAAGTCCAATTGCATGGACTGGATTCCTGATCTCCTGCAGTTTACTGCAGATATCCTCCATCACATTTTCTCTGTAGGAATAGAAAGAGAAATCGGTACTAAAGGACTTCAAACAAAATATCCTAAGAAGCAGGTGAGCCATTGATATGACCCAAGAGTCAGCAAAGTCATTAAGCAAAGATATATTTTTAAGCTTTTACCAAAGCTTTAAAAAGAGTTAAGAATTATCCTCTGGGAGAGAACTATGGAGACTGAATGAGGATTGAAAGATACTATTTTCACCTTCTTTCTAGTTTGCTTTTTCTTTCTTGAGGTTTTTCCCTTTTGTTCTGATTTTTCTTTTATAGCATGACTACTATGGAAATATGTTTAAAATGATTATATATACATAACCTATATCAGATTGGGGGAAGGATGGTAAAAGAGGAGGAGAAAAAAATTTGGAACACAAATCTTACAAAAATGCATGTTGAAAACTTTCTTTACATTTCAATTGGAAAAGCAAAATACTACTGTGAATGAGAAAAAATTGCCCCCTAGCACAATGTTTTAAGTAATTGCCTCCTTTGGTTTCTCAGAAATGCTAAGATCCACCATTGGAGAAGAGAACATTTTTCCTTATGGTTCATAAGAAGAACTCTTTAAAGATGCTGATGCAATTAATAATTCTTGTTATATCATTTGGATTATGATTCACATACCTGTTTCTATATAGGTAAAATAATTTGCTGGTTTTCCCATGCATAAGTTAGCTCACCTACTTATTAACAATACTGACTCACTTTACATAGTACTCATCTGAAATGTATTTCTACTATATTACTTTAATACCAATATTAGATTTTAAAATCTCCATTATGAAACAGACTTTACCCTAAGTTCTCCCTTACACATCATTCGCGATCAAGTCTTCCAGAATCTGTTCTGCAGCCCTCTCTGGAGATTGAAGGTGATAGCAAGCCATTTCCATCATGAATGACATTTCCAGAGAAATGGATTCCCCAATCAATCGGAGGCATTTGACAAGACATATAACGTCACGTGCAATATCTAAATCTATAAGGAAAAGAAATACCACTTAACTTTAAAGACGTGAATATCAAATGACAGTATTTTTTAAACAGGCAGAGTTGACAATTTTCATAAGCATACACGTTGAAAACATTTGTACCCAATCAGTTTTGCTTGAATATCTATGGTGGCAAAGACTTTTCTAGAGAATATCACGTATTGTATCTATTTGAAATAAGGATAGGGATTAAAAGGCTGAAGGAGGAGATTCAAAAAGGAAATAATTATTGTTACCATCAGAAATGGTGGTCTCATCCTCTGTCAAAAGATTCTCATCAGGCAAGAGATAGAGATGATCCACAAGGGCACAGGGCACAAGAAAAGAGAGGAACCCCTGGAAATGTAAATCTTCTGGTTAATTTTAATATGTTCAAAGAAATAGGGGACAATCTCTTACTCCAAAGGAGTTGCAATTCTACAGGAAAAATCAAGTGATTATGATATGGTTATAAGGAATTACAAAGTGGCAGATGAACATTCAGAGGATTCTAATAAATAGTAGTAGGAAGTCCTTCGGCATGCTTCTATAGCCTTACTTTTTTTAACAGGCACATCATATTTGCATGAGGGTTCATGTGCAGTGCAAGAGGGCGTGAGAGTGCTTCTTGGTACTGAAGACAGCAAGCATAGAACTTGGACCAGAATTCAACTTGTAACTGTCGAAACTCTTCCTGTGAGAATTCATACTCTGTCACACTTGCCTGGAGCTGGCAGAAGCATAAATAAAATTAAAATATTAGTGAAATTTATGATGTTCTTCCCAAAATAATAACATTCTCATTAAAAAGGATTCTATACAAGGATAGTTCAAATGGAGTCAGAGACAAGAATGACTTTATACTGGTCTCACTTTTTTCCTTCACTAGGGAAGTACACATTTGCCTATGAATCTCTAGTTTTAAAAGTTCACATATTCATATTTCTTAGTAATAAAAAGTTATTTTCTTACCAATACTGATGAAAAATATGTAAGGTTATATATAAAGTTATAATTTTTCAACTCAAATCTCACCTCATTTTCAACAGCTAAAGTAACTTCTTTCTTGAGCTCACTCCAGGAAAGATCCAAATTCCTCTCTGTTCCTCGACGGAAAATCTAAACAAAATCACATTTTAGTATATCATGCAATACACCAAACCTAATCAAAACATTCTCATTAAGATGGCATCATAATACTGCAGAAAAATGTATAGTACTGAATAGGTATACTTTGTTTTCTGTAACAGTTATCTTCCTGAAAAGTTGTGTAAATTACATTTTTGCAAAATGAATTGGTTTTGCTTCCTCCTGATTTCTATGTATTCATATAAAGAGTGATGAATATTAGTGCCCAAACCATTTAGGTTAGGATAAAAGTAGGACTAGAAGCAATACTGAGGTGATATACTACAGAACACCCAACCAGACAGAGGATATGGATGATGCCTTCCTCATACAGATTATAAAAACGGTATAGAGGCTAGCTATAGTAATAACAGAAAAATTCAATAATCTTGACATCTGTTGGAAATCTAATTCTGCTAAAAGTAGAGCATCTAAAATTCTTGACTTGCCTTGTTGACAATTTCATCTCTCAGAAGGTAGAGGAAGCAACGAGGAATACTGCTATTCTAGACTTAATTCTGATCAACAAGGACTGGTTGGCGACGTGGAAGTGACAGGAACCTTGGGAGAAAGTGACCACGTCATCTTGAAGTTTGTATTAGTGAGGAAAGGAAACACGGGGGTATAATTGGACACTAACTCATTCAATAAATATTTACAAAGTACCTACTAGGTGCAAGGAAGGTCCTATGCTAAGTGCTATGGGGGTTGCAAAAGTAAATAAACAATCCCCACCTTAAGTAGCTAACAAGAAAGAACAATAAAATAAAGCAAAATGTACCTTGGGCTCCAAAGAGTTTAGTGAAAAAATACTGCTATAATCTTATGGGTAAAGGCTAAAAAGATAAACCATTCACAATGATCAGAATAAAAAAAAAAAAAAAAAAGAAAAAAAAAAGAAAAGAAATCCTAGCTCTGTAATTCTTAATAAATCTAATTAAGAAAAAAAGGAAAACATTTTATTTGGAAGGGACCTCATATCTAAAGCAGTTTTTGATTCTCTGTAAATGATTTTAAGAAGTGTTTATCTGCTTGAACAACTCCAATAACAGGGAACTAATTATCTAAGACAGTCCACTCTATCTTTAGATCTACCTTTTAGATATTTCTATGTGCCAAGCAGAAATCTGCTTTCTTCTATTTGCCATCATGTTGTCCTCATACAAGTTCTTTGAACAATTCAGAACAAGCCCAAACCCTCTTCCTCTGTGAGTCCTTCATAGATTTCATTTTCATTCATTCATCCAGTCATCAAAGTTTACTCTGTGTGATATACTATATACTAGGCACTGGGCAGTACAAACTTACATACATATACAAGAAACCCCCTTTTGTCTTTTCTTTTTCAGACTAAACCTTCTAAACAATCAAGAGATTCTCAAAGAGCCAGAGTTTTGAATCTCCTCTTTTGGATATGCTAGAGATTTTTAATATTCTTCCTGGAGGGTATGGGTATGTGTGCGTACCTACTATGGATATGGAATACTGCATATAATGTCAGACTCGGCTGATGGGTTTAGTTTTACTAACTGCTTTCCTTCTTCTTCTATTAGTTGACTCCTTGATTAGAGGTTAGAGAGGGAAAAGACTATATTTGAAAATGAAGGTGATATAAAAAAATCAAGAATTAAATAAAAACAAAAAATTTGAATAAATAAAATGTAGTACCCAGAAAGGAACATGGTAATTCTGATTATCAGCTAACATATAGTACTGTTAGCTATTGTTGAGTTGTATCCTTTTGTTAATGCAGCCCAAGATCACAGCAGTATTTTTAGGAGCTGGGTCATACACACTGTTGATTGAGAAAGAGCTTGTACTCACTTAACACCACTTTTTCAAAGAAACGGCTGTTAAGCATCTCATACCTGATTTTCAGATCTCAGAATTTACCCTTGTTAAATGTCATCATGCTGGATTTAGCTCTTTATTCCAGAATGTTGCCATCATATTTGGTCATGTTGGACATGCTTAACTTGGTCATGGCCCTTGGCTTCATTAGGTCTGTAAACTGGATAAATATGCAACCTATTTTCCTCCAAGTCACTGATAAAATGTCTGATAGAATAAGGCAAAAGACCCTCCTTATGCCCTAATCATTTACCTACCGTTTTCAGTTAAAAATACTTGATCAGACTGGCAAGTCTATAATTGCTATGAGAGGGATTTTGTAACTAGTCAGGAACTCATTATTCCAAAAGGGCTTATTAGGGATTCCTAGCCTGAGTGTTTTTAAACAGTATTTTTTTTTGGTAACTATAGTTCAACATTTTTTAAAGGGGGAGGGAGGGGTAATTCTCTGTATTTTATTTTATGTATCTAAAATCATTACTCTATGAAGATTCCATGGCTGTCACCAGAGTGCTAACCAGGTCCTGAACACAAGAAACTGCAAGAATGTCCGTTTTACAGGGGACTTTTCCGATGCTCATAGATTTTGAAGGAATCTGAATTCTAAAACTGAAAAAAACTACCAGAGACCATCCATATCTTCATTTTAGTTCACATCAAATGATTATAAACATAATAGTGAACATCAATAAAATTAAGCTTGCTTAGAACCATTTAATTTCAACACATAAGCTACCATAAGTTTTTAGTCATTGGCCTAAGATCTCCCGCAGACATTTTTTTTTAAAAGTTTACTTTTATTCATTTGTAGGCAGAGTTAAAAATGTACTCTGTTCTTCTGCAGGGGGGATGGAAGGGGGATTTGAATTCTTTCATAAAGATCTTTCTAGATTTCTTTATAGAGTTTATATTTCAATGTTAGCTGAATCAGAGTATCCCATTACAGAATTCATGTTTATCATATTTATTTAACCATGCCTACTATAGTCTGACAGTTTGGCTGCATCCAATTTGTTTTTAAGCAATTGCAAAGAATGCTGCAATGAACATTTATGAACATTAACAGATCCCTTTGTTCTGCTTTTGCCAACATGTACTGGGTGTAGTCTTATCCTATTAGGTCAGAGGATATGATTATTCTAATTTTTCCTGTGTACTCTCAGACTGCTCTCCAAAACAGATTCTGCTTTGGAATTTGCAATTCCACCTGAATGAGTAGAATGAAGGGAATGAATGAGCATATATATTTCTTCACAACTCCACCAACACCGATTTTCATTGCTTTTAATTTTTTTCGCCAATCCGACCAGGGAAAGGTGCCATACCTTAACGCAACCTTAATTTTAAAGATAAGGAAGTGAAAGCTCAATGAAGTTGAATGATCTGAGACCACATAGTGAATGAATAGGAGAAACCAGGTTCTAAGAAAGATGCTAATGATGAGATAAGCCAAATACTATCTATTTTTAAGAGGACAAAGAGATTAACTCTGTTGATATAAGCAGGCTTGGCTGCAATTACTGGCAAATTTCTAAAATAATCTTAAGGAAGTCTTTTAGACTTTAGAAAAGAACAAGGTGGACCATTAGAAAAAAGCCAAACCAAACACTGTTGGTGGAATTAGGAAGTGACTCAAACATTTTGGGAAAGAAATTCGATTTATGTGAGGAAAAAGATTACACTTTGACACAGTAATCCTAATATTAGGAATATCCTCCCATGCAATTAAAAAGTAGAAAGGTCCAGTATATGCATCAAAATGTTCACAGTAACACTTCTTGTGGAACAAAGAACTGGAAACAAAATTATCTACCTATTGGTTGGAGAATAACTGAACAAACAAGCATATTATGACTTATCATACAGTAAGAAATGACAAAGGGCAACACAGAAATGTGGGAAGATTTTTATGACTTGCAGCAGAGCTAGAAGAGTAATAAATATATACTAAAAAAAAAATACAAATGAAAAGATTACTAAAAGTAAAAGGCTTACTAAAGAAAAATCCCCCCCCCTTCTCAATAATGGTTATAGAACACAGATAGGAAAGCCTATCTTCCTCCTTTCAGCTTAGAGATGGAAAACAACAATGGCATAATTATGCCTTTATTGTCAGATATAATCACTGTATCAGCTGCTTTTGCTGAATTATTTTTCTTTCTTATAAGGGAGGAATCAATTCCAAAGCTTGGTGAGGAGGCAAAGTATGATAATGACTGTGATATAAAAGTAAGATATCCATAAAACCTATATTAAAAAAAAAAAAAAAAAATGAACAATTTGTGTAAAACTTTGTTTCCTTATAAAACAAGTTAAAAATACAGAAGAAAAAGTTAGGTAAAATTATTTCCTTTTCTGAAAAGGGAAATAACAGCTTATAAACAAATATCTAGGCTGGTGGATTTATGGACTCTCATACTGATTCTTCACTTTAGCATCATAATTGACAGACTTTCATGGAATCCTTGTAGGAAAGCAGCAAAATGTGGGTTACATGATTGTATTATTAGGTGGAGTTTCAATTAATTATGTACCTGCACCTAAAAGCTAGATAATAGTCACATAGTGTTAAAATGGAGAGAGATAACACCATAAAGCTCTCCCCTTGGCCTTGCCTCATTCAACACTTTTATAGACATCTTTCAGAAGTAAAGGAAATGCTTAACTATTTTGCAAATGAACAATGAGGTGACAGAATTTTGATTCAAACAATCTTAGGGGCTGAAATGTTGGACTCAAATCAATGACATGAAATATCATATGAATAAAACTCAATTCTATCCCCTCAAAATCAACTGTACCTACACAGACTGGAGGAGATGTGGAAGGGGAACAAGGTTATGTGAAAAATAATCTAAATTCTAGCTGCCAAGTTTAATATGAATTAATAGCATGAAGGGGCTGCCTAAGCAGTTATTATAATCCTAGGCTTCATTAACGGACATATCACACCTTGAGGATTGTGTTCAATAATTGGCATCATATTTTAGGAGGGACATATGCAAAGCAATGTGCCCTCTACAGGATTTGACTGAAGTGACCAGGGTCCTGGAATCCTGTTATATAAAGGATGGAGGGAGCTGAGGATATGGAGTCAAAGAGAAAGATGTGGTTGGAAAGTCATGTGAAAGAGAAAACTTGCTTTGTGTAGCTGTCCAGTGGCTGGAAGTTTTAAAGGATGCATATTTTCACCTAAACATATAACAAGTTTTAATGACTAGAGCTGTATTGTGTGAGGTAATGGATATTGTCCCAAATGCAGCCCTGGCACATCAAAGGTTTGATGCCTTAGCAGATGGTATACAAGAGATTTCTACTTTCTGTAGGAAATTAAAACAGCTGTTCACTAAGGCTGCTCCCAACTCCAATATTCATGACTTTATCTCAACTTTACCAGAAAAACTTCTTAGGTAAATCCTTTGGTAAAAAATAATCCCTTATGCTTTCTAAACCAAAAGAAACCCACATTCCTTCTATTATAGCCTGACACTACCAATTAAGATGAAGCCCACATCTTCCCAGTACTTCTTCCAAAGGTGGACAATCTAAGGAAGGAACTCATTTTATACTGGAAGGCAATGTCTCATGGCATTACAACTAGGAAATGCTGGCAGGAATTTGGAAAGTATGCGAAGGAATTCCTTCACCAAGAAGTTAGAGATTTTATTAAAGAGTGCCTCCCTCCCCCTTATTTTTACATCTTTATAGTTGAAGTCAATGCAATTCTTAATTCTCCCTCACCTTCTAGAGTCAGTTACTAGGCCTTATAGATCTGGCCTCCAAAACACCTCTTGCATTCTTTCCATTCATACAGATATTCATCACCCTAATCCAGGTCTTCATAACCCCTTTCTAGGATTTTAGCAATAGCCTCTTAATTGAAGAGTCTTTCTAAAGCTCAGGTCTGGACCATATCACTCTCCTGCTCAAAAACATCCCTACTGCCTGTAGGAACAACTTAGCCTGGTACCGAAATCCCTGTATGCACAATCTGGCTCTAACATTGGTTACTTTCTAAATTCATATCACACTACTCCGTCACAGCATGCTCAGTCCCAGCCAAATTGGACTAGCTGTTTCTGGATTTCAACATTTTCTCTCCTGCCTCTGCACAAACTATCCTGCATAGCTAAATGCAATGTTTACTTCTTAGAACCCCTAGCTGCCTTCATGGAGTTCCCTGTAAGATTTCCTGATCCCCTAGTTATTGATGCTCTCTCCTTGCTCAAATTATCTTGTATTTACTTATCTGTTCTACACCCTAGTAGAATTAAGCTCCTTTAGGATGGGGACAATATATATCCCCATTGCCTTATATAGTGCCTTGAACAAAGCATGACCTTGATCAATTGCTTGCTGAATTTAATTGAAAAAGTAGTAGTTCTTTACACTGTAATTGTTAGCACATCTCTTCACATGGATGCATTGTAATTAACAAATGAAAAGCATTTATCACTTACTATTTCTTGCATAACAACACAAAAATATTAATAACAAATATGGATTGATTTCTTGCTAACCTGTAAAGCTTTGAAAATAGCGGCATTTGTGAATCGTCCAGGTGTGAAAAGACTCTCTAGATATGTCTCCTGTAGGGATGTAAAGCAAAATCAGCAAAGCCAAGACATTGAAAACAGAACCTGAAAAACTTCATTAAAAAAAAAAAATAGTCCAAATTCCTCCATTTTTATTCACATTAGTCACAGTATGGACATTACTTCTGTATTTGAGCAGAAAAGATGCTCTCAAATCTCTACGAGGTGAAATGAAACATATGTTTGCTTTCCTTCTACTAGGTGAAGCTATCCTTGACGGGCTTCCTTGGAAGAATGCAGCTGCAGAAGTCCCAGGTTAAATGGACTATAGGCAGATGAGGACAGGAATAGGAAGCTGCACTGCCCACTTAAATAGCACTACAACTCTGTTGAAAATTCCCTACTAGAAAATGCCTTTTTAGACCATACACTATTACACTGGCTCAAAGAGAAGAATTCTCATTTGCATCATTTCTAAGGTTTTCACGGGATATTCTATAGATTATCTAGACGATTTTATTTGATTCTTAAACCAACCTGGTGGGTTAGGTTTACAGAGGCCATTATGGCCAACATTTATATAGTGCTTAAAGGTGACTGTATGGTAAAATGGTGAGCCTTGCAAAGCCTCCAAAACTAATGCTCTCTAGGGAATCACTGGCTTCTAATGTGAAGTATTTCACATTAGACAAGAAATCAAATAGGGGTTTTGAACAGAATTCTGGGGTCCCCAAATAAATCAGGCAGAAGTGCTTCCCCTTCTTTTCAGCCTCTAGTCTTTTGCACACTACCACCACGAACTTCCATGTGAATACCACCTGGGTTTGCAAACTGCTTTTTTGACCTTCATTTGACCCCTTGAGGGTTAGGCAGGGCAACTACTTTTACTCCCATTTGGCAGGTGAGGACCCATGTCAATGAGCCAGGTCTCCTGACTACCTCCATTGCTCTAGCAATGGACTGCCAAAGTCTTCTGAGAGCTCGTAAGGGCTTAACTGAGTGGGATTTCCATCTGTGAAAGCCAGTTAAAGCACAAAGTTAGTCACCTCTTACTCCTTAAGATTTGACTTTAATTGGGTGCCACTTACTCTTGGATCTTGGTCATCTCTGATAGTGATTTCCTCCTCTGGCAGAGACTGCATGAAAACTGGGTTCCACTGTCCTGCAACATTACTGAACAAGAACACACCTATCAGGACAGTAACAATGACCACTCAGAGACAAGCTGATGACATCATTACCTACCCAGCCAACTCTCCACAGAGTTTTACTTTAAGCTCACGCTCTCAGTTAAGTTTCCAGCAGGCTGTTCCAAACCTCCAGCCTTTCCAATATTCAGAATAATAAAAACAAAACAAACAAAAAAAACCTCTCACTTGTCAGAGTTGTCCAGCCAGGACAATTCTTCCTCTTTACATGCTAGGATTTTAGAATTGGAAGGAATCCTTGGGAACTAAGCAGTACTACTCTGGTCATTTTGCAGATAGCACAAGTTTTATGTTACCAAGATTGCTACTCAGAAAGATCTGAAAAGCTTAAAAAATTATATGTCTAATAACAGTCTCAGTGTTGGAGCAGTGAATCCAGAGTATGAGTAAGTTCCAGAAATGTAGCATTACTTACAAGAAATAACATTTTCCTTTTCTCTGTTAAAACTTACAAGGATAAATTATGTTTATAGATCAAAATAAGAGCTATTTTTCTCTAAAAAGAAGGCAATTCAAGTCTAACAAAATGGTCAAATCCAAGGCCATATCTTTCATAAAAACCATAGCTAGTAGGCATACCCTTTGATCTGGCAGTGTTACCATTGGATTTGTATCCCAAAAAGTTCCTAAAAGAGGGAAAAGGTTTGTAGTGGCAAGGAACTGGAAATTGAGTGGGCACCTATCAACTGGGGAACGGCTGAATAAATTATGGTATGTGAATATAAAGAAGTATTATTATTCTATAAGAAATGATAAGCAGGCTAATTTCAGCATAGTCTGGGAAGACTTAACATAAACTGAGACCTCATAAACTTAAGTGAGCAGAACCAGGAGAACACTGCACACAGTGACAACAGGATTATGTGATGGTCAACTATGACAGACTTTCGGCAATGCGGTGATCCAAGACAATTCCATTAGACTTGGGATGAAAAAAGTCATCCACCTCCAGAGAGAGAAACTATAGAGACTGAATGTGGATCAAAACATACTATTTTTTTTTTTGTTGTTGGTATGTCCTTTCTTTCTCATGGTTTTCCCCCCTTTTGGTCTGATTTTTCTTGTACAACATGACAAACATGGAAATATGTTTATATAAATATGTATAACTATATCAGATTGCTTGCTATCTTAGGCAGAAGGGAGGAAAGGGAAGGTGGGAGAAAACACTTGAAACACAAACTCTTACAAAAATGAATACTGAAAACTATCTTTACATGTATTTGGAAAAATAAAATATTATTGAGAAAAAAAACAAACAAATCCTAGTTACAAATCATATCATCCTGTTTTTCAAGGATGGGTATGTTTTCAGTGGGGTAGGGTCATAAAAATGGAAAAAAACTCTTACTGTTCAAAATTGATGTATTTCACAATTGTTTGGTTCTCAACATCATGCCACAGAGCCCAGATATCAGTGGATGTTAAGGTAAAGTCAATCAGGGTCTCCTAAGAAAAAGGAAGAGAAAAGGTAACCACATCAAAAACTAAAAGGATATTACCACATCAAATGGTGGCAGAATTCAGATAAGGATTTCATTCATGTGTGCAGTGAAATCTTACTTGATAGCATGAAGCCTCTTAAACCATATACTGTTTTGTGGTTTTGATCACTAGTTTATAAATGGAGATTTTTTATCACAGGAACCCACCTGAGATGTGAATAATGAAGAAATGTGATCTAGACTGTAGCGGTTATTTTCAGTGCTCACCAACTGGAAAACGCAGAACTGTTGAAATACAAATGTTTAAGGAGGGTGATCAAACAATCAGCATAACCAAGGGTGGATGAATTCAAATACTATTTTTTAATTTTCAAAAATTTTTCTTTTGAACCACAAAGCAATATTGCAACTAACTAGAAATTTCACGGCAAATTTCTGAAGTGTCAGCATTTTCTTTAAAATGAAGAAAATAAGGGGGCATTCATCTAGTCATCCACCCACTTCCCATCTGTATACTGCTGCATGTTTCAACTTGCTTTTCATCTCTTGTTCTGGACATGGTACTCAAATGAACTACTTCTGGGAAGTGCTACTAAAGTATTATCAATTCAATGTTCCTATGACTCCTCAGAATAAATCTCCCTTCTCTGGTCAATATTTCCCTCTATATCTTTCCTCCTTTAAGAAAGAAAGATTCTTGAAGGGAGGGCCTATCCCATTTGTATTTGTATCTCCAGCACTTAATGCAGTTCCTTGTATGTAAGCAATTAACAAATTCTTATAGATTCATTCATTTGAGAAAATGCCTAATTTTGAGAGCTTTAAGAATCACTTAACCATGTTCCCACAGTAATTGCTAGTGTCTCACAAATGATAATTTATTTTTTTTATGAAATATTCAGTAAGATAAATTCATGAGATTAGATTTTAAAAGACAAAGGGTTTCACTTTATAAAGTGGCTCCAAAATATCCACGTAAAGTTAATGAAAATGCTAATCATCATATACCTGCCCCCGTTTTGGCGCATGCATGTAGACACCCAGGCAGAGTCCCATGGAAGGAGAATAGGCAAGGCGCAATTTGTGGCCAGTCCCAGCTGCTAGTCTCAGGTCTTTATTTACAGGTACATATTCTAGCATGTCAGTTACCATCAGGCACATCTGGTCCTGTTTGAGATAAAAAACTTGTTAAAGATCCTTTCTCTTTTCCCTCTTATCATCAGAAATGTTCAAGCCAAGCTCACTACCACAAAATTCATTATCAGCATTTATTTAAACAACTTGGTAGGTTTTATTTACATAAAAGAGTATGGTGAGACATTTCTCTTCAGTTTGGCAAATCCTAAAAAGGAAATTGGTATCATGATGATTTTTTTAGGTTCTTTTTTTTTTAAACGTTTAATTTTAACAAAATATAATACTGTTGACTATAATCCATTTCTGTTATATTTTAGAAGTTATAAGTAAAAACTAAAATGTATGATAACAAATCTCTTGACAAAGTTAGGATTTCCACAAATTCTGATCTAATTATCTTTCAGACCAACACAATCAGTTTCAGTTTCTCATCATTCACCTTCCAATATAAATCTAAGAATGAGAATGGGCCCAAAGTCAATGGCTCCTCAAGCCTTTACCTTATATGACCACATCCGGAGCTTGTGATCCTGGCAAAGTGCAAAGATGAAGGCATCATGCTCCACACAGTGAACAGAGAGACTGAGGGGGCGGTCAGAAGGATTCTGGTCACCCCTGAAAATGTAAGCATACAGAGCTATAGCAGAACCAGAGAGCAGTCACTTAGGAGGTGCACAGATAATAAGAGTTTTGGAGGTTTTCAGGTACTTTTGATCAATAGTAGCAGCAGCAATAATTTATCATCTGTTCAAGTACTTTAAAAATACTGTTTTGGAATAGGATCATTACCAGTTACATAGGCTAATTTTGGACTTGTATTAAGTTTATACAATACATTTGAACTTGACCTAATCAACACAATAATTTATAAAAGAAAACTGTTTCATTCTAACACTATTTTTTCTTCATATGCTAATCTGTTCTAAGAAACAAGCATTTTCTACTCATTATTCTAGATGAAATTGGATTTAGCAAGTTAACAACATATGCGTATATAAACATATGTTTGTGTATATGTTCCCATGCCATGAAAAGTGCTGGACAGAATGGATGCTATGAGAAATATATGGAAAATTCATAAACGAACCATAACTAATAGATTCTCTGGTCTTATTTTCAACATACATGATGCTACAAACTTTTCCTCTCTAGAATGTTATTTAATGCCATTAATTACAAAATACTTAACAAATACTTTGGAATTAATACAACATTCTCTATTAGAAGGCATCAAATTCTATAAGTTGGCGTTTTTGTAGGCCTTTAAAAAAAATCAAGGCCAAGGCATAAATTAGACGAGTACAGATCTTTATGACTTCTTTACAAGCTACTACTAACCTGATAGCTGTTGGCATCCAGCCTGTAAGCAATCGTTGCATCACCGAGCTCTGTTTTAATTCTACAACTGACATAATACCTGGAAGAACAAAAAGGAACAAAATATATTTGAGGTTCTCCTTATTTAAAGTAGTCCTCAATAATAACAACAAAAAAAATAGAATAAAAGATTCAACACTGAAGGGAGAAACCTGGGCTTTATCTTTACCCAAGGAGAATGAATATATTAAAAAATGTCTCATAATGACTGGGCAAACATATGTACTTGGAAGTTCAACAAGATGACCTGCTATCAGGGTCTAGCTTTACAAAAACACTTTACTTCTTACTGGAATTTTCTAGTCACATAAATCTCTATTATTTATTTATCATTAAATATTCTTTTTATTGTTACAATTTATTATCCATAATATTATTTATTATAGTTATAATTTTATATGCTAGTTTGTGACTCAGGATAGGAGCCTATGTTTTAGTCCTATCATCTCCAATAATCCCTTGTATAATCTGGAGTAGATTATATAGTATGAGAGCTCAATCTTAATTTTCCTACTCTTTTAGAGGTTTCTTCAGACATCAGAGAACTGTAGCCCAAAAATGGTCTTACTCAATTCAAACCAATATTAATCAAGTATATACTATGTACAAAACTCATAGGAGTTCCACTCTAGCATGGGGGGATAAATTAAAAATTTATAGAACAAATAACACTGACTATGGATTCAATGCTTTAAAATACAGGAAGATGGAATTACTTGAGTTAAGCCAATGAAAGCCTGTTAGGAATGCTTGGAAGGGTTCTCCTTTTGAGGAAGGAGGCAGAATGAGATGATGTGGAACCCCCTTCTTCCCTCTCATATGACAATTACAGGATGTATGCCAGGTCCCCATCTTACCAGGTATATCATGAGGAGGCAGTTTAAGGACAAATAATCCCCCAGAAGCTGAAGGCAGAGCAAACATTGCTTCCCCCTCACTGCTTAGCCAAGCTATTGAAGTGGTAGAATTGGGGGCCAATCCAGGAACTGTAGGAATTAATTGGTAGTTGCAAGGATCACTAAAATCAACTTTCCCAATATCAGTGAATATCGACTGCATTTGACTCTCAGTTACCAACTCCTGCAAAATAAGAAGTCATTTGTAAATGAAAAATAATCACTCTTTTATACTTTTATATTAAAAATAATCACTTTTCCCTCTCAAAGTAAAAATGGACAACTAGAAAGCAAAAAACGTTTTCCAAGAGACCTTTAAATATTTAAACTGATGCACATTTGGTAATTACAGTTCTAGTAAGGAAATTAAGTTTGTTCACAATCCAAGGGGATAATGTTCCAAGGTATAACTAAAGGGAGATTAGGAGTTAGTGAGAGACATATATTCTGGAAACTACACAAACTTACACTCCTATACATCCGGGAAGGGTGTGGCAGTACTAATCTGTGTACTGTATGATTGGTTAAAATCAAAATGATCACATGATTATGAGTCTCAGAGACATGAACACCTCCTGGTAAAACGTTACAATTTTGGAATTTGAGGCGGATGGCATTATTCAGAAGATTTATGTCCAGAGATTCCTCCACCAGCTCCAAAGTATCGCCAGAAGTGACCCTGTTGAGAGAGAGAGAGAGAGAGAGAAAGAAACACTGACTTCCTGGTAGTTATCAAGTTTATGACAGTATAAGAAATATTATATGCAAATAGCCCCCCTTTGAGAACTTAGATAAAAGACTTCCAGTCAATGTTACATACACATTGCTGTCCAAGAGTCCCAAATAACAAAATCATATTTGAATTTAAAATACAGAGAACATAAAATCTCATATTTCAAAAATCGCCATCAAAGTTTCATTTGAAGCATTTGAAAGAACCCAGGCAGTTAAGTGGAGCACTGGACATGGAATCAGGAAAAGTAGAGTTCAAATCCTGCCTCAGTTATTTAAAGTTGAAGGACAAGTCACTTAAACTGTTTGCCTCAATTTTCTCATCTGTAAGATGGGGACAATGAAAGAAAGCATTTGCCTCCCAAAGGTTGTGATGAAAATCACATAATATTTGTAAAGCTCTTTGCAAAGGCACTATACAAATGTTAGGTATTATAAAGTACTTTTAGGTACCAGAGAGAAATAGAAAAAAGTATTTAACAGCTCTAGTCCTCACAAAATTTATGTTTTACTGAGGCGGAATAATGGGGATACAATGATGCACACAAAATAAATATGGGAGTGTGGGAGATTACTAACAACTGGGAAAATCAGGAAAAGCCTGGTGTGGGAAATAACCCTTGAGGCAAGAGCTTTAAAAGAAGCTAGAACAAGAAATGATAAAATGTAATATGATGGAAGAATTGATTGTTGCCATGAAGTTTCCATGAATTGGCCATGAAATACCAAGTTTAATATATTATTAATAATTTCTCCCATAAGACCGAGAGTAAATGCCAAATGAATGAAGAATGGTTGCAGTTACAGTGATGTATGAATATCATGGAATATAACATCAAGCAAAGGCAATTTTCACAAACCTGGGTGATCCATCACTAATTTCTATAATTTATGGCAGGGCTTGAAGGAATAGCATGTGGTCAGGTATTTGTTGGTCATCTTTATATACCATTACTTTAGTTAGCAGTTAAAAGGAACATAATGGCCTTTCGACATGTAAAAACAATCCTAATCTGATTAATTGGAGAAATAGGTTTAGTCTTCATTGAAAATCCTGACAACCATCCTCATATCCATGATCTCCTCATCACAGTACATAAACTACAATACTATCTTTGTCCCAAATAAAGAACTCCTTACTTTTGACTATCTAATAAAGCTGTCTTCCTTTTCTAGTCTCCTGGCAAATTTGTAGTGGGAAAGAAAGGCCATTCATGAGAGGTTATACAGTCCAACATCCTCATTTTACAGATATGGAAACCGATGTCCAGGGATGTTAAATGTGACCAAAGTTATACAGGGAGAGAATCAGCAAAGTATTAAATCAGAATTTCCCCTTGCTCCATTTGTTCTCTATATAACTTTGAAATTAGATTTTTCAAAAAATCTCTTCCCATTTCCCCAAAACTATTATTCACTTCAGGTAAGGTCACCCCATTTTACAAGAATATATGGACCAAATCTCCTTTCTGGTAGTGGTAACACTCACCAATGAATGAACCTGTTTCTGGTGACAGAGAACAGCTTGCTGCTTTCCATATAGTAGAAGCCACCAGCACTTTCCCCATATTTCACAGCTCCTGATAAACCCACAAGCTCTGCAAAGGGAACATCAGAGAGAGAAACTTAAAAGAGTTGAAAGCAGAATAGATCACAGAACATTAGAGCTAGAATGGACATAAGAACATGTAAAAGGCAGAACTCTGGAGAAGTATACTTGAAACAAGGTGTTAAACAATTCAGTGGAATTGATAAGACAAGGGTTATCTAGTTTATTAACATGTGAGTTCTCTAGTTCAATCTTACTACAAATAATGGTTCCCTAGTGATATAATGATTGGTTTATACTCAGTATATTGTAATGATGTAATAGTAATAAGAGCATATAAACTGGAGACAAACTGAGCCAGGGACAGACTTTAAGATAGAGAGCGTGGCGGTGGCTCTCCTGCTTCCCCCACTGAGACCAAGGCCCATCTGAAGGCCTCCAGAAAGCTAGTCTAGGCCCCAGGCAAGGAGACAGACCACGAAAGAGACAATAAAGACTTTTGGACTTTATCCCTGGTTATTCTCGTGATGATTATTCTGCTGAAACAAAGACTGGTCCCAAGACCTCCAGAAAACTAACCAGAACATTACAAGAACAGAGAATGTCAGAGATGGAAGAGACTTTGAAGCATAGAATGTCAGAGTTGAGAAGGGCTTTAAAACCTAGAATATCAGAACTGGAAAGGATTTTAGAACGCAGAACGTGAGAACTGAAAGGTTTCTGAGAACATGGAACGCCAGAGACGGGAGGCACTTAAGATAAAGACTGTCAGAGGGTTCCTTGGAAGTGTCAGAAAGGTAGGTATTTTAGAATAGAGAATGTGACATTAGAGCCCAGAGAGCGAGGGGAGGGAGGATCCTTAGAATCCAGATTGCCAAGGGCGGAAGGGCTCCTACAACTCAGGCATGAAGGTTGTCCGTAGAACGCAGAATGTCAAGGATGGGAGAGCTCCTAGACCTCAGATGTGGGGGGGAGCCAGGAGGGCTTTTAGAAGCTAGAATGTCAAGGCCCTTAGAAACCAGACTGGAGGGGGCGAACCCAGCCTGCGGAGGGACGCGGGAGGCCCTCAGAACCCAGACTGCGGAGCGGGGCGACCCTGGGAAACCAGACTGGAGAGAGCGAACCCTAACTGCAGGAGAATGAGAAGGCCCTTAAAACCCAGAGGGGGGGGGGGGAGGGGGAAGGGCGGCGGGAAGGCCCTTTAAAACCAGACTGGAAAGAATGGGAGGGCCCTTGGAACCCAGGCCGGTCCAGCGGGGAGGGAGCGTCCGAGCCGCGGGCCCATCCCACCTCCCTTTCCAAGCTCCCCTTTTACAGACGGGGACACCGAGGCACGGAGGGGGTGGTGACCGGGCCGCCCGAGGCCGGCACTCTGTCCCAGCCCCGCGGCGGCCTCGGGGGCGTTGACATGCCCGGCTTGCAAAGCCGGGGATCCCGGGGGAAAGGAAGGCCGAGGCCTCGAGGCCCGCTCGCCGAGTACCGGAGCAGCCGACGGAGAAGTCCCGGAAGTGCCGCTGCGTATCTCGCTCGGCGCCGCACAGCTCCACGAAACTCTTCTCCAACGCTCCCGCCGCCGCCATCATCCCGCCGCCGCAAAGCCCGACGGGACGCGCGGGTCCGTCCGACTGCTCACGTCACTTCCGGCGGCGCCTCGAAGCCGAGAGAATCCTCGGGGTCGGCGCGACCTCGGCTCATTCCTAGAGCCTTCGGAGCCGAGGAAGCGACCGAGCCTCGAGTTCCTGGCTAGAGCGCCCCCCCGAGGCCCCCACCCCGAACCCATTTCCGCCGGACTCCAGAGGGGGCGGGGCCGCGGCGGTTTCGTTTTCTTTCGCAGGCGCAGAGCTGCTGGGGCTGGGAGGCGGCGGCGGGTCTCGCGGTGTGACGGAGCAGGAAACTGAGTCCCAGCATCCCAGGCCCAAAGGCCGCCGGGCCCCGCCCTCTTATTTGCATAAATTAAGACCCAGCGAGGTCCCACAGGTAGCTAGCGGGACTTGAACTTAGATACCGTTAGTTAGGGAGGATGTTGCTGTCCATCCACGGCTGAGAAGCTTTGATCTATAGGATAAGCGAGAAATAACAGAGGGAAGACACTAGAGCTAAGTAAGAGCGGAGAAATGGCTTCCTGTAGCAGATGGGCACAGATACTTTCACGTAGCTGCTATTTTGATATCAGTAGTGTATATTATGCTTTGTAGATGCAAACAAAAGCTGTCCTTTTTCCCAAAAAATGGCTTATTTGAATATATATTTTTGATACGACTTGAAATGAAAGAAAGAAAGATGACCAGGTTTATGGGATTTTAAAAATCGTTTCAATGTTGGTATTTATCATTTGCATCTAAAACTCCGGGTTTTTCTTTGTCCGGTTGTTTCTTGCAGTTAAATCCAGCTCTTCATGAACCCCCTTGAGGTTTTCTTGGTTAGCTAACAGAATGGTTGTTATTTCTTGTTCGGTCTGTTTTACAGGCGAGAAATAAATCAAATAGGATTAAGTGATTTGGTTAGGGTTGCAGTTATTGTCTGAGACCAGTTTTGGATTTGGATCTTCCCGACTCCAGGCTCTGTGTTCTATACGCTGTACCACCTAGATTGCTTTTTTTTGCCTCCCCTAGAGACAGTTCCCAGTGTAGAGCTTAGAGGTTTTGTGTCAATATTTCCTTGGTAAGTTTTGAATGCATTTTCTTGTAGTGTCAATAATGTGGGCAGTTTTCCTGGCCATGTGATGAATGTCTATTTAATATACGTTGTAAGCGAGTGCTGGAAGGCTCTTGCAGTTGAGAAAGTCGTCAAATTCAGGCCCGGTGATGGGCTGTGTACTGTTGTCTTGAGAAGGTTTGGCGCAGGGCAGAGAGTTGTGGGAACCCCTTCTGGTCAGCGTAAAAGAATTTACAAATCCGAAAAGTTAGACTGGCAAAAAGAAGTTTATTGGCACTGAGAAGTCAGCTTTTGCTAGGAGGCTAATTTCCTGGCAGAAAAATAAAGGTCTAGCAAAGAAATCCTGGCAGAGAGATAAAGAGGCAGAGGATCCTCACAGGCAGCTACGCCAAGGAGAGATCCCTTAGCCTGGCATGTTCCTGCTCTGGGCCTCTGCCAAGAAATGATCCCAAAGTTGCTCTTTAAAAGAGATTTGAGACTGAAGTTCCAATTGAATGAGATCTAAGCCCCCAGGCCTAGATTTTCAGTAGAATGGGATCATTTACTGGAAGTGGTCCTGAGCCAATCTTCAGTTCAATAGGGGGTCCATATAAATCTAGATGTCCAGCTAAATGAGACTACTTAAATTTGAGCTAAGTAAAGAATGGTCCTGGATTCAACTAATCCACCAAGATAACAGAATGAAATCACTTTATCTTGATTCTCTGAGCCAGGCCTCTCCCAGGAGAGTTTCTCCAGAGTTCAAGGAGAGTTTCTCAAGCATTTACCCCAAAGTCAGGACAGTTTCAGGGTTCCCCCCCCCATCAGTCTGAAGGTCACCTTGTTGTCTAAGGTGGGAAAAGCCTGGTTGGCTACAAAATGACTAATTTAAAATTAAGGAAGAGCAGAAAAGAAGAGGTTTTCCCCCCACATTTATGTAATTTTTAATTTATGGGATAAGATGAGAATTTACATAATATAGTATAACAAAAAAAAGATTGCACATGAAACTACAAATCTATTAAATACAATGTGTTATTCCTTTTAATTAGATAAAATTATCATGTAAGTTTCTTTTTTTCCCCCTTTTTTCCTTCTCCTCTCCCTCCATCCTAGAGATGGCTACTATTAGACACAAATATATATATATATACACCTGTATGTGAAATTCTTCTATACATGTTTCTATTTATCAGTTTTTTTGATGTAGATAGTGTCTTTCTTTATCTGTCCTTTGTAGTTATTTTGTATATATATAGTAGTCAAAATGACTTATTCCCTCAAAGTCGTTCTTAAAACAATAATTGCTGTTACTGTATAGTGTTCTTGGCCCTGCTCATTTTGCTCATTATTCATGCAAGTCTTTCCATATTGACCATGTCATTGAACACATCATTTCATATAGCACAGTAGTATTCCCTCACAATCATATATCACAACTGGCTCAGCCAGTCCCTAATTGATGGGCATCCCTGCAGTTTTCCACTAATTGTGACTTGAAGAAGCCAGGGGAAAGATGATAAGGAAGAGCATTCCCAGCACATGGGAAATCGAAGGGAAATGCTGGAGTGGGGAAAGGAAGTTTCTGTGCAAAGTAGAGAAGTTCTCCAGAGAGGGTGAGGTTGGCTTGGGTTAGAAGTGAGCCTGGCTGGTGTGGCTGCTGCCTTGTGGGGATTCTAGGGAAAAATTGGAAACTGGCCTTAGATGAGTCATCCACCAATCCACTTAGGTCATGGAAAGATAATAATCAGACAAGAGGCACTTTTTATTCCAAGTTTCATTGCCAAGGCTTTGCAAAGGATTTGGGGCTGGAAAAGTATTTATTTCATATTTTTAGTTAAACTAAAAAGGATCTTTTAAATATGCTTATGTACCAGTGAGGAAGTCCATTTGTATTAGAGATTGCTGTTTAAATTGTCAACCTGAATTCAGGAACAATATAGCAAAATGTTGAACTTTAATAGGGGCAAGTGAGCTGCAGGTTGGGGACCCACACTTCTGGGTATTTGAGGAGGGGGATGGAAATAGGATTTGCATAATTTACCAAGGCAGAAGAAAAAGCATGCTGCTGGCGGTAGGAGCCAGGCTGCAGGTGGGAGGAGCCAGGCTATGAGTTGGGGGGATAAGGCTTCAGGTAGAAGGGGGTCAGGATGCAGATGGAAGAAGCCAGGATGCAGCTGGGAATAGCGGGCTTCAAGTGGGAGGGGCCATATTGCAGGTGGGAGGGGTTAGAAGAAATCTCTCAGTTTCACCAGGTAATTCATTTTGCATAACAAGGGAAAGTCCCAGGAGAACATTTGGGAATCTGGAGGGAAGATTTTGAGACATTTATGGAAAACTGACTGGCAGTGATTTATAGTCTGGTCATCCTCAGATAATTCATGGGTTTGGAGAAGGGGACTAGGTCAGATTCAGTCAGTTTAGTTTGATGTAAGTTATGAAAATAGGCGAGTCTGTTAGAAAATAAATTAGAAATTGCTTTATCAAAATAGTTGAGGAAGAATACCCAGATAGGACTCAAACTAATCCAGCCCCCAGCTCATGAGAACTTTAGGATCTACAAGTATTTATTAGCACCAATCCCAATCCAGCCCCCAGCAGATAGTATGTAAATTTACCCACTTCTCAACTAGAGTGCAGCTTACTCCTTTATGGAGAAGGACCTATTGTAAAAGCCTTTACTCAATAGGGAGACAGTTATTTAAAGGTGACCTATAACACACCTCAACATAGTGACATTGATACTGAATTCTAGACTTGAAAAGCATGGAGCATCCCAAAAAATATAATTGCTTTGTATTTATACAAACAGGAAAAACAAATAGATTGTAAACTTCTTGAAGGCAGAGACTTTCATTTTTGTCTTTGAATTTCTAATTCCTAGAGTGATAGCTAATTTATGGTAGTGCCTTATAGGGCAGCTAGGTGGTGCAGTGGACACAAGCAGAGGTGTGGAGAATCTTGAATTTAAATATGACATCAGACACTACTGATAGGGTATAGCTTCTAGGGGAAATATAGCAATAATTCTACTGACCTTAGAGTACTAATTTTCTAACTGTCTTGTCAATATTTCTAAATGTGGCCTTAGGACAGTCCTACAAACTTTGCTGGCTGGTCAGTGATAACCAAATTCCTGAGACCACTCCCCAGTTCTATTCTAGGCATAAAGTTAACAATATCAGTGACATGAAAAACTGGATAAATTTGTCTCCTTGCTCCTGGTTCTTTGCTAAATCTTTTTGGAACTTGACCCATTTCAATTGGTGTTACTATTACAATAAACTTTGCCCCTTAACTTGAAGATGGGTTCAAGCCTGCAAATTCTGTTGAGACACCTCATGACACAGATCTGTGACTTCCAACCTTTTAGGATCTCTTCTGAACCTCAATACTCTCAATACTACTAGCTGTGTGACTCTGGGCAAGTCACTTAACCTCAGTCTCCTCATTGTAAAAATGAACTGGAGAAAGAAATGATACAGCACTCCATTATCTTTGCCAAGAAAACCCAGAATGGGATCATGAAGACCCAGACATTGCACAATAGCACCTTATAAATTCCTGCTGGATTGATTTGATCAACTTCTGCCTTCCACAGGAGGAAGGAGTAGAGAGAAGGTACCAGTATAGATAACCATTATATTCTGTCCTAGACAGACCATATCTGGGTTACAGTATATACTAGATGCTTGTAGAGGGCCACAGACAGTGGGGAAGTCTAGGTGAGGTATAAGGCCCTTCAACCCAGAGGGAACCTGCTGACAGTATCTGGGTCGGCTCCCCATCTCCCCTAAGGGCTCTTGGCCTTCCTGAGAAGTCAGGAGGTGGTGACAACCTGTGCTGTAATTGAAGCAGAGTGATACCAGGTGGCAAACTACATAATAGCAAGTTGTTTTTGTGGTCCCGCATGCGCAGTATATAGTTAGTGCATGAGCAGTGTGCTATGGTTTTATAAGGGTAGTGGAGTATGTAAGGCTGAGAGAATTTGGAATAAACAGACTCCATGTTTGACCATCCATGTGAATCCCTCATCATCACTCCTCTCCTAAGACCAAGAACTCAGGCTGGTACCGAGGTCCTCCAGAGAACTAGTCCAGACACAACATTTGGCACCTAAACATGGGGCCCTAGAAAGTAAGGTAAACAGGAGCTCAGTAGAGGAGTCCCCATGACTTTAGGAATGAGGCAAGTATAAAAATAGGAAAGTGGGAAGATTCGATAAGAGTTAATCTAGTCACTTTTGTTTTTCAGCTGAAATGGGGCAAGTGCTTACAACAGAGCCTCCCTCCCGAGGGAAGTATGAAGAAGACAGGTTGGTGGAGAAGCAAGGTTTGTTGGTGACTCAGAAGCAGATTACCCAGTTCTCAGATGTTCTGGAGTACATGTCTCTGTGGCTCTCTAAGGAAGAGAGTTTAAAGCCAGAGATGTGGAAGGTAGTGGGAGGACAACTAACTGAATATAATGGGATAAAATTGGCTTTAAGGGATGCCATATATAAGAAAAAGAAAAAGCTTTTAACTTTGGCGGCCATATAAGGAAGTATCAGGAGAAAAACAAGCAGAGGGTTAGGTGTGTCCTTGGGGCATCCTCTGCTTCCAGATCCTCCTTCCTTAGCTCTGCCTTCATGGGAAGGAGGAGGAGCAGCAGGAGGAGCAGTGACACCATCAGCCCCTCCAGCCTATGACCCGAGGCAAGGCAAAAGAGAAGAGACATTTCATTGCAGTTAGGATTAAGATGGAGTGCTTTGGCTTTTTAGGCAGGGCCTCTGATGAAGGGCTGCCAACCATTATACCTATCCTTATCCAATGGGAAACTAATATATCAGTGTGAGTGGAACAGTGGCTCTTAACCAGTGAAAAAATCCAGGCTTTATTATATATAGTACAGGAGCAACTTGACCAAGGACACTTACAACCTTCTCTAAGTCCTTGGAATTCCCCAGTATTTGTTATAAGAAAGAAATTTGGAAAGTGGAGGATGTTGACCGATTTAAGAAAGGTAAATGAACGATGGAGTCAATGGGCGCTCTTCAACCTGGACTTCCATCTCCTACTCCATTGCCTAGAGAAGGGCCTCTTTGGGTTATAGACATTAAGGATTGTTTCTACTCTATCCGTCTGGATAAGGAGGATATGAAAAGATTTGCCTTTTCAGTGCCCAGCGTTTATTTAACTGAGTCTTATAAAAGATTTGAATGGACAGTTTTGCCACAGGGAATGAAAAATAGTCCTACTATGAAAAATGTATGTTGCTGCTGCTCTTCAGTAAGAAAAGCATTTCCAAAAGTTATATTCTTACATTACATGGACGATATATTGGGCCGTGCACCTGATTAACAAATGTTAAGAAGCATGTCTACAAAAGACCATAGAAACACTGAAGAACTGCCAATTGTATGTAGCAGGGCTCCTCAAACTTTTTAAATAGGGGGCCAGTTCACTGTCCCTCAGACTGTTGGAGGGCCAGACTATAGTAAAAACAAAAACTTTGTTTTGTGGGCCTTTAAATGAAGAAACTTCATATCCCTGGGTGAGGGGGATAATCGTCCTCAGCTGCTGCATCTGGCCTGTGGGCTGTAGTTTGAGGACCCCTGGTATATAGCCTCATAAAAAATTCAAAGGCATGCTCCTTTTCAATATTTAGGATATGAAGTGAATACCAAAGTACTTACAATACAAAAACTTTCCTTAAGAACAGAGTTCTTAAGGAAGTTGGACACCCTAAATGACTTTCAGATATTGATAGGAGATATCCAATGGATACATCCAGTGTTAGGCTTAACTACCTATCAATTACAACCTTTAGATGACATTTTAAGGGGAGACAGTGCTTTAAACTCACCATGCCAACTTACAAAAGAAGCGCAAGAGGCTTTGAGAGAAGTTGAATTGACTTTATCCAATATGGCTGAGTCACTTGGAAATAACAGTTTTTACTACAAAAGAGGCACCCACAGCAATCCTTCATCAAAGAGAGTGTGATAGAGTGGGTGAACCTCCCCGCACAACCAGAACAAAGCCTTACTCCTTATCCAGTGCTTGTGGCTAGAATCTTATTAAAGTCCATTAAGTGAATAATACAATCATCTGGGGACAAGACCTGACAAGATATACACTTTCTATACCAATACACAAATGAACGTATGCTGTGAAATCATCTCAGAGGGGCAAATCTTATTGGCCATGGCTCCAAATTTTACACACGGATCTTCCTTAAAGATAACCAGACTATTACATAATTGGCAATGGATTCTTGAAGAAAAGGTTTCTAAAGTTCCTCTTAAAGGACCAACTATCTTTATAGATGCATCCAAACATAGCATTTGTGCTGTATATTCTCATGACTTAGCAATAAAAAAAGTAGTTAGAACTTTCAGTCCAGTCAGCAGAATGAGTTGTATACAATTATGCTAGCTCTTATTACCGAGGAGATGTAAATATAATTTCTGATTCGGCCTATTCAGTAGGTGTGGTACAAAGAATTTCCATAGCCCAAATAAAATTTGTAGCCTCTAAAATATTTCAAGTTTTTAAGGAATTTCAGGAGCAAGTGAGAAAATATCCAGGTAAGTATTACCTCTAACATGTCTATTGTCATACAGGACTTCCAGTTCCTATTTTTGATAGAAATTCAAAGGCAGATCACCTTCTCATAGTGTTAGCCAACACACCTCTATTTTAGGCAGTCCAAGAATCTCATTCTAAATATCATCAGGCTGCTCAAGCTGTATATCTGCAGTTTGGGATAAAAAAAGGAAGCTAGGAGCATAGTAAAAGCCTGTACAACTTGCCTTCCTTTCCACGTTCCTATGTTCCCTCCAGGGAAAAACCCTCGTGGTTTGAGACCCAATGAAATTTGGCAAATGGATGTGACCCATTATAAATATTTTGGTTGCCTGTCTTTTATCCATGTTGTTGTGAACTCCTTTTCAGGATTTACTTTTGCAATACCAGCAACAAAAGAGACAGCCCAGGTGGTCACTGAATGCCTTACACATGTCTTTGCAGTTACGGGTGTGCCACAGGCAATAAAAACAGATAATGGACCTATATATACTTCCAAACATTTTGCACACTTTTGTGCTCAATATCAGATTTCACACACGACTGGCATATTCTTCAGTTCTCAAGGACAGGCAATAGTAGAAAGGAGAAACAGTGATATCAAGACGCTCCTCCAAAAACAAAAGAAAGGGGGACCACAGGCAACCCTAGAAAACCTCTAAATTTACCCCTTTATACTATTTTTTTGGTTTTTGATGATGCACTGGCTCTGGCAGACAGATTTCATAACCTGCTGAAGGGCAGTGTTCCGTCCAAACAGCTTCAGTATCTTTAGATAATTGCCAAGTGATATGAGAGATATGGAAAGTGGTTAATGGAAGGGACCAGACAGACTAACCGCTTGGAGCAAAGGGTTTGCCTGTGTCTCTACAGATGGAGAAGGAATCCGATAGGTATTGTTGAGCCATATCTACCTTGAGACAGAAGAGAGATGGAAAAAGAGAAGACTTTTGAAATAAAAGGGAAGACCCAAGAAACATTGAGTGGTTCCATCTGTATGTCCACCATGAAAGAGCATGGCAGTTAAATCTATGTTTATGGCAATTGACTCATGAACATCAAAAATTGTTAATGAGACTGATGCAGAACTTCAAAACCTGCAGGAATCATTGGAGTCCCTGACACATGAAGTGATGGACAATAGATTGGCTTTGGACTATCTCTTGGCTGTTGAAGGAGGTATATGTGTGGTTATGAATTGATAGTTATTTTCTATAATTTCCTTCTGGGACTCATGGAAGTCTTTTATAGTATCTTGTTTATTCATATTTGTTTGTTATATTATTACTTGCTTGTGTGATATTACTACTTGCTTGTCTGCTTCCTCCCATGCTGATGGATTTAATCATTGATGTATACCCAATGCAATTAAAACAAAAGAAAGGGAGAGATGTAGAGGGCCATAGATAGTAGGTGAACTCTGGGTGAGGTATAAGACCCTTCAGCCCAAAGGGAACCTGCTGACAATGTCTGGGTCAACTCCCTATCTCCTCTAAGGGCTCTCAGCCTTCCGAGAAGTCAGGGGGCTGTGACAACCTTTGTTATAGTTGAAGCAGAGTGATACCAGGTGGCAAAGAGACATCTACATACAAGAGCAAGCTGTTTATGTGGTCCCCACAGTGCTTTGGTATTAGGGTATATAAGGCTGAGAGAATTTGGAATAAATGGACTCCATCTTTGATGATCCATGTGAGTCCTATCTTCACTCCTCTCCTAAGACCAAGGACTTGGGCTGGCATCAAGATCCTCCAGAGAGCTAGTCTGGACACCACAGATGCTAGTATTTTACTAGCTTTTACTATGCTAGATTTTAGATTTCTAAATCTAATTTAGATCTAAAATCTAAAACACTATATTTTAAGAAGGGAGTCTGCCTGAAAGGAGAAAGAAGGTGAGTAACCTGGACCCTTTGCTATGCATTACCCAGATATGTTTAACATGAACATAAGGAGACTTAGAGGGGAGAGGCTGTCTTCAAATATTTGGACGGTTTGTCCGAAGGGACAGAGCTTGAATTTCCTCTACTTCACCCCAGAGGGAGGAATTTGGAGGAATGGATAGAAGTCTTTAAGAGACAGATTATTGGTTTCAATCATTAAAGTTGTGCAAAATGGCTACCTTGGAAGGTAGTGGGTATATGGAAATCTAGTAGAAGGAAATTCTATTCAGAAAAAAGTTTGACTGATGCCCTTTAAGATCTCTCTCCTGTGCCTCACCCAACTTTGAGATTTAATGACTCTCTCTGTATATCTGTGATCACATTAAGTAGAGCTGGTCAGCAAGAATTTGTTGACCGCAATGAACTTAAACAATAAATGAAACTATGCTTCCACCTAGTGGTTATTACCAAAGCCAGCTTTTGGCTTTGTTCTGTCCAAATGAACGATTGTTTTCTGAGAAATCTCCTTTATCTGTCTTCTTTTGTATCTTTCATGGTAGCCATTATAGTGTTTGAGTACACAACAGACCTTAGTAAAATTGGTTGGTAGCATTTAGGGCAAGTGGATAAAGGTGGATAAAGCCTGGGACCTGGAGTCAGGAAGATCCATCTCTGAATCCAGTCTCAGTTCCCTTACTAGATGTGTGATCCCAAGTAAATCATTATAGTTTGTTTGCCTCAGTTTCCTCATCTGTAAAATGAGCTGGAGAAGGAAATGGCAAACCAGCCAAGAAAATCCTAAATGGGGTCATGAAGAGTTGGATATAAATGAAAAACAGCACCATTTAGACCTTCTGGTTCTTTATGAAGATGCTTTATAAGTATGAAAGAAGGCTCATTCATAACTATACACCCTTTGTGACTCTTGTCTATCTCCTTGGCATTTTAGATTTGGAGCTGGAAGGGGCTTTAGAGGCCATTGAGAATAAACCCTTTAACTGAGGAAATAGAAGCTAATTCAACAAACCCACAAGCATTTATTAAGCACCTACTTTGTGCTAGGCACTAAACTCAGGGCATGTAAAGGACAAAAGCAATCTCTGCCTTAGAGGAGATCACATTCTGATGGGGAAGGCAACACAAAGAACTGTGTACAAACAACATATATACAGGTTAAATTAGAGATAATCTCAAAGGGAAAGCACTAGTGTTCTCCCAAGTGCCCTTGGGAGAAGCTTCTGCAGAAGATGGGATTTTAACCAAAACTGGGAAGAAACCAGAGAAGCTGGGAGGAAGAAATAAGGAGGGAGAGAGGTCCAGACATGGGTATAGCCAGTGAAAAGTCTTGTGGAAAGCAGTGTCTTGTGGGAGAAATGATAAGGAGACCGGAGGGCACTGGATTGGAAGGTAGGTGCAAGGGAGTCAGGTTTAAGACAAATGGAAAGGTAGGATCTGGCACTCCAGGTCTTCCCCATACCTAGTTTAGGACTCTTCAGCAGCACGCTCTGCTCCTTGGGGAGTTCCTACCAATGTTGCTTTCTCTTGACTTTGTGAGACTATCACGTGTGATGTACATTGGTGATTCCTCACTATAACCACATGATTAGTCTGTCTTTTTTGCTTATACATATTTTTTGGGAGGAGACTATCACCAGTTGTCTTGAGCTATGTCTTGCCACGGGATTCTGGAGAAAAATGAGTCTGGAGACTTTGCACAACTCTGCTTCAGTCAAATCCAATTCACTTGCAAGTCAAGACATCTCCCTCCTGATGCCATCGGTTCTCTTTGAGGATGAAAGATGAACAACAGCCATTTTTTGGATATAGACCTTTTGGATCTGTTTGCCTTCTGAGGACCACTCTGGAAAAGCAGTGGGAGGCTCATCTCTAGTGGGATATCCAAGGCCACACATGAAATAAAAATACAAAATGACTCTCAGCCTGGGTATGCCCCCTTCTGCTTTTGCAGTGACCACTACAAAGACTGTCAATCGACATTAACTTTTTGAGGATATTAACACTAAATATGGAACCTTTTAATTTGGAACTCTCAGGATGAACTGATGATACTTGTTCTGAAGGACAGATAAAGTAATTAAAAACAGATAAGGAACAGATAACAGATAAATATATATGTATATATATATAAAATATAAATATAAAAAATAGGATCCTTTCCATATATATGTATATATATGGAAAGGATCCTATTTTTATAAGAATGAGAATGAAAATAGAAAGTCTACAGAGTATCAAGGTAAAAAATAGCTATGGAATGGAAGAGGATGAGAAAAAAAAGAGAATAGTAATGAAAGGGTGCCTGGAGGGTGTCTCTTGTAATATTAATTGTTGTTATTGTTCAGCTAGTAACTAAATGCCTGAGGGCAGGAACCAAATCTGGACCTACAACTGAACAGGAGGAGGAGAGGAGCAGGCTGGAAGGCCTGTTGTTGTTGGGTAGTTTCAGTCCTGTCCTACTCTTCATGACCTTATTTGGGGTTTTCTTGGCAAAGATACTGGAGCAGTTTGCCATTTCTTTCTCTAGATCATTTTACAGATGAGAAAAGTGAAGCTGAAGTGACTTGCCCAGGATCATTTAGGTAGTATCTGAGGTCAAATTTGAACTCAGGAGATGAGTTCTTGACTCCAGGTCCAGCACTTTATCCGCTGTGCCATGTAACTGTCCAATTTTAATGATAGCTGACCTTTAAGATTTTAAGATAAGGGCAGCTATGTGGTGCAGTGGAGAGCCCTTAAGTCAGGAGGACCTGAGTTCAAATATGACCTCAGACACTTAACACGTTCTAGCTGTGTGACCCTGGGCAAGTTACTTAACCCCAATTGATTCAGCAAAAAAGAAAAGAAAAAAATTAAGGTTTATAAAGGGCAACTAGATGGCAAAATGGACACAGTGCCAGGCACCAGAGTCAGGAAGACTCTGAGTTCAAATCCTGCTCCTTTGGGGTTCCTGAGTTCAACTCTCTCATTTTACAGTTAAAGAACTGAGGCCCAGAGAGGTTGAGTCATTTGCCCAAGAACACACAGGTAAAATAACAAATGATTTCATCTAACTTGCTGAATTTTCATATCAGGAAATGGGCCCAGTGTTTTGACTTTTTTCTCAATAGTATTTATTTTTCTCCCAATTACATGTAAAAATAGTTTTCAATATTCACTTTTTCTTTTCTTTTTTTTTAACTGCAAAGTAACTAGCCCAAGGTCATTAACATTCACTTTTGCAAGAGTTTAAATTCCAAATTTTTTCTTCCCCCCCCTGCCTTTCCTCCCCAGGATAGCAATCTGATGTTTTACATGTACAGTCATTTTAAGCATATTTCCATATTTGTCATGTTTTGAAAGAAAAATCAGAGCAAAAAAAGGGAAAGACCTTAAGTGACTTTTCTAAGGTTAAAAAGGTACTCAACAAGAAAGTCAGGATTAAAACACATGAGCTCTGAACACAAATCTGGTGCTTCTCCCATCATACCTCATCATGACTAGGTATCAGTGTTCTTATGCATGCAGTTTGAGACTCCAATAGCTTTAATCTACTCTAAGACTTCTGGGACATCTTGTATTTCTTTTGAACGTGTAACAAGCTCCCCTGGCCAAGGAGGGCCTACAAAGGGCCTTTAACTCTGGATTCACATACACTAGGTGAGTCCTTAGGGAGCCTGGCCTCTAAAATACAGGGTCAGACTTTGTTGTCTCTGGTACATTATATTTCTGCCCAGAGTAAAATTTATTTTTTATTTATTTTTTGCTGAGGCAATGGGGTTAATTGGATTTGCCCAAGGTCACACAGCTAGGAAATGTTAAGTGTCTGAGATCACATTTGAACTCAGGTCCTCCTGACTTCAGGTTCAGGCCTGGTTCTCTATCCACTGCGCCACCTATCTGTCTCTCAGAGTGTAACTCTTCAGGAAAATCTCTTACACTTCAGATTTGGTTCATATTTAGCATCTTCCCCAAAAGGATTATGTTAAGTCAAGTCATCGAGCATTTATTAAATGCCTGTTATGTGGCCAGGTCCTGTGGTAAGCAACAGACTGTTATTTTTGAAGAGCATTTTTGGGGTGGGCTCCAATCCAAACCCTTCCCCCCATATTTGTATTTTATATTTACTTTTACATGCACATGTTCTTTTCCTCTGGGAGAATATAAGCTCCTTGAGATCATGGACTTTTTCATTTTTTGCTTCATGTCATTAGCACCTAGAACCATGTTTGGTGCTTAGTATGTGCTTAATCCGTATTGAAATTAATGAAGTTCTGCCCCTTAAAAAAAAAAAAAAAGCTACAACATAAAAATAAGAGCTGTGCTCCTCCATTTTCTCTTCCAATTTACCACAAATACTAAAAGGTATTAAGTATCCATAAGAAAAAAGTCATTTCTAGATCTCAGATTTCTAAATGATCTATGGTCTAGATAAGGAGCAAGGCCTTCATGAAAAGGACTGATCTACCCTTGCATCTGATACTTTGGTTCTGTTGGACCTCTCCTCTGGCCTTGTCCAAATATTGAGCTAGCACTGGAGATCACTTGTCGCCCCCAGCACCACTACCAGCCAGGGCCTGACCAAGCTTCTCTAAGCAATCCCAAGGCCACCGTTTATATTTCTTTTGCTTCCTTTACAGATCCTGTTTATATACCGGTAATAGTAAAGTTCTTTTTCTGTCTGCATGTGACTGTCTCAGATACAACGCTGACAATGTCCGTCGCTAGAATTGTGTGTTTCTGACTCTCGGCCAAGAAGAACAATCTCTCTTCCTTTCTATTGCCTCTTCTTTCTTAGTGAGTCTGGGACCGCACTTGTCAAGAAGCCATCCAGACAAGGAAATGCTCTTTTCTTGGGATGCGACAGACCTTTTAACAAAAACAATGTGACCTTTGGCCAAGTACAAAGTTCCTTCCTTAAATGGCCTTTTTCTGTAAAACTTCTCCAGGACTTAAAAATCCCCAACACAACCCACATAAACTCATTAATTCATGCAAGATTTATTTAGGAGCACTGGATTAGTAGTATTGAGACTTTGGTTTTACAGAACATGAAACTGAGATGCAGTCTGGTAAAATGATTGACTCGGGAGGTCTCTGGTAGGGTTTGACAATTCTATTATTTAATGACTTTTTTAAGCCTTTTGCAAATTATTTTTCTTCTAAAAACAACACAGAAAGAAGCAAAACTTTTCCTTTCCCTTAAAGATAACAAAAGTATCATGATAATAGACATATAAATAGTTATTTGAGGTTTAAAAAAAGTGCTTTAATACACAATCTTCCTTGATGTTCACAGCAATCTAGTGATATTTAATAACAAATTTCTTCTCCTCCTCCTCCTCCCTTTTCTCCTTTTCTTCCTCTTCCTCCTCCTCCTCATTTTTCTTTCTCCTCCTCTTCTTCCTCTTCTTTCCTCTCCTCCCTCTCTTTCTCAGACTAGAAATGTAGCAGCCACTCACAGACTTGATCCTAATTTGGGACTCCAATTTGGGGTCTAGCTTGAAACCTTTAGTTCCATTTTTTTTCCAACCTGGGACTGTTAGCACCTCTTTAGGCAACCTGGTGACCCTTTGCTCCTTTTACATATTGGTGCTAGATTGAGTAGTTCCTACTCAGGAATACCCTGTCGGCTTTTACCCTATTGTAGTTTAAAACTCTTGAACTCAGACTATCAGTCTCAGCCTCTCCAATAGCATCAATTAGCTCTAATCAAGCTTAGCTTTTTTTTTTTTTTTTTTGTCCTTGAGGAAAATTCTATCTGGGGTTTCATGGCAAAAAAAAAAAATCAGATGGAGGATTTGAATTCAAGTTTCTCTTGACTTCCTTATGGTCAATGGCTGCTAAGTATCAGATTCAGGATCTGAAATCAAGATTCCCGTTTCCAAGCCTAGCAACATGTTACACTCATTCTTTCATTCTCTCTTCAATCGGGGTTAAGTGACTTGCTCAGGATCATGCAGTTAATAAGTGCCTGAGGCTGGTGCTCCAGATCCTCCAGACTCCAGGGCTGGTGCTCTATCCACTGCATCACCTGACTACTTCTCATTACGTTGTTTCTAAAAGTCAAATTTCTTGCCCAGAAGTACATTGTGATTACATAGCTCCCATTGATTACAATGTACTACAAAATCCCAATACTAGGTCTACTCATTCACCCATCAATACATTATGCTGTTTCTGAAAGTCTAATTACTTTTATCTGTCTGGCAATGCAAACATTTCTCTTATTTTGTAGATAAGGAAATCAAGGACCAGAAAGGTGAAAGGGATTTAGCCAAGATCACATGGTGGCAAACAGGGGAGCCAGATTTTCCAACTTGAGCTCCAACTGGAGTCCCATGGGCTCCAACTGCCTCTCACCATGAGCAGGAGGTATGCGTTTTATATAGCCTCATGGGAGGTGAAAGAAATGGCACATCAAGTCAAGTGAGTTGAGTTAATAATAATTGTTAATAGCCAACTATGTGCCAGGCGCTGTGCTAAAAGCTGGGGATAGGAAGAAAGACAAAAACAGTCTTGCTCTCAACAACTCCCAGTTTGATGGATATACAGACATTTGATTCCCATCTCTCAACAAGGCATTTAACAAAGCCTCTCATTCTATCCTTGTGGACAAAATGGGGAGATAAGGGCTGGACAATAGTATAGTTCGGTTGATTCGGAATTGTTTAAAACGACTGGGCTGAAAGAACTGTGCTTAAAGAATTAACTGAACATATTGTTGATGTTTAAGTAGGGGAAGAGAAGGTTCAGGGGCACAAGCCATTCGGGAGATAATGGGTTTTCCCTCACTGGAAGTCTGATTCGGAACACCTTGAGGATATTCTAAAGGAGCTCCTGGCTCAGAGTTTGAGACCAATCCTCTAAACTCTTATTCTGAGATTGCATGATTCTCTTTTTCTATGTGTCTATGGATTCCAAAAAGGAAGCTGTTCTTCAAGTTTCCACTGAAAACCCACCATCTTCAAGAAGGCATCCCACTGGTCCCTTAATGCTTGGTCCTTCCCTCTGTTGATAATCTCAAATTTGTCCAGTATATATCTTGTTTGCACTTTGTTGTTTACATGTTGTCTACTTCCTTAGACTCTAAGTTCCTCGAGGGCAGGGAATGTTGTATGCCTTTCTTTGGACTCTTAGCTCATCCCTAGCTGGTCCCTAAATGAATGTTTGTTGACTTCAATTAATGGAAACTCTAATGGACCTTTAATGAATGCTTGTTGACTTCAATTAGCTTCAGCGCGAATACACACACACACACACACATACATACACATAGACTTCCAGTGTACTAGCCATATGCTTAACTCAACCACCTCTGTCTCTAGGCTTTTGAGCAAAGGGCAGGACTAGACTATTTCACTTGCCTCTTTTAAAAATTTTGTAGTTTTATGATTTCGAGTGCTCTGAAATGACTTAGAAAGCCTTAAAAAGTTTGAAGGGGCATCCCAGCACCTGAGCTAGTGAGCTACATATCACCATCTGTGAGGGAACTGAAATCAGTGATTCAGGCAGTGGAGGGTGTCGGCTCCAACTTCCTCAGGATCTAGGAAACAGGGTACAGTGGGCACCATCTGTTACCGATCGATGGCCAACCAAGTCTGAGCCCTGAAGCCGGGAGCTGTAGCTTTGTTACACCCTTGGAGCAAACTGTTCAGACTTAAAATACAAGTTAATCTAATGTTGTGGACATTCTTTTATTTTATCTCTAGCCTTTTCTCCACCAAAGCTCCAAATGTTTATTCAAACATTAATTTATTAATTAATTAACTCAACAATTAATTCAAACATTAATTAATCTGATGTATTTGTATTGAATGGCTGAGTTATTTCACTGTCTGTTCCTTTACCTGAGAAGCCCTGTATCTTTTTACTCTATAAATGTTCCTTTGTCTAAACAGATGAGTCTTTCCTTGTTCTCCATATTCCTAGTCTGTGCTTTCTGCGTCATTAACTAAAGCCTTTAGTATCCTAGTTCCTTTTAGCACTTTTCCAATCCAAATATTACTTGTGAGGGCCCACAGTTGCTTTTTTTTAACTTAAAAATGCAGCATTTCTTTTTCCAATAACCAAAGTTCTGAGGGTCAAATATCTTCTTCTCTGCCCTTTAAAGAGACACGTTTTCTTTTCTTTGTTTTTGTTATTTTTATTTTTTGACACATTTTCTTTCACCTGTAAAATACTGTTAGGCCTGTGAGTTATTCCAGGGGCTCCCAGAGAGCCCTTCTGCTTTGAATGTTCTCCATCTGAAGGTTTTCACTCATTACAGATCACAGCCGAGTTATCGCCGTGTCCCAGTGGCTGGAAGTCTTGTTCATTTAGCAATATCAGGGGTCAGTTATTTTAGGGGACGTTTCGCTTTGGAGTCTTTTCCTCCCTTTCCACATGGCTTCAGTTACTGCAAACGTTAGCCAACTTTTTTTTTTTTTTTGGCAGTTGTAGACAATACTGAATTTAGTCCAAGCTAGCATTAGTGTGGACAGCAGCTAGGTGGCGCCATAGTGCATAGCATCATGGGGAAGACGCTTCTTCATGGGGGATAAATCCAACCTCAGAAAACGGTTACCAGTTGTGTGACTCAGGGCAAGTCACTGAACTGTGCCTCAGTTTCCTTAGCTGTAAAATAGCTGCAGAACAAAGCAGCAGAACTGCTCCAGACAAGAAACGTGGTCGTGATGAGTCAGAAGCGAGTGAATTAAGCATTTTTGTAGCATTTTAAGGTTTGCAAAATGCTTTGCAGATATGAAGATTTAAACTCAGGTTTTCCTGGCTCCAGGTCCAGTGTTCTATCCAGTTTGTTATCCGTTGACTAATGAAAACAATACAGCCTCCCGCGCCTCCAATGAGAACCAGAGAAAACACTTTATTTTTTTTATTTCAATGTATTTTATTTTTCCAAATACATGCAAAGATAGTTTTCAACATTCATCTTCAGAGCAAACGCTTTAGATGGAGGTATTCATGTCTCTTTTCAGTTTCTAATGATTATACACATAAACATTCATCACATTGCTGACTTCTGCTTCCTCCTGTCCTTTACCTCTAGACAATAACACAACATTGACCTTTTTCCTTTGGATCCATCCTGGGAATCATTGAAATTGGAAAGAACCTTGTTGTCTGTCTAGTTCAGTCTAACCTATACTGATCCAGAGCCTTCCTCACAATAAATCTTACACGTGTTTATTCATCCAGAGCCTTCCCCACAATATATCTTACACGTGTTTATTCAGTCTTTGACTGAAGAATATTAGTGAGAAGTCACTATCTTGGGGACACCATATAGTAATGGGAAGCTAATTTTAATTTAATTTTAATTGTAGTTCTGTCCTTTGGAGCCACGCTGAACAAATCTTTTTTTTTTCCCTCAATAGTATTTTATTTTTCCAAATACATATAAAGATAGTTTTCAACATTAATTTTTGTAAGACTTTATGTTCTAAATTTTTCTCCCTCCCTCCCTTGCTTCCCCCTCCCCAAGACATCAAGAAATCTGATCTAGGTTAAATATGTGCAATCCTTTTCAACATATTTCCATATTTGTCATGTTGTGCAAGAAAAATCAGATCAAAAAGGAAAAAAAAACTATGATAGAAAAAAGAAACAAAAAGGTGAAAATACTCTGCTTTGATCCACATTCAGTCTCTCTGGATAAGGATGGCATTTTCCATCCCAAGTCTATTGGATTTGTCTTGAATCACCCCATTGTTGAGAAGAAGGCAGAACAAATCTAATCTCTCTTCCAAGGGGCAGGTCTTTAAATGTTTGGAGATAGCAATACTTCCGCTCTCACTCCCCCAAACTCCTTCTTCTCTGGGTTTCAACAATCCCCAATTTTTTCATACGATTCCCACAGAGTGGTATCTCAAGGCCTTTGTTGTCTTACTCTAGATTCTTTCAATTTTACCAAGGTCTTTTTTTAAAAAATGTGATACACTAAACTGAATACTTTAGATATGGTATGATCAGGGTAGAGTATAACAGGACTATTAATAACATTAATAATGTTGTAGTGGTTGCTCAATTGCATCCAAACTCTTCGTGACTCCATTGGGTATTCTTGACAAAGATACTGGAGTGGTTTGCCATTTCCTTCTCCAGCTTATTTTACAGATGAGGAAACTGAGGCAGACAGGGTGATGTGATTTGCCCAGGGTGACACATCTAGTATGTATCGGAGTCTGGATTTATCTAAGGTCTTCTTGATTCCAGGCCCAGTCCTCTGTGCACTGGAGCACCTAGCTGCCCCACTAATCTTGTCAGTGGACCCAGATAGATTTGGAGGAAAGAGTGAAGCTGGGGACTTTGCCTATTTCTTCCTTACTTAAATCCAATTTCCTTGCATGTCATAGCATCAACTCCCTGATGTCATGGTCTTCTTTGAGAAGGAAGGAGGAGTAACAACAATAAATAATAATAATTAATTGTAATATCTAATAAGGAAATAATTAAATTACTAATGTTATCAGTATAATAATACATATATGACAAACATGGTAATAAATAAACTACTACTAATGTACTATTATTTTATACTAATATATTAATAATCATAACGACTTTAAATAGCTGGTACTTATATAGTATGTTAAGGTTTGTGAAGCGTTTTTCACATATTTTATCCTTCAACTCCAGGAGGAATGTGCTATTATCCCCTTTTTATAGCTGAGGAAACTGAGGCAGACAGAACAATATGACATGAGAGTTGCTTAGCTATTGAGTATCTGAGGTCATTTTAAACTAAGTCTTCTTGGCTCCAAGTTTAGCACCCTGGCCACTGTGCCACCTGGACCCTCAGCTTTTCAATGTAATCTAAAATTCATTAGATTCCTTTTCCCTTTCCCCTTTCCCCTCTCCTTTCCCTTTCCCCTTTCCTTTCTTTTTTCTCTTCCCTTCCCTTTCCCCTTCTCTTTTCCTTTCTCCTTCCCTTCCCTTTCCCCTTCTCTTCCTTTCTCCTTCCCTTCCTTTTTCCCCTTCTCTTCCCCTTCCCCTTCTCTTTCCCTTTCCTCTTCCCTTCCCTTTCCCCTTCCCTTCCCTTTCCTTTTTCCTTTCCCTTTCCCTTTCCCTTTCCCTTTCCCCTTCTCTTCCCTTTCCCCTTCTCTTCCCTTTCCCCTTCCCTTCCTTTTCCCTTCCCTTCCCTTCCCTTCCCTTTCCTTTCCTTTCCTTTGACTTGCCCAGGGTCACACAGCTAAGTTTCTGAATTCCCTGGTGCTCTAACCACTTTGCCACCTAGTTGCCCCCTAGCCCTGACTTTTTCATTGGGAAGTTTATTTTCAGAATCCATGTGGAAGGTTTTATACAGATCCTGTGCAGTTTCATATTTTGGCCCAATGATCTAGTCCGTCAAAATACTTGGGTCTGGGTCAGTTATACAAACCTGATTTCCCTTCCTAGCTTCATGTTAATTGGATCCCAAGGTCCTCTTTGTCTATCTGAGTCTTTGATAAAAATGTCTAACAGCCCAGGTCCAGGTACAAATCCCCTGAGCATTTCACTAAAGATGTCCTTCTGAATGGACAGCAAACCATTTTTGTCTTTGGGTCTACCCAATCAGTTCTGATATCATTAGTGGAACTATTATCTAGAGCAGTGATGTCAAACTCAGAATGAAAGTCTACCACTAAATGTATATAGAAGGGTCCCTGGGGGAGCAAATTGTCTTAGAAAACCACATATTCACATTATCTATGTCTTGTTGTATTTTCATTTATTTTGTTAGATATTTCTCAATTACATTTTAATCTCGTTCAAGAGGTGGTGGTCCCTGTTGTTTACTCTTCTTAACATATCTGTCCACTTTGACCATAAGAAAAATGGGAGAGCTTGTTGAACGCTTGGATAAAATCTAGTTAAACGATATCTACTGCATTCTCCTGATCTAGCAGTTCAGTGACCCTGTCAAAAGAAAACTGAGTTTAGTCTATAATGACTTCTTCTTGTCACAGTCAGGCTGATTCATTGTAGTTGTCACTTCTTGTTTTTCTAGATATCCACTAATGAATTCTTTATTAGTGCATTTTAGAATTTTGCCAGGAACGGAAGTCAGTCTAATTGGGATAGAACTTGCTGACTGTATTTCTGTTTTGAAAATTGGGACATTTTTCTTTTCTCTAATCCTGTACCATCTTGCCTGTTGGACCCAGGCTTTCACAGATCATTGGTAATAAAAGGCCCAGGATCCATATCTGTCAGACCTCCTGTTCTTTAAATACTCTGGAGTGCACTTCCTGGATCTGATAACTGGAATTTATCAAGGTAGCCAGGTGCTCTTTTTACTCTTTTCCTGACAATTTGGGGTCATAATTCCTATTAGCCATGTTTTTTGGTTCTGTCCTGTGTAATCCAAAGACTGTGTTCCCTGGCACATTAAAATGGGGCAAAATAGGAATCGAGAAGTTTTGCTTCCCCTCATCTTTCCCAGGGAGTTCTTTTTTTGATTTCCCTCATATCAACTACAAGGCAAAATAATGATAAGGAATAAAATAATAGGGATGGTGTTCTTTAAACTTTCAACTCACTTTCACCAATATAATTATCTAAATAGCTGTTTAAAAATAGGTCTTTCTACCCCAGACTACACTGGGGGCATCTGGAGGGCCTTAGTTTTAACTAGTATCTGTGCTTCCTCCCCCTTCCCTTCCCTTTCTCCTCTCTGGGGCAGACACCTTCTAAGGACTCCAGGGTTTTACCATCAACATTGTAACTGTAGCAGTGGGGTCTCTAGGCCTTTTCCTCCATCCTGCAGTTCTGGGCTCCTACATTTATGGTTTTCCTAATTATAGTGGATTCTCTGAAAGTAGGATCTTCTTTGTATCTCTTAGTACTTAGTAAATGCTGGTAGTATAATAAAAGGCATAGAATAAATATTAATAAATGCTACTTCTTTCCCTTTTTCTCTGCTCTTCTCTTTTCTCCCTCTCTTTCTTCCTCTCTTCCTTCTTTCCTCCCTTCCTCTCTTCCTCCTTTCCTTCCTTCCTTCTTTTTTCTCTCCCCTCTCCTTTCCTTCCTTCCTCTCTCCTCCCCTTCCCTCTCCTCTTCTCTCCTTCCTTTCCTTCCTCTTCCTTTTCCTTCCCCCTTCTCCTTCCCTTCCTTTCCTTCCCCTCCCTTTCCCTTCTCTCCTCTCCCTTTCCCCTTCTTCTCCTTTCTTTCCCCTCCTCTTCCCTCACTTTCCTTCCCTTTCCCTTCTGTTCCTCACAAATGATTATGAGACTATTATAGGAGGCAGAGAAAAAAAAAACCTTTCAGTGCATATAAGATCTTAGATTTTAGACTACAAAGGACCTCAAAGGCCACCTCATTAACCTTACTTTAAAGCTAAGAGTCAGATGAAATTATTTGCCCCAAAGATATATAGATAATAGGTACAAGAGGCAGGCAGAAAGGTGACACAGTAGCTAGGGCACGGGGCTTGGAATCAAGGCATCTCCCTTTCATGAACTCAAATTCAGTCATAGACACTTATTAGCTGTGTGATCCTGGGCAAGTCACTTAATCCTGTTTGCTTCAGCATCTGATCTGTAAAAGGAGCTGGAGATGGACATGGCCAACCACTCCAGTATCTCTGCCAAGAAAACCCCAAATGGGGTCACAAAGAGTAGGATATGACTAAACTGACTAACTGACTTCTGACTCTAGAACTTAGTACTCTTCCCTATGGCACCTCACTCATGGCACTGGAAATAGAAAACGTAAAAAATAAACAATCATTTCTCCAATGATCCAAGAACTTATCGTCGGTGTATACAAAACTCTATCCAAGCCAAGGTCACAGACTTCCAGAAAAGTGGCTAGAACCTCTTCTAATGAATTGAAGGAAATTTGCAGTGAGGAAAAATACACCCATCTGAAAAGAAACTCGGTTCACAAGGTCAGCTCAGCCCAAAACAACATCAGGGAATGGGAACTTCTTTCCGTGAACAATACCAATCTCAAGCCTGTGGCAGGCCGACTCATTAATTTTTAAAGTCCACCAATGTTCACACCTATTTTCATGCTCATAATTCTATGGGAATCTTGAGTGAAAAAATACTGGAACAATTACAAGTCTGAAATCTTGACTTCATTTTTTTGCACGATTGCTGCAGGATGTGTGGTATATTTCTTTTTCGGTGCTGCAATGATTGATTGATACTCCAAATATCTGTCCAACTGAATTACTCAGAGAGCAGAGAAAAGCAAAACCATTATTTCATTCACTCAGGTCCTTGAGAAAGGCAGGTGGCAGTCTTATTTTAACATTAAAGAGTAACAAATGCTCTCTTAAACTCCCACAAACCAGAATGATGATTGTTCAGATTTCCATATTGCTTTGACATTTGCAAAACACCTTCTCCACCAAGGCCCTATAAAAAAAAAGACATCTTTGGATTCTTCTGTCCATTTTTTAGAAGGGATTTTAGGGAGAGAAGGTTGGATTGGGTGATCCCTTCTGACTAAATCAGTGGTCCTATGGGACCTCAGAGATCATCATCTGGGTCAGCTCTATTATTTTATAGGTGAGAAAAGTGAATCCTAGAGAGGAGATGACATGCAGTAGTGAGTATGAGAAATGAGATCTGAACCCAGGTCCTTTGACTGAATCGATCCAGTGTCCTTTCTACTGAGACTCAGATAGAATGACTTGGCTATGTTCCCACAGTTCATAAGTGTCATAGCTGGGCAGGGGGATTATATATGTGTGTATATAAATTTATAAATATGCATATATTTATTTATGTATACACACACTTATCTACACATATACATATATATACATACACATAAATATATATACACATACACATTTATAGATGTGTGCTTTGTGTATATATGTATATATACACTTTATTAATTCATTCAACTATATATATGTAAATTTATTACCACGTACAAGGCACTGGGGATCTAAAACTCAAATTAAACAATATTTGCTCTCTAATAGCTTACATTTATGGTTAGGGATTGATTAATTGAATCCTTCCAGTTTACTTGATGGAATTACAGGTTCTAAGGGACAGGTAACAAATAGGGAGATATGAACTTTACTAGCAGGGAATGCAAGCCATTTAAAAGTCTGAGAGCGGTAAACCCTTACATCTCAATGTATTAACAATCTTTTACATTTTATGATTTTACAAGATGAATTGGGGTGGGGGAAACTTGATTAATTAGGTCTCCTTGCTCTGTGCACACAGATAGATAAAAACAAAATATAATACCACCTCTGGGTGATTCCTCCAACTTGAAGGAAGGATAGGGTAGCTGCTACCTCTACTTCTAGTATTAATCTTGTGGGTGGCTAGTATTATTGCTCATGAACCCCCACCAATATGTTTCACATTGACAATCAGCCAACAGATTTAATTAACATTTAACTATGGCATTTACTACGATAGCATAGCAGAAACAGTCTACAAAAGTCTTCTCATGAAATTGGGGCGTACTTTCCTACAAATATATACAGTATCTATCCATGGAAAGATTGGGCTCAAACAGAGTACAGTGGTTAGTGAAGGACACATGTTAGGTGCATATGTGGCCAAGATAATTCACAACTCTTAATATTCTAGGTTCTAAAAGTCTTTTCTTTCTTTGTAGAGCATCATGCAGCTCTCCTTGGCTGCAGTATTACCTGATAGAAGTTTTCCCAGGTGGCTTGTCAGGGTCTTTTCCTTTCTAGAGTATGACTTTTGATTGCCCATCATCAAATGCTTTGAAGATGCTTCCCTTAGATTTCTTTGTCTATGGTCCTTAGGGTAATGTATCTTTTAGTGTTATTTCCATTTCTGATATTGAACCAGAGGAACTAATTTATAGAGAGAAAATAACTGAGAACAGAGATTTGCGGACAGAGTACTGGTCAAAGAGACTGAGAATAAGTGGTAAGACAGGTAAGAGAACCGGAGAGAGGACTGTTATAAAAACCGAGAGAATAGGACGAGTGGAGGGGCCAGTAGTGGACAATGCTGCAGAAGAGCCGAGAAGAGCAACAGGAAGCTGAAGAAAAAGCTTTGGATGTAGCATTTACAGGATCATTAGTTATCTACAGAGAACATTTTCAGTTGAGTCAGAAACCAAATTGGAATGAGTTAAATGATCATAATAGCCCTATGACAAATCTTAAATGAGTATGATCCAAAGGAGTAGCTTAAAAAAAGTTGCCACCTATGAATTACATATGAATTTAAAGGCTCCATTATAGTTAAGTATAGTGAACTTTTGTAGGAGAATCCCAAAATAAATATGACTTCAAAACTCCTACGCTGCCAAATAATCTAAAGAAAATCCAGCTTTATCTGAAGAGGTCAGAGAGGAACAATGAAGGGTTAGGGATGTTTCCTAATGGCCTCAAATACAAAGGCCATGATGCCCTCTAGAGAAATCCATTTGGTCCTCATGAATTTAGTCGATTGGTGGATGAGATCCAGGGTGAATGTATATTGTGACATTTCTTTTTAAAATAGTATTTTATTTTTCCAAATACATGCAAAGATAAGGTTCAACATTCACCTTTGTAAAACCTTGTGTTCCAAATTTTTCTCCCCCTCAGACAGCAGGCAATCTGACACAGGTTAAACATGTGCAGTTCTTCTAAACATTTCCATATTCATCATGCTGTATAAGAAAAATCAGATCAAAAGGAGAAAAATGAGAAAGAAATAAAAAGCAAGCAAACAACAAAAAAGATAAAAATACCATTGATCCACATTCTATCTCTATAGTTCTCTCTGAATGTGGATGGCACTTTCCATCGCAAATCTGCTGGAATTGAGGCGAGAATTTTCTTGTCAATTTTGTCATGAAATGAAAAGATTCCAAGATTTTGGTGCAAGTTGGGACTTTTCCGTTTTAGAGACTGTCTCCCGCCAAAAGTATGAACATAATGGCAATCCCCAGAGCTGGCTCTAATGATAAAGATTCCCACGTGGAAAGAACTTTTATGCAAATCCTCAGGACAAGAAAGATATTTAGCAAAAAACTCTGAGTGAGACACAGGAACCAAAGAATTGAGAATTCCCCTAATATTGATCCTGGTCCATGTGGGGCCAGAGCCATGGAAGACATCTCTTTGTATTTACTTCTCTCTGTATGCCTGGTTTCTTCTCACTAGAAAGAAAGCTTTTTGAGATGGGGGACTGCTTTCCTTTTTTTTTGTCTTTGTATCCCTGACACCTGGTTTAGGGAATTGAATCAAACTAAGTTGAATTGTAGGAGTTGACAAAATTATGTAGCAGGAAATAATGAATTCTCCTATATCACTGATTCCTCTCTGTCTACAAGAAAATGCACTATAGGAAGAAAAAAAAAACCATTGAGTGTCAAGAGAGATCTGGGTTCAAGTTCTCCCTCTGGACCTTACTAATTGGGTAACCAGAGTGAGCCTCCGGCCTAAAATGAAACTACTAAAACCTCCAGTTCTTGTTGCACAGACTTTGTTGTGAGAATTGAATGAGATTTTATATGTAAAGTACTTGGTAAAACAAGGAGTACTATATAGATATTAGCTGCTATTATGAATCTTGCTTTTTTTACTTTCTCCAATTAAAATTGCAGAGGAATGGGCAGTCAGAAGTTGGGTTCCCAAGTATAGTACTACAAATATATGAAAAAAATCTGACTTACTAGCTCTTGTGCTCCTGGACAAGTAATTTAACTTCTCTGTGTCTGTTTTCTCATCTGTAAAATGAGATTAAAAATACCTGCATTCCATGGTTGGATCAGATGAGATACTATAATATAATGTGCTTTGCAAACTTAAAGCATTATAGAAATGCTGTCATTATTGTTATTGTTCTCATCATCATCTTCATGCTAATTCTTTTAATGAGTTTATCTTGCAAAGCTGAGGAGATTGAACTAGATTATCTATTAGGTATTTTCTGATTTTAAATTTCTAAGATTTCTCCTAGCTATGACATTCTCTATTCTAAAGTCCCTCCTAGCTCTGACATTCCATGTTCTTAGATTCCTCCCAGCTCTGACATTCCCTGTTCTAAGGGCCTCTCCCAGCTCTGACATTCCCTGTTCTAAGGGCCCCTCCCAGCTCTGACATTCCATGTTCTAAGATTCCTCCCAGCTCTGACATTCCCTGTTCTAAGGGCCTCTCCCAGCTCTGACATTCCCTGTTCTAAGATCCCTCCCAGCTCTGACATTCCCTGTTCTAAGATCCCTCCCTGTTCTAAGATCCCTCCCTACTCTGACATTCCATGTTCTAAGATCCCTCCTGGTTCAGACATTCTATGCTCTAAGAAGAATTTTTTCTAAGAAGATTAGACCTGTGATTTTGTCAGTGCAGGGAATTTCTAATATAAAAATGAGCAACCTGTCTGCGACTTACTGTCTTAAAGAGATGACTAGGGCACTGCATGTTACGGGATTTCATGATCATACCCTGAATTATTTATGTGTCCAAGGTGGGAACTGAGTCCAGACTTCCTGAATCGAGGCTGACCTCCACCCACTATACCATCATAACACCACTCTAATAGTTTAGCTTTGATAAAGTTCTAAGGGTCAGAAAGATGTCTTAGCTTGGGAGACTCCAGTTCAGATCTCCCCTCTGACACATCCCAGCCCTGAGTCATTTCAGTTAATTTATCCATAAAATGGAAACAATAAAGCTCACAACCTGTCTCCCAGCGATCAAGTGAAAGGAACATCCACCCCGATGGAAGCTATCACCATCATCATCATCATCATCATCATCATCATCATTCCTCTTATTACAGTTCCTTCCAGTTTGAAGGCTCTGTGGCTTGACTGACTTGGGACCAGTCCAGAGAGTGACCTTATTTTCTTGGCGTCCTGTTCTCCTCCACCAGGACTACTGGGTGCCCAGCCCCAGAAAGCTCAGAGCGGAAATTCTTGGAGTCCCAACAAAGCTGGTGTGAGGAGGAGAGAAGGCGCTTCACAGCGGGCTGTCAGCGATGTGGGCACAGTCTGCCAGGCCTGTTTTTCTAAAGTAACAAAGATAACATCAACAATGGGCTTTCTGGCTTCTTGTGCTCTCCTTATCTCTTCTTCCCTTTGCCAGGTTAAGACATCGTGTTCCTTAGTCAGCCCCTCTAAAGAGTCATTGCCCATTCTGCCTCCCTGCTGCCCCCGGAGAACCAGCTCGGCTATCTGATATTCTGGCAGGAAGGGAGGGGGGCAGATTCTTTCCAGGGGCCGTGGCAATTTCCTACTCCTGGCCCTTGGCTGCCCATTTTTAGAGCACGCCCTTGCCAGGAGAAGCTTCCTTCAGGATTGGTTTTCAGCCTTGTCCTGGCTCGGGACATCAGCAAGTGCCCGTATCTCTTCCCTTTCCTCTTCCACCCAGTGAGCTGAGGCTGGTGGCAGGTTGGGCCATCTTAGGTTATAGAAATTTACAGGACTCAGAAAAGAAACCTAGTAGAGTTCAGGGCACGTTCTCTCTCCCCCCACCCCCGCCCCAATCTTTTAATATATATATATATATTATGGACTTGGAGAACTATATCAGATGGCTTACTGTCTTGGGTAATGGGGAAGGAAGGGAGAAAAAAACCTGAAAATCAAAAATCTTACAAAAATTAATGTTAAATTCTGTCTTTACCTGTGATTGGAAAAATAAAATACTACTGAATTAAAAAATAATAATATTATATGGACCCTTTGGACAATCTGGCAAAATCTATATTAGATGGCTTGTTGTCTTGGGGAATGGGAAGTGAAGGGAGGAAGGGAGAAAAAAAATCTGAAAATCAAAAATCTTACAAAAATGAATATTAAATACTATCTTTACCTGTGATTGGAAAAATAAAATACTACTGAATTAAAAAAATAATAGGGGCAGCTAGTTGGTGTAGTGGATAGAGCACCAGCCCTGAAATTTAAGTTCAAATCTAAGTTCAAATCTGGCCTCAGACACTTAACACTTCCTGTCTGTGTGACCCTGAGCAAGTCACTTAACCCCAATTGCCTCAGTTAAAAAAAATTAATAATGATAATAATAGTATTATATGGATCCTTTGGACAATCTGGCAAAACCTATAGATCTCTTCTTAGAATAATGTTTTTAAGTGTATGAAATTAAATAAGATTAGAAAGAAAATCAATTATGATAAAATACAGTCATCAAAATATATTTTTAAAAGTTTACAGATCACACATTAAAATATCCTGGACTATGAGCCAGGAAAATGTGGATTAAAATACCTCTGTAGCCATGTAATAGCTATGAGACTCTAAGCAAGTATATTAATCTGTGCCTCGCTTTGTTCATCTGTAAAACAAAAAAGCTGGACTCAAAGGTCTCCAATGTCTCTTCTAGATATGTGATTTTTAAGAGAAAAAAAGATATGGTTGTCAAGGTTCATCTTGTTCCTTTTATCAGTGGCAAATAGTGGGGTTAAATGAATAATCTGATGTCTTTCTGATAAAGAGATAGTTTCCCCTTTTTTTCATCAGCCAGGACTGTTATCCCCAGATAACTTTGAGGGACAGCAAAGAGTCTCATTTCTCTGAGGATGGGGACAGGAATGGTGAATACACTGGGGCTGTCTGCACAAACTTGAACCTGGGAGGCCCCTTCCTGCCCAGTATGGTTATAGGGTGGGGATGGCAGAAGAAGCTGGGCGTTCTAGGAAATGTCTCCCAAGGATTAGGACTGAATGTCCAAGGAAGAAGCAGAACCTGGATGGGATTTTCACAGTCATTTTCATAACCGCCATCCTGTCCCCCCCCCCCCAAAGTAACAAAATACCGAGTCCTTTTTGAAACGAGGGCATATTTGACCACTTTTTTGGGGTTCCTAATTCATCAAGTCTTAACTGTTTTTCTCGTTACTTCCATTTTGAGAGGAGAGTGATCCATATGCCATGTTAAGTGCCTGTCTCACTGAAGGGTGGTTTTTTTATTCCTTCATTTATGAAATCATCCCATCTGGCTCAATTTCAGACGATCCCTAAATTATTTGCTCCATCATCCCTCACAAAATCCTAAAGGAAATCCTTAGAGAATTCCTCTTGGAAAGAACACTGGAAAGAGGGGACCGAGATGTGGATTCTGATCCTTGTTCTATGGGCCCTAACGGAAGGCTGTAATCTCTTGAGTCTTCATTTGTGCATCTATAAAATAAGGGGATTAGGTTATATGCTCTCTAAACTCCATTTCATCTAGTTGGACTTGACATCAAGAAGCCTGAATTCAAATCCATTCTCAGACACTTACCAATGGGCAAACCATTTAGCTGCTCAGTACTTCAGGTTCCTCATCTTTAAAAATAGAGATCATAATAGTATCTACCATGTAGGTTTTATAAGGATAAAATGAGATTACCTCTGTAATATGCTTTGCAAACCATAAAGCCCTAGAGAAATTTTGACTATTATTACTCCGGATCTCTCATTCTATGTATAATAAGCATGGGGAATCCTCATACTTGTCCATCCTGGTCGATTATACAGAACATATATAGGTATTGAATGAATGAGTTAATGAAAAAAAACATTTTTTTTTTCATTCTGTTTTCTTACAAAACAGAAGCAGCTAAGTGGCTCAGTGGACAGAAAGCTATCTTGGAGTCAGGAAGACCTGATTTAAAATCCAGTCTGATATTACTAGCTGTATGAACTTATACAAGTCATTCAACTTTTAAAAGTTGCCTTGGAGGCAGCTATTGGATATAGCATTGGGGCTGGAGGTAGGAAGGCCTGAATTTAAATCAGACATTGGGTAAATTATTTAACTTCTTATAGATATCATTGCTTCTTCTTCTTTCACAGACAAAAACCAGGTCTGTTTCTGATTTTGAACCATTTCCTTTTTTGGTCCTAGGTGGAACTTTGGGGGTCTGCTTCTGGTTAAGCATGAATGAGAGACTTATGTCCTATTCTGTGATGAAGAGTCCTCTAATTGGTGGTTAAGCCAAAAGAACTGAGACAGAACTTGGGGGATGTACAATAGAGACCCCTTGTTCTTCTTCTTTGTGGGTATGAGTAAGGTAGGACAGTTTTGAGCAGCCTCCTTAGCCCATGGTGGGGAAAAGATGTATCTCATTCAGAATAGGTTCTGAGCACTTTTGTGGGTGTTCTTCCTGATCTTAGTGAGTAGTCCAGGTGGTGACCTCCAGGGCATATTAAGGTCTGAGGTCTGCAGTGGGGTGGCAATATCCATTGATGGGACAGCAGCAGATGGCTGAATAACTGTCTGCATTGGGCTTAGAAAACGATTCCAAAGATCCCAAGCCTTATGGGAATGAGGGGTGTTGGCTATGGGTTCAATCAATCAATCAATTGATTACTCAATATTTTTTAAGTATCTACTCTGTGTCAGGCACCGCTAAAACAAAAAGGCACAGATCCTGGGAGGAGAGGAAGATGGAAGGTGGCAGATATGGAAGGTATGGTATATCTATTCTAATTTGAAGAATTCAGATTCATTTTTTCATCCTTCTCTTTTCTTCTTTGATGTTACTTGACTCTGGCTACACAAAGAAAGTCAGTAGCCAGACCTAGGCTGAGAAACAACAGCCTCAATGCTTGCCATTCAAAAGTGATTGTTGAAAAATCCTTTTAGAAGCTCTTTTTGTGGTGACTAAAAATGGAAATGAAAGGGATGCCCATCAATTGAGGAATGACTAAACAAAATATATAACTAATATATAATGACAAAAAGGTTATTTTTTAAATTCATTTCTCCCCTCTGTCTTCCTTTTCTTTTTATCCCAGAAGAAGAGCATTTATATGGAGAATTCACAAAAGAAATTACTTAGCTCTTGTTAAAAAATAGTTCATTGTTTCTCTATTTATAGCCATCATGTTTTCTTCCTATTCCAATTCAATGCTCTTAGCTTAATCCTTTGGAAAATAGAATCCTTTAGAGAAATTGTCTCAAGTTGCTTTGGGAATGTCCTGTTGTCATTAAGAGGCAAACACCTCTGTTTAAACACTAATTTCATTGGAAGCAACACTGTTGGGCACAAAAAAAGAGGGAAAACTCTTGAGCTGAGTGGGAAGAGGAAGAAGGGAGGAAAGCAAAGTATTTTTTGTTTGTTTGTTTCTCGCTTATTACATTCTATTTTATCGTTAACAAATCACATTAAATTGGCTTTGTTCCCTCCACTGCCCTTCCTCCCCCATACAGTTCATTCTTTGGCTTTTGGGAAATGGTCATATGAAATGTGAAGAGACTTAACTTGGAAGTCATAAACTTGAGATCAAATCCTTTTACTAGCTGTGCCCTTGGACAATTATTTCATGTTTTTGAGCCTCAGTGCCCTGATCTATAAAACTGGAGGTTTGGACCAGGTAATTCTTAAAATACCTTCCATCTAGATCTCTGATCCAATAGTCTGGGTTCATTTACTAGTTTTTACCCAACTTCTTTTTTTTTTTAAATTTTAATTTTTTTTTATTTCATAGCTTTTTATTTACAAGTTATATATATGGGTAATTTTACAACATTGACAATTGCCAAACTTTTTGTTCCAATTTTTACCCTCCTTCCCCCCACCCCTTCCCCTAGAGGGCAGGATGACCAGTAGATGTTAAATATATTAGAGTATAAATTAGATACACAATAAGTATACATGACCAAACCGTTACTTTGCTGTACAAAAAGAATCAGACTCTGAAATATTGTACAATTGGCCTGTGAAGGAAATCCAAAATGCAGGCAGATAAAAATATAGGGATTGTTACCCAACTTCTAAGTTGTGTGACCTTGACACATCTTTCTTCATCTAAAATGTTGATGATAATGTTTGGTTATCTCACTGTAATAAGGCTGAAATATGTGTGTATTCCAACTAGACTCTCCTAGGAGTCCCCATCCTAGCTCCCACTCACAATGTCAAGTCAAGTCCCCAGAGAACAGACTAGAGACATCTCCTCCAGGTTATAAGAGTATTCCAAAAGGGTTAAGGGCTTTTTTCATTTTTCCAAAATAAGTGTTCCTTTACATCATTGGAGCTTTCTGTGTGAACTCTCAGCTCTGACTCAGCAGCCAACCAAAAGGTCTTTTCTTCCCCATATAGCAAGTGAACAGGAATCTATCATGGGTACTCTGAGATAGAGTTCCAGACCACCCTCATTCCAAATCATTACCCCCTTCCAGAAGCAGGCTTACCCAATGCTCGGGCTCCCAGGACTTAGTCCTCCTTGGCTTGTTCACCTGGTTATATATGTTAAGCACCTTATCAAAATGCAGACTCAACATGGCTAATATGGAAATATGTTTAAAGCGATTGTACGTGGATAACTTAAATCAGATTGCTTGCTGTCTTGGGGGAAAGGGAAGGGTGGAAGGGGAAAAATTTGGAACTCAAAAATCTTATAAAAATGATTATTTATATTTGATATATTATATATTATATCAAATTATATTATTATTTTGATATTGTTTACAAAAATGAATGTTGATAAGTATCTATGTGTAATTGGAAAAATAAAAAAATTGAGAAAACCCAACAAAATAAAGTGGTTATAAATATGAATTATTATTGTTATAACTAGGGCAACTTGATGGTAGGAAGCTAATATTTCCATAGTCACAAGATCCTAAGAAAAATAGAGCTAGCTGTCTTTTCCTCATATCACTTTGATTCAAATCCAGTATGATTTTGGGTGCCAGGTACTATGGACTTTACCAAGAAAATTCAGCCAGGGGCTAGACAGGCCTTTCTTTTGCAGCTCCACTGGAGAAAGGTTGGTGAGTGGCAGTGTGCTGCAGGGCAGAGAGAGCTGGCTTTGTAGTTGGGAAGGCCTGGCTTCAAGTGGGGCTTCAGGCTCATACTGGATATCTGACCTTGGGGTACATCCCCTTACTTTCCAGTGACAGGGACAAGCCCCCTAAGACTAGAAGCTGAAGAACAATTGGTGGGCTGCCTTGGTAGAGGCAATTTCCTCATCTGGAATTCCTTATACCATTAAATTCATGGATCCTGTTTAAAAAAAAAAAAACAAACAGACACAAACCCAAAGATTTCCCAGGCCAGGAACCTTTTTGGTGTCATGGGTTCCTTTTGTAAGCCGTGCACCCTTTCTCAGAGTGGTATTTCTGAAATAAAAATTTATTTACAGAATATAAAATGATGTATAAAATCATGTATTTACAAAATAAAATACGTAGGCTTTAAAGGAGATTAATTATGTTGAAATAGTTATCAAAGTATTTTTAAAAAAGCAAGTTCCCAGAACTCAGGTTAACAGCCCCTGTGATGGAGGCAAAGTGACGCTATCATCTTTAAGGGAGAATGTTTAATTTAGGGCCTTCTGTGCTTTAAGGATCTGCAATTCTCTCAGTGGGGGTAGCTCTCTAGGACTTTGTAAGGGTTCTGTGATAAAGAATTCATCCCCCTGCAACCAGTGGTGAGCAGCCTCTGAAATGAGCTGGGCTGGTCCTCAGATAATCCACACAGACTTTTTACTTGACCTTGAAAGAGCTGGGTGGTGCAGCAGTTAGAGCACTGAGCTGGGAATTAGGAAGAGTTCTCTTTCTGGGTTCAAATGCAGCCCCAGAACTTCCTAGCTGTACGACCCTGGGTAAATCATCCCACTCCGTCTGCCTCAGTTTCCTTATCTGAAAATGAGGATCTTTGCCAAGAAAACCTCAAATGGGGTCATAGAAAGTCGGAAATAATGGAACAACAAAAGACAGAGCAAGGTGACTCCTGGAACTGGGAAGCCCTGAGTTCAAATATAACATCAGAGGTCTCTCCCTAGCTGTGTGGCCCTGAGGAGGTCCTTGAATCACTGTCTGCCTCACTTTCCCCAGCTGTAAAATGGGGATGATAATAGAGCCTACCTCCCAGAGGTGTCGTGAGGATCAGACATATATAAAACGCTTAGCACAGTGCCTGGCACACAGTAGGCACTGTATGGATCCTTGCTTCTTTTCCTTTCCTTCTTTTCTTCCAGACTTCTGGTCCTGAGCCTCTCTGTAGTTAGCTCAGCTAGTCTCCAGAGGACAGACATGCTCCATCCCTCCCTCGACCCCAACCAAGTGTGTCCGGTTCAGTGGGACCTGTCAGAGACTGTCCCCCCATGAGCACAGCCCCAGAGAACCTGGGCTCACCTCCAAGTCCTGAGGAGCCACCAGGGGAGATTGTTGCTGGAGGTTAATGATACAAGAGAACACGTTATTTCCAAGCCCTTGAGAACTATTTATTTCTGTAATCCCACAATCCAGTTCAGCAAGTACCGGCATCGGGCTGGCTGCCAGGGATCTAGTGACAGAATGAAAACATATGGAATTTCCTACCTTTCCTGTGGCCTCCTGTTCTATTTTCCCAAGTCGGTGGCTGGGAGGCTTTAGAAACACCTGCTGTGCACAGGCAAACCATATGCTTACTAGAAATCATCCTCGTTCACTAGAAGCTCCCATATCTAGAAATTGCAGGACCACTGATTCAGAGCTGGAAGTGATCATAGAGATTATCTGGCCTCATTTTACAGATGAAGAGACTGAGGTCCAGAGAAGTAAAACGATTTACCCAAAGTTACACAGGCAGAGTCAGAATCTGAATCCAAGTCCCCTAACTCTAGGTCTGTTACTCCCACCACCTGTGCCATGTTGTTTCCCTGATAAGAGCAGATATTTAGGTAATTCTTTTCACCAAGTGTTTTCCTCAGAAGAGCACTGCCCACTGGGTAGTGGGACTTTGATTATTCTTCCTGATCTGCAAAGAAGTTAGGTTTTATTAGCAGTCACAGAGCAGGAGGTATCAAAGTCGGAATTTGAAAACTGATCTTCTGATTCATTCGTTCATTCATTCATTCATCCATCCAATCACTTATTCAGTGGACATTCATTAAATGCTTATTGTGGGCCAAGAACTAGGTATTAGGAGAAATACGATGTTTAGGCGAATCACGGTTTCTGCCCTCATGTAGACTGAGTCTCCAATGGAGTCTCCAATCCAATAGGGGAAATCCAGTGGCTGGGAGGCCAATAATTCGTAACTCTAATGCCCATCATTATGGCCCATTCCTCAGGCCCAATGGCCTGGCTCCCACTCTAGCCCTCTAGGATCTGGCAGCCTGTCTCTGTTCTTCACACTTTCCAACTCCAATCTCCAGGCCTTTGCATTGCTCTTTCTTCTTTACCCAGACTCCATAGAATTCTCTCTTCCCTTACGTCTCAGCTGAAGCAGCGCCTTGTTCATGAAGTGACCCCTGAACTGCCAGTGTCCTCCCTCCCAAAGTACCTCACTCTCCTAGCAAATACTTCCACGGATCCTTGTCTCTTCCATCAGGACATAAGCTCACCAAGAGTTTGGGGTGGCTCGTTTTTGTCTTATTCTCACCTCTCATCCCATCTGGGGTTTTCTTGGCAAAGATACTGAAGTGCTTTGCCATTTCCTTCTCCAGATCATTTTACAGATGAGAAAACAGGCAAACAGAGGTAAGTGGCTGGCCCAGGGTCACCCAGATAATAAGTGTCTTCAGGATGAATTTGATCTCAGATCTCCCTAATTCTAGACTCAGTGCTCTATCCCCTGACCCTCCCAGTCACCTAGGCTCTTCCCCCATTGCCCTTTCCAGTTGCCTTCTCCTTAATCAAAACTCCCACCTCTCCATCCACTTCTTCAGGGAATTTGTTGCCATAGCCGAGCACAACTGACCACCTTGTTTCTCTTCAGAGCATCTGCGAGCTCCAGCACAGCTGGCTTTTGGTGCAGGGCCCATTCGACCTGGTAAAGCCAGGAAACAGATGCATCCTCTTGTCCTTAACATGAATTGTTGGGGTTTCTTTATTCTATTTAACTTTTTTCTTTAGTTTTGCCACAGGCCAGATCTCTGTCTCGATCAGCACAGAGGAAAAAAGTAATTACCGAAGTATTAGCGTTATTATTATTTCCTGATATTGAGGGCTAGGCCCCTGACTTACATCCAGTCCTTTGACTGGGTCTAGTCAGGACTTGACTTCCTGGAAAGAAAAAAAAAAACCTAGGGGGGGAAATCATCAAGTCTACACAGTCAAAAATAAAATGGAGATTTACTTGAGAAATTGGAATTTGTGTAGGCAGATCACTGAAAATTCAATCACCTGGTAGTTTGGGAAAGCCTAAATTCTATTATTAGCTATCGGTTCCAATTCAGTAAGGCAATCAGCAAGCATTTATTAAGCACTTATTATAGTGCTTTTTATAGTGCTTATATATATATATAATATATATATATATATATATATATATATATATATATTATAGTGCTCATTATAGAACAAAGCCTAGCTTTGTTCTAAGTGCAGGGAAACCAAATACATGTAGAAATAGAGGACTGGCCCATAAGGATATTATATTCATTATTTATAAGGATGTTATATTCATTATATATATATATAGGTTCATTATATATAAGGACATTATATTCATTATATATGGATATTATATTCATTATATATATAAGGATGTTATATTTATTATATATGAATATTGTATATGTAGATGTTATTTCATTATCTATAAGGATGTTATACTTATTATATATGTGGATATTATATTCATTATTATATATGGATGTTATATTCATTATATATATAAGGATGTTATATTCATTATATATATGGATATTATATCCATTATTTTATATATGGATGTTATATTCCTTATGTATAAGGATATTATATTCATTATATATATAAGGATGTTATATTCATTATATATATATATATATATATATATATATATATATATATATATATATTTGTAAGGCAATTGGGATTAAGGGACTTGACCGTAGTCACAGAGCAAACTTAACTCCCCCTGATTTCAGGGCTGGTGCTCTATCCATTATGCCATATAGCTGCCCCAAGATTATATTCTAATGAGAGAAGACAACACCTAAAAGAGAATCGCAAGGTGATGATGAGAATGGCTGAAGAAACTGGAAGCTGAGTCAAGAAAGGAGTAAGATTAGATGGGCTGGAGGGTCCTCCTTAGATGGAGGTTCAAGGAAGAGTCATTTAGTCTTAGAGGATGGGCCTGCAGGGACAGAGGATATCCAGGGCAACTCATACCTAGCTTTTTGGTCTCTGCTTGAATCAACTGTAGACATACAGATTATTACTTAATTAACTAGTTAATTAACCATCTAGGGAACGGGTAATGGGAAGAGGGCTGGATTTGGAAGACCTTGGTTCAAATTCCAGTTTTGCCATTTGGGCCCTTGTCCTTTACCTTCCTTGGTCTCAATTTCCTTACCTGTAAAATTAGAGGGCTATACTTGAGGGCTTCACATTTAGTCTGATTCTATGAGGGTTGTATACAATTCGGTCACCAGCTGGCACCACCTCAGACCAGCAGCCCAGTACCATCTGAGTGTATTCATGAGCTTGCTTCCCAAAGGTAATAGCATTGTCACTGCTCACCAGACCACACACAGTCAACTGACCCTTAGATTTCTTCCTGGTTTCCTGGTCCTGAGTTTAGGCTCTGATCTTTATTCGGTGTCAATCTAGGGGAATAAAAGTGAATATTGCTCTCAGTCATCAAAATTATGAAAATCCTTTTGTAGTTCTTTCTATAGCTCTTCTCTTCCCCGCATCTGAGATGCAATCCCACTGATGCTCTAGATTTCACATAATTTCTCACACTGTAACCACCCATATTTTTAATCATGTAAAGAAAATGAACAAAATATTTGTTATCAGCTACTCTGTGGGGTATGGCACCCGATGGTCTCCCCCCCAATCCAATTCTGTTTCCATTCTCCCACTTGGGAGTAGGGTGAGGAGAGAGGGAGGAAAAAAACTTGGCCATGGCCTTGGCTTCCTTTCTTCCTGCTTAGTCAGAGGATTTAGATTTTTCATTAGCGTCCCAGCAGCATCCTCAGAATCCGTGACTGTCAATACACTGTTCATCTGAGAGCAACCAGACAAGATGGAAAGGCAGATATGAAGCTCTACAAGAAACCCCAAAATGCTAGGTCTTGTCTAAGGGGGATTCCAGGAGTACCTCTCAAAAGGGAAGGAAGGAAGACTTCAAATAAATATCCAGGAACTGTTATCCCTTTGCCACATGTGCTCTCTAAACTTGGGCCCACTGGCCCCTGGACTCTCTATGTATTGCCTGGAGAATACGTCACAGACTTTCAGAATATATATTTTTTTGAACATGTGCAATTCTTCTATACAGATTTCCACAATTATTATGCTGCAAAAGAAAAAGGAACAAAAATGAGAAAGAAAACAAAATGCAAGCGAGCAACAACAAAAAGTGAAAATACTATTATGATCCCCACTCAGTCCCCACAGTCCTCTCTGGGTGCAGGTGGCTCTCTCCATCACAAGACCATTGGAACTGGTCTGAATCACCTCCTTGTTGAAAAGACCCGGGCAGAGGACTTTTTTGTTACCAATTATACCACTATACTCCGTTTTTTAGATAATCAATGGGGGGAACACTGGTGGGGGCTCATGAGTTATGGGATTAGAGAGCACATACATCCCCCAAACTCCTCAGGGTTGCCCCTTGAACTCTGCGGGAAGGCACGGCAGCCATCCATGTACTGTGGACCTGATTCTCAGTGCAAATTGGAACGAGGAGAGTTGTCCAAGACCTTGCTGTCTGTATGTAACCCTGCTAAGTCACTTCTGCAATGTAGCGATAATGACACTTTCCCAGCCTGTCTCACGGGCTGCTGGGAGGAAGGAACTTTGTAAACTGGAACGTTCTATGGAGCAAGAAGGGACCCCAGAGGACATGGAATCCAAAGCCCTCATTTTACCCGTGAGAACACTGAACCCTAGGAAAGTTTACTCAAGACCACCAGCATCAGAGACAGGATTAGGGGCAGGTCCTTCTTTGGTGGATAGAACCCTGGCCCTGGGCGTAAAAATACGCAGATACTTGCCAACTGTGTCCCTCTAGGCCTGTCAAACTCTGCCTCAGTTTCCTTATCTGGAAGATAAGGATGAAAAAGAAAAAAATTCCCTTCCCCTTTTTCCCTTCCCCCCTTCTTCCCCTCTCCCCCTTCTTCCCCTCCCCCCTTCTTCCCCTCCCCCCTTCTTCCCCTTCCCCCTTCTTCCCCTTCCCCCTTCTTCCCCTTCCCCCTCTCTCCCCACCCCTCCCCCCAGCACCGACGGTGACCTTTACTTCATTTTTGTCATCTTGCTCTCCCGGGGCTCATTTCTCTTTTCAAAGCAGAATTGAAATTTCACCTGGGCAGTCAGCTCCGCAACCGCAGCTTTCGTTTCCTTTTCTCTATTGGAGGAAAGTGCCCCGGGGCGAGCAGCTCCCGGCTGGAGGCCCAGGGCAGCTGGGGGGGAGCCTGGGGGGGAGCGGGACTGCCGGGGACGGGCCGGAGCTGCGGGCGTGAGAGGGGGGCGCCGAGCCCCGAGCCCCCCTGCTCCCGCCCGGGCTGAGGAGGCGGAGACCCAGCCCCGGGGTCCGGGGTCTTCACCGAATGGTTGGATACACATTTCGTGTAATGCGACAGTTTGAAGAAACTAGAGTTGTTTTGTCTTGTTTGTCCTGGCCTGTGAAATGGGTTCAAATCCTGCCTCTGCTCTGTGTGAGTTTGGGCAAAGTTAAATAATACCTCTTTTTGGATCTTCGTTTTCTCATCTGTCACATTAGGGATGGGGCCGATGCTCTGCTGGCTTCTTGATCACTAATTCTGGGATCCCAAGTCTTCCAAGCAGCTTCGCCATCATTCTTCAGATATATGGAATGGTTGGGATTCTTTTGGGGGGGTGGTTCGGCCTAGATCCCCAGATCTAGCGCAGAGAATCCCCTGGATCAGCACAGATCCTGGCCCGTGACGGGAGGCTGTTCTGTGACTGACTGATGCTCCCCCCTCCCCAACCGAAGCCTTCCCCAGTCTCCTATTTGTTAATGAACTTGACCTCCCTGACTGCTCTCCAGGAGCTGATCTAGGTGTTTAGTCTCCGTCAGTGCAACATTACCTCTGGGAGATCCCACTCAGCTGGGAAGATCCCCGGAAAAGGGATCGTTCCGTGCCTTTGTCAGCTCCCAAACCAGACTGAAAGCCCCATGAGGGCAAGGCTGGTGTCTCAGAGCCCAGAACTCTGTCACTAGCGGATTTGTTCGAGTATGTCCCGCGGCCTGCCGAGCCCATCTATGTCCTGGATTGTTCTGGCAGGGAAATAACTCAGCGGGGAAGGGGAGCGGAGGAATAAGGATAATATAGCACCTACTATGTGCCGGGCCACCGTGCGGAGTGCTTTACCATAATTATCTCATTGGATTCTCACAACGATCCTGTAAGGTCGGAAGCGTTGGGATCCCTGCTTTAGAGTTAAAGCAACGGAGGCAAAGGGGCTTGTCCACAGGAGGTGTTTGGGGTTAGATCTCAGGGGTTCCTGATTCCGGCCTGTTGCCTGTCACGCGGAATGACAAGGCGATCCTTTTATTAGCCACTAAGATCTGAACACAATCGACTCAGGGGCTCTTTAAAAGGAATCCATCTGTTCTCTGCTGCTCTTCCCGCCCCCTTCCCCCCAAAAGATCTTTTGAATTTCTTCTGGAAGAGGATTGGGACCCTTCCCCCTTAGGGTGGGGTCAGATAAAGCACTCCCATGGGGCTGTTCCTGGGCCTTGGGACCTGACTCCTTCTGTTTCCTTGCCTGAATATAGATGCCCAAATGGCAATCCTGAGTGGAGTCTGGGAAGGCAGAGGGATCCGGGAATCTTTTGTCTCTGGTTCAGGGATGACAACGGTCAGTTAGAGAGGATGACTAGCAATAGGGAGATGAACTCAAGATACTGGCCGGATTTTCTACAAGACCTGGTCCTGGAGGGAACTGTTTGGATAGTATGGAAATGTAAATTGTGTATAATTATATATATCACACACTACAATGTAACAAACATTTATTTACATGTAACACACTGTGTGTTACATGTAAATAAATGATGTTTGTTGCATATATATGCACAATATATATATAAAGGTGCACATGTATGTAACATGCACATATATGTGTGTTTATGTTGGTTATTTGGGCCTCTCAAAGAGGCCCAAAATGGTATCAGTATGTTAGAGTCGAGTCACCGTGTGTCCAGCTGTGGCTGATCAGACCAATACAAGCCCTCGGAATGCCCTGCCACAGGTCAGACACAGATAGCCCAGGTGAACATTCAGGGAGACTTCTTTAACTCTTCACATCCCACATTTCTTCTGAGCAAAGTTAATTTTGCTTTGCTCATAGAATCCAGTCCCTTCTCCGCTGAGGGCACGCTGTGCTGGGCGGTCCGGTGTCTCCCAGATCATAGGATCAGTTCTAAAGTGTGGAATCAAAGGCAGCAGCTACCACACAACTTGAAAAGGCTACAAGCCAAGACTAAAGTCGAGGGAGGGTTGGTGCGTGATTTTTTTGTTTGCAGGTGATTGTGCAATTCAGCTCCAAAGCTGAGATGCAACACATATGGATCCATTTCTGCTGCTCGTGCTAGTTTAAGCTTAACAATTAACACCAAGAAAACACAGACCCTCCGTCAGCCAGCACCACGCCATCTATACATGGAACCATCAGTTACAGCGAAAGGTGAAGTTTTGAATGTAAGTATTGGCGATATACTTTCCAGGGATGTCCACATGAGATTGTATATTACGTATCTATGTAATGTAATGCATGTAATATATAACATGTACATATATATGATCATACATCTGTTTAACAATCCCACAAATTACATCCTGACTTGATACGGCTTGTACAACAGGTATTATCCTTTTGAGAGCTCATAATTGTAGTTAGAGTTACTGAATCTTGTTTAAACTGCTGAAATTAAGTATGCAAGATCTATAAAAAAAGAGGAATAGTACATAGGGTTTGATAAAGTCAAGGACCCAAACGACTGAGTTAAGCACATACAATTTGACAAAGCCTGCTGGGAAATCTAGAAAGCGTATATCAGAAAGTAAGCTAACATCGCTCACATATACTACAGTAAACAACATATAGATAAGGCCTACACTAAAAAAATCCATAATTCAAGGAGTAGGAGAAACGATGCTATTTACAGTTCTCTAGGCAGAAAAAAGTTCTTGATCAAGCAAGGGATAAAATGAAAAAAAAAAAAGATATAAATATGATTACATAAAATGAAAAGTTTTGGTACCAAAAAAAAATTAATGCAATTAAAATGGAAACAATTAACTGAGAAAAAAAATCTTTGCAGTATATCTCACGGGCCAGACTTAAATCTTTTTGGGTCTCAGTCTACTCCTCTGTAAAGTCCCACCAAGGGGTGGGATTCAATGAATTCTAATTCAATGACTGAACTTATTTATTTCCCCTTTTCAGCTCTACAAGGAGCCAAACTATATGAACAGCAGCTTGCCAAGCTTGGTAATCTATGTCTGACTTCTGTGTGCTCATGCATAGAATTCAGTCTTTCTTATCTCTTTTTTGTCTTATACAATATTGGTCTTCCTGAAGGCTCAACTCAGGTATTTCTTCTTTGGAGAGGACCAACTGATCTTCCAAATTGCCAGAGATCTTTCCTTATTTAATTTTCTTTATCCTGCACATTGGAGCACAGCATTACAGCAGGGAGGGACCTTGGAGGTCATCAAATTCAACCCTTTCCTGTAATTAAGGCACAAAGACATTGTCGCTTGCAAAATTTGAACCCAGGGCCTTCCTGACTTTGAGTCTGGTGCCCTATGCACTCCACCACACTGCCTCTCCAAAACACTTTTTATTCCCTCAGTAGAATGTGACCTCCTTTGAGGACGACAGGCTATTGAATTTTTGCTTTTTGTTTCCCCTGGGTCTACCACAGTATCCTGCAAACAGTAGGACCTACATAATTGCTTGCTGAGCCGAATTGAAATATGGGCCATGAATATCTGTGCCCCCGGCTGGGGTAAATTTATCCAGTGTCTTATGAGTATTTGAAACTGCAAATTGTAAATGTTTCTAGTATTTCAAATCTAGCCCAGAAGAATCGAGGCCTTGTTCCAAATGTGAATATTATAAACTTATAAAAGCCCAAATTTGTCTCAGAGGAGAAGCTCCCATCTGCTCTTGCTGGGACTTTGGCGGTTTTTGAGAAGATGGGTGGTCACATCGTCTCCCGTCCAGCGCAGGGTTTGGGGTGTTTTTAAAGTTATGTAGAATGAATGGAATGTGAGATAGCCGTGGGACACACCATGGGACTAATGAAACTGATTTCCTTGCCAAATCAGGGCCTATTTATGCACATTCCTTCCTCCTCTTGGTATGAAATCATTCTGCTCCTCCCAGCGTCCCGTCTGTGTTACCCTGACCTTTGGAAAGATTGCAGAGATCAAGCTGGGCCCTGGGAGTTTACATGGAACCCCCTTTGAGGTCAGTTTGGATCAAGAAAACACTAACCAGTATTAGTCAGACAAGAATTTGTAGCCTTTCAGTTTGGTTAAAAAACCAGCCTCTCCTTCTCTTTCGATGGCCGTGGAATTCCCAACGCCAGCCACAGATTCACCCACTAATCCCAGTCTAGATCTGGAGCCTTTTCCCCCTCCCCACAACCATAGACTAATCTGAGTTCAAACCTAGCCACCGAATGACCTCCGACTCCAACCATGAGCCGATCCTCTTATCCCAGCTGTCGCACAGATGTGGGACACAAATGGCGCTGGGTTGGGGAATGGCGATGTCTCAGTGTGACTCCATCCCCCTTCCTAAAAAATAGCTCTGATTACCTGTCCTGCTGGTAACGGGAAGGTAGCTTCTTTCCTGGTGCAAAAAAGACCACTGTTCTATACCCTGAAGGTAGACATGTATCTGTCTACAGATAGTTAAATTCTTTCCAATTACATTAATTTAACAATGAATAAAATAAAAAAATCAAATCAATAAAAATCAAATCGATTAATTTAACAATAAAATAAAAATATCAAATCAATAAAAATATTGATATTTTTCAAATTATTATTCAAATATATTCAAATCAATAAAAATAAAAATTAGATATTCATAAATTTAATAAATAAATATCAATTTAATAAATTTAATAAAGACTTGTCTGGATGATTCATTTGGAAACTGTGATTACAAAGGAGGGAAAGTACTAGCTCTGAAGAAGCTATCGAGCAGAGAAGTAGTTTAATTCTTTAACCAAGATTACTGGAAGAATATTTGAATTCGTTCAAATTAATCTAGTTAAGAAAAGACAACTCATTTCACCTCAATTCAATAAATTTTAAATACTTGCTCCTGTCCTAAGGTCTTGTGCTATAGAAATGGAAAAAGCAAAACCCACCAAAAAAACAGCGCAGTGCTTTCTCTTAAGAGGTAACTACAGTGCAAAGTAGACTCGGTCAGTCAAGAAGCATTTATTAAATGCTAACTATGAGCCTAGCATCATGCTAAACACTAAGGATACAAAGAAAGGCAAAAACAGTCCCTGTCCTCACGGAACTTATATTCTCATTAGGAGACTCATGTGAACAACTGCATGCACGTGGGATGCTGTTCATCCTTCGTTTTCACAGAGAACCAATGATATTGTGGGGGAGAAGTCTTGACTTTCACATGAATTGGATTTAAGTGAGTCAGAGTCATACAAAGTCACTTGCTCTTCCAGAATCACTGGCAAGACAAAAGTCAGGAAGACAGGTGACGGCCTGGGATGCAGTGGATGACCTTTACGTCTTCAATGACTGACCAAGTTCTAAGTTCCTGCTTCAGTCCTTCATGGCCAATGGAACAAATTGCTCTCATTTATCCATTCCACTAGGATGGCCCTCATATGTTTGGGGTGGATATCCCTTTAAGTCACAGACAGCTTTGAGGCCTATTGGAAACCCTCGGCCTGGTTTAACCTTTTTGCTGAGATGGTTTTAATGGAGGCTGCAGGTGTAGAAATAAAAGGTATCCATCACATTTTTTTTTCTCTAAAAATGGACAAAACACATGAAGTTGCTCTAAAAGAATTCTTATTGGTTACAGTATTTTAACTGGTTGCTAAACTCAGTAGATCCTCAGAAGGACACTATAAGTGTCCTCTGAACTTCAGCCCCCTGGGACGAAGTCCTGATTGTGCCACTTTGGTAAAGGAGTAAAAAGCTTCATTTGTTTAATGATCTTATCTAACTGAGACTTTCAGTGGTTCAGACCCATGTTCTATCTGGTGAGTTCAAAATAGTGCGATTTCTCATCGGGAGGCAAGTAATCTCCACTCACCAGCAACTATGGAGTCATGTTTATCCTTCCTTTTCCAAGATCTGATATTTGCTAATTATTTGCCATCCCCATTGACAGGAAACAGAAGGAAAAAATCTGCAAGATGATTTATCCAAAGTCCCAGGGGAAAATCAGGAGTGGAGAAGGTTTGGCTGGAGCCTAGAATCCGGGCCTTCAACATGTGGTTTGTAGTCTGAATGCACCCCATCTGACCCTGAGGTGTAGCTTGACCTGAGATTTTCTAGCATTTGTTTTCTTTTTATTTAATCAGACTTCTCTTTTAAAAAAAACAAAAAAACCCAAAAACCAAAAAACAAACTTAGGCTCTTCGGACAAAGTTAGAACTAAAATAGATTTAATCAAAAGAGAAAAAATGGGGAAACTACATAATATATCAACCTTATTGATCAGTATTGTTTTATTTAAAATAACTAGGCAGTATAAATTTGGAATATTGCTATGGTAAAGGAAATAATGAGTTGAGCTGGTAAATTTAGAAAAATATGGAAAATATTTAGATATATCTAAATATTTGGAAAAATATAGGAAAAAATGGATATATGAAGGATGATGTTATCCACCTGCAGAGAAGCAGAGAACAAACAAGCATAGTATGGCCTTACATAGATGTATATGAAGGTGTATATGTGCATAGTTATAGATATCTACGTCTATGTTTGTGTGTAGGTTTTATATATATATATATATAAATACATACATACATATATTTATATAATATATATAAAATATATCCAGACTTAATTGTAGCTTTATTGGGGGAGGGAGCAAAGGAGGAAAGAGAATAAAGTAAAAAGTGCACAGTAGAGAACAAAAGAAAACTTATAAGAAAGCAAAGCAAAGATGGACAGCTCTGAACACAATGTGTAGTATTTATTATGTAGGCTTTCTTGAAATGGAAATTAATTGCTTTTTATTTTGAATCTTCTCATTTTCTGCTGTGTACATGACGTTTTTTTCTTTTATTTTGTATTTAAGCCTCAAATTAGTTAATTAATTGAAAAGTATAGTTTCTCAAGGTAGAGAGGGTCTTAAAGTTCAGAACTGTAACTCCATCATTATAGAATTGAGGAAACTGAGATTAAGGGGCCTCTCCCAGGCTACATAGTTGATTGCAGAATCAGGTCCTTTGACATGAAATTTAGCATGTTTTACTATATTATGAGATAAATTAGTAGGTCACTAATAAGGCTTATATACTACTACTACTACTACTACTACTACTACTACTACTACTACTACTACTAACTATTATTGCTCTAAGTAAGCATTTTATAGGATGACATAGAATTCGAGACTTGGAATCTACAAATCCTGCCTCTGACCTTTTCTAGCTGTGTGATCATTGGCAGATGAAAATCCCTCCCCGAGTCTTAAATTCTTTATTTATAAAATACGTTATTAACAAAAGTTGGTAATACTGATGGCATAGAATTATAATGAGATGACATTAAAATGGTCCATACCATGCAAATGTCTGTTGTTATAATTGCATCACAAAGTGTTTTAAATAGATTTTCATGAATGATTATATTCTTATTTGTTATTATTAGGAAGTACTTTATCATATAATTTCATTTGAACCTCTAAATACCTAGGAGGTGATATCATACCCTTTTTATGTTGTTCAATTTTGTCCAATTCTTTGTGACTCCATTTGGAGTTTTCTTGGCAGAAAGTCTGGAGTGGCTTGCCATTTCCTTCTCCAATTCATTTCACAAATACAGGAACTGAGATAAATAGGGTTAGGTGACTTGTCCAGGGTCACATTAGCTAGCAAGTGTCTAAGACCAATTGATTCTAGGCCAGCACTCTATCGATTGTACCACTTTGCTCTCCTTTTTATAGATGAAGAAATGTGCAAGTTGTCTACCTCATTAGAATGTAAGCTCTGAGGGTAGAGACTTTTTCTTCTTTTTTTCTTTTTCTTCTTTCCTTCCTTCCTTCCTTCCTTCCTTCCTTCCTTCCTTCCTTCCTTCCTTCCTTCCTTCCTTCCTTCCTTCCTTCCTTCCTTCCTTCCTTCCTTCCTTCCTTCCTTCCTTTCTCTCTTTCTTTCACATTTTGTACTTAGCAGTTCTTGGCACAAGGTAAGCACTTAATTAATGTTTGTTGATTGATTGACAATATGATAAACATTTATTGAACTGATGATATATGAAAAACACTTTGTAAATCCTAAGTCTCTATATAAATGGCAACTGTTTTGATTTTTTTTCCTTTTTAATTAATCAAACTTCTGAGGTTCCTTAAGCCCCTGTTATGTGTGGGACACTTGGGTGACAGATATAAAAACGATAGGGCCCCTATTTATTAATTGTATAGAATGGTGCCATTGACACACTTAGGGCCCTCCCTGTTCTGTAAGGGCTTGGGGTAAGGTCACTGGAGGCTGATATTTGGAGACAGCATATTTTGTGATTGTTTGGTAGCCTGCTTAGCCTAAATAACTTCTCACATGACTAAAGTAGGTTTCATCAGTCCACTATTTCTGTGTTTCCAAACCAGCACAGATGTATTTGGAACTGGGCCATAACCAAGGGAGGGTTTCCCTTCAGGATTTCCCCCCTCCTCATCCATGATGGCCTCATCACAAGAGATTCCTCCAGTTGCGTAAATGAGCACTCCAGGGATATTAGCTTGCCTGAAAACTATGTCTCTGATTGGCTGAATTCCTGTGTCCAAGATATCTGGATATCAGCGTAGCCAGAAGTCCAAAAGATTCTGTTAGAGTTTCCAGGAGTGTCAGTACTAAAAACAAAGCCAACCCTGTTGAGAATGCAATTTATGAGCTTATCAGAAAAACCATAGTTTAAAAGAAAAAAATGCTGCTCTCCTATCTTTCCTGAAAGACTTAAGCAGCATCTGTAAATTCTGGTTGATCCCTGAAAGCCCACATAAGTCCAAGTGTTGGTGGTTTAGTTTGATCATTTTAGACTTTCTTTACCATAGTTGGGTCTCAGAGTTAAGGACATTACTGTAATATAAAAATTCTAGAGAATTTTTATTTTTACTCTGCAGCAAGTGATAAGTCTTTAGGAGCTACATAGGAAAAATAAAGTCTAAACTTTGGAATTTGAAAGTTTTCAGACTCACTGGGCAAAGGGATCCACTTAATTCCTGTTATTTTCTTGGATTAATATTCATCTTAAATGCATATCCTATAATTTTTGTAAGAAGGCCTTTCAGAAAATGAGAATTTTATCTTGTTTCTGACTTTTCAAAGTCAAAATGAAAATGTTTGCTAATTTATTACATTTCAAGAAAGGCAAATAATCTAAAACCATAAAAACAATTCCATTACCAATAATATGAAGAGAAATCTAAGTTAAAACAATTTGAGTTTTTACCTCATATCTCTCACACTGGCAGAGATTATAAAAGGTGGAACTTGTCAAAGTTGAAAGAACAATTTGGGATTATGCAGGAAAAATAAAGTCGCCGGACTATTCATCTCACTTCTGAGTAATTTGCTGGAAAGAAGTCACAGAAAGAAAGCCCTCTAGATTTCCCAGTATTCATGGAAGCACTTTTTGCGGTGGCAAAGAAACTGGCAGGAAAACAATCGGCCATTACTGGGAAAAGGCTAAACGAATCATGGTATGTGGTGGGCGAAACATTTTTAAATTTGAAGAAATGATGAATATAAAGAGATCGGAGAAGCGTTTGGAGGTTTGTATGAACTAATGTAGAATGAAGAAAACAGGACTGGTAGGTGACCATAGCAATGTCCACAAAAACAACTGGAAAGAGCAGCTGAATTCAGTTTTTTTTTTAATAATTATAACTTTTTATTGACAGAACCCATGGCTGGGTAATTTTTTTACAGCGTTATCCCTTGCACTCTCTTCTGTTCCGACTTTTTCCCTCCTTCCCTCCACCCCCTTCCCCAGATGGCAAGCAGTCCTATACATGTTAAATATGTCACAGTGTATCCTAGATACAATATATGTGTGCAGAACCGGACAGTTCTCTTGTTCTACAAGAAGAGTTGGATTCAGAAGGTAAAACTAACCCGGGAAGAAAAACAAAAATGCAAACAGTTTACATTCATTTCCCAGTGTTCTTTCTTTGGGTGTAGCTGATTCTGTCCATCCTTGATCAGTTGAAACTCAGTTAGATCTTCTCTTTGTCAAAGAAATCCACTTCCATCAGAATACATCCTCATACAGTGTCGTTGTTGAGGTATATAATGATCTCCTGGTTCTGCTCATTTCACTTAGCATCAGTTCATGTAAGTCTTTCCAAGTCTCTCTGTATTCATCCTGCTGGTCATTTCTTACAGAACAATAATATTCATAACATTCATATACCACAATTTATTCAGCCATTCTCCAATTGAGGGGCATCCTGAATTCAGTTTTAATTAATTTCCAGGGAACAGATGATAAAGCCCAAGACAGATTTCAAATATTGTATATGTGGTGGCTCCAGCACTAATTTTTGACTGACCTGTTTTTCTTTGTTACAAGGGAAATAAGAGGTCCCAGATATCAGTGAATAGCCACAGAGTAAACTTGTATTCTAGGCCATGAAGTTGGCTCTGGCAGAAAATCAGAGGATCTTCCCTTTGGACAAAGAATTCAGGGATCACTTACTCTAACTTTCTACCCAAAGTGCAGGGATTCCTTTCAAGATACCCCTAACAAATTTACACTGCAGATTTTTTACAATCACACAGCAAAAAGTTTCAATTCAATTCAGCTCAGTGCAGACCAATTCAATTCAAATCAGTTCGGTTCAATTCAACTCAGCTCAGTTCAGTTCAGATCAGTTCAATTCAATTTAGTTCAATTCAGTCCAATTCCATTCAGTTCAGTTCAGTTCAACATGCATTGATTTAATGCCTACTATGTGCTAGGCTTTGGGGGTAAAAAGAAAATTAACCAGTCCACGTCCCCAAGGAGTTTACATTCTTTTGGGACTGAGCAATATGTACAAAGATAAATAAATACAAAATGTATGCAGAATAAGTGACAATATAATTTTTATGAGGTTGGGGTACAATGAAGTGAGAAGTCTGGATGATTCTTTTTACCTCTGATTTATCATAGAGATAGCAAGGTAGTTCAGTGGTTAGAGTCCTGAGTTCCAGTATACATCCAACATCCACTAGTTGGGTGACTCTGGGTGGCCTCATGGTCCGCATCTATAAAGTGGGGTTAAAATAGCACCTATCTCCCAGCATTGTTGTAATGACAAAATGAAATGATATTTGGAAATAGCAAAATGCTATATAAATGCTATTTGTTATTATTATTATCTGCTATCATAATCTACATGCAACATGAGCCCTACTATAATGGAGAGATGGCTGATGAACTCTTAGATGGAAGACTCGTATATTTTGGGGGCATTCTAGCCTTTAGATAGAGAAATACTTGTTGACTACCTGGCTAGCTGGCTGACTTCTATGCTGACTGACTGGATAAGTGAGCAGCTGGCTGACTGACTGACTGATTGATTGACTACCTGGCTGACTGATTAACTGACTGAGAAGATGGCTGACTGACTCAAAAGTTGTCTGACTGAGACTGGCCGACCAGCTGTTTGACTGATTGACCAGCTGGCTGACTGTCTAGCTGACCAGCTGTCCAACTAATTGACTGATCAGCTGGCTGACTGACTGACTAGCTGACTAACTAACTGACTGATCAGTGGCTGACTGGTTGACCAGCTGACTGACCAGTTGGCTAACTGACTGGCTAACTCACCAGCTGGTTGACTGGCTGACTAGTTGACTGACTAGCTGATTGACTAACTGATAGACTTACTGATTAGCTGGCTGACTAATTGACCATATGGCAAGCTGACAGCTGACTGAATGATTAACTGACTGAATGACAACTGGATGACTGATTGACTAACTGGCTGACCATCTGGCTGATGACCAGTTGGCTTACAGACTGATCAGCTGACTGACTTACTGGCTGATTGGACGACTGACTAGTTGCATACAGAGGCCAAAAGAGAAGCATCATTTTACTATGGACTACAAATCTTATGAGTCCAGTGGCTACTCCACACTACTTCCCATTCCACAGAATGGAAACGGGACAGGTACTCAACCACTGTGGCAGATAGTTTGGCTGGTCACATGCCAATTTTTATTGGAGTAGCTTGGTTTCTGACTCTTGATCCTTCTGAGTGCTGCCATGCTAGTGTATCCAGATTTTCCTTTCATTAGTGGAAAGGGATATTCTGGAGTGTCCCGAGCAGATACATCCTCTTAGAGACCCTAAGGAACAAATCCAAAAGTTCAAGCCAGAAGACAACCTAATGCAGTCTTCTGGGCATGGTTGCGCCCAGACAAAAGTAGTGACCCCATCCTGCCATTTCAATGCTCCAGAGGAAAGAAGGCTGCATTTAGCATCAGAGAAATAGGTTGCAATGGTAAGGGATGTTTGGTTTTTTTTTTATTCTGCCCCTGTATGATTCGGGCAAGTCATTGAGTTTATCTGGGCCTCAGTTTGACTCGATGGCTTCAAGCGTACTTTCCAGCTCTCATCCTATTAAGTTTTCTCAGTTCTGGATATCCTCTTGTTCTATTAAAACCTGGTCTTTGAAAAAAGTTTTAATGAATGAATTTACCCTGAGGAGTAAACAGGTGATAAATCTTCATAGGCTAGCCTTTCTAGGAGCCATTACATTTTAATAGAGAAAAAAAGCTTTAAACCAAAGAAACAAATGGAAATTCAGGCTTCAGCAAGTTGCATAAGGAGATTTTGAGGGGAGGGGAGGTAGAAGAGTTTTCTTAACACTTCAGCAATTACAGTTGTGTAGACATGCCCCTGGTTAGGCTAGCTTTGCTTCTGGATACTTACAGCTTCTAGAAAGGCTTCCATTCACTAGTCTCTCTATTCAGGGGTCCTCAAACTACAGCCCGCGGGCCAGATGCGGCAGCTGAGGATGTTTATCCCCCTCACCCAGGGCTATGAAGTTTCTTTATTTAAAGGCCCACAAAACAAAGTTTTTGTTTTTCACTTTAGTCCGGCCTCCAACAGTCTGAGGGACAGTGAACTGGCCCCCTGTTTAAAAAGTTTGAGGACCCCTGAATATTGATATAGAGTCTATACCAATAGCATCATTTCCTATGCTCCAGGCTTTTTTCCTCACACAAGACACTGTCTCCAGATTATAGGTGTTTTATGCTGACTCTTCCTCATGAATGGAATACTCTCCTTTCTCATCTCTGCTTCCTGACTTCCCCTACTTCTTTCATTTCCCAGTTAAAATCCCATCTTCTGCAAGAAATCTTTCCTGATTTCCTTTAATGTTCCCTTGTGGATTATCTCCAATTTATGCTGTTTTATCTTGTTTGCATGTAATTGTTTCCACATTATCTTCCCCATTAGACTGTGAGCTCCTTGAGAATAAGCACTGTCTTTTGCCTTTCTTTATGCTTTTCTTTTTGCCTTTCTCTGTACACCCAGCATAAATAGTAGGAGCGTAATAAATGCTTGGCACGTAGTAGGAGGTTAATAAATAGTAGGAGCATGGTAGGAGTTCAATAAATGCTTACTGACAGACAGTTCCCAGCAATCAAGGGATTTCCCACCCACTGAGGAGATTACCCATCTTCTCACTCAACACAGACCTTCCCTGGGAGGATTGATTTCTTCTAAATTGGTTACATAGGAGCACAGCCAAGTCTATTTACTTTTTATCAGTGATTCAGAGGAAGTAGGGAAGTCAAATTTTTTTTTTTACCCTGAAGAAGGTGGCTTTCCTTCATTCTGTTTACTTAGCAGAGGGCCCCTCCAACCTGGGATTCACCAAGTCCTGACTTTCTATCTGGGGGTCCTGGGCTGGACAGCGGATCCAGAGTTACAGGCTCTGTTTGTTGGAAGCCTGGGAAATCTGGCTTGGAATCAAGGCAGGAGGAGAGCCGAGGCAGGAAAAAAAAGGTTTTTCTGAATGGGAAGGTAAAGTTCACTGAGAACCAGAAAGTGAAACTGATGCAGTCACTTCCACCAGACAGAAGCTTCCCAGACTCCCCTCCTTCTGGGACAAAAGCCTCTCTTGTGTTTGACGCAGAAAGCTTTTGGAAACTTGGTTCCGGCCTGTCTTTCTAGCCTTACTGCACACAAGTTCCCCGAGGTCTAGCCAAGCCGTCCTACTTGTTCCTGGGTCTTTGCCCAGGTGAGAAAGAAAGCTCCTCTCTCCATCTTTGTCATTTAGAGTCACTACCTTTCTTCCAAGCACCGCCTAATACAGGAGTTCCCAGATCAGTTGCTTGTAGTTTTTGTTCAAAATTACTTTGTATTTATCTTTAATATATTTGATATTTTCTTTTCTGTGTATCTGTTTGCTTCCAGTAGATTATAAACTCCCTGAGGGCAAAGCAAGAGCTTCATTCTTCTCTTTGAATCCCAGGGTGCTTAGGACACCCTGTAAATTCTTGTTTACATAGGTAGTAAATTCTTGTTGAATGAATGGATAGATTTGGCCGAACATGGAGCAATCGTGGATGACCTGGGATTTTCAAAGCTTTTACAGATTTTCCCCATCAGCGGATTATCCTAAAGTCATGGACTTTTATTAGTGGGAGGGGGGAGCAGCTAGGTGGCAAGGTGGACAGAGTTCCAGGCCTGGAGTCAGGAAGACTCAGTTCCCTGGTTTCATAGCTGGTTTCGGAAACTTACTAGCTGTGAGATCCTGGGTAAGTCACTTTACCCTATTTGCTTTAGTTTCCTCATCTGTAAACTAAGCTGGAGAAGGAAATGGCAAACATTCCAGTATCCTTGCTAAGAAAACCCCAAATGGGGGTCACAGAGTCCAACGTGACTGAACAACAATTTTTTTTTATTTAATAGCCTTTTATTTACAGGCTATATGCATGGGTAACTTTACAGCATTAACAATTGTCAAACCTCTTGTTCCAATTTTTCACCTCTTACCCCCCACCCCTCCTCCCCCAGATGGCAGGATGACCAGTAGATGTTAAGTACATTAAAATATAAATTAGATGCACAATAAGTATACATGACCAAAACGTTATTTTGCTGTACAAAAAGAATCAGACTCTGAAATATTGTACAATTAGCTTGTGAAGGAAATCAAAAATGCAGGTGGGCATAAATATAGGGATTGGGAATTCAATGTAATGGTTTTTAGTCATCTCCCAGAGTTCTTTCTCTGGGCATAGCTGGTTCAGTTCATTACTGCTCCATTGGAAATGATTTGGTTGATCTCGTTGCTGAGGATGGCCAGGTCCATCAGAACTGGTCATCATATAGTATTGTTGTTGAAGTATATAATGATCTCCTGGTCCTGCTCATTTCACTCAGCATCAGTTCATGTAAGTCTCTCCAGGCCTTTCTGAAATCATCCTGTTGGTCATTTCTTACAGAACAGTAATATTCCATAATATTCATATACCACAATTTATTCAGCCATTCTCCAACTGATGGACATCCATTCAGTTTCCAGTTTCTAGCCACTACAAAAAGGGCTGCCACAAACATTCGTGCACATACAGGTCCCTTTCCCTTCTTTATAATCTCTTTGGGATATAATCCCAGTAGTAACACTGCTGGATCAAAGGGTATGCACAGTTTGATAACTTTTTGAGCATAGTTCCAAACTACTCTCCAAAATGGTTGGATTCGTTCACAATTCCACCAACGATGCATCAATGTCCCAGTTTTCCCGCATCCCCTCCAACAATCATCATTATTTTTTCCTGTCACCTTAGCCAATCTGACAGGTGTGTAGTGGTATCTTAGAGTTGTCTTAATTTGCATTTCTCTGATTAATAATGACTTGGAGCATCTTTTCATATGACTAGAAATAGTTTCAATTTCTTCATCTGAGAATTGTCTTGAACAACAATTATTTTTAGAGAATATAAACATCTATTTTTGCAAAACAGAAAATGAGTCTTTGCGGTACCTGTGCCACACAGGACACCCAGAGTCTGTTTGGGAAGAAACGTTGAGTAGGGCTGCCTGTGGCCTGTTTCTGGGAGGCCTCTTCCCAGGCTCTATAATGTAAACCACCTGGGCTGATTTAGTTTCATCTGCCCAGGGCAGCCCTTAAGGTTGAGAAATTCAGCTTTTACAAGGTTTCTATAAGAGTAGGAACTCCTCTGGGCCCAGCTTCTCACTTGTTCCTTTTTTCGGTACTAACTTTCCTCAACTGTTGGATCCAGATGTTTCCAGAGAAATGAAAATGGTCAACTGACTTAGGTAGGAAGGGAGGCAGAGAGAAAAGGAAGTCCTTACCATTCAGGCCAGCGCTAATAATGGCCACATTTATGGGGCATTGTACTGTATTAGCTCATTGGATCCTCACCAGGACCCCGGGATGGGGGCAGGTGCTCTTATTATCCCCTTTTTGCATTTTGCTATATTATCTCATTTGATCCTCACGAGGCACTAAGGGAGAAGGATATGAAAAAAGACAGAAGCCAGTCCTAAGTGTCAAGTGTAATGAAGGGACAGCATACAAATAACTACCCTGAGTCATGTGACAACAAATTCCACTTATATAATAATTGATAGTTTAATTTACCTAGAGCAAATCACTTATTTACCTTAGTTTCCCCCTCTGTAAAAAAAAAAAGGGGGAATTGGACTAGTGCATAATCAACATGATGTACTGGCAGAAACCTTGGCTTCAAAAACAACAGTCTTGTGTTCAAATGCTAACTCTGGTGTATACTTCCTATGTGGGGGTCTCTAGAAACTCCACATTTACTTATCCAATCAGAAAGCCTAGTGATGATGTCAGACTTCAAGATTATATTTCTCCTATAAAAGACCCACTTCTGGTGTAGATCTCCTCTAGATCCCTGTAATTGGGTGTCTTCTCAGTGTCTTTCTTCTTATTGCTCCCCCTATCCCCCTAATGCCTCGCAGTCCCCTTTCTCATCACAGCTAACTCTTTTAGGGCACTAAATCCCTCTTAGGGTTAGCCCACCAGTCAAGGTTGCTAACTCCCTTTTGGGGTTAGTCTTCTAAACTCCTCTATGGATTTAGCCTGCTAATCAATGGTGTGCTCCCACCTCATGTTGTATTTATTTCCTTTAATGGAGTCTTCCTTCTGGATAATTGTGAATTCCACCAGGGAAATTGGCTTTCCCTTTGCTAAAAGTTAAAACTCCTTTCCTCGCTAACTCCTTGTTGATTCACATAATAAATAGCACTCCTTTGTAGCTGTGATAAATGCCTTGTCATGGTTGTTCCATGTCATGGACTGAATCTCCATTAGGCTATTTTTATATGATATTCTTTTTATAATCTATTGTTCTCCTGAAACAACTTCATATTTCCCATTCCAGGTGCCTATTTGACCTCTTCCTAAATGGTGATTGTACCTCTTCATTTAGGTCTTTTGCGTCATCTATAACCTGGGAGGGAAAGCAAGACTGGATGGTTTCTGAGGCCCTTTCCAGCTCCAAATATGTGAACTAGGTCATGCAAATATCATCGTTTCTATTTTACAAATGGAAAAACTGGGTGACCTGGTCAAAAGTCTTGTTAGTGCATGTCTACAAAATGGTTATCTCATCCACAGTACAGGGAATCAGTATCTAGGGATGTTGATAAACATTTAATAACCAGCTCTCCAAAAATGTATTTAAGGCACACTTTTCAAGTTTAATCTGGATTATTCACATTTTTTCTATCATTTTCTTAAGCCTCGACAATCAACTAAACAATTTTTAAAAAGCCGTGACTCACAGTTTGATGATTTTAATAGTTTAATACTCACACTGAAAATGTAACAGACTTGACATGTAGACCAGGAAGAAAACATTAAATAGCAGCAGTGATCTGACCAGCAGAGCTACAAGTGGTCATTATAAAATGTTCCTGATTGGGACAAACCAGTTGGAGTGGATGACCCCCAAACCAAATGAATGACTCCATTTCTTGAGACCTTGTGATGCTGAAATTCTTTGGGAAAGCTGGACAGCACTGTGTCAGTGCAATACGCAAAGAAGAGGGGAACCCTTGAATCGTGTCCTATTTTAGTCAATTATTCTTTCCAGCTAAAGGATGAGTTGAGTTAGTTCTCTTGGCTTATAGAATAACTAGGTATTGTCAGTGCAATTCCCCTCAAAGTAAAGGGATGAGGACAAACTTGAACCTGCCTTGCTTGGTTATTTTCCTGCTGACTGAGCAGATGGGGAGGAAGCTCGGCTCTGATGATAATGTGAAGACGTTCTGGGTATGACCATGGGGTGTAAAAGGGATGGCGAGAGCCTCCTATCTACTTGTACTATTCCCATGTAGTCACTACCTTGTCCTGCCCTCTATTATCCATCCATCCATCCATCAGTCAGTGAATTTTTTTTTTAATCTTATAAAGGATCATTTTTTTCCAACTTGGTTCTTATTTACCAGAGGGATGGGGAGAATAAAAATAAGAACCAAGTTGGAAAAAATGATCTTTTATAGGATTAAAATAAAGTTGACTGACTGATGGCTGGCTGGATATTTGCATAGAACTACTGATTTTGATGCCTTAAGAAGTTTCTTAAAACCCACCCTCACTGGCATAAAATATGCCCATAAATTAACTTTTAAAGATAGATTCAGACCCCAGAATAGAAGGCCCCTTGGATAGAAAGTTGGTGGGACTGTTAGAACAACGATTTCGACATTGCCTTGAGGGGAGGATGTTGCTGAGAAAGCCCGGAGTTGAACCGGAAAGATGCTCATCCGGGGGATCACCCCAAGAGAGAGAAAGTAGTAGCTCCTTGTTTTAATTATTCTTGCTCACTAAAGTCAGTGCTTATTGAAGTTCTAAATTTTGGCAACCTTAGACAAAGTCCTGCTGGTCCCATCCTGGTTCCACCTCTGCCTAACTTCTCTCCTTTCCTAGGGGAAGAGGGACTAATTGCCGCCTCCCCCGACAATGTGCGCAAAGCCCATCACTCTTTCTTTGGTTTCCCCATGTCTGCCTCTTTTCCATCTCCAGGAAGGCCTCTCGCTCATTCTATTTTGGGCCTCACTAGAATGATGAAACACAAGGGAAATCATTAGAAACCACAGCAGAACTTGAGGGGGTGGAAAAGGAGGCAGAAATAAGATGAATCGAAAAACCAGGGGGAGGGGGAGGGCAGAAAAGGGAAGTAAGAAACCTTCAGTGAGGGGAAGACTGATAGAGGCCGAGAGAGGCTTCTAATAATTGGACTCAGGGAAGGAAAGTTAAGAGTGAAGGTAAGTTTTTTAAAAGCAAAAATAAAACACTTATACACATTAAGTGCCACCTCCCCCCCTGCAAAAAAGCCAAAGATGTGGTCAGAGAAAAAGCCCTATTTCTCCCAATCTGGAAATGCTGAGTATGTATCGGAGGGGCAAGAGTGGGGGGTGCAAAGGACTGTGGGAGAGGACAGAGCTACAGTTCTATTGTCCTGGGAATCCCTCAACTGCTCTATCTTTCAGGCCTGAGTAGGAATCAAAGGCCGCAAATAGGTTTTTTTTTTCCCTTGGAAAGAAGACTTAAATAGAAATTCCATTGCAGAGGGCCATTCTCCCCCTCCCCCCCCCCTCCGTCTGTCTCTGTCTGTCTGTCTCTCTGTCTTTTCTCTGTCTTTTTCTCTTTCTCCTCTTCCTCCTCCTCTCTCCCTTTTTTCTTCTCTCTCCTTTCTTTTCTTTTCTCCTTTTTTCTTTCCTCTCTCACTTTTTTCTCTTTTTTCTGTTTTTCTTTTTCCTCTTTTCTCTTTCCCCTCTCCTCTCTGTCTGTCTTTCTCTCCTCTTTTTTCTTTTTCTCTCCTCTCTCTTCTCTCTTTCCTCTCTCACTTTCTCCTTTCTCATTCTCTTCTTTTTCTCCTCTCTTTTTTGCTCTTTCTGCTTTTTCCTTTCTCACTTTTCTTTTTCCTCTCTCTTTTTCTTCTTTTCTCTTTCTTTTTTCTCCTCCCTCTCTCTTTCTCTGTTTCTGTCTGTCTCTGTCTCTGTCCTCTTTCTTTTTTCTCTCCTTTCTTTCTTCTCATTCTCTCCTTTCTCACTCTCTTCTTTTTTCTTTTTCTCTCCTCTCTTTCCTCTCTCACTCTTTCCTTTCTCACTCTCTTCTTTTTCTCCTACTTTTTCCTCTTTCTGTTCTTCTCTCTCTCTCTCTCTCTCTCTCTCTCTCTCTCTCTCTCTCTCTTTCTCTCTCTCTCTCTCCTTTCCACTTTCTTTTTCTCTCCTCTCTTTCCCCTCCTGCCCCCTCTGCCTTACTCTCCCCCTCATATGGCACACACAAAATTTTCTCTCTCCCTCCCCAGGGGATGAGGGCTGGATCAAAGCATTCTGTTCCCTGGCTGATGCTAAAAGAGGATGGGGGATCAGGGCGTGAGGGAGCACAAATATCCTTCATTTTGGCAGCTTCTTCTCCTTTGTATCATGCCAGCAAATGTTGCGGCTACTGGAGCATCATGAATGGGGAAGCATTGAAGTGAATGAGACTTGAAAGAGCCTCAAGAGGTGGGTGAATGGAAGACAGTAGAGATTGGAAAAGAGCTGAAAGGAGAGAGGAGATGCCAGTGCCGTGTCAGGTCCTGAGATGTTTTGCTTCTTTCTCATTCAAACAAGGGCTTACAATGTGCCACTGGAGACAAACACTGTCCTAGGCTCTGGGATACAAGGAAAAAATGAAAAATTCCTTGTTCTCAAGAAACTTGTGTTCTATTGGGATGGCGGTGGTGGTGGATAACACAGCATATACAGAAACAAATCATTTTTTATATAAGGTTTTTTATTTTCAAAGCACATGCAAAGATAGTTTTTTAACATTCACCCTTGGAAAACCTTGTGTTCCAGATTTTTTTCCTTCCCTTCCCTCCATCCTCTCCCCTAGATAGCAAGGAATCCAATATATGTTAAGCAGGTGCAATTAGAAGCCAATAATTAAAAAAGTCATTTCAAGAGGGAGCAAAAACTACTAATGGGAGAGGGGAATCAAGTAGAGTTTTGTGTCTTTTGAGGGTGTCCTTTGAGGAAGTTAGAAATTCCAAGAGTTCAAGGAAGCATTTGAACTCAAGTCTTCTTGACGCCCAAATCAGTGTGTTCCAAATCCATCACGCCATATTAACTCTCCAGCCTGCTTTTCCCAGAGATCTCTTCCTTGCGCCACTCTTGATTTAGCCAGTTTTACGTTAAAACCCTTAGATGCTGTGGTTTTAGATCCACTGTTTCTGGAAATTTTGAAGTTGAAAAAATTCTTTGGGGCTTTTTTTTTTTTTTTTTTTTTTTTTCTGAGGCAATTGGGGTTAAGTGACTTGCCCAGGGTCACACAGCCAGGGAGTGTTAAGTGTCTATGGCCAAATTTGAAGTCAGATCCTCCTGAATTCAGGGCTGGTTCCCTAACCATGAATTAGCTGCCCCTTTGGGGGCTTTTAAAATAAAATCTGGGAAAAGTAATCCCTACTATGTGCATTGAGCTCTGGAAACAATGACAAAAAATAAAAACAAAATTTCTGTCCTTAAAAGAACTAACTTTCTACTGGTAGAAACAGTATGTACACATATATACCAATTCAAAATAAGTCAGTGGAAGGTATAAGCAGGAGGGGTTAGTACAGGAAAACTCCCTCTCCCAATATAAGATGGCACCTTCTCTGGGATTTCTAGTCTTAGTGAGATGCCCAAAGTGCAGAGAAATCATGTGCTTTGCCAGGGTCAAATGCTTAGTATATGACAAAGCAAGGCTTGAATCCAGGGATTTTCAACTCCCATGTTAGTTCTCTTCTAAAACAAATCCCAGAGGGGCAGCTAGTGGTGCAGTATTTAGAGTATGGGCCCTGGAGTCAGTCAGGAGGACCTGAATTCTAATCTGCCCTCGGACACGTACCAGCTGTGTGACCCTGAACAAGTCACTTAACCCCAATTGTCTCAAAAAAAAAAAGATATCTATAGGATATCCAGTTTAAAAAGTGCAAAAGACAAGTAGTGATGCGGGAATGGAGCTCAGAGGAGAGAAGAGGGATGGGAATCATCTGAACAGAGAAACTGATTGAACTTCTGAGAGCTTGTGTCTGAGTTGGGAAGAGCTCCCCACTCTGTAAGTCATAAAAATGGAGGGGAGATGGTTTCTGGTCTCTTTTAAGGGAGCCTCTTTGTTAAGACAGAGCCAAAGTTTACTCTTTTTTGGATTTCCTACTGGGGTCTATGTGTATGTGTGAGATTTCTCTTCCTTTGTAGTATCCAGAAGCATGCGCATGTGAAAATGGACCAGTCTGGACCAGCAAGAGATAGGACCTCAATTTCCTTCTGTTTTGTGTTCTTTTCCTGAGCACGGGGGACTGATATAGCAGGGGGCCAAGATGGTGGTAGAAAGGCATGGACTCTCCCCTAAATGCCCCCAAATTCCTTTAAATAATTACTCCGAACAAATTCCAGAACATTAGAACCCACAAAAAGATAGAGTGAAGCAATTTTCCAGGGGACAATGAGATGGCTCTATCTAACCTTGGGCTACATCCTGATTTTGAGAACTGACTAGGGTAGCAGCCATGCCTTTATCCAAGGGACTGATAAAAATATTGAACACCCAGGATCGAGGACACATACTTTGGACATCCCGCTGGAGTTCACCCTGTAGACTGATATTCATCTATTTTCCTCAGTTTTGAATTTGTCTAATTATTCCAGCACCTAGAAAACTGGCCCACATCTCTCCTTCTTGTCTACAAGGTCAGCCTGATGGTTTTCTCAAGTGTCTGGGGGGAATCCAGTCATTCCAGGTTTATGGCATTCCCTTGACCTTGTAATCTTAGCAAAAAAGAATATGAGAATTAACATATTTTAAGAAAAAATAGGATGAATTTATTTTATTTTTTATTTTTATTTTATTTATATTTTTAATAATTTATTTATTTATTTATTATTTTGTTTTATTTATATTATTATTTATTATTATTATATATATATCATTATAACTTTTTATTGACAGAACATATGCATGGGCAATTTTTGACATGACATCTTCAGGGGAGATCCCACCGGCTCACCAGTTCTCTTTCGAAATGCTCCTGATCCGTCTGATTAGCAGGACCTAGCATTTTGACAGTAATTCTGAAGAGGAAAGTCCACTGGTCCATAGTCAGCATCCTGTGAAGTGGGTGTGGTGGATATTTTGTCAGCCCCACTTAATAGATGAGGAAATTGAAGCTCAGGGTTTATATAACTTCTCCAAGATGACATCTGATCCTATGTCTTCCTGACTCCGTCTAAATTTAATCTGCTCTCTCTGCAGAAAGGGAACAGAAAGAAAACTGTACAAGATCGCACGGCCAGTTCCTAGTCAAACGGGGACTTAGTACCCCAATCTCTTGACGTCCAGCCAAGATCTACTTGAGTTGCTGTGAATCCCTCTGTCTTGTCTAATATAGAAACTCCTTTTCTTTTTTTGTAGAGGTGGGGTACTAGGGATGCAGAGTATCACATACGTGGTCAGATTTGGTTAATATATTAATTTAGCAAACTGATTTTTTCCTTTTTACAAGGGATAGTTTTTCTAGGTCCAGGAGAAAGGATGGATATATTAGGAAATAAAAATGATATAAAAGCAAAAAATACATATTAAAAACCCAACAACATGGATACAAACACAGAGAGGCCCTCTGATTTATGGGAATGCACAGCCATAGGTTCTGTAAGAAGATGCTAGCTCTGGACCCCCATCTTTCATTTGATGGTTCCCTCACCCACATGGGTGTTGAGCTGCCTATCTGACGTGCTCCATCCAATAGAGGGCAGTGGTACATTAGGAAGCCGCCTGGGACTTCCCAGATTTGTGAAAGGCGATCCTCGACACAAATTGTGGGGTGTTAACAAATATGACAAGTGTAACTTTGGACAAAAGACAGAAACCCCGTTGCTTTGTGGGACACTGTCCTCTCAAATTGCCATCTATGAAGAATTTCAGATGGGCACATTTAAAGATATTTAATATTAACATATTAATATTTCCAATGATTCCTCCTATACCTTTTGGGTTTAGTCTTAGATTTTCTTCAGGCCTGGAATAAAGTAGGTGCTTAATAAATGCTTGACTGACTGATCGGCTAGGAGAATAGGAACTCTCTCTTAAACATCTGATAGTCCTAGAGAATCGCATGGTCTTCCCATCTCTAAGGCTGGCTCTGTATCCATTACACCCCATTGCCCTTTCCGCCATGGTGACATTGAGGTAAATAGGGTCAACAAGGGGGAAACGATACAAAGCTGGCCAAATCCAGTGGCTGCCATTAGTATCACATTGTGCAAGCTAAAAGGACGCATCTCTCCTTTTGTTGAATAATCCAGAAACCCATTTGTCAGGGACTGTCCTTGGTAGGGGATTTTGTTTGGCTATTTTAGGGGAAGTGTTTTCAGAATTGAGAAGTAAAATCTGCTTAAGAAAGATAAGTGAATTGCATTAGTGTAGCTGACGCTGAGGGATGCTCCCATCATTTTGGGACCCGGTTCATTTTCTTCCAGTAACTTGGTTGTGATAAGTAAGAAAGGAGGCTATTTTTAAAGAATGGGTCCTAGAATTAGTGGGCTAAATATAGAGTCTGCAAAGCTGATTGTTAAATTTTCAGTATGAGCATTTGTTCTTCAGAAAAGCTGCAAATGCTATAAATCCACAATTGCTTTGTGTATCATCTAGAGTCCAGGGGTCCTCAAACTACGGCCTGCGGGCCAGATGCGGCAGCTGAGGATGATTATCCCCCTCACCCAGGGCTATGAAGTTTCTTTATTTAAAGGCCCACAAAACAAAGTTTTGGTTTTTACTATAGTCCGTCCCTCCAACAGTCTGAGGGACAGTGAACTGGTCCCCTGTTTAAAAAAAGTTTGAGGACCCCTGATCTAGACTGAAGAAGGATAGCTGGGTGGCACAGTGGATAGAGCTAGATCTGAAGTCGGGAAGACTCCTCTTCATGAGTTCAAATTCGGTCGCAGATACTAGCTGTATGACTCTAGTAAGTCACTTAACTCTGGTTGCCTCAGTTTCCTCAACTGTAAAATGAGCTGGAGAAGAACATGGCAGATCAATATCTGGCCTTTTTTGGACCATCTTTCCTCCAATCTTCCTACTTCCTCCTGGAATGCTTTTCTCCCTTACTATTACCTGCTAACTTCCCTAGAATCCTTTGTGTCCCAGATAAATGGGGTCAAGAAGGGTTAGACGTAACCGAAAAAAGGCTGAACAACAAAGACATAAGAAAGTAATGAGGAGAATGTTAACATTTCAGATTAAATATAAAAATGTGTCATAAGGACCTTTGGGGGAGATCTGGTTGTTAAACATTTATTTTCCAGCACCCCACTGGCCACATACAAATGACTGATCAGAGATGATGTAGTGGAGACTATGGCATTGGGGGAGCAGGAAGCTAGCTGCACCCTCTCTTTTTCTCTCTCCGCTCTTTCTCCCTTGGTGATCTCAGCAGTTCCCATGGGCTGGATGAGCATTTCTTTACAGGTGACTCCAGCTCTTCCTAACCAGCCATTTCCCTCAGGAGCTCCAGTCATGTATCATTTTCTAGACATGGTTCAAACTCAACATGTCCAAACAGGGGAAAACCCAACTCCAAAACAAAACAAAAACTATCTTTCTGCCTAAACCATCCCCTCTCTTAAGTTCCCCTTTTCTGCTAGGAACATGATCGTTCTTTCAGTCATTTGGATTTTCCACTTTAGCAACTTCCTTGGCCCCTTCCTCTCTTCCCCACCACTGTTGAGGTGGTTGCCAGGTCTTTGCTTATCAGGTCAGAGATGCTATCTTCTTAGCATCTTTCGGCATTCACATGGCCTCCCCATCCCACTTCATTCAAGCCCTCCTCACCCCTTGCCCTTGCCTCCTACTTGGTCTCCCAGCCTCCAGCCTCTCTCTTCTCCAGCTTGCCCATATAGCTTTAGATATAGAGGGTTTCGTTTTTATTGACTTTCTTAATTTGCTTACTTCTATTAATGCCTTTCAGGTATAAGTAAGGTCCCTCTCATCTGTACAAGTGGATTAAATTCTTTTCTACAAGTTGATAGGATGGATATGATCTGAAAAGTGGGCAGCCATCCTTTTTTAGATGAGCTTTTATTTGTACATTCTATGAGACTGTAGAGAAATCCTAACATAAGTTGTTTTTCTGATGTATCATTCAGTGGATCCACAAACTGATTGTCATCACTTCTCACAGAGCTCAGTTAGAAAAGAAGCAGATTAAAATAATTTATTCTCATCCTTTTCTTCTTTCATATTCTAATATGTCTTTATATTGTTGGAGAAGGAAGGCCCACAGGCCTGCAGTGGTACCCAAGGTCAGTATTACTTTTAGCCAGTTGGGTTTGTCCCAAATGTAAAATACTGAATCAACCAAAGTGTGGTTTGAAGTCGGGCTTTGGAGAGGAGTTGGGACAGCTGCCAAATTGGTTCACCTTGGGGTTTTCTTAGCAAAGACACTAAAATGATTATCCATTTCCTTCTCCAGCTCATTTTACAGATGAGGAAACTGAGGCAAACAGAGTTAAGTGACTTGCCCAGGGTCATACTGAAACCAGATTTGAACTTGGGTACTCTATCCACAATGTTATCTCACTACTTGCCTCCTCTTCATCTATCCATCCATTTATTTGTATATCTTCTGTATTTTAGTCAGGGTAGGAATTAAAATAAGAACCCTTACCCTCAATGAGTTTCCACTCTTTTATTTTATTAGGTTGATTGTTGGTTGATTGGTATGACCAAATTCTTAGTTATTGGGATGTTCTTGGGGTCCAGATGCTCTTTATCTTCCCTTTTCTCAACCCTCAAATTTTATTCATTTTTTAAAAAAGAGCTGGGGGTTTTATTGGCAGAAAGATGAATATAAGATAATAATTAGCAAAGCTAATAGGATCTTGGACTGTTGACAGAAATGTCCCTTCTAGATATAAGAAAGTAACAGTCTTACTGTACTCTACCCTTATCGGACCACATATGGATCAGAGTGGTCAGTTGGACACCACGTTTTAGGATGGACATTGAAAAGTTGGAGAGTCTGTGGGAAGGCACCCAGGATGGTGAGGGGGGCTTGAGAATAGACCATCTGAGATTTGTTGAAAGGTCTTGGGGATATTTCTTTTAGAGAAGAGAGGTCTAGGGGGAAGTGACAGCTGTCTGGGATGTCCCAAGGAAAACGGATTTGGGAAGAACCAGGATTAATAGACAGAAATGGAAAACAGGTAAACTGAGGCTTCATGTCAGGGAAGATTTCTAAACAATTTGAGTTCTCCCAAAGTGGTGGCCATGGGTTCAAAGTCCCTGGAGATCTTGGAGCAAAGGCCAGGAGATCCCTTACTGGGTAGGTTGTATAGAAGATTCTGGTTTGTGTAGGGGTTGGAATAGATAGCCCCAGGGCCCATCCCCAACTCTGAAATGCTGTAATTCTGAGCTGGGATGAGAATGTCAACCATTCTGGGCTGTATTTAGCCCTCTTTCTTCAAAGGGTGATGTTGTTCACATCATTTCTTGAATGGGGAGTTGGTTGTAAAAAGATTGGGAAATAGAATGTGATTTCCACATGATAACTCCCAAGAAACTGCCTTTCCTGGCCCAAGCCTGCAGAAATGATCAATGAATGTGTTATATTCATGTTTTTTTTTTTTTTTTTTTAAGAAGACGGGAAATGAAATCATTATTCTAAGTTTCTTGTTAGTCTATCCAAGCACAAACCCTCCTTTCCTCACCCCTACCTCCCGAGTCCAAACCCTTAAACAAAATACCTCATTATTTGGCAGAAATAATGTGAATAAGAAGCTGGTTTGCCTTATGAGTAGAGATCCTGGCCCAGTCAGTGGGGTGTTGTCTGCAGTTAGGAAGATGTGGATTTGAATCTTACCTCGTAGGCTTACTCTCTGTGTGTATGTGCCCAATTCACTCAATGGCTCCCAGCCTCAGTTAGTTTTCTTTCCCAAAGAATGGGTCTAATGATAGCCTTGGTATCTACCTTACAGGGTTCTTCAATGGATAAGATTTGAACCCAAGTTGAAATGATAAGGTTTCTGGAGATCAACCATACCCTACTGCCTTCCATCACCAATGGGTAGCTAGTTGTTAAGTCTAACCACTATCCTTCTTTGAAACCTGTTAACTTAAAAAAAAAAAAGAACAATAATAAAAAAATCCTTTATTTTTCATTATTAGGAACTTGATCTATGAATATATGCATTTCTATATATAAAAATTATACTTTATTTTTATTTTTAATTTATGAAATAACACAAGAATTTCCATACATAGTAGAATAAAAAAAAGAAAATGTGTATGAAACTGTGAATCCATTATGTACAACTTGCTATTTCTTTTAAATATATAATAATCATGACTTTCTTTTTTCTCTTTTTTTCTTCCCTCCCCCCATTTCTGCCCTAGAGATGGCAACCATAAGACACAATTATATATATATGTTATATATATATTATACATATCTACATATATATATTATACATACCTACATATATATATATATAATACACACCTACACACACACACACACACACACACATATATATATTTAGACATACACACCGCATAAACACATATATAAAACCATTCTATACATACTTCTATTTACCGGTTCTTTCTCTGGAAGAATTATAATCTTTAGAAATCTTACAATTGTCAGGTAAGAATGTGAGAGGGAAGGGAGAGACTATAGCTTGTCCCAGGAGCCACAGACTGGCTTTCTCCATGACATGGACACTCCTTGGCTTGCCTCGGTTATTGGAACTCAATTATCATCAGTACAACTGACAAATGGCCCCATCCAATGGCACTTCCCAAAGCTAACTGACATGCTGTTGGGAGATGACTCCACTGATCAGACTGGGTACCTTAGACCTTCTTAGAGAGGGGGACGGCAGGATAGAATGCAAGCCCTTGGAAAGCTGGCACAGTGTTGGTTTTATTTAGCCAGTGTGGGGCACGTAGTAAGCGCTTAATGGATGCTTGCTGATTGACTGACTGGAAAGGAGAAGATAACACACTGTGAGAGCTGGAAGGGACCTCAGAGCTCTTCTCATCCAACCTGTCAGTTTTCAGATGAGGAAACTAAGGCTCAGAGAGGTTATACCAGGGGCCCAAGGTTACATAGAAAGTGAGTGATAGAGGGGGAATTCAAACCCACATTCTCTGACTCCAGAGCCAGTGAACGCTTTCCACTGCACCATACACTCTTGCTGAGAATATGGAAAATAAAATACTGGTGCTGAACCTGAGAATATAGATTGTCAGAGTTAAAATAGAATGGCAAAGCAGAAAAAAAGGGACTTTAGAATGTAGAATGTTATATTCTGTATAATGTATTATACAATGCAATCTGAGATAATATTTCATAAGGGACCTTAGAGATCATCTGATCCAAGGACTCTTAACCTGGAATTCATGATGTTTGTTTAAAAAAATATTTCAGTAAGTGTCTCTCACTTCAGACACAGCCCAGCCTGTGACTCCCATGATGACCTTTCACATTAGCCTTCTCCACCCCTGGGACCTCCTCCTTTGACGGGGGAGTTCCCCCTTAGAACCTCCATCAAAAGACGTCTCCAACAGCCACAAGCTCCACAACTTCTTTATCCCCTCCCCCTCCTCCCAATCTTTTTCTTCTCTACCTCCCTTTCCAATTTTCTTTTAGTATTATCGTCTCCCATTAAAATTTAATTTCCTTGAGGGCAGGGACTATTTTTCTTTTGGGTGTATTTGTATTCTCAGCGCTGACACTAAATAAATTAAATAAACTTTCTCTGTCTCTCTTTCCCTCTAATTCCTCCCTCCCTTCCTTCTTTCCTTCCTCCCTCCCTTCCTTCCTTCTTTCCTTCCTTCCTTCCTTCCTTCCTTCCTTCCTTCCTTCCTTCCTTCCTTCCTTCCTTCCTTCCCTCTTTCCTTCCTTCCTTCTTTCTTTCCTTCCTTCTTTCCTTCCTTCCTTCTTTCCTTCTTTCCTTCTTTCCTTCCTTCTTTCCTTCTTTCCTTCTTTTCTTCCTTCCTTCCCTTCCTTCCTCCCTCCCTTCCTCCCTCCCTCCCTCCTTCTCTTCCTCCCTTCTTTCCTTTCTTCCTTCCCTCCTTCCCCCTTCCTTCCCCCCCTTCCTTCCTCCCTCCCTTTCTTCCTCCCTCCCTCCCCCTCCCTTCCTTCCTTCCTTCCTTCCTTCCTTCCTTCCTTCCTTCCTTCCTTCCTTCCTTCTTTCCTTCCCCCTCCCTCCCTCCCTCCTTCCTTCCTTCCTTCCTTCCTTCCTTCCTTCCTTCCTTCCTTCCTTCCTTCCTTCCTTCCTTCCTTCCTTCCCCTTTCTTTCCTTCCTTCCTTCCTTCCTTCTTTCTTTCCTTCCTTCTTTCCTTCCTTCCTTCTTTCCTTCTTTTCTTCCTTCCTTCCCTCTTTTCTTCCTTCCTTCCTTCCTTCCCTTCCTTCCTCCCTTCCTTCCTCCCTCCCTTCCTTTCTTCCTTCCCTCCCTTCCTTCCCCTTTCCCTCCCTCCTTCCTCCTCCCTCCTCCCTCCCTCCCTCCCTCCCTCCCTCCCCTTCCTTCCTTCCTTCTTTCCTTCCTTCCTTCTTTCCTTCTTTCCTTCTTTCCTTCCTTCTTTCCTTCTTTCCTTCTTTTCTTCCTTCCTTCCCTTCCTTCCTCCCTCCCTTCCTCCCTCCCTCCCTCCTTCTCTTCCTCCCTTCTTTCCATAAGAGTCAGAATCTGAATCCAGGTCTTCCAGTTCCCAGCTAAGTGCTCCGTTCGCTACCATTTGCCGCCCCACCTTGTCCAGGAAGCGAGCCTTCCCCAGTGGATGCAGCCCATGATGACCTTTTCCATCTCTGCCTGAATCTGGCACTCCAGGGCACGCTCCTTGTGTTATTCCTTTAATTGTTCCACATGTGAGTCATCCCGACTGTTAACGACTCACATTTCTGTAATGCTTTTCAGGTTTGCAAAACTCTTTCCTCATGACAACCCTGGGAAGTTGCTGGGCAAAGGATTATCCCAATTTTACAGATGAGGAAACAGAATCTTGGAGAAGGAAAATGACTTGTCCACCGTCACATAACTAGTAACTCTAGGATGACTCCAACTTGCATCCTCCCTCTTCCGTCACTCTCCTCCAGGTTTACCATCAAGGGGCAGCTGACCCCCTCCGGGTTGGTGGCATTGTGGGAACGAGGGGCTCCAGCCTGCAGTGAGAAGGGGGGGCGTTTAAATGCTGCTTCTCCAGTTTCCTGGCTGTGTGACTTTGGTCACTCACTCCCACTCTGGGCTTGAGCTTCTTCCTCTGTAACATCAGACCATGAAATCAGAGATTTTCCCTCCTTTAACAATTCACTCAGCAGCATTTATTAAGCTTGCCTGTCGTTTCTAGCTCTGTGCTAGACCCAGGCTGGATGAGGAAGAGAATAAGCTTTAGAGAGCACCTACTGGGTGCCAGGAACGGGGCCAAGCTTTAGAAACATCTCATTGATCGTCACAACCACCTAGGGGGTAGGCACTATTTTACAGATGGAGAAACTGAGACCAGTAGGTTAAGGGATTTGCTGAAGCTCACATGGCTAGTAAGTGAAGAAGGTCACATTTGAACCTGCATCAGATCTAGTGCTCTATTTAGCCTGATAGAAAGAAAAAAAAAAAAGAAAAACAACAACCCCCCCAAACCATCACTTAACCTCCAGGAGTTTATATTCTAGGAGTGGGAGGGAGAAAGGAAGGCCCGGATGTATGCAGAGAAAAGTCAATCAAAATATGGATGAAGTCATTTCACTGGGGGGAATGGGGAAGATGAACTTGGAGGGGAAAAGCTGGGAAAGGGGGAAGTGGTACCTGGGGAGATTATGGAAGGGAGTGAGGGGCTCCAAGAGCCGAAGAAGGAGGCCATTAGCACCCAGGGAACGAGCCCGGACAGCCCTGGGGGCCAAGCCTACCGTCCCCAACCCCAAACTCATTTTTGCCAAAAGCGTTTGTCCGTTCCATTTCTAAGGAAAATCTTGGGTGTGGTGGAAGGGCAGGGGATGACTCAGGCCCTGGCTGGCTTCCTGCTGAGTCACAGCTGAATTAATGTCCAGTGTGGAGCAGCCACCTCCCTCCTCCCCCTTCTCCCACCTCCCCACCTCATCTCTGGGGGAGATTTGGCCTTTTTGGTGGGTGATGCAGCCACGGGCCTTGACCACACCTCGCCAATGGAGCTTCTTCGGGCCCTTTATTGCCAAAGTAAGGGCAGCCTCAGACAGGTTCATGGTGGAATCACCTCCTCCTAGCTTTTGTGTGAGTGTGGCTCCCTGACTGTCCTGCCGTGAAAGTCCCTTTTTCCTAACGGGAATTTAGAAAACATTTGTAAGCTTGACAAGTCAGCTGTCGTGAAAGAGGCTCGAGTTGTAGAATTGGAGTTCAGATCCATTCTCAGACTGTGACTCTGAGCAAGTCACTTAATCCTCTTTGCCTCAGTTTCCCTACCTGTAAAATGAGCTGGAGAAGGAAATGGCAAACCACTTCAGTACCTTTGCTAAGAGAACCCCAAATGGAGTCCCAAAGAGTCAAACACAACCGAAAAACAACTGAACATAAACAATGATGTATAACATGAATCTGGTAGAGGGCAGATATTTATTGCCAAAAAAACTCACAAATGGAGTCACAAAGGATCAAACACAACAATGTACAATATGAGTCTGGCAGAGGGCAGATATTTATTTCCTACCCACAAAAAGAAATGCTCAATACAAAGATTCACCAGTTTGTATTCCCAGTAAGACTTAAAAAAGATTTACAAAATGGACTGTATAATTTACTTTTATATTCTGCTGAGAGATTGAGACTTAAATAAACTTTATAAAGCGCCTACTATGTGCTAAGCACCATGCTAATATTACTCGCTATGTAATTATATTATTACATTATATTGTTTTAAAAGGATTTTTCTATCTCAAACAAAATGAGATAATTTTGGTAATATAATATATATGTAAGATTACAAAAATTATAATATATAATGTTACACACATATATTCTATATTACAATATTATGTAAATTATCTCATTTTATCTTCACCACAGCCCTAGGAGCTGGGTGCTGCTATTCTCATTTTGTAGAGGCAGACACAATGACTTGTCCGGTGTCCAGTGTCACACATTTTAGCCATGAAACTAAAAGCATTTTTAAAAGAAATTAAACAAATTTGCTCCTTGAAGCAAATCTGGATAGCGGAATAAAAGCGGAGCCATCACGTTGCCGACCAGTCTGTATAGTAAAAGCTGTGGGTTTTTTTTTTTTTAAAGTATCAGTGAATGGCTATGAGAGCTGGATTATAAGGAAGCCGAGTGCCCCGGAACTGATGCTTTCAAATGATGCTGCAGGAGAGGGTTTTTGAGAGTCTCTTGGACAGAAAGGAGATCAAACCAGTCAATACGTAAATTAATGGAGGCTATTCACTGGAAGGGCAAATTCTGAAAGTGAAGCTTAAATACTTTGGTTATAAAATGAGAAGATGGGACTCACTGGGAAAGACCCTGATGTTGGGAAAGATTGAAGGTGAAAGGAAAAGGAAGGGCAGGGGACGAGATGGAGAGGGAGTGTCGTGGAGGCCATGAGAGTGAGCTCGGACGCTCTTCAGGAGAGAGCAGGAGTAGAAGAGTCCACTAGGTCATGATACGACTGACCTATGAATAGTAACTTTTACCCATTCTCAAGTCGTAACTAAATAGAGTCCCTTTGATCTGGCGGCCCAGGAAGCGTCCCTCTGCCAACTAGGCCGGCCCCTTCTTGCCAAACTGAGGCTCAGATTGTTGTTTGGGGCCAGGAGTGAAATTTGAACCCAAGTCTCCCTGACTCTGAGATCAGCTTTCTATCCATCATATCTCACAGTTATACTGCCATGCTCCATTTTACAGATATAGAAATTGAGGCTGAAAGGGGGGAAATGACTTTCCCAGAATCATACAGCTTGTTAACCAGTGCCTGAGGGCAGGAACCATAATCTGGTCCCATATCTGAACAGGAGGAGGAGGAGATCAAGTTGGGAGACTTGAATAACAGTTCCGTCTTTTTGGTCCCTTCTGATTCACTTGGGGTTTTCTGGTAAAGAGACAGGAGAAATTTGCCATTTCCTTCTCCAGCTCATTTGACAAAAAAGGAAATTGAGGCAAAGTGACTTGGACCGAGGAAGGAGGGGGAGAGTGACTTGCCTGGGGTCATGTGGCTAGCAAGTGTCTGTAGCTGAGCTAGAACTCATGAAGAGGGATACTCCTGAGTCCAGACCCAGTGCTTTGTGCGCCCTGTACCACACGGCTTAACAAAGGAAGCCCTTTGAGAAATCGCAAAGATCTTTGATTCCAACTTCTCCCTGAAACAAAGGCCCACCTTGGCAGGATTGCTTCTGGTGATGTCATGTAGATGGGAGTCAAGAAATCCTACCTGAGGATCCCCCAAAGGCAACTAGAGAGCTGCATAGTCCATATGGATAAGCTGTGAAATATTAGAAAGGAAGGATTTCCCAAGACTACTCTGAAGGACTTAATGATGAAAATATGATTCATACTCAGAGAAAGAATTGTGTTGTATCTGATTACAGATTAAAGCATACTTTTTTTTTTTGCTGAGGCAATTGGGTTAAGTGACTTGCCCAGGATCACACAGCCAGGAAGTGTTAAGTCTCTGAGGCTAGATTTGAACTCAGGTCCTCCTGACTTCAAGGCTGGGGCTCTATCCACTTTGCCACCTCGCTGCCCCAAACATATATATATATATATATATATATATATATATATATATATATATATATTTTTTTTTTACTTTATTTTTCTTGAAGATTTTTTTTGGGGGAGGTGACCTATGTTTTCTTTCTCAACGTGACTTTTATGAAAATGTTTTGCATGATTTCACATGTGCCTTTTTAATGAGGGGTGGGGTGGGGAAGGAGGAAAGGAGAGTATCTGGAACTCAAAGTTTTAAAAACAAATGTTAAAAGTCATTTTACATATATTTTAACATGTTTAACATATATTGGATTACCTGCCATCTAGTGGAGGGAGTGGACGGAAAATTTGGAACAAGAGATTTTGCAAGGGTCAATGCTGAAAAATTATCCATGCATATGTTTTGAAAATAAAAAGCTTTAATAAAAAAAAAAGTTGTTTTACATGTAATTGGGGAAAAATAAAGTGTTACAATTAAATTTAAAAAGTGAAGGAACACTTAGGAGTGATGTAAAGAAATGTCACAAATTTCTCTTGTCCAGAAGAGACAATGGATCTGTTTGAGAGCTGGCCAAAATTCAGTCCATGTGCTACTTTATCCCTGGTGTAATGGAAAAAGGAAGGTTCCCATCATGCTGGGAAAACCTATGGGAAGACCCAAACAAGAGTCATCTAGAATGGGTGGGCACAGTTGGGTTGCAGTAGGTATCACTGAAGGGATATATTCCCTACTCTGTTGGGACTTTGGAATATTCTCCCATTCCAATTCATTCCCACCTTACAAGTATGAAACACCGTGGTCTTGGGAGAATCAAAATTCTGGATGCCCCAAATAAAAAAGGGTATAAGTAGGTGCTAGTATATATTCAAGAAAGATGTATACAAGAAATGGTCTGAGAAGATACGGTGAAGGATGTCCATCCTTCATTGTGGGGAAAGGAGATGGGTGGGGCAATGAACAGATAGATGGCATGAAGGTGACTTGGTGGCTACAGTATAATAAAGGAGCCAGAGGGAAATCTCTCATGTGCTGGTAGTCTGCAGTGAGGGAGGAAGGGGGCTACCTTTGAGCCAGGGGTCAGGAAATTGCCCCTTACTGTCTGAGTGCCCATCTTCACTCTCTATGTTTCGGAATGCCAAGGCAGTCCAATGAGATGGCCCCCAAGGGTCCTTCCAGCTCTGGATTTAGGCCTTCAAAATTCCCCTTGCCTTTCACCATATCTGCTATTCAGTCTTAGCTTTCTTTTTTCTTTTTAATTCATTTTTTAAAAATAATTATAACTTTTTATTGACAGAACCCATGCCTGGGTAATTTTTTACAACATTATCCCTTGCACTCACTTCTGTTGACTTTTCCCCTTCCCTCCCTCCACCCCCTCCCCCAGATGGCAAGCAGTCCTATACATGTTAAATATGTCACAGTATATCCTAGATACAATCTATGTGTGCAGAACCGAACAGTTCTCTTGTTGCACAGGAAAAATTGGATTCAGAAGGTAGAAATAACCCCGGATAGTCTCAGCTTTCTAACCCAAATTAGAGGTAGCTGGACATTCTATCTGCTCAAAGTTCTTCCTTCTTTCTCCATCCACCCCTGATTTTGTGGCTTTTTCCTCCTCTATACCAGTTGACTTCTCACCTTGGGGAAGTCTCAGCCCCCAAGGCCTTTTCTTTCCATTGGGACCACCATTTCAGGAAGTACCCTGAGTATGTGGGCAGCCAGATGGCACAGTGGGTAGATTGCTGGCCTCAGACACTTACTATGTGACCATGGGCATGTCACTTAACCTTATTTATTTCAGTTTCCTCATTTGTCAAATGAACTAGAGAAGAAAATGGCAAACCACTCTAGTATGTTTGCCAAGAAAACCCCAAACGAGCCCAGAAGAGTCAGATATGACTTAACCTAGTCATTTATGATCGTTTTTCTCTTGATTTGCTCTTGATTCTCTGGATTTATCTTCATCCTGTCCTCGCATTGTGGTCCTGTTCTCCTCCCACCTCATCTTCCATCTTTTTTCTATGTGTTACCTTCTTACATCAGAATGTAAACTTCTTGAGTGTAGGGACTGTCTATTGGGACTTATATTTATATTCTCATTGCCTGGTACACAGTAAGTGCTTAATAAATGCTCTATGTGTCTCTCTGCCTTCTGTTACTGTGCTGGTACTTCAGTTTAATTACCACCATAAGTATGAACATGCTAACAGCTTGCCTTTCTCCAACACTATTTAAAATAGAATTTTATTGATTTGGGGAGATCTAGATCCCCCCTTCTATCTCTGAATTCATTTTTGAAACAAAAAATCCTGGAAAAAAAGAAAAGAAAAAGGAAGGGAATTCAGTTAAACCAATTCACACATAAGAAAAAATTCACCCAAACTCTGAGACCCTCTGACATTATATGCAATGAGTCTCCCCCCCCCCCCTTCAAAGGAGTGAAGGGAGGCTCCTTCTCATCTCCTTTGGTGTCAGCCTCCATCTGCAATTTTGCAACATCGAGGTTTAATTGTTTTGTGCCGGTTGTTCTTTTTCATTTATAGTATAAATATTGTGTATGTTGTTTTCCTGGCTCTGTTTACTTTACATCAATTTATACCTTTCCATGCTTTTCTGTCTCAATTCTTTTAAAGTTTATGAAGTACTTTTCTTAAACAACCTTCAAAGTAGGTGGTATAAGCATGATCATCCCCATTTTACAGATGAGGAAACAGAGGTTTACTTTACTTTACATCAATTTGTGCCTTTCTATGCTTCTCTATCTCAATTCTTTTAAAGTTTATAAAGTACTTTCCTCAAACACCTTCAGAGTAGGTCATCGATATAAGCATGATCATCCCCATTTTGCAGCTGAGGAAACGGAGGTTCTATGAGCAAGGTTAAATGCCTGAGTGTAGAGGCCCTGGATCTCCGGATTGGGTGTCCTGGGTCCCCTCCCCTATGGCACACTGCCCCGGCACATTCGATTTTGTGCCCTATTCCCTTCTTCCCTCTCCCCTGACCACTTGCTAGGTTGGGAACTTCCAAAGGATATTTGTGCATTTGTCACCTATATCTTCTAGGTGCGTAGTCTTGCACGAAGCAGGTGATGAATACATGTGGAATTGATGTTTCACAGTGCTTGCCCATCTGTTTAATATCCCTTTTAAGTGGGAAAGTGAGTGAAGAAGTTTGGACAGTCCCAATTAAAGAATGTGTCAAACCAGTTGCCAAATGCATTTCTCTGAAATGCCCCCAAGCCTACAGGACAGAGAGTGCCCGGATGAATGGCCTGTGTCATGAGGGAACATGTCCCCACACTGCAAGGTAAAATGGGCTCCTTCTTTATTCCTTCATTTATCTCCTTTCAATAAGGCTACTTTTCATACGTTTCCATCCCCAGGCCTTCCCCCCTAGTTCCCTTCATTGGACAAGCTTTTCGATCTTAGCAGAGTCATCAGGGGATTTCTGTCCCACAACTTTTTAGATATTTAATGAATTATTTGCTCAGCCCCAGTACTTTTCACCGAAGAGGTAATTCAGGTTCTTGGTTGCTAGCTTGATGAATGGTAAATGGACTGATTAATTGATGGTGTAAAAATCAGTCATTAAGAAGCAGGAAGAAATATTCAAATACTTTCCCGGTTGGGCAATGCTACTGATGTGGTTGTTTCTCCAGGGATGTAGGTAGTGATTCTTCACTCATTCCTCTCTATCCTATGAGATGCTTGCACATGGACTCCTACAGGTTCACCATAAGAGCCATCCGATATGCAGGAGACCTTCCTTGATTCCTCCTGATATTACAATGTTACATCCCCACTCATCCTGATCTATATCTGGTCACTAGAGCAAGATGGCTCTGGGGAGGAAAGTGAGAAAGGAGACCTTGCCCAGGCTTCCCTCACTTAAATCCAACTCACTTGCACTGGATCACCCCCCTGAGGTCACGGTTCTTTTTGAGAACAAAGAACAAACAACAATAACAACAACAAAATGTGATACTGGGACACTCTGGCTCTCCACCTGTCATCCCTTGCTTTAGAGATGTACCAGCTGCTCATCTTTCTCTCTGATGCATTCCCCTCATGATTGGGTTTTACTCTTATTCTTGAACTTTCCAATTACTTATATTTTTGTAGCCTTCTCACATCCTCCATGTTCTTCTCTATAACCCTCAAACGATAATTAACTTCACTTCTTCAGAAGTGATTGTAGGCTTCATCTCGCTGCCACACAGCAATACTGGTAGGATGGGGGTATTAAAAAGGTGGTCCTTTCTTTCTAGAGGAAACCTGGAGTCATTCATGGACCTTTGCAATTCCTCCTAAGGTGACCGAGCCACCTGTTCTCCTCCTGTTCGATAATGGGCCCATTGTCCATGTTCAAGACTTGTCCCAGGAAAAGGTTTCTGGGTCGACAGTCTAAATGCATATTAAACATAAACATTCTTTATTGGCTCTTTTCCATGTAAATCATGGGTCCAAACTCTTTTGAGCTGTTTGCCAGAGAGTCCACAATGTTCCTGAGTTTGCTACCCACAGTATGATGTCACCCACAACCAGGACCGTATATCAGGACTTCTAAAGCTTTTCCCACTTGGGAAATTTTTACTTGACCCCAGATATATAGGCATATAAAATATGTATACAAATCAAACAGGTACTGATAATAAGTCATAAAGAAATTTATTTTAAAATGATTCTTTAAATTATTTTAATTTAATTTAATTTTAAAATTCTTTAAAATATTTGTATACTAATGAGATAGATGCACTTGTTTATTTTTACATAAAAATTAAATCTTGGTGGAATATTTCGTATCTTTTACTGTTGCCAAAATTTTCTTAGTCCCCATATTCAATTATGTGACCCCATGTAAAGTCTCCATCCACACTTTAAGAAGCTTTGTTCTGTGTCTTTAAGGAATCCTTCTTGTACACTAAACCGAATCTCTTCCATGACAGCAATGAGCAACTTTATGGAACAGGCTTCTTCCAAATCTAATGATCTTTTTCTCAAACCTCATTGTTCTTCATTTCCCTTCAGTCTTGTTCACTGTTAATCACCCTCATCTCCTTGATAATCTGTTGGTCTTTGTGCTGCTTCTCTCTTCTGATAACTCATTGACCAATCCTCGTATTTCTTTGTCAGCTCTTCCTCAGTCATGCTTACTAACTCGATGTCCTGTCCTTCACTCTTTTCCTTTCTTCCTCTCTTCTCTTTCACTTGGTGATCTCATCAATTCCCACGGAATCAGTTATATTTTCTGATTCATTTGTCCAGTTCCAACCTCTATTGTGACTGTCTCACATCTCCAACTATCTCCTGGACATCTCAGGATATTTAACAAACTTCTTAAACTCAGCGTGCTCTGAACTAAACTCATTATTTTTCCTCTTTTTAACTTTCCTTTTACTGTTCTTCTTACAGTCACTCAGGCCTACAATCTAGATGTCATTCTCACTCCTTATTCTCTCTCCTCCCTACTCCAATAACTGGCTGAATTGTGTTGATTTAATCTTTCTAACATCTTCCCCTTTCTTTCTTTTGACCCAGATACCATCATGTTTCAGGCTCTCATTAGTTCATTCCCAGACTATTGCAACAGGCTACTGGCTGATCTCCTTGACTCAAATCTCTCTCCACTGCAATCTGCACACCTCTCAGCTATCAAATTGATTTTTGATCAATCTGACCAACCATACGTCTGATCATGCCACTCTCTTATTCGGTGAAATCCAATGACTCCCAATGGCCTCCCAGGTCAAATATGAATCTTTTGTTTGACTTTTAAAGGCTTTCATTACCTGGTCCCTGTATTCCAAAAATTTTTTCCCTCTCTTTCCCCCACTCTCTTCCCTAGATGGCAAGTAATCCAATATATGTTAAGCGTATAATTCTTCAATACATATTTCTACAATTATAGCATGATATCTTTTAAGAAATTTTGAACGATTTTAATATATAATGGGAGACGTCTTGTGGGAGGAGAGTCTTGAAGAAGATGTTTTTATTCTCTTGAATCAAATGCTGTTTTCGTAATTAACAAATATTAAGCACTGTGGAGTTTTGTCTTTTCTATATTTTTCTAGTCAACTTCAAAATAATCAAGTAGTCCACTGTTGAATAATGCTGATGAAAGCCTGCCTGTTCCCTAGAAATAATTCTGATCAAGGATGCTCTCGATTCATTTCTAGAAGGCTCTTAATAGAGCAAAATGAAACTGGAATGTAAGATTTTTTTGATGATGAGGTTTTAAAAAATAATGTTTTCTTTCTTCCCTAGTTACATGTAAAAACAGTTTTAAAACATGCATTACAATTTTCTTTTAGTTCCACATTCTCTCTCACCTCCCCTGTCTCATTGCATCCAGGTCCATCTCCAGTCATTCTGATTTATATCTGGCCATTGGACCCACATGGCTTTGGAGGGGAAAGTGAGGCAGGTGACCTTGCACAGCCTTCCTTACTTAAATCCAATTTACTTGCCTGTGATAGCATCACCTCTCTGATGTCATGGTCCTCTTCAAGAACGAAGGACAAACAATGACAATAAGAATAATAACCCTGAAACAGTAAGCAATTTGACATATTCAATATGACAAATTCAATCCGAACATAAGACTTAAAATCAAAGGAAATCTAAGAGATCATAAATATATAAACTAACAAATATTTATTAAGTGTCTACTATAGGTCAGTAAAAGGGGATACAAAGATAAGATGATTTCAGCCCTCAGGGAACTGTCCAATCCATTTGTTTTGCCTAATTGAGGAAGCTGAGAGCCAAAGAAAGGAAATGACTTATCCAAATTCTCATAGGAATTAAGTAAGAATTGATATCAAATTAAGGTCCCTAACTCTTATTTTTTTCTCTTGCTACAGGAAAATTTATTCAGAAAAAAAATATCAGTTCAAACTTATCTGGGCAGCTTTTTCAAAAAAGAGACATCCAAATAATCCTCATAAGTTCTAAGAAGACAAAATATTGTTAGTTAAGTATTTAGTATTTGTTATGCTAGCATAATTGTTTTTAGATAAATTCAAAATTGTGATATAGTCAAGTTGTATTTTAATATGCTGTAGGTTTATTTTATAATATTTGTATAAAATACTTGTATTTTATAATACAAAATTTTCACTCTAAAGGCAATGTTCTTGAATGAATAAATTGAAGTGAATGAATGAAAAATTTCATGTATTAAGTAGTAACTTTGTGCCAAGAATTGTGTGCTAAGTGCTATGGATACTAATAAGAAAGCGAGATGGAGCTTCTAAGAGAAGCCATCCCATAAAGGGCTCCTAGAGTAGGAAAGTAGAAAGGACTGGTGATATGTCTTGCAGCATGGTTTAGAAATGGCCAGGAAATGCCATGATGGAAAAAGGAAGGGCAATGAGCATTTATATAGTATGGCAAGCATTGTGCTAAGTACTTTTCAATTATCATCTCAGTGGCTCTCTTCAACAATGAGATGATTCAAATCAGTTCCACTTGTTCAGTGATGAAGAGAGCCATCTACATCCAGAGAGAGGTCTATGGGAACAAAGTGTAGACCACAACATAGCGTTCTCACTCTCTCTGTTATTGTTTGTTTGCATTTTTGTTTTCCTTCTCAAGTTTTTTCTTTCTATCTAAAACCGATTTTTCTTGTGCAGCAAGAGAACTGTGTAAATATGTATACATATATTGGATTTAACATATATTTAACATATTTAACATGTATGTATGGGGCTACCTCCCAGCTAGGGGTAGGGGGAAGGAAGGGAGAAGTTGGAACAGAAGGTTTTGCGAGGGTCAGTGTTGAAAAATTACCCATGTATATGTTCTGTCAATAAAAAGCTATAATAGTAATGATAAAAAACCCAATTATCATCTTATTTGATCCTCACAAAAACCCAATGAGTTATATTATTATCACCATTTTGTAGCAGAGGAAACTGAAGCAAAAATAAGAGTTTTGGATTTGGGGCCAGGTAAGATGAAAACTCACTAATTGCAGGCCAAGATTCCCAGAGCCAGGAGCAGAATCTAAATTCTGTTAGGAAGAGCAGGAAGAACTAGGCCCAAGTCCCTTCTCTTGTTACTATTCCATTCTAGTCTCTAAATCCTTGAGGAATCAGAAGGAGATATTACAGCTACATGTGGCCAACTGGCCTGTGTGTGTTAGTGATAGTCCTGCCTATGTTCAGCAAAACGGTGAAAGTTCTTTCAGAAACACTAATGTCACCAGTGAGCTCAGACTTGGGCCATCTCCTTTGGAGCAGGGTCACTTTCTGACTTGGAAGGTCATCATCGGTCAAGTTCTCAAAGCCTTTTTGTCTCGCCAATGCACCGATTGTAGTTATTGCTCTCTTATCCCTTTAGCTCAGTCAGCAGGAGCCCAGTATTGGTCTCTAAGCCTTCGTCCTACCTGAAAAGAAGCACTGACCCTTTGGTTAGCTATGAATCTTGAGACTTAAATGAGGTTAGTCAGAGCTCAAAGGGACCTGCGAGATCATCTGTGCTAGATCTTCATTTTTCGGATGAAGAAACTGAGGGCCAGGAGCATCCAGGAATTTGACTCCATGACCATCTCTCAATTAATTTATTATATCACATTGCCTTCCATTTTAAAAAAAGTATTTAAACTGCATTATAGAAACAATAACACATTTAAAGGGAGAACCCAGCATGCTGCTTGTCTCTGCGTAGTATCAGGCCAAGGGACCCCCCCCCCCCCCCCCTTACTCCAACTATAACTCCAGAGTAAAATTACAGAATTAGTTTAAAAATTATCTCTTAATTCAGCCCAAAGGGCTATCAAATTGTGCACACCCTTTGATCCAGCAGTGTCTCTACTGGGTCTGTATCCCAAAAGATCATAAAGAGGGGAAAGGACCTGTATGTGCAAAATTGTTTGTGGCAGCCCTTTTTGTAGCGGCAAGGGACTGGAAACTGAGTGGATGCCCATCAGTTGGGGAATGGCTGAATAAATTGTGGTATATGAATGTTATGGAATACTATTGTTCTGTAAGAAATGACCAGCAGGAGGATTTCAGAAAGGCCTGGAGAGACTTACATGAACTTATGCTGAGTGAAATGAGCAGAACCAGGAGATCATTATATATAACAACAAGTTTAAACTATGATCAGTTCTGATGGAAGTGGCTCTTTTCAACAGAGAGATGATTCTGGCCAGTTTCAATGGCCTATGGTGATCTTGTGATAGAGAGAGCCATCTGCACCCAGAGAGCACTGTGGGGATTGAGTGTGGACCACAACATAACATTTTCACTTTTTTTTTTGTTTTTGTTTGCTTGCATTTTATTTTCTTTCTCATTTAAAAAAAAAAAAACAAACAACTTTTTGACCTGATTTTTCTTGTGCAGCAAGATAAATGTGAAAATATGTGTAGAAGAATTGTACATGTTTAACATATTGGATTACTTGCCACCTAGAGAAGGGGATGGGGAGAAGGGAGGGAGATAAAAATTGGGAACACAAGGTTTTGCAAGGATGAATGTTGAAAATTAATTATGCATATTTTTGAAAGTAAAAAGATTTAATGAAAAAAATCATCTTCTGCTAAGCTCAGGGAGTATAAATAGACTTGAAGGGAGAATTTAAGGAAAACAATAGACATTCTTAATTGCTACTCAGTTGCAGGATATCATAGGTTGCATCCAGCCAGAAATGGGTGGCTGTCTCCCAGTCCCAGGAAGGGAAGGCGGGAAAGAGCTTCCTGTTGGGTGCGGCTCGCTGAATGCTTTAGGGTGAAGAAGTCTAGTCCAAGTATCTATCACTGGGACCCTTTGTGTGGGATGGGTCTGGATTGGCCCCAGAGGGCAGAACTAGGAGCAAGGGGGTGGAGGTTGTGGAGAGGCAATTTTCGACTTGAAATAAGTAACAACTTATGAACACTCAAGGCTGTCCAAAAGGGGAATGGCCTGGCTTGGGAGGCAGGGGCTTTCCTGTTAAAGGTCTTCAACAAGGATACAAGAGACAGATGGGATTTCTGCTCAGGAAAAGTTTGGACCCAATGAAGTCCTTTCCAGACTTGAGATTCTGTAATTAATAATAACTCAGACCGACATTTACATACCCCTTTAAAGCTATCTCATTTGGACCTCAAGACAACTTTAGGAGGCAGGGATTATAGACCTTGTCTCCATTCTACAGATGGAGAAACTGAGGCTGGATAGGTTGATAGAGTGCTGGGCCTGGAATCATACTGATTCTGTCCAAAAATATTTGTCTTATTCCATATCTTGTGTCTAATACTTTTCTTTGAGGAGGTAGGTAGCATGTGATCACACATCTTCTGGGACAGTTGTTGGTCATTCCATTGATCAGATTTTTTTTTTTAAATCAAAATGAGTTTTCTAAAGCTTAACTCTTGACCACTCGTTGTTGTTCAGTAACCGTTGACTGACCTTCTGGACCTTATTGTCCATGGGGGTTTTTTGGCAGAGATACTAGAATGGTTTGTCATTTCCTTCTCCAGTTCATTTTACAGATGAGGAAACTGAGGCAATCAGGATTAAGTGACTTGCCCAGGGTCGGGTCTTCCTGAATTCAGGCCCAGAACTCTGTCCACTGAACCACCTACCTGCCTCTGGTTCTGATCACTCACCCTACTTCCCAAGAAACTCCAATGACTTTGGCTTGGAAATGAAAGCTTTTCCTCACCTTTCCCCTTCCTACCTTTCCAATATTCCTCCACTTTCCTCCTCTACACTATTTGCTGTTCATCACACAAGATAGATGCTCCATCTTTCAACTTTGTGACTTTTCCAGGTTGGACGCCATGGCTGAAAGTAACCATTCACTTCCAGCCTGGAACTTCCCTGCTTCTCCTACCTTATTCTTGCCTCTCCTGGTCCCCCAAACTTCCTGTTCCTTTTCTCTGACCTTGCCTTCCTATTTGCTCTGCCTGGATCTGGTACAAACATAATAATTTGCATTTTCTCCCCTGTTAGAGGGAGTTTCTTGAGGACAGGGATGCCTTTTGCCTTTCTTCATGTTCTCAGTGCTTAACACAATGCCCTATGCCTTAGCACAAGTACATAGTGTTTGAAAATGCTTAATAAATACTTGTTGACTTGACTAATAGATAAATATTCAATGTCTCTTGGCCCAGAAGAACATTTCCATCAGCTCAGTGGTTCTTGCTGTACTTTGGGAGGGAACTCGACCCCCTTGTTCAAGGGAGGAGAAGAATGTTTCATATCCTCTTTCTGCTCTAGGACCAAGCCGATGCTCTGGAGTGCTGACATGATAAACACTGGAAATATTTATCCTCCATTCTAAGAGAATAAATTGATATTCTATTTGTAAGAAAAAAATATTCAAGGCTTATAAGGTAATTTCTAAAGAAAAGATTTAAGCTATTTTTATTATTAAATTTTTATTTTATTATGATTTAATATTTATTAATTTATTACAAAATAAACACTTCCATAACATAATATAATTTTAAAAAGATGATTTCACATGATCTGCAAATCTATTATGTATAACTTGTTCTTCCTTTAAAACATGTAATAAAGTTATCATGTAAATTTCTTTTTCTTTTTTTCTCTTCTCCTATCTTCCCTCCCTAGAGGTAGCTACTGTAAGACATGAATATGTATATATAAGTAAAATCATTCTGTACATCTTCTACTTATTAGTTCTTTCTCTCGAGGCAGATAAACATCTTCCTTCATAAGTCCTTTGTAGTTAATTTATTTATTTACAATTATCAAAATGATTTATTTGCTCAGAATTATTCTTTTTTTTAATAGCATTTTATTTTTCCAAATATATGTAAAGATAGTTTTCTCTTCTTTTAAATAGCATTTTGTTTTTCCAAAAATGCGTGCAAAGATCGTTTTCAGCATTTACCTTTGCAAAACTGCTCAAAGTGATTCTTGAAACAACATTGTTGTTACTGTACATAATATTCTTCTGGTTCTGCTCATTTCACAAAGAGATTCAAGCTACTAATGATCATATGGAAGAAAGTTCCAGATTATTAATAATAAGGGAAGGGGAGAAAATCCATTTACTAACATGTGCCAAGCATTGTGCTCAGCACTTTGTAGAGATTATCTCATTTATTTTCACAATAACCCTGGGAGGAAGCTGTTTTTATTGCCCTCATTTACAGATGAGGACACTGAGGCAAAAGGGATTAAGTGACTTCCTCACAGTCACACAGCTAGTAAGTATCTGAAGCCACATTAGAATTTAGATCTTCCTGATACCAGGCCCAGCATCCTATTCACTGTGCTACCTGTCTCTACTAATTAGAAAAATACTAGCTATTAAAAAATTATAAATAAGTTATATGCTATTGAATTGGGAAATATGACCAAAGAAGACACTGATAAATATGTCATATTGATACATTATTACAACTATGAAATTGTACAACTTTTCTGGAAATAATTTTGGAATTACAGTTTTTCAATAATAGTTTATTTTTCCAAATGCATATAAAGATATTCAACCTCCATTTTTGTAAGACTTAGTGTTCCAAATTTTCTCTCTTTCTCCTTTACATCCCTGCCCAAGACACTGAGCAATCTGATATAGATTAAATCTGTACTATTCTTTAAAGCATCTTTCCATATCTCTCATGGTGAGCAAGAAAAATCAGATCAAAAGGGAAAAACCACTAGAAAGGGAAAAAAAAGTCCAAGCAAACAAAAAACAAGCTGAAAATAATGTACTTTGAGTCACATTCTGTCTCCATAGTTTTCTCTCTGGAGGTGGATGGCATTTGGAACTATATTTTTAAAAAATTACTGCAATGTATATATTCTTTGACGTTGTGATACCACTCCCAAGACAGTCAAGAAGGCCTTCTCAAGTCAATCAAAGATGGAGATAAAGATCTCATATAAATATTTAGAGCAGAACATTTTGTAGTAGCAAAAAGGTGGAAGGAAAGTGTCTATCCATCAGGGAATCACTGAACAAATAAATTTGTGGCTATCTCAGGACTCTAACTGGAGTCATTTTGATTATTATAAATGCCCAAATTAGCTATAAAGGAAGATACTATCTGCATCTAGACAAAGAACTGATAAACAGAAGTGTGTATAGAATAATTTTATATATATAGATATAGATATAGATATATATATATAGATACAGATTTGTGTCTCTTGGAAGCTATCTCTGGGGAAGAAGGAGGAGGGAAGAAAAAAAGAAAAAAAAGAATTATATGATTTTTTATTATATCTTTAGAAGGAATAGCTAGTCGTTTATAGTAGGTTTGCATTTTCATGTACAATCTTTTTTTGTTTACTTTACAATGTTATAGAAATGCTTATTTTACTGCACAAATTAAAAATAAAATAAAGTTTAAATTAAAAAAAAATAGAAGGCAAGCTCCCTGAGGACAGGGATTAGTTTATTTTCAGAGAAACTGAAATCCTAAACGTGGGTCCTTTAGCTGATCACTGAAACAGGTTTAAGCTACTTCAGGTATAACCAGTTCTCTTAAAAGGGAACTGAAAAATTCCTCATTATCTGCTTTCTGGGTTTCTTCCTTTCTCAAGCCATGGAGGGCAGTGGAGGGCATTGCTGGCATCCCCCTGACAGGGTTTCCCTTGGATTGTTGTTGGGCCCTGCATTTTTGAAGAGGGCCAGTGACATCATGGGGCCTCCAATTCAAGTGATTTGACTTTAAGTGAGGCAGTTTTCATCCTCATCCTCTCTTCCAGTGACAGGACAAAAAACTGATGATGGCCTGGGATGACCTCTGGGTCTTCAGTGTCCCACCAAGTCTAAGCTCTCTATAATGGTAACTTCAAGGCTGTTGGAACAAATTGTTCTTTTCCTCCCATTCCATCAGGGGAAGCCTTCACGTGCTTGAGGTAGACATCCCCTACTCAAGGACAGTTTGGAGCCCATTGATTCTTCTCACTCAAGTTTAGCTCAAAAGAGTTTTCCTGGGTTGTTGCCACTGTGCATGCTACAGCTTCTTGGAGCCATAGGAGAGAGCGGAGTGAGAGATGGACAGCAGAGGTGAATGACCCACATTGCTTACAGGTAACCAAGATGGGCACAACCAGTTCTTTACATGACCAGAGGATTCTGCTTCCTCTAATCAGCTTCTTGAATCTATACATGCTCTCTGAAGAGCTACTTGTAGCAAATACAGAAACTTTCTGGCTTCCTTCAGACTGATGAAAGGGCAGCGGACTTCAGACATGTTATATCTGAGATGTCTATGTGACATTTGATCCAAATTAGTCAGTTGGTGATTCAGGATTGGAGCTTTTAGAATAAGTCTGGATATATAGATCTTGGCATCATCTGCATGGAGAGAACTGAATCTATGGGAGCTGAGGACGTCACCAAGAGTGTAGAGAGAAGAAAAGAGAGGGCAGGACAGAGCTTTGGGGATAAATCCACAGTTAGGACAGTCAGCACTCTCTCCCTCCTCGTTGCTGCCTCTTGGCTAAACAGATTCCAAACTAAGGACTTCTTCAGGAAAAATCTTTCCCCAATTCTCCATAACCATAGTGCCTTGCCTCTGATTTTGGCTCTAATTTATTCTCCATAACCATAGAGCCTTGCCTCTGAGACTGGCTCTAATTCATTCTCCATAACCATAGAGCCTTTGCCTCTGAGATTGGCTCTAATTTATCATCTTTATCTGCGTGCATTATTGTTTGCAGGGGCTCACATCCATTAAACTGTGAAATTTGAAACTTGAAAGCAAAGACTAAATTCTTGTTCTCGTTTGCCTTTCTTTGTAATTCTTTTAAGCAGAGTGCCTGGAAATAGTGGATTTTAAATAAATACTTGTAGACTGACTGACTGAGAAAAAATCTTCTAGTGATGATCATGGATTGTTGGGGTCATTGTAACCTCCAAACTTCAGGATAAAATTTGCTGCTGAAGATTAGATGCTTATTTCTAGGCTAGAGGGGACCCAAGTGGCTAGCAGATTTACCTAAGCATCTCTCCTCCCTCCCTTCTCCAGAATTCAGAGCCCACACCTGTCCCAGGTTACTGCATTGTGGTCTGGGGTGATAAGGGCTGAACTCAGTCTTCTTCCAGGATAATCAATTAAAGATCCAGGAGCAGCTTCCCGTTCAGCCTTCTTTAGGTTTATGATGGCGCTGTGGAAAACCTCTCCTAAACAAAAGAGATCACGAATGTTTCACCTCAGGCAAAAATACCAATTTTATTTATATACTCAGGCTTCAAGAATCTTTTAGGATCGCTCCAAGCCAGGCAGAGACTCCAAGCTGCTGCGGGGCCAGCACCCTGCCTGGAAAACCAGAGCCTTAGGGACAGATCACCCAGATGGTTTCCTAGAATAGGAGAACCGGAAGGAAACCTGGAGGTCATCCATCTAACTCCTTTATTTTACAGAAGAAGAAATGGAGGCACAGGGAAGTGAGCTTTACATGAGGTCATTTCATTAGTACTGAGCCAGGATTCAGAGGGAGGCCTTTTGCTTCCAAATTTAGTGTTCTGTTAAGTACATCATTCTTCCCCCAGGTTCAGAGGAGCTCTCCAGACACATTTCAAGGTTGCGTGTGGGAGAATGCCTTCCACCAACATATCTCATCTGCTGCTTATCGCCCAGGTCTTGAAGAGCTGCCAAACGCTCCGAGGGAGAGTCACTTGTCCCCAATCACTTAGTAAATGTCAGAGGGAGGATTTGATCCCAATGCTTGCTTACTTTCAAGAGAAGCTCTCTGTCCGGCTCTAAGCCCTGCCTTTCTTGCCTGTAGATGTACAGCTCCCATGGAACCTGAAATTGGATTCCAGGTATCTTGACTCCAGGTCTCGTGCTTTTTTTTAGCTATATTCCGGGGCTTGCTGGTAAAGATTTAATCAGGGGAAAAAAAACAACATACACAAGACACACTTTTAAGTTTATTTTGCATTATTAACATTTTTTCCTACACGTTTCTTTAGTCTAAACAATTGACAAAACAATCAAACTGAGATTTGTAGCATTTGCTGATAACCGAGGTGCAATTGTTCATGTTGCCGATAACAGGTATAATTACTCTTATTGAAAGTTTTAACACTTTCTTACTCATTTACTTTCTTTTTTTAATCTGACTTTTCTTGTGCAGCAAGAGAATTGTATAAATATGTTTATACAGATTGGATTTAACACGTATAATAGATATTGGATTGCTGGCCATCTAGGGAAGAGGATGAGGGGAAGGAGGGAAAATCGGAAACACGAGGCTGTGCAAGGGTCAGTGTTGAAAAATTATCCCTGCATGTTTTAAAAATAAAAAGCTTTAAAAATTAAAAAAAGAAAAAAATTTAAAAATTTTAAAATAATTAAAAAAAAGAAAGTCTAACAATCTTTTGTCACTAGTCCATACCTCTGACCACTATAGTGTCCTTCGTCCACCACTCCCACCCAAAATGTCCTTGATCCTCTTTAAAAAATGAAGGCCTATCACCGCCAACCATATAGTGTAATGCCGGAGAAACTGAGCAAGACAGAGATTAGAGACCAATTCAACAGTTTATTAAACGGAGAGAGATACTGGAACCAGTGAATCCCAGGGCTGGAAGAGACTATTGTCTCAAAGAGTCCAGCGATTTAAGTATCAGAGGGAAGCTTTTTATAGGATAACAAGAACAATGACATAATGGGGGAGGTACCTGGGTGGGGGCTAACCTAATGGAGGGGGGAGGCCCCCAGAATGACCCAGTGGAGGGAGGTTACTGATATTCTAATGACATCTAAAATGCACAAACCTTTACCCTGTCAAACATTAAGAAGGAATGTCTATAACCTAAAGATATAAAACCTTTATCTTATCAACCATTTAAGAGGGAATGATTATAGCCTGGGGTTTTGGAGCAAAGCAACGGAGGTAGACCTTTATCTCATCAAACATTAAGAGGGAAAGGTTATAACCTGAGGCAGAGTAAATAGGACAATTGGAGAAACTGGGTCTTTAAAAGGGAACTTTGGCCCAACAATAGGAGCAAAAGGAAGTGTCCACCTCAGTCCTAGGCACAGACTAGCATACTTTGCTAGAGTCACAGAGCCCTCCGTCAGAAAAAGACTTATTTCCTTTGGGTGCTAAACTTGGTCAACAACAATACAAAATTTATAGTTGTTTATTGAAGTGGTACAAAAAGGCACCAGATGTCATCAATTGATTTGGGAGAATATAACTGTAAAAGAATATTATATAGGGGCAGCTAGGTGATGCAGTAGATAGAGCACCAGCCCTGAAGTCAGGAGGACCGAGTTCAAATATGATCTCAGACACTTAACACTTCCTGCTGAGTGACCCTGGGCAAGTCATTTAATCCCAATTGTCTCAGAAAAATTATGTATATATATATATATATATACAGAGAGAGAGAGAGAGAGAGAGAGAGAGAGAGAGAGAGATTTGGTTACAGTTCAATCGAGTTTCCAGGATGGGCATTTTAGCAATCCCTAAGAAGAAGCTGGCCCATTATTGTTATGATGTCACAGTCTGTATCTAAAACAGGCAAGTTTGTGAACACTGATAGCTTTCTGAAGTCATGGAGACAAGACTCTCCTTCCTAGTTGCTCACAGATAGAGTAGGAAACACAAAGGACAGTCTTTATCAGACCCCAGACCCCAAAGGAACCTTAGGGGGGCCCTGAGTTCAACGGCCCTCTTTTTACAGATGAATTAACCCAAACCTGGGAGATTAAGTAACTTTCACAATATCACACAGGGCATATCAGAGGGAGACTTTGGACAGAGGTCTTTGGGTTCCAGGGTCAGCACTCTTTCCATTGTCCCTCACTATCTGCCTTATTAACATTCTGAGTTCTAATTTTCCCAGGTCCCTCCCAGCTCTGGCATTTGGTGCTCCAAGGTCTCTTCCAACTAAAGCATTCTATGATTCTAGGAATATCATGACCCTGAAGGCAGCTCCATTCCTCTTCTCTGAAGCTGACACAAAGCCTGAAACAATGTGGGCACTGTCTGTTGAAAATGAGCGTATGAAAATGTGCTGGAAATGGAACAGAGGCGAGCTCTCCATGGAACTTGCCTGCTGGGGCCCATGTCTCACAACTGGGGCTTTTGCCATGTGAGCACAGCCAATTGAGGGGCTTATTTCCATTTTTCCTTTTCCTTAACAGGAAAATGGGGGTTATAAGAGACCCTCTGAACAACTCTCCCAGATGGGAATAAGAAACGGTTTCGCTCATTCGGGGCAGCGTTTGAGTAACTCTCAGTTCTTTTGATAATTCAGATGGAGTGGCAGTCTGACAGATATAGAAGGGCGCTCCCTCCATCCATGCAGGATAATCACAGAATCTCACATCTCAGAGACCAACTTATATCCCCCCCCCCAAAAAAAAAAAAAGATTCTGCCTCAATAACACCCCACAGTAAATTCCACTTTTGGTTCCCTTTCCTAGGAAAAAATATTTTTTTTCCTTACACTGAAATCCGCCTTAGTTCTAGTGCCCCTTCTAGTCAAATCCTTCTTCTGTTCAGTGTTGAGAGCACTCATGAAATAATGCAGAACAGGCTGGCGTGGGCTGAAACGGTAAGACCAAAGTGGATGCAGCCAATTTCACTGATGGGATTTGCTAAAAAGAGCAACTCAGAGTGAACTCAGAATATAGGAAAAATTAAATGAGAATACACCAATAAATGGCAACATGTAAGCTCATAAGCCAATGGAGGCAGCATGGGCTCCCTTCTGCCCCAGAGCAAGTTTTAAGGACATTGGACTCTAGTGGGGGAGTTAATGATTTTCCAAATCTATCTGCCTGTCTAGTTCTCTTTTTATTTATTTATCTAGTTATTCATTCATTCATCATCTAATTATCTAAGTCACCGTCTATCTTCTACTTATTTATATATCCTTTCATTCACTTATTTAGCATCTCATTATCTTCTACTTATTTATCGATCATCTATCTAATTATCTATCTAGCCACCATCTATCTGTGAGAGAAGTGAGAGAAGAGGAAATGTGGAACATTGGCTAGAGAGCCAGCCTAAGAGTTAAGAAGTCTTAGGCTGAAGTCCTGTACCTCACACACAGGGTGTTTGTGAAAATCACAGCCTCTCTGTGTAGCTCTCTAAAATCACAAGTTTTATAAGTTTGTAAATTTTAGAGCAGATGCTGAGTGATCTGCATTGGCAGATAAGGCATTTCTTTATTAGCAGTTCCTAAACTGATAAGATCACAGATCTAAAACCTTGATTAAAATGAGCTTTATTGACAATTATATGATTTCTGGAAATAACCCACAGCTTGGCAAATCGAATCCTCTTGTTGAGCAATATCAATCATATAGAGACCATATAGAGATAATGTATATGTCATTCTGTTCTACTAGTCCACTATCTTTCAGGCCAAGAAGGGAGATACTTTATACCATCTGTTTTTTAGGACCATAACTATTCCAACAGCTGCTCAGACTTTTTTTTTTTTTTTTTCAGTAATCTCTGCTTGGAAGTCTACCTGCCAAGAGTCACAGGAAATAGATGACTATCACTGCGAAACAATCTTTACACAATTAAAAACAAGTCTGAATAATTGGCGAGATATTAATTGTTCATGGGTAGGTTGAGCCAATATAATCAAAATGACAATGTTTCTAGTGATCTCATTTACATGTTATATTATTAGAGAATCTGAGATTTTTTTTGTTCTTTTTTTTTCACTTTGTATCTATTCATTCACATCTCCCTACATATTTCTCTGAATTCCTCATAATTGTAATTTCTTATTGAATACCAATAATCCATTGTGTTTATATGCGATAGTTTTTTCATTCTCTAATTGATGAAGTTCGTTTTTTTTACTATTGCAAAAAGTATAGCTCTGAATAAAACCACACACATATGCACATGTGTATGAATATGTATGTATATACATATATCTCTGTATACACACATACATATATACATAAACACAACACAGGACTTTTTCCTCTGTCTTTGACCTCCTTGAGGTCGACTACTAATGGGATTATTGGATTAAAGAAAATGAACAGTTTAGGTTTTTTTCATGATGCAAATTCAAAATAATTGAAACAATAAATAATCCTACCAATAGTGTATTGGTATGTTTGTTTTTCCCATTGTCATAGACCATTATACATTTTTGCCATTTTTGCTAATTTACTTTGGTTTATGTTGACAATACCTCTCTTAACCTTTATCCTTTTTTTCATCTGTTGTGATTAGATTTATCATCCTTTTTTCCATTGGCTTAAATCTGTGATATGATTCCATGTTATTGTAATGTTGACAAAGTCAAGGTCAAGGGATTGTACCTCCTAAGGGTAACTTGTAGCTTCTTTTTGTTCTTTAACCACAGCCTGTCTCCCTAGCCCTGGCCAATCTACTCAGAGGAACCACACTAATCAATCATGAAGGGGTTCCAGAGCAGAAATGACTTGGAGCAAACTCAACCTTACCAGTGGGAACAGCTCCCAAACACCATTACATACTTCTAGTTGTGGGCCAGTGACAACATCTTCAAATAGTCAAAATAACATGGAAACCCTCCCATGATTTCACAGGTTTCTCATATAATCTTATTTTATATTAACCTCCCCTCTCAGTCCAACTGTTCTGCTGGCTGTTTCATGTATTTATTTTTTTTAAAGCATTGTTCATTTTTAACATCCATTAACATTTTTTTGAGTTCTGAATTCTCTCACTCCTTCCTGACTGTCTCCCACCTACTGAGAAGGAAAGAAATATGATATCAATTATACATGTGAAATCATGCAAAACTTATTTCTGCCTTTGCCTTGTTGCAAAAAAGACAAGAAAAATAAAGTGAAAAAATACATGCTTGAATCTGAACTTAGATTTCATCAATTCTCTCTTTAGAGATGGATCTCATTTTTCCTAAGTCCTTTGGAATTGTCCTTGATCACTGTCTTTATCAGAATAGCTGTCATTCACATTGATCATTGTATAAAGCTTATTGTTACTGTATACAATGTTTTTCTAGTTCTGCTCACCTCACTTTGCATCAGTTCATATAAATTACTATCCTCTGATTTTTCTGAAATGATCTTGTTTCATTATTTTTTCTTCCTCAATAGCATTTAATTTTTTCCACTTACATGTAAAGATAGTCTTTGATGTTCATTTTTGTAAGATTTTGAGTTCCAAAATTTTCTCCCTCCCTCTTTTTCTCCCCTCTTTCCCAAGACAGCAAGCAATCTGATATAGGTTATACACTGTACATTCATTTAAAAATATTTCTATATTAGTCACTAATATATATATATATATATATATATATAAATGAAAGATCAGAAATAAAAAAAAATCAAAACAAAAGGGAAAAAACATGAGAAAGAAAAAGCAAATAAAAATCTTTGATTTACATTCAGTCTCCATAGTTCTCCTTCTAGATGAGGATGCTATTTTCCATTCCAAGTTTATTGAAATTATCTTGCATCAATACATTGCTGACAAGAGCTGTGTACAATGTTCTGCTGGTACTGCTCACTTTGCCATCAATTTATGTAAGTCTTTCCAGCTTTTCTGAAGTCAGTCTGCTCATCATTTCTTATAGAACAACCATTCTCCATTACATTCATATACCATAACTTATTCAGCCATTCCCCAATTGATGGGCATCCACTCAGTTTCCAATTCCTTACCACCACAAAAAGAGCTGTTACAAATATTTTTGCACGTGTGGGTCTTTCCCCTCTTTTATGATCTCTTTGAAATACTAAGAGATCATAAATAGTGGTATTACTGAATCAAGGGATAGACACATTTTTATAGCCCTTCAGGCACAGTTTAAAATTGTTTTCAACTATTCCTGGAGTTATGATTCCATCTCCCACCTCCATTCCTTTGCAAGGCAGTTTCCCATTCTCTGTCTTTCAGAACTCTTAGCTTCCCTCAAAGCATAGCCCAAGAACCACCTCTTATACATATTGTACCCTTCCTCATTGAGCGAAACACCTATTTTGTTTCTGACTTTTTATTTACAGTACCTCAGATAGTACCCTGTATGTGACAAGTATAATACAGGTGAATTAACTGAGGTGAACGAAATTCTCATCCCATGTGACTCTTATACATATAATTCCACATATCCTCCATAAAAGTTCTACCTAATGTGCTAGATGTTTTCTTTTATTTGTTTTTAAGTCATTTAGTTGAGAAGCTGCATGTAAAATGGACCTGGGATTAGGAGGGACCTGGCTTTGAATACCTCTGACATTTGCCAGCTGGGTGACCAATTGCATTCAACTTATCCATCTTGCTCAGCTGCCAGCTCCTGGTTTATGAAATAGAGATGATAATATCTATGTCTCTTATAGAGTTGTTACAGGAAGTTCCTTGTAAAATTTAGGCATGGACCAGCTCAGATTTGCCTCCATAGGAGAAATGTCCATTTTCATGAGATTGCACATGCATTAAAATATACTTGCTCTTTGCAGCATTGAGAATCCTTCTTTTATCATTTGCTTGTTAAACAAAACAAAACAAAACTTTGATTTATGTTTTTTACTTTTATATCTAACTCTTCCAGATATTTTACCTGCCTCCTGCTCAATAAAGAGCAATTCCTTTTCAATAAAGAACAATTAAGTCAAAACAACCAACTATATCTTACAATGTAAGTGAAATTCTGTCCCTGTGGTCCACCACCTCTCTGCTGAGAGGAAGGAAATATATCACATGATCTGTCTCAGAGAATTTTGTGGTTTTTCCAATTATTTAGAATTCAACTTCCTTTTAGTGACTTTTTTTTTTCTTCTTAATTCTGTTCTTGTTACTATGTATAGTATATGACTGGTTCTGCCCTTTCCACTGTGTATGAACGGCATATTAATATATTCATTATTTCTTACCATCTTAGAATATTTCATTGCTTTTATAGATCCACTCTTCTCTACTTACCTGAATGGCCCACCTCCTTTTTTGGTCATTATGTCATAAATGAAGTCATTAATGCTATTTCTTGTCAAGTGAGAAACACCCAGGACAGTATCCTCATGCTTCAGACTCTAATTTCTTTCCTGCTTCAGAGAAAGAGTAAATAAAAGGAAGGGAGGGACAAAAAGCCCTATTGTATTCTGTGTATAGGTAACTGGGACTTTCCCCAACTATATCTGATTCATAGGAAAAAATAATTGAGCTAAAGGAGACCTTGAAGGTAACTTAATCCCAACTCTTTTTTGATAAATAGGGATCTGAGACCCCTAAAGGGGAATATGATATCTCCAAGGTCACAGCGTTAGTGGGAGGACCAATGGTGTAGCCCAAGTTCCTCAGCCTTACTCTTTCTATTGGACCACACTGCCTTAAGAATTTAACTGTGCAGAATTCAAGAGGCAGCTGACTGAAATCTGAGCTGCCAAATAAATATATTTTAGTTCAGGCTTCATATGTCTAATTCTAAATTACAGAGATTTTTCTCTTCCTTGTGGAAACATTCCAAATGGGACTTGGTTTCTGTTCCTACTTCTGACATCAATTTGCTGTGACCTTGGGCAATTAATTTCCATTCTGGGCCTCAGTTTCCTGATCTGTAAGATGGTCCCTAAAGTTACTTCCAGTTCTGACACTCTATATCCCATATTACACGACTCAAAATTTCTTCTACTTCTCTCATTCTATGTTTTAATCCTAATTCTGACTTTCTGTATTCTAAGGTCCCTCTTAGTTGTGACATTATATGCTCTTAAGGTCCCTTCCAGCTCTGACATTCCCTGTTCTAAGGTCCCTTCCAGCTCTGACATTCCCAATTCTAAGCTCCTTCCCAGCTCTGACATTCCCTGTTCTAAGGTCCTTCCCAGCTCTGACATTCCATATGCTCAGATCCCTTCCGGCTCTGACATGCTATGTTCTAAGTACCTGTTGCCCATGTTCTGACCTTCTGTGTTCTAAAATTCTTCCTATCTCTAACACTGTGTTCTAAGGTTCCTCCCAGATCTAACCTGTGTTCCAAGGTCCCTTTCAGCTCTGACATTCTATGTTCTAAGGTTTCTCCCAGCTTGGACATTTTATATTCTAAGGTCCCTCCCAATTTTGAAATTTTATGTCCTCAGATCCCATACAGTTCATCAACAAACTTTGTCTCCTTGATAATTCTTTCGGCATTTGTCTAGAAGAGCCATTTCCAATTCTCAATTAATTTTATGTTTTTCTTTTTTGCTTCAATCAGTAAAATTCATTACAAAATGCTTTAAATCAGAAAAAAAAATAAAATTGCCAAGTTGCTGGTTTGGGATGCTGGGATGGGAGCATAGCAGGTGGTCTAGATGGTCAAGGATGAATTGAGGGTCCTGTGGGCAAATATGGACTCTGCCAAAGTCTACTCCTTAATCCATAGGAAACATCTAGTGGCTGTTATGAGCAAAAACAGGCTTCTTGAAAAGAAAAAAGAAAAAAATCTCCTTAAAGCCTTTCTTTCTATTTTTATTCTTTTCAATTCATTGTTGAGTGTCAGTCACATCCAAGGCTTCCATGCCTGGAACATTAGCTAATCAGGCTTTTGAGAAGCATTCCATTCAGCTTAGGGGACGTTTTTGAGAATGATTTGCTCATGGTGGCTTTTTAAGTAAACTGAAGGTTTTGAGTCTGAATGGGCTCCCTGGGGGTCAGTGACCCAGTTTGAATCCTGTGCTTTGTTCGCCTCAGGTCACCATAATGGGTAAGCCCCTGGATCTTTCTGCTTTTGGGGTACACTTTGACCATGGTCAAAGTCTCTTTCACTTTCTTAGCCTTGGCTACCGGGTATATAAAATCAGAGTAATAAATAACACCTATGCTAATTAATGACTCAGTGGAGTTTTTGTACTTATTTCACAGGGTTGTCATGGGGGAAAAAGCATGTACATCTTTTAAATTCTAAGAAACCCTTGGCTATCATTATTTCTCCTGCTTCCAAGGAAGTATTGCACAACGATCCAATCAATTGATCATCAAGTGGGTATTAAGTGCTTACTATAGACAAGACACTATGTTAGGTCTTGGGGACGCAAGTCCAAATGGGACATGACATGTATAAGTGCTCCTCAAATAAAGAATATTTTAAGGAGGGACTGGGGACAACTGAGGCACTTGCTAGAGGCTGGGATTAGGAAAGATCTCCTGGAGAAGGTGATGCCTGAGCTAAATTCTGAAGAAATTAGGGATTGGAAGAGGCAGTAGTAGGGAGGAAGATTGGTACCTGTGTAGGGAATATTTATGGAGAGGTCATGAGATGGTAGGTGGAATGCTGAATGAGAGAGAAGGCCATTGTGGCTGGAACGAGTACAAAGCGAGAAGTCCTGAGAAGACTGGAAAGGCAGCTTGGAAACCAGCGTATCAAAAGCTTTCATTTTTTCTTTTCAAAGATGGAGAACAAGGGGTCCAGCTTGAGTGAATAATGATGGAGAGCAGAAGCATCAAACTCATGGCCTGCTGGTTCAGGTAATGCTCCCAGGGCTGACCAAACCAGATTAAAATACACTTCCTATTGGATTTTAATGTGTTGATGCATGAATTAAAAAAAAAAGAAATATATATAAACATATGGGGTTTCCTAAGTCAATAGGTCCCAAAGGGATCCTTATGTACGGTTTAATGCATTCCCACAAGTGTTCCTCTTTGAATTTGACAGCTCTGGAGTAAAGGATGGATTCTAGAGGTCCACCATTCCTATTTCTGTTTTCTTTCTTTAGACTCTTTGCCTTTAGAGAACTGAGGGCACGGGTGTAAAATTATACGCTTTCTAGAAGCAAGGTAGGGTATTATATGAGCAGCTAAGCGGTGCAGTAGATAGTGGAGCGGCTCCCATCTAGTATCAAGAAGACCTGACAATTACTAGCTATGTGATGCTGACCTGCTGCCTCAGTTGAGTGGGGATAATAATAGCACCTAACCTCCAGGGTTTTTGTGGAGGAGAAAATGAGATAGTGTTTGTAAAGGCCTTTGGGGTGCTATAAAAATGTTAGCTCCGGTTATTAATTACTGAGCCCTGAGACGCGGCTTCAATGCAACAGGTGTAATCCATTCAGTTCTGTTTAATAAGCATTTCTGTTAAGAATCGGGTCCGCTAGGCCCTGGGGACGTGAAAACAAAAAAACGAGACAGTCTAAGGTCTTCCATTCTATTGGACTGATAGGACCATTTTTACACAAAATCTTGAACTTGAAATTATAGGACATGAGTCCAAAGCCATCTTTGTTAGTTGGGCAAGTCCTCAGTTTCCTCAGCTGCGAGAGGAGTGGGCTGGAGTAGAAGACCATGACTTCTAAGTTCTGGATCTAGGATCCTGGTTAGGGAAGTAGGAGACAATGAGAAGAGGGACAGATTGCTAACCACTCGGTGTGTGTGTGTGTGTGTGTGTGTGTGTGTGTGTGTGTGTGTAAGTGCTTGAGCTCCAGGGCATTCAAGCAAAAAGATAAACATTCTCTAAAAGGGAAAGAGAGAGAGGACAGGCCAGTTGTGGGAGCCTGTTTGGGCTGGAATGTCAAGTTTGGGGACATTCCCAAATGCCCATGCTCTTGTCTGTGCAGTGGATATAATCCTATAAAAGCGCCATTGGAATATTTGTGATACATCTTCAAATGTATTGGAGCGAGCTTACGATTAAGAGGCAGGCTTTTTGTGAAGTGAACAGTACTGGAATCTTTCCTTCTATTACAACTTTCTATATATATATATATATATATATATATATTTCTTTTTTGCTGAAGCAAGTGGGGTCAAGTGACCTGTCTAGGATCACACAGCTAGGAAGTGTTAAGTGTCTGAGGTCACATTTGAACTCAGGTCCTACTGATTTCAGAGTTGGTGCTCTATCGTAACTGCCTAGCTGCCATCATAAATACTTTAAAAAAATTCTATCTTTACAAATACATGTGAAGATAGTTTTAAGCATTCATTTTTTGCTAAGACTTTGTGTTCTAAATTTTCTCCCTCCCTCCCTTATCGCTCTCCCCTCCTCAAGTCAGCAAATTAATCTAAGTTGAATATGTGCAATTCTTTTAAACATATTTATCTTCTTGTTCAAGAAAAAAAAAGGGGAAAAAATCATGAGAAAGAAAAACAAACAAAAAAGGCGAAATATTCTGTCTCCATGGTTCTTTCTCTGATTATGGATGGCAGTTTCCAACCATTCTTTCTTAATTCCCCTTCTCCCCCAAATGCTAGTCCCTCCCTTCCTAAGTTACCCATTATTGATCTCCCAATTATTATAATTTAAGTTATTTATACTTAGATATTTGTTGTTGTTCAGTTATGTCTGATTCTTTGTGACCCTATTTGGGGTTATTCTTGGCAGGGATACTCGAGTGGTTTGCCATTTCCTTCTCCAGATCATTTTACAGATGAAAAACTGATCCAGAGTTAAAGAACTTGTCCAGAATAAATATCTGAGGTCAAATCTGAACTCGGGGCTTCCTGATTCTAGGCTCCATCATGCACCTAACAGCCCTAAACTTAAGCACCCTTATATTGTTAAGTTTTTTATGGTCACATATAAAATTCACCCATCCCTTCTCCTCCCTCTCTCTCCCCAAAGTAAGTTCCTTGAGAATAGGGAATGGTTCCCTTATCTTGGTATTCTCAGTGTCTAGCATAGTGCCAGATTTGCAAGTAGACTTATCAAATGTTTGTTAATTGATTGCAAATTTTTTTTTTTTGTGCTTGGGAACGGGAGGGTGGTATTGTGGAAAGGGTCCTGGATCCTGGATTTCAGACTGTCACTTAGTATTCACCAAGTCCCTGCTTATCCTTCCCGACCACAATTCTTGCACTGGTAAGGAGAGGTTAATGCTACTGAACAAACTATTATATAGTGCTGTGAAACACTGAGCATCATACACGTATCAGCTATTATTGTCACTTTATTGTTCTGAATATAAGCTGCACCCTCCAAAAGATCCCAGAATGAAAAAAAAGAAATATATATTTGCATGCTTTAAAAATCATTCTATAAAATGACCATATTAAAATGTTTATTGTAAACGATGGTTGTTTCTTCTTCCCCTTGACATTTCTTTTATTTTCGATAGAAAGGTGTCATTCACACTTACAATTCCAGGATGTGTTTATTCACAGGGTTGCTATGAAGGAAGCATTTGGTAAACCTAAGAGTGCTATAGAAACAGTTTTGCTCCTTTCTTCTTTGTCATATCTTCTCCAACCAATTGTTCACAGCCTAATTTGGGGCAAGTCAGGTTTAGAAATAAGAGCATGGACTAGATTTGAACAAATATCCAGAGCTGCAACTAAGATGGGGTCCACAGAACTTTGCCTAGGGCACCAAAATTTAATGTGCAAAACATTAAAATGATAATTTTGAAAGGTTGAACCATGCAAGAAATGGTACATTTACTTTCTGTAAGCTCTTGCAGTCCCTTCATTAGTTGCAGAAAAATAATGGGGGTTAGATGGAAAGGGCTGAACCTCTGAAAAGGTGTACTTGAATCAGATAGCAGAGCACTTAAGGCTAATTATCTATTGGATCTGAGATAATGGCTCTATAAGCACATACTTAGATGATATGGTAATGTGATGGCTCTCAGGATTGGAGCTTGCTGAATGTGTGATGGTGAGGTAATCGTAGGCAAGGATTGGAGGGTTGAGAGAGAGAGAGGTCAGGGTCACTTGGCTGCAGGAATGAGGAGGAGAGAGGCTGGAGACTGTGGACTCCAGGATCCAGGACACATCTTTGCCAAGCTTGCTTGCCTCCTTCACTTCTCCCCTTAAAGATCAAAGACTTTGATTGATCCGGACTCTGATCCTTAGGCCCTCCAGAGAGTTTACCCGGACCTTATAGTTAGGTATCTATTTAGCAAGAGTAATGAGTTCAGTCCAATAAGCATTTTTTAGAATACCACGTACCTTTTGTCATAATAGCAAGAGCTAACAATTATATATTTTAAGATTTGAAATCACTTTATGTATTTATATAATTCATTTCTCACACCAACTGTGAGTTAGGTTTTCTTATTATCCTCATTTTACAAGTGAGGAAACTGAGGCTGAAAGAGCTTAAGTGCCTTAACCAGGGTCACACAATTAGTGTCTGAGGTATTCCTGACTCCAAGTCCAGTGTTCTGTCTCCTATGCCATTTAACTTCCCTTGATTTAATTAATTTGAATGAGATGGCACCAAATGGCAAATTTACTTCTCCAACTGTAGGGCTCCCTTCATATGGAAGCTATTCTCTATTTCTGCCCCAAGATGATCTCTCTCCTGCCAGATGCATCCTTCTGCTTTAAGTCTTGGTGTTCCAGGGTCTCCCCCACTGGGTCATTGTTATTGTGTATTTTCTCTCATTCGGCTGAATTAGTCTTCAGAGCATCATATTATTTTTATATCATTAATTATAAAGTTGATTTAAGGACCCCCTTTTATATTGCTTGGCTCAGGTGTCAAGATACTTAGTTCTAGTTCTTCCAAAGGTATTCATGATAAAAATGGATTTTCATATAGTGGATTGGCTTCTAGTGGCATAGACCCAAATAAATTCATAAAGTAGATGGAAAGGTGGTAATTTGTATGGACCAGCTTCCTTCTTATGCAATACAATAATGTGTCATTGATCCTAAAGCACCCTGGGTAGAGTTTTTACTCGGCTTCCCAGAATTCCCAGAATTCCCAGAATTTGAGGAATGAAAGGGACTTCAGTGGCCTTCTAATCCACCCTCTAAACTAAATATAGCTGGTTGCACAACCATGGTTGCATGGGGATTGTCAGTCTCCGGTGAAGAAATTCCCTGCTTACACAAACATGATATGTCACCCATGAAGATGAGAGCATTCACACTGATGTCAAAGTTCTACTCCAGGAGCTGAGGCAGAGCACCAAGAAGGTTTGGGGGAAAGGGAAAGAGCTCTATTTCCAGATGTTGCAACTGAAGTCTTGGGAGGAGGGTTGTCATGTCGGGTTTCCTAGTCATATATGAAAGGCACTAGTTGATCTCTGATGTCCCTTCTAACCCTACATTCTGTGATTCAATTCAAGTCAACAAGCCTGTTATTGAGTTTCTACTAGGTGCCAAACACTGTTATAGGTGCTGAAGGTACAAAGACAAAAAATGAAAACCTTTCCTTCCAGGGGAAGCTTCTAGTCCGTTCCTTAAAAGTACCGATTTGCCGTTAAAGAACATGGATTCACATTCCATTTCAGTTTCATTTATAACCTTGGGCCTGTCATCTGTTTGCTCATCTGCAAAATGAGGGGTTTGGGCCAGATGGTCTCTGCCAGCTCTAAATCTAGAATCCTATGATTGACCTGAGTTTGAATCCTAATCAGGATCCCCTCCTCTTCCTCCTTTGCACATTTGAATTCTAGCTGTACTCCTGCCATACCAATTCCAGGCCAATCCAAATCCTGATGTCACTTGCTTACACTCCTCCCTCTTCCAATTTAGTTCCCCTATAAGTGGCATTTTCCTCTATTAGGATGTTAGCTCCTAGAGGGCAGGGCTGGGGTGTTTGTTTTTGTATTTCCAATTCACTGGCAAGTCAAGACATCCTGCTTTTGGTCGACTTTGAGAAGGAAGGGTGAATATCAACAACAGCCTTAACAACAACAAAGTATTCCCAGTACTTGGTTGAGTGTTTGGCACTTAACAGGTTTTTATTTTTATTTTTTCATTTCTTCAAACATTCAGTGTGACCCTGGGCAAACTATTTTCCTACTCTAGGTTGAAGCTTTCTTATCTGTGAAATGAGAAGATAACCTCTGAGTTCCTTTCAAAATTTTTGGGATATTTTGTTTTCACTTCATCTGCCATTCAGTCTTCTTCCCCCTTTCCAGACATCCATTCCTTAGGACAAATAATTTTAAAAATAATTAAAAAATTAACCCCCCCCCAAAACAAAACAAAACAAAATTAATGAACTGTGAAGTTCATTATTGAATTAAAAAAAAGAAGTTATTCTGGACAGGCTCACAGCTTTTACCAGACTGCCAAAGGGGTCTGTGACACCAAAAAGATTAAGCTACCCTGTCTTAAACCTATAAAAGTCCTTCTATTTATTCCACTTCTTCCAGGTCTCTGAAGCATTTAGATCTCACAGAACTTTTTTCATGTTACTTTTATAATCCAAGATAACAACCAGGAATGTTTAGAGAATAAGCCCCCCCAAAACAACACAAGCTCTATTTCATAGCAGGAGAAAGGGAGATTGGGAAGCTGAAGATTCACTTCTGTGGAATATAAGAATTACTAAGATTTAGAAGGTTTTGTAATGGGGTGTGTGTGTGTGTGTGTGTGTTTCCAGTTCAAATTGCATTTAATAAAAGCTTCTTGAATTAAACGGAATTTAAGAGTTCACTTTAAAATGTTTTATTGATTTTTTTTTTTTTTTTTTTTTTACATCGATGTCAATGCCCTATGAGAACACTCCCAATAGTTAAGCAATAGAAACTAACACTGGCTGTATCTGCCCTGTCCTGATAGAATTTAAGCTGCACGAGGAAAGGAAAGATGTCTTTTTTTGTCTGTATTTCTAGTGTCTGTCACATAGCAGGGGATTAATAAATACTTCTGTCTGGCAGGGCAAGCTTCTTCTTAAAGCTAAAATTCCTAATCTCTGCCTGTTTTCCAGCCTATCCCTATTGTCATGTAAATTTCAACAAACATTTATTAAACTCCAAGGAAAGTCTGAAATACTTTGCTCGGGGGGATTCCGAGACAAGACAAGAAATCTCCGATCTCTAGAAGCCAGCCTACGGTCCGGGGATGGGGAGTGGGGGATGGCAGAAAGGGCGCTGTCTGGGAATACGTACACCAATTTTGTGTAATATGAGATAAAAAGTGATGGAGATAAAAAGACGTAGAAGGTGCTCTAGGAAAATGTGAAGAGGGTGAGAAAATCTCTCGCCAGGAAAGCTCAGAACACTCCACCAGAAGGAGAAAAAAAAAAAGAGAAAGTGAAATTGTCCCTACTAATCTTTAATCCGGGATCGTTCCCTAATTCAAAGGCAGACTAAGACCTAGTTTGTTTATAAACCTAATCTCTTCCATTAGAGTGTAAACTCCTCGAAGCCAGGGACTTAACTTTTTTTCCGCCTCTGGGTGTTTGAAACCTCAGCTGCTACCCTGTGCCCAGCACCTGCTGATGGGCAGTCGGATGAATGAATTACTCCCAAGTGGTTGATAAAGAAATTAAGACAGAGCACTCCCCCCCTCCCTCGAAGCCCGGGGCTAGGGGAATCGAGGCACGGGGCTGGGGGGTGGGAGGGAGGTAGAGGAGAAGGGGGAGGGATTCATTCATTCAGTAACCATTTATTAAAGCACCCCAGGGCCAGGTACGGCGCTAAGTGTGTGTGGGGGGGCGCAAAGACCAAACCGCAATAAGGGTTGGGGGCCGCTCAGCCCACGGTTTGGCCAGCTCCCGGGCTGCCGCGGTTAAGCCGCAGGGACGGGAGTTCGGTCCGCGGAGCCCCAGGAATGTGGGAGGGCTTTTGTTGGGGTGAGAGTGGGAGGAGAAGGGGGGCGCTTCCTCCCCCCCCCCCCCCCCGAGGGGGAGAGAGGCTGGCGGGCTGGCTCGCGGCTGCCCCGCACCCTAGGCGGCAGTGGAGGCGGGGGCTGCGGCAGCAGCAGCGGGCTGGGGCTGGGGCTGGGTAGGTCCCCATCTCTGAGGGGAGGAGAGGGGAGGGGAGGCCGGCGCGCGAGCCCAGCCCAGAGAGGGAGGGGGAGGGACGGACTGAGGGAGGGAGCGAGGGAGGGAGGGAGGAAGCGATGAATACAGAGGGGGGGGGGGGAGGGGGGGGGGCTGGCTTCTCCCGGCGGCGGCGGCGGCGGCAGGGAGCCCGAGCCGCGGGAGCCTCCGGAGCCACCGGAGCCCGAGCGCGAGCCGGAACCGAGCAGTCGCAGCCCGAACCACAGGAGGCGTGGAGTCGGCAGCTGGAGCCCGAGCCGCCCGAGCCTGGCCGCCGCCGCGCCGCTGCAGCTCGGGGGGTGGGCGCCGCTCGCTCCGCCCCGTGGAAGCCCTCCCGGCCGCCGCCGCCGCCTCCGCCGAGGGACGCGGGGCTGCTCCCGCCCGCCCGAGACCCAGGCTGCCGGTGGCCGCCGCCGCTGCCATGTCCCCGGGGAAGCCCGGGGCGGGCGGAGCGGAGAAGAGGCGGAGGACGTGGAGGCGGCGGCGGCGGCGGCGGCCTCGGCCCGGGCCCCCGGCTGCGGCTCCCGGAGCCCAGGCTGCTGCGGCTCCCGGAGCCCAGGCTGCTGCCGCTGAAGCCGCCGCTCCGGGGCCCCGCCGCGCCGCGCCGCTCCCGGGCTGGTTCCGGGGCGCGCGGAGCCCCAAGCTCGGGGAGGCGGGGGCGCAGCCTCGGCTCTGTCTCCTCCTGCGCCTGGGGCTGCTCCTGCTCGCCTTCTGCCAGGTGAGCCTGGGGCCGGGGGCGGGGGGGGGGGGCGGAGGCCGCGGCGGCTGGCGCGGGGGGACGGGGAGGAGGGGGAGGAGGGCAGCTCGGGCGTCCCCCGCCCCCTCCTCCCTCGGGAGGCGGGTCCCACCTGCACCTGCTCCGGCGCCCCACCTGCGGCATTCCAGTGGCGCCCAGGCCCGGCCGCTCGTAGCTCCGGGCTTTCTCAGCCTGACCTGGAGTGGCCCGGGGGCTGCCTCCCGGGCCCCCACCGAGGTCGCCTCCTTCTGTTTAGAGACTGAGGAGACGGGGCTCCCACCCGCGTGGGGCCCTCGAGGGAAGGCGGGAGGTGATTGGGGTGGGGGTAGCATCCGGCCGCCGGGGGGGGGGGGCGGAGAGTGGGCTGACGTGGGTTCTCGGCACTGGGGCTGGGGCCGGGGGTCGCGGGGACAGCTGGGCCCGGCCAGGAGTTAGCCGCAGGCAGGCATCCCACAGGTTTCTATTGTAAGGGCCATTCATTCGGGAGCCGGGGATGAACTGGAAGATTTTATTTTTTAGGACCTACGCCGTGTTCTTCCCCTGCCCCTCTTCTAAACTGCCCCCCACCCCCATTCGTTTTCCTGGAACGGATCACATCTGGTCCCGGCGGTGCTGATGGTGACGGTCTCTGGGTTCGTGTCTGCCCGGAGACGGGAGCTAGTCCGGTTTTTTCTGTCGGTGCCTCTGACAGGCCAGGAGAGGGGACCGCTGGGGGTGGCTGGGGGAGTCCCAGGAAAGCCGGGATACTGGAATTGACATGGAACCATCCCCCCCGGCTGGGCTTCCCCCAAGCCAGAACGGGCTTTTCGACTATATTTAAGTGTTTTCCCACAGAAGGAAGCGAGGAGGTTTGGAAGGAATGGAGCCTTCAAAAAAAAAAAAAATAATCAGCTGACCCTCCTAGGACAGAAGTGTTCTCAGTGACTCGCTCTTTGTGAGCTGAGGATGTGAGTCGTTCCCAGCCTGGAAAAAAGAGAAGTTGCGGATTAAGAATCATGTTTTAACACCAACAGTTCATTCAAAACCATTTCTAAATGCATCTGTCGTCGATCCAATTTGTCCTTGCCAAAGGTCTTTCCCCATGTCTTGGTTAGATCTTGAATGGAGCCCTTAAATTCACTATTTGTGTGACATCCTCTCAGACTAACGTCTGTGGAGTCTGGGACTCACTCTCAGCAAAACTTGCCATATGCTTTCCCTTATCGTCCAGAATAATGGTGTTGGGCACAGGGGACGATTAAAAACTTAATACAGTAAATTGAATTGAACTTTATTTGATGCTGGTGTTGGATGGGGACATTTACTTATTAATCATAACATTGAAAGTAGTGGAAAGAGCCCTGGAATAAGGAAGAGGGATAAATTTTGGTTCTGTCTTCCCCGGGAAACTATGGGCCAGTTATTGTGTCCCTCGTCTTGTTTCCTCATTTATAGAAGGAGATTGAGGCACAATCTAAGCTTCTTTTGGGAACTAGTACTTTAGGAGTCAAATGTGCAAGCCACAAGTGTCTTCAGCTTTTCTTACCAGTTTGCCCAATTTTTAGCTGCTCTTGGGGTAAGCTCATGCCTTGAATTTTGCAAAACCGAATCCTTTCATAGCATCCTTGTAACAGCAAGAAAATCATGAGGGTGGGGCATTGCACAGAAGGGGGCAACTGAGGCAGAGAGAAATGAAACCAAGGTCAGATGGTCCACTTAGCTGGATCTAAAAACAGGTGTGGATAGTTCAGGCTATTTGGAAGTGAGATTAAAATCTTTTCAACAACTGAAAGTTGGTGTTCTCTTTGTAGTTTGTTGTTGAGAAAACCTCACTTGGTATGGACATCTCCATCAAGTACAGTCAGGTCAAGCACACTTGTCAAGGTTTCATCAGTAAGTGATTTATTTGCCTAGAAAGGATCTGCCTTCTAAGTCTCCAAATGAAGGGGGGGAAAGTCCTGAGCAAGGCCAGGTTTTGCTTATGCTCTTCACCTGCCTTTTGCCCTTTCTCTCCAACATGATCCTTCCCAAAGGGAATAATAATAAAAAAGAACAGATCTGCCCAGGTTACCACCACCTTGTTCAAAGAGGCTCCATTGTCTCTAGGAGAGATTACAATCTCTATAGTTGGCTTTTATACTCCTTCAAAGTCTGACTAGATTAACTTTTCATGCTTAATTCATATTACTAACTAGGTTTGCAGTCTTTGGGCCAGCCAAACTGGATTGCTGGCTATTCTGTGAAGGTTTGCTTTTGCTCAAGCTGTTGTCCCTCTTAGGTCTGGAATACAGAATAGAATCCCCAACTTCTTTCCAAGTTTAGCTCAAAAGCCTGCTCCAATAGGAAAGTTACCTTGACTCCTCCACTTGCTAGTACCCTCCTTCTGGGAATTACTGGGCTAGATCCAGAAGGCTTCTTGTTTCTCCTGTTCCCAGCTCATTCTGCTATCTCACTGTGCCTTTTGATTAATAAGTTAGTTTCCTCCTCCCATTCAACACTACCATCAAGTTAAGTTCAATTAAATTTACTATTCAGTTATTAAGAACCCATTAAGAGCTTCTTGGAAGTTACTTATATACATTTTGTATTTAATTTTCTACATTGCCCAGTGGAAAGAATACGGCAGAAATGTTTGACTGGAGTTGAATCTTGTTGTATTTAATTTTCTACATTGCCCAGTGGAAAGAATACGGCAGAAATGTTTGACTGGAGTTGAATCTTGGTTTGCCAGTTAATCCCTCTGTAATCTTGGGCAAGTCATTTATCCAAACCAAACTTCTGTTTTATCTGTAAATCTGTATAATCTGTAAAAATCCGTAAAAAGATTCAATTTCTTTCCCCCCCTTTTGAATTTTTTCTCAATAGTGTTTTATTTTTTAAATACATGTAAAGATAGTTTTCAACATTCATTTTTATAAAATTTCATGTTCCAATCTTTTTTTTTCCTTTCCCTTCTTTATCTCCCCTTTCCCCAAGACAGCAAGCTATCTGATATATAGATTGTACAATACAATTCTTTTAAACACATTTTCATATTTGTCGTATTGTACGATAAAAAACGGGAAAAAACCAGGAGAAAAAAAAAGATCTCCCCTCTCCCCCAAAAAAAGAAGGATAAAAATACTATGCTTTGATCCATATTCAGTCTCCATACTTCTCTCTCTGGGTGTGGATGGCATTTTCCATCCCAAGCGTATTGGAATTGTCTTGGATCATTGCATGGCTGAAAAGAATTGAATTTATCTTAGTTAATCATCACATATTCTTGCTGTTACTGAGTATAATGTACTTCTGGTTCTGCTCACTTCACTCAACATCAGTTCATGTAAGTCTTTCCAGGCTTTTCTGAAATCACCCTGCTCATCATTTCCATTACATTCATATGCCATAACTTATTCAGTTGTTCCCCAGTTGTTGGACATCCACTCAGTTTCCAGTTCTTTGACACTATAAAAAGGGCTGCTACAAACATTTTTGCACATGTCGGTCCTTTCCATTCTTTTATGATCGTTTTGGGATACAGGCCCAGTAGTGACAGTGCTGGATCAAAGGAGATGCACAGTTTGATCCTTTGGGTATGGTTTGGATTCAATTACTAAAGTTGCATTCAGCTGTAATCTGTAATCCAGTTGTACTTGATATAAACTGAATGCTATTGAGGAGTATGATAGAAAGGGGATTTTGAATTTCTGTAGTAGAAACTACGGACCCTCAGGGTTACCCTTTTAGAACTCTGAAGGGTATAATCATCCCCTCCTCCCACCCCCCCCCCCCAACCTCTACTTCAAATGAGAATGAAACCACTGGAGATGTCACTTGAGGACATCATGCTCCCTCCAATAAACTTCTTGAGGTCAGGAATGGTTTTGTCATATTCCTGACACTTGGAATATAGGGGCTTAATAAATATTCATTGAATGAAGCAATCTAGGTGGTACTTAAAGGCAGCTAGTGAGCTGACACAGTGGATAGAATTATAGGCCTGAAGTTACGAAAACTCCCCTTCCTAAGTTCAAATCTGGCCTTAGACACTTAGCAGCTGTGTGATCTTGGGCAAGTCAATTAACCTTGCTTACCTAGGTTTCCTCATCTGCAAAATGAGCAGGAGAAGGAAATGGCAACCCCCTCAGTATCTTTGCCAAGAAAGTCCCAAAAGAGGCCATGTAGCGTTGGCGTGACTGAAAAATGACTGAACAACAGTAAAGTGGCACTTGGTTGTTCTGTTCCTAGTTGGGAGGAGCTGTTGCTACACTCAGGATTTGGTCTGCTGACTGATCGGCTTCTCCTGGGGGTTTGGCAGATGAGGGGAGATGAGTCTTAAGGGAAGGAAAGAATCCATCTCATTTCAGTGAACATTGATTAAACCCCTAGCAGAAGCAAAACTTTGGGAGAGAAGCAAGAAAGAGGCACCTGTACAGATTTTTTTACCACCACAGCTGCCTGGATTGCTGAGCTCTGTTTTGATTCAATGAGTTCAGTCTCTTGGGTAAACTTCTCTTGCCCTATTCTTCCTTCTTTGACGTTACCACCTGATGATCAGATATTTCCTTCTTTTCTACTTCATCATATTCTCATAGATTTAGACCTGGAAAAGATTTTGTAGATTATCTAGTTTCTAGGATTTTTTCCAAGGAAATAGTTATGAGAATCACAGGTGATAATTACATAAAGCTTTATATATTTTATATACTTCACCTATATTATCTCATCTGATCTTCAGAATAACTCGACAATGTAATTGACTATTATTATCCTTGAGTTATGGTTGTTAAGTCATATCCATCTCTTTGTGACCCCAAGAGGGGTTTTCTTGGCAAAAACATTAGAATGCTTTTCTATTTACTCATTTTACAGATGAGGAATTGACACAAATAGGGGTAAGTGACTTGTCCAGAGTCACACAGTAAATAAGTGTCTGAGGCCACATTTGCACTCAGGATGATGAGTCTTCCTAACTTTAGACTCAGCACTCTATCCACTGTGCCCTCTAGTATCCCATTTTACAGGAGAAAGGGAGGTTTAGAAGTAATATGGTCACCCAGCTAGTAGTAGATGGTTTCAGACCATTTTCCTGTTCTGAATTCAGATGGAAATCTCAATCATGTTATCATGAAGATAATCATTAAGATAGCCAAGATTTGACTTCAGTTCCTTTGCCTCCAAATCTGGGTGCCTCCCTTAGAAAGTTCCCCTTCGTTCATAATAAGAAGCAGCAGTGGAAATAGCACCAGCTTTGAAATCTTGGACTTAGCCTTTGCTGCTTACTTCTTGTATGACCTTGGACATGTCATGCTGTAAAGCCCATTGGGTTTCAGTTCTCTCATGTGTAGAAAGGAGATGGACCAGATGAAGCAATTATTAATCCTACTTTTTTTTTTTTTTTTTTTTTTTAAGAAACAAGACCTATTATTTCCTTTAGTTTGAGAAACTGTTGTGTGGCAATTCTGGGAGATCCCCTCTCTTAAAGATGGGCAACTCTCTTATTATGTAAGTCTCAAGTAGTTTCGTGGGATACCGAGTCTGGCTTATGTTCACATAAGCAATATGTGTCTGAGGATTATGATAGATCATAGCTTAGAGGGAATTTCCATCTAGTTCTCCTCCTCTTTTGCTTTCCCCCATTTTACAGAGGAAAATATAGAGACCTTCTGAGGTTAAATCATTTGCTGAAGGTTAGAGAGGGAGGGATTTGCTCTTGGGTCCCCTAATTTCAGACTCCCGCCCAAGGCATCTCACTGACTTCAGGTCTTCCTGCTTCCAGGAGCTTCCACTTTTATGCCAGGCTGATTATTAAATTAGACATTTAAAAAAAACCTTAAAAATTCCCCAAATCCAGGTTGTCTTTTTAAAAACCAAATCTTGAGCTTTTTACATTTGTGATCCACTTTTTCTTTTGCCTAACCCTTTCATATCACCTCAACTGTTGTTTATGTTTATGAAGCCTCCTGTGTGCTAGGGTTTCATGAAGATTATATTTGCAAATTGAATAATTGAAATGTTCTAGGAAAGAGGGCTGCCTAGGGTACTGGGAAAATCTCCCCCCACTACTCCCCAGAATGCATCTGTTTAAGATGCTCAGACCGCATGAGGCAACCTATCAGTGGCTGGTGACTATGCAACTAGTGAAACTTTCTGGAGTGGGCATGGTTCTGTTTGCCCAGAGGGCAGTGGGGTCAGTGTGCAGTAGGCCCAGAAAAGCCATGTGAAAACCTAGCATCTCATTTTCCTTCTTGGAGGAGGAAAGATGGTCAGAGATAATTCCAACATGGGGATGTTGGTTAGGATAGCTCAAACTCCACCCATTCACTGAACATTTTTGTCCCCTTGCTCTGGTTTCATGTGTAAGGCCTTCCGCAACGTGTCAAAGCTTACAAGCTTACTTTTTTTTTTTTTTTTTTTTTTTTTTTCATCCTCCCTCCCTTTCCAGCCTTTGAGAAAATTTAACAGGGCCAGACATATTCCACCCTCTCCCTCAATCTCCAGAGTGGAAACTGGGAAACTCCCTCTTACAAAGATGGGTCCACTTCTTTCTTGTCTTATTTTGTGCTTCATCAGCTTTATACTCAAAAGTACATTTACACAAACAAAAGGATAAGTGGCAATTTATCAGCGTTTTGTTGTTTGATTTCTGGAATGATGCATATTCAGATGTGTGTAAATGTGGGATTTTAAAGGGATTAGACTGGACCCTGTGATTTTACTGGTATAGGGAGCTACCAGGTGAGGAAGCTTTCTCCCAGTGTAGACCAGTTCCTTCTCTGTAATTTACAGAATTAGAGTTTCCTACAACCCAAGGAGGTCAGATAGCCAGTATGTGTCAGAGGCAGGATATGAATCCAGTTCTTCCTGGTTCTGCCTCTCCATCCACAATGCCATATTATCTCTTAATGTTTTTGCATCATTGAAATCACTTTGGGTGCTGCAGCCCTCCTAGTTCTATTTTTCTCTCTTTGCATTTCTTAAAATTGTAGATCTGGAGCTGAACTTAGAAGTTCTCCAGTAGAACTCCCTAGTTTTGCTGATGAGGAAATGAAGGTCCCCAGAGAGAGTCTGCCCAGGTGAAAAATGGCAGTTAAAGTTTGAACTGGGATTTGAAGAATCCATCTTTCCATTGGACAACCCTGTCCAACCTCACTGACTTATAGATCATAGGATAGTATAATTAAAACCAAAAGGGATCTGAAAGGGATCCAAGCCCCTTACTGGCTTATAGAGCATAGGATAGTATAATTAAAACCAAAAGGGATCTGAAAGGGAAGCAAGACCCTCATTTTATAGGTAAGAGCAGTTACTGAGAATGAAATTGACTTACTTAAGGTCATTCAATTGTAAGTGATTTGTAAATAATCAGGATTTGATTCCAAATTCAGTGCTACTTCATGTGCTTCGCCCATTTCTGCTCATCCTTGGTAATTTCCTTTTGTTCTGCATCTTAGATTATAAACCTCCCCTCAGTAGTGTGCAAGTATTTTGTACCATTCTCCTGCTCTGCTCTCCCAGCATTAGCACCTTGTGAAGTGCATAGTAGGTAGCTTAATAAATTGAACTATCATTTCAATGCACTGCAGCTCTAAAGGTTTCTTTGAGTAATACATCGTGCCTATGTGCTAAAATATTAAAGCTAGGCAGGAGGAGCAAGATATTTCTCCCTCTTCTATGTCTTACACATCTTTTCTTTGCTTGACTGTTTCCTGGGTGAGCCAGAATGTTGGATTATGTTTATCATGAACTTAACATGGGATAATTCATAAACCTTGGCCATTCAGAAGATTAGAAATGTTTTAACTGAACTCTTTGAATTTTCTGATTAAATTTCTATTAAAAAGTTGAGTGTTTTTTTTTTTTTTTTTTTTTCAAAATAAAGGATGGGAGAAAAGGCAAAGGGATTTATTTTGTTTGCAGATAGTTTAAAAAAAAACCATAGCAAATTGGTTTATGGTTAGGACATGAATTTAAGCCTCCTTCCAGAGGTGCAGTTCCCCTCCCTGCAAAACAGACAGTAACCAAAATACTCCATTTCTCCTCCATTGCTGCTGGAGAGTCCTGGCTCCATGTGAGTCACGTGGGTTAGTTTGGGTGGCTGGTTGGGTGGGTGGGGGTGGTGGCTAGCTCCTGGATGTTGGGATTATTGTTGTTGGGAAATTGGCCTGAGATTTTGAGTTTAGGCTTGAAAATCATCAGTGTTATTTTTGGTGATTCCTTGTGAGGTCTCTGTTGGAGAGGAATGATTTTGAATTGTCCACTGTTGAGGGGGGAGCGATGAGGGTGGGTGACATTTTTCTGTGTTACTCTTAGGAGAAATAAGATTCAATAGCAACTCTTGTGAAAATCAAATGCGATGATGGGTGTAAAGGTTTTTGCAGACTCCTATAGAAAATGTGAACTCTTGCTATTTCTAGTAAGATCTAAGCTCTTTGAGGGTAGGAACTGTTACCGTGTTTTGTGTGTGTGTGTGTGTAATATTTTTGGTTCAGATGTGACTTGGTGCGGTGACCGAGAATAGAAATTCTTTCCATCATGAAGATCGACAGTTTGCATGTAAGTTGCTTGGAGGAGAGATGGTCAATGACTTGTGTTAAGTCTTGAATCCAGGAGGTCTCAGTACTTTGGAAAGAGTCTGGAGTCATCAGAATTGGGTTCAAATCTCGCCTGTAATAGATTACTTATGAGGTAGTTAACCTTCCTGACATTCAACTGGAAAATGTGGCCATTGAACCTACTGTCTCAGGTCTTTTCCAGCTCTAAATCTATGATGTGATGACTTCGGGCTTTTCTTCTCAAACCCTTTCTCCCCTCATCCCCCAACCCAATACACTTTGTGGTCATTTGACATTTCCTTGGCTGGGTAGGTAGATTGTGAGCCCCGCCTTGGTTGGGGATTGTTTCATTTTTGTTTCCCTTCACAATGTAGCCATTATTGAATTGAATTCCGGTTTCTGATGCATCATTGTAGCCCACTCTGTTCATCCACTTGGGGGTCACTTAATTGTTGTTTGCTAAGTGAGGTGAGACCTGGCTACTTGTCTACTTTGGTTTTAGATACAATGGTTGCTCAATAAATACTCATTCAATCTTCTTCTCCCCACTGCACTATTACAGTCTTAGAGCTTTTCTTGGGGTGTTGAGAAGTTAAATGACTTCCTTAGGGCCAAACCTCCAGTAAGTGTGTAATCCTAACCCACATTTCTAGCTTTTTGTGTATATTTGTGCTAAGAGAGCTCCCCTGATGATTTGGAAACCAATGCCCTATCTCCTACGGTTTTGTTGACTTGAGGGTAGAATTAGCCAGTGTCTCAGATCCTTTTGGACTCTAAGTTCTGCCATTCTTTGTTATTAGTTTTAGAATGAGAAGGCTCCTTAAAATATAGAGGAAACTGACAATGAGTTGGCACTTTGGGATGCTGGCTTTAGAAATGTAAGTCATTATTATTATGGGGTACAGACCTCCTTAGCCAGAAAGCCTTTTAGACACCACAGCATCCATCTCCTCCTTACCCTCTGACCTATTTTATAGAAAAAGAAACTGAGACCCAGAGACGGGGGGTCATGACTTGCCCAAAGTCATTCAAGTAGTAAGGGGAAGCTTTGGGTGTTGACAAGGTTGGCTAAGGTTGTTCAGCTGTTAAAGAACAGTTAACCTTTGAAGCCAGGTCTTTAACAGTTCATTTCCCCCAGTGAACTGTTTTATGTACATGTTTCATGATTTTACAACAGTTTTATTCTTATTTCCAAAGTACAATTAAGGGGTTTGGGAGAAGAAGTTAGAGAGAGTCCCTAAATTAAAACTTAATCCTCTAGGCAGCTAAACTAGGTGTTCCAGGACTGGGGACCCTTTTCTGTGTCTCCTTCCCTCCTCCCAAGCATGGCTTGCATCCAAATTTCTAAACATCTCTCTGTCGCCCCTCTAGTTCTGCTGTGGACCCAAACTGCTGAGATAAGAAATCTGTTATGTACTTCCTCATTAGTGACAGCTACACCCTTCCCATTGTCAAAGAATTTCCATGCTATGTAAATTTCTGGGCTTGGTTGGGGGGAGTAAGAGTGAATTAGAAAAAAAAAAAATTTCTCAAAGCTAAACAGAATTGGCTCCCACAAAAAAATATCTAATTTTAACAATGCAAATAATTTTCAGTTCCACTTTTCCTCCTCCCTTCTAGAGGGAAGCTGTACTCTGCTGCCGTTTCTGAGAGGAGGCAAACAATATTTTATTTTCATTAGTCATACCAGTAATCCTCATTGTCAATATTGAGCACCAGAGCATGCTGCCCAGAGGTGCTTAGAATGAAGCCCTAGAATTTCAGAACCTCCTGAGCTAAAGTTCAGGCTTAGTAATGTTTGTGTGTATGGCAGGGGCCTGGCGAGTTGTCTGGTGGGGTCTATGGATCCCTTCTCAGAATCACGTTTTTACTAAATTAAATTTCAGTGACAGATTAATGAAAGTAAAATGCCATTCCCCTGTCCACTCTCCCCATCCCCTTGCAAATTCATGGACATTCTGAAAATTACCCATAGTCCCCAGTTAAAAACACCTGATATTGGTGGGAAGTGTGGAAAGAGCCCAAGGTCTGGGATCAGAAGCCTTCCTTGGCTCCTTACTTGTCTGTGAGTCTCTGCATTTTACTCTCCGGGGCTTTGGTTTCCTTATCTGTAAAGTGAAGTTTGTAGTAGTCTTTCTATTGGAAGAGAATTCATAATAATGTTGTGATGTTATCCTTATCCCCTGATCTAGAAGCTCAAGGTGCTTCTAGAGTTCTGGGACTGATGAGAAAGGGAAGCCAGAGAGTCAAGTTAAGGGACTTTCATGTCTCCTCCTCCCCTCTTCCCCCCCCGCCTCTCCCCCCAAAAAAGGTCTTAGTATTGGAACATTCCCACTCTCTTATGATCGTCTGATTTGGATTTTTCTACTGAGGGCCTAGAGGCATTATTTTAGAACCTAAAGCTGAAACTTAAAAAAAAAAAAAAAAAAAAAAAAAAAAAAGGAAATAAATAAAGAACTCTTGGTTTTAATTGTTGGAAATAGGAGGTTGAGAGAGGCCTTGCCTACTTTCTCATTTGTTTCTATAGTAGCATTGATCTTGGCACTTAACTGCATTTGGAGCATTGGATAGCATGGTGCTAAGAGAATTTTCTCTCATATTGCCATAAAGTGGACTATGTTGTTCCTGTTTTATGGATTAGAAAACAGGATTTGCCAAAGAATCTGACAGGGGTTACTTAAATGATTTAGTCTGTGTTTGAGGAGAGAAAAAGAAATCAGGTGCACTTTCTGTATTTTAGAGTGGGAAAATAATTTTTACCCCTATCTTTTAGTTTGTACATTATTTGAATTTCCAGATCTCTCTCTCCTCCTTTCCTTACCCAGAGAGCCAACCTTATCGCAAAGAATAAAAAAGAGAAGAAGGAAAAAGTCCAGCAAAACTAAGCAGCATCAGTTGAGTCTGATGGTATATGCAGCATTCCCTATCCACAGTCTCCTGCCCTCCCAAAGTAGGAAAGAGAGTCCAATTTCTCATTTCTTCATCGATAAACTTGATCATTCTAATGACAACGCATTCATTTTTGTTGTTGGTACCTCCATCTGTAGCATTATGTATTGTGTCCTTTCTTCTGCTTACTTCCTTTTGGAACAGTTCTGATAAGTTTTCCCATGTTTCTCTGTATTCTTCAAGGCATGCTTTCTTAAAGGGTAGAATAAGAGGCCCTTAAATGTCAGACATTACTATAATATAATATAATATAATAGAAAGAGTAGTCCAATCAGTGATTTTTGTTATATAGGAAATTGTGGGGAGATTCTTGTCAACTTGCAAATTCTGAATCTAAATTTTAATCTCTGAGAATTGCCTTGGGGCCACTGAGAGGTTATTGTGATATGAGATGATGAAATTAATAATTGTTAGTGATAGGTCTTGAAGTCAGGCTTTAAAAAAATTATTATTTTATTCCTCCCAAATATATGTAAAAACAATTTAAAAAATTCTTTAAAAAATATCTTTGAGTTTCCTATTTCCCTCTTCTCTCTCTCTCTTCCTCCTCCCCTAGCCTTCTCTTATTGAGAAGGTAAGCAGTTTGGTATAGTTGAGCCTGGGTTTTTCTGTCTCCAAGTGGTGCCTTCTCTTCTCCTCCTCCTCCCTTCCACTTTCTCCTCTTTCTTCCCCTCTTCTGTTCTACTTCTTCCTCCCTTTTTCCCCCCTCCTTTATGTAAACTCTTTAAAGTATCAATTATTATTATTTTGGTCTTTGGATGCCCAGAGACTGTGCTGGGCACATAGTAGGTGCTTAAGTACTTATTGATGATATTTGTAGAAATATATATAGAAGAATTGCATTTGTTTAACATATATTATCACTATTGGATCACTTGTTGTCTAAGGGAGGAGGTTGAGGGAAGGGAGGGAAAAAATTAGAACACAAGATTTGGTAAGGGTGAATGTTGAAAATTATCCATGTATGTATTTTGAAAATAAAAAGAAATTTTTATTATTATTATAATTATTTCTTTAATTAAAAATACTTATTGAATAATAACTCCTTGTTGAATAAATGAATGACAGTTGTCCTTTCCAGGACACCAGTTGCAGTGTAGCTCTTTTTAAAAATTATTCTCTCTGGTACAAAAGACTTTTCTCTCAATACCTTTGTGAAATAGTACAATGCCTATCACCCCTATATTGCAGATGGGAAAACTGAGGGATGGAGTGATTTGTCCTGGTCACACAGTTTAGAGTGACAACACCAGGATTCAAACCTAGGACAATTTACTTTCCTCTTCTCAGAACCTCATTGGCTGATGAGCGCAGTGTGAAGTAGCTGGAGAGAATGCCAAGGTTGGGTCAGAAGGTTCAAGTCCTGTGTCACTCTGGGGCAAGAGCTTTACTTTTTGGGCCTTATTTTTCCCATTTGTTACCTGAATGTTGATCAGATGACATCTGGGGCATCTTCAGCTCTAACACTGACCCATGATATGCTTTATTCATGGATAGATCTGGGAGTTATTTATGTTTAGAATTTTCTCTTGCCTTCTACTCACCATTCCTCAATTCAATTTAATAGTACTTACTATGTGCTGGACACTACCCAAAGCATTGGGATTATAAGGAGGAACAGTCTTCCTTATCTTTCTCTTTCTCTTTTTCCTCCTTCTTCCTCCTTTTCTCCCTTCTCCCTCTATTTCCCTCCTCCTCCTCTTCTCCCTCCTTTCTTCTCCTCCTCCTTTCTTATTCTCCCACCTTTCTCCTCCTCCTCCTTTCTTCTTTTTTCATTTATTTATTTAAAAATTAAATAGAAAAAGAAGGAAAAACATTGCCATGTGCACAGCAGAACATGAGAGGATTCAAAATATGAAACAATAAATTTCCATTTCAAGCAAGCCTATATAATAAATACTACATACACATTGTGTTTCAGAGCTGTCCACTTTCTTGTAGGTTTTCTTTTTTTCTCTACCATATACTTTTTACTTTATTCTTTCTTCCCCTCCCACCCAAGCTACAATTAAGCATGGTTACACACACACACACACACACACACACACCTCTATATAATCACACACATGTACGAATGTACATCTGTGTAAGGTCTGCTTCATTTGTTTGTCCCTTATTTCTCTAAAGGTGGATAACATCATCTTTCATATATCCAAGTCTTTCCATATTTTAAAAAATCCAACAATTCATCATTTGTAGAACACAGCAATATTCCAACCTTACACTATGTAGTTATTTTAAATAGTCTAATACAGTATTGACTAATATGGCTGCCATCTGGCGCAGTTTCTCTAAGTCTTTTCTTCTAATGAGCCCATGTTCCAGTGGGAAATACTATGGAGTAGATAACCACATTTAAACTAGATGATATTTATTTTTTTCTTTTTTCACAGTGGGATTTTTTCTTAAAGCTTTTTATTTTCAAAACACATGCATAGATAATTTTCAACATTCACCCTTGCAAAACCTTGTGTTCCAAATTTTTTTCTCTCTCTCATCCCCATCTTCTCCCCATGTCCCTCTATGATAAACACGTGCAATTCTTCTATAGATATTTCCACAAATATGTTGCACAAGAAAAAATATCGGCTCAAAAAGGGAAAAATATGAGAGAGAAAACAAAATGCAAGCAAATAACAGCAACAAAAAAAGTGAAAATATTATGTTGTGATCCCGATTCAGTCCTCACAGTCTCTTTCTGGATGCAGATGACAAGACCATTGGAACTGGTCAGAATCATCTCAATGTGGAAAAGAGCTCCGTCCATCAGAATTGATCATCATATAATCTTGCTGTTGCCTTGTCCAATGATCTCCTAGTTCTGCTCACTTCACTCAGCATTAGGTCATGTAACTCTCTTCAGGCCAATCTGAAATCATCCTGCTGACTAAGTGTTATTTCAAGTTAGTGATGGTGGGAAGTACTAATAACAGGGGGAGCTTCTTGGAGGAGACTGGCTAAGAAGTGTAGGTGAGAAGAAAGAATATTTTCACCCTAGGCAAAATTGGGAGGTGGCTCAACAGGTATTGCCATAGTAAGTAGTCCATATCATAAGAGGATATGATGGACGGTAGAGGAAGATTAGGGATGAGGGAGGAAGCAATAAGAAAAAGTTTGGAAAGATAGTTTAGGATTAAATCTCTGGTCCAGATCATAGCTCTAGAAGTAGAAAGGAACTTGTTCATCATATAATCCACTTCCTCATTTTACAAATGAGGTGGGTTCTGAGAGGTTAGGGATTTGCAAGGTCACATTGACAGTAAGCTTTAGGAAGGAATTTAAATGCTAAAGAGAGAAGTTCATATTTATTTTAGAGGTAGTAGGGAGCCATTGAAATTTCTTGAGAAGAGGAATAACATGATCAGACTTGTGCTTAGGAATATTAATTGCCCCAAATTGAATCTGACCAAAGCAGTCACTATCCACAGATCCAGAAGACCCACCTCCTGACAGAGAGGGGTAGATTCAGAGTACAATTGAGATATGTATATTTTTTGGACATGTCTAATGTGGGAATTTGTTTTTGTATATGTATTTGTTATAAAGACTTTATTTTCTTTCTTTGGAGAAGAGGCAAAGGAGGTGAGAGAGTTAGAAAGCAGACTTTGGTCAGTTGAAAAAATAAGAATTAAAAAAAAAAGGAGTATTAATTTGGCATCTGTGAAAATTGAATTGGAAGGTAGAAGAGACTGAACAGAGTTTAAGATCATTCTAGGTAAGGTGATTAAGGCTTGAATGAAGGGGGCACCTGATGGAAATTGTTATACAGGGAAAATAGATTTACTATGGAGGATGAAAGATTGTGAACCTGGGTATCAGGAAGGATGTTTGGGTATCCTTGACAAAAACACTTATGTGGGGAATAGTGGTGTCTTTTGTTAGATGGTGAATGTTTCATCCTAGTCAATCTTGTTCATAAATATAAAATATTCCTAAAGTCTTAGCAGAGTTTTAAGTTATCAGTACTGTGTGTAGACTTTTGAAACATGCTGTATGTTGACAGATGACTCTAAAAGATTCCATTTGAAGAAAGGTCATGGTAAGGATCACGAAAAACAGGTAGGATGTTCCTGTTCAACCTTTTGGGCTAACACACAGGGACAATAACCAGGTGTTAAAATGAGTTAGTCATTAATGGTTTTTAAAAAAGTCTGGTGAATAGTGCAGATTCCCAGAAAGGATCTATGTTGCCTAGATGTTGGAAAGGACTGGAAAGGATTGTGCCAGGAGGTATGGAGTTCTCCCTTATTCAGGCTTTTCAAGGTAAGGCAGGTCAGATAAGTTGCAGAAAGAATTTTTGTTTTTCAGATATGAGTTGGATTAGAAATGCTTTCTGAGGCGCCGTCTAAGCCCAAGACTGTTATTCTGTGACTCTAAAACCTAGAATGACAGAGTTGGGAGGGACCCTAGAACAGAAATGTTAGACCTGGAAGGAACCCATGAGATGATACAGTTAAATGCCCTCATTTTATTTTATTTAAAGACTGGTTTTCCCCAGCTCTCCCAGGCTGGAATTGCAGGCTCGATCCCACTCTGATTGGCATAGGAGCTTTGACCTGATCTCTTTCTGACCAGGGCTCACCATGTTGATTCCATACTTAGTGTGACATGTGGCTGGCTCAGCAGTCTCGGGTTCAAAAGTTCTGTCTTCTTGGTAAAATGGGATTATGGGTAGGTGCAACTACATTTCACAGGTGGGGATACCACCAGGCACCAGGAGGGAAGTAGTTTTCCCAAGATCACACAGCCATACATAAAAAATACATTTATAAATATCAAGTTTAATCTTCTATAGTTATTAACTGTACATTCATATTCATAGTTATGTGGATATGTTTCCCTGCAGCCATCCTCTCAGCCTGTAATTCAGTCTCTACACAGTGGCCAAAAAGTAGTTTTCCCAAGATCACACAGCCATACATAAAAAATACATTTATAAATATCAAGTTTAATCTTCTATAGTTATTAACTGTACATTCATATTCATAGTTATGTGGATATGTTTCCCTGCAGCCATCCTCTCAGCCTGTAATTCAGTTAGTGTTAAATGTCTGAGGTTGGATTTGAACTTGGGTCCTGATTCCAAGATGGGTGCTTTATCCACTGCGCCATATAGCGGCCCCACTTAGACTTCTTTTTAAAAATTAAGTTTTATTAGAGGCACTGGCCCTGGAGTCAAGAACTTCAGTTCAAATCCTGCTTCAGATATTTAACTGATAGTTATGTGATCCTGGGCAAGTCATTTAATTTCTCTCTGTCTCAGTTTATTCAACTGTGAAACAAGGGTAATAAATAATAGCACCTATCTCCCAGGATTGTTGCGAGGATCAGATGAGATAGTATTTATAAAACCTTTAGCACATAGTAGGCACTTAATTAATGCTATTTTTTTTTCTTCATTCTATATCCTGTATGTCATAAGGATGGTTGTCCCTTATGAGAAGAAATAACGGGGAAGATTAATTGATTCTGTAAAACCTTTAGCACATAGTAGGCACTTAATAAATGCTAGTTTCTTTTCTTCATTCTATATCCTGTATGCCATAAGGATGGTTGTCCCTTATGAGAAGAAATAACGGGGAAGATTAATTGATTCTGTAAAACCTTTAGCACATAGTAGGCACTTAATAAATGCTAGTTTCTTTTCTTCATTCTATATCTTATATATCATTAGGATGGTTGTCCCTTATTAGAAGAAATAATGGGGAAAATTAATTCATTCCATAAATATTTATTGAATGCCTTTGGACTTGAATGGGGGGTGATGGGGAGAGGGGCCCTCCCTAACTATTGGCCATCGAGGAGTGCTGAATGCTTCAGGAGAGGCAGGAGGGCTCTGCTCTAGGATTCCCATCAGAAAGAAATTTTCCACACATTTGCTTCCTATAGTGACTCCCTGGAGTGTATTTAAGTCTTTCTAGATCATTAGCTGTTTGTCAGAGAGGCCTGGGCAGAGAAACAAAGTCAAAGCTTTAGATGCTTCTGCCAGCTGAAGATCAATGGAGGAAAGATGTGAAGATAAAAAGACTTGGGATAATGAGGCTGGAAGCCGGTCCTCAGGGAAACCGGGATTTGAGTTACAAAAGTTCTCTTTGTCTAGAACTTTTCAGAGATTCATCTCTTTGGAAAAGGGGGGCAGGCACTGTGGTGACATGGAAAGAACCCCAGGTGGGGAACGGGGGGTCCTGGGTTCTAATACCAATTCTGTTATTGCCTTTATGGCTCTTGGCGGGTTGTGTCCCATCTCCGGATCCGAGTTCCCTCCTATGACAAGGGGATACTGACTTGGGACTCGGTGCCCTCCGTAATTCCCTTCTGATTTCTAATTTATGATCCTTTCATATTATCTGGCTGTGGTGATCTGGAGCAAATCCCTCCCACTCTCTGGGTCTTCACTCATCTTTAAAACTGGGGAGTTAACAAGATGAGTCTTTGTTAGTTAGAAGGACCCTTCCAGATACAGAATAGTGAAACTCACTATAAATAGCATGGGTGCAACATTCAGAGAAAAAGAATTTAGTGACCTATTCCCGTCCACAACTGATAGGGTTAATTATTTCAAGCTCCATGTGGTCAAATGTGGCCAAGAGATACTGTTGCCCAGTTCTGCTGCCACTTCCTCCTTGATTCCTTCCTTTATTCAAGCTCTTCCCTCGCCCTTCCCCCTCCTACAAGTGTTATTTCTCTTCTCAAATTTTCCTGGTACTCTTTATCTGGAGTTCTCCTTTGCCTCTCTCAGCTAAGTACAAAAGAATGGAGTTGGAGTCAGAAAGACCTGAAGTCACATCCAGCCTTTGACACTTATTGGCTATGTGAACCTGGGCCAGTCACTTAACCTGTTTGCCTCAGTTTCCTCATCTGTAAAATGGGATATAATAATAGTGCTTATCTCCTGAGTTTGTTGTGGGGATCAAATATATATATTTAAAATACTTTGCAAACCTAAAGATCTCTATAAATCCAATCTAATCTGGTACCTTATTTGTATAACACTCCACCCTACTGAACTAGTTGTGGAGTTTATTGATAGGAGCACTGGTTTGGGAGTAAGGAGTTCTGCTCTGGGTTCTAGCCTTTGCTCTTTTATTGCTAATGTCATAAAGTAATTTTGAAGAAATCATTTATTTTTCCCATTTAGATGGTTGGACTCAATGTTTTGTAAAGTCTCTTTCAGCTCTTCTATTTTATATTCTATCTTATCTATGTTTTCTATTCTAAGTTTCTTTCTAGTTCTGATATTCCTTAAGAAATTTATTGGCGCCTTTAAAAAATATAAATCTTTGTTTCCTTAAAAGAAATTTCTTTTTCCTTTGAGAAAAAATTTGACCTTGACAAACATTAACAAATATGAACATGTGTTTTCATATACAAAGAAGAACAGAAAATGTGACTATATATTAAACTGGAAATTCATTACCACAGCAACTCTTTAAAAGGCAAATCCTCAGTTCAGCATATTAGTTTTCTATTTCTCATTTGTCTTTGTTGCTCTCTGAATGTAATTCTGATCTTTTCAGTACATCTTCATTAAATGATTCATTGGTGCTTCTTTCTTTTTAAAGTGAACATTATAAATAATTCTACCTCTTCCCCCCGAAAACAACTCAACAACCTTCTTTCATAACAACTCAACCAATCAAGCAGAATAAATCTACCTGTCTGTGTCTAAAAATTTGGCTCTGTACATCTAGAGCATAACATACTGTATGGCACAAGGTGGAAAGCATGTTTTATCATTGGTCCTCTGGATTGGATATTATTTTGATCCAAGACCTTAGGTCTTTCAAAGTTCTTTTTCTCTATAACTGTAATCATTGTATAAATTGTTCTAACTCTACAGCTGTCCTTATAGATGCTCTTATTTCTCTGGTTCCACCCTTTGGTCATATAGCACTCCACCAGTGTTATATGCAAAATAACATTATAATATATTGTGAACATTTGTAATTTTTTCATCCCCCAATTGATGAGTACCTACTTTGTTTCTAGCTCTTTGATATAATAACAAGTGAAAAATATTTTTGTAAATATAAATATATATAAAAATATTTTTACATACCACTATAAATATTTTTGTATATGTGTATCCTTTTCCTCTTCCTTTTATTTGTTTGGTGTGTATGATTACTAATAGTATGATCACTAGTAGAATATAATAGTATTTGGATCCAAGTTGTTTTCCAGAATGTTTGGGTCAATTTATAGCTTAGCCAATAGAGCATTATTATCTCTGTCATCTCACAGCTCCATCAACAGATTTTATTTTCCCTTTTTGTCTTCTTTGCCAGTCTAATAGATATAAGGTAAGACTTTAGAATTAGAATTTGCATTTTTTTTTTTTTTTTTTGGTCTGGAGATTTCTTTTGTATATAGTTGTTGATTCCTTGTCTCTTTTGACAACAGCCTGTTATGCTATGATTATTTGTCTATTGAGGAATGACTTTTGTCTTTATACATGTAAATCAGTTCTGTATATATTTTGGCTATCAGAACTTTGTCGGTGACATTTGCTGTAAATATAATTCTCAGTTAATTATTTCCTTTCCAATTTTAGCTGCATTGATTGTTTATGTAGAAGCTTTTTAATTTGATGTAATCAAAATTATCTCTTTTTTAAAATCAAACTGTTAGAGTCTCCATATTTCTAATTTGGCTAATAACTCTCTCTACCTATAGTTGTGAATGGTATTTCTTTGCCTGTTCCTCTGGTCAGATAGTAAGTTACCTTGGTTATGAGGGGCTGGGGGTTTACCAACCATTAGTCTACTGTGTTCATTTGATTATATGATTAGTGTACATAATCTGCCCCACTGATTGACTTTTTTATGTCTTAACCAGCATCAAATTATTTTCATGATTATTGCATTGTAGTATAGTTTGAGATCTGATACTCTAGGCCCTCTTCTTTCCCATTTTTTTCATTAACTCCCTTGAGATTTTTGTTCCTTTAGATTAGTTTCATTATTTTTCTGACTCTATAAGTAGTAATAAGTAATAATAATAATTAGTAATAATATAAAGTAATTTGTTGAAATGTTGGTATGGCAATAGATATTAATTTAAGGGATATTTTTATTCGTATATTGACATAGCCCAAATACAAACATTAATTATCTTTCTAAATACACGTTTGTTTCTATTTCTGTAGAGAGTTTGTAGTTGTATTCCTTTCTGGTCTTGCCAGGTGTACTCTGAAATCTTTTATGCATTGTGTAGTTCTTTGGAACACAATTTCTCTTTCTATCTCTTCTGGCTGACTTATGTTGTTAATATGCAGAAAGGCTGGTTATTTTGTAGGTTTGTTATTTTTTCTTCTGCTACTTTGCTGAAGATATTTCAGTTAATTTTTCATTGAATCTTTAGCGCTCCTGAAGACTTGATATTGTTTGCCAAAAGTAATCATCTTTTTCTTCTTTGTGCCTATTGCCTCTATTATTGCCATGGCTAGAGTTTCTCAGACTATATAAAATAAATGATGACCGCATTTTAATTTCTGCCTCTGTCCCTCCCCCTCACCTTTCCAGTGAACCAACTCTTCTAACAAAGAAGGGGGAAGGGAAGTAGTGTAGCAAAAACAACCGAAATGTCAACTGTATCTGATAGAATATGAAATGTTCTACACCCACAAGCTCCGTCTCCGCAAGAAGGGAGGATGATGCATTCTCTCCTTTTTTTGTTTTCAGGGCCAAACTTGGTCATTGAAATTACACTGTGTTCAGTGTCATTTTTCTGTTTTCATTTACATGATTGTCATTCTGTGGGTCTCTAGATGTCGGTGGATAGTTTGGATCTAGAAAACAAGGGTGGCCCTTGCCAACCCAACTTACTGATCTTTTTCACCTTTTATAGTGAGTGCTAGATAGGTGCAGGCTTTCAGTCCAGCACGGGTGCCTCGGGGTGTTCCTTTACTTCTTTGCTCCTGAGTTAGATCTTGAAGGACTTATTTTCTGTTCCTGAGTGGGGATTCCACTAGGTCTCTGTTTGGGGGGCTTACAAAGCTCCCCAGCAGGGCATGTCTGGGGGGCTGTGAGAGAAGGAGCTTCTCCTGTGGCAGGGGGAGGGAAGTTTTCCTAATCCATGCAGGGGAGAGGAAGTGATTCAGAGACAATAAGATAAGTTCCTTGTAGCAGTAGGAACAGTGGATAAGAAAATCCTGTGTTTATAGGGTGTTAGGGCTAGGGGGGACCTTAGAACATGAAATGTCAGAGCTGGGAAGGACCTTAGAACATGGAACATCAGAGGCTGGGAGGGGCCCTTAGAGCCTGGAATGTCAGAGCTGGGAGGGACTTTAGAACATGGAATGTCAGCTGGGAAGGATCTTAGAACATGGCAGAGCTGGGAAGGATCTTAGACCATGGAATGTCATCTGGGAGGGACCTTAGAACATGGAATGTCAGGGGTGGGAGAAGCCTTAGAACATACAAATGTTAGAACTAGAATGGCCCTTAATAATAATGATAATATATTGGATTACTTGCTATCTAGGAGAGGGGTGGGGGGGGAAGGGAGAAAATTGGAACACAAGGTTTTTCAAGGGTCAGTGGTGAAAAATTATCCTTGCATATGTTTTGAAAATAAATAATAAAAATGTAACAATAATATTATAATAAATATAATAAAAATTCAATAAAATTAATGATAATATAATAATCTATGTTCATGTATCACTTTAAAACTTGTGAAGTGCTTTTCCTCTACTATCTTGTTTGCTCCTCACAATAAGCCTGTGAGGAAGGAATTATATTTATTCTCATATCATGGAAGAGGAAACTGAGACTGAGCTGAGGGTCACACAGGAGGCTTATTTCTACCAGGATTTCTTGACCCAAAGTTTGTGGGTCTCTATGTGGCTTCATCATTGCCCTTTGCACACAGTGCAGAGAATGTCTGAGCTGAGAGTCAGTTGAGTATTTATTAATTGCCCATTCTTTCTCCATCTCTGTTCCAGGTAGTTGGGAGGAGTACAGTGAGTGAAATAAGTCCTAGCCACAGGGAACATATTCTGTGGGAGACAAGAAATAAAAATACATATATGTTATGTAGCTTGACTAAGTAAATATACACACATAGAAGGTAATTTAGGAGGGAAGGCATTAGTATTGGGGGGGGATTCAGAAAGACTTTATGTAGAAGATGGTGTTTAAGTTGGATCTTAAAGGAAAAGAGTGTGTTTGAGCCAGATGTCAGGAGGGAATGGATTCTAGCTAGACATGAGGCAAAGCCATAGAGATGGGAGATGATGTTGTATGTGAAGAACAGAGAGAAGACCAGTTTGACCAGTTCTCGGAGCACGAAAAGCGGAGTAATATACAACGAGACTGGAAAGGCCTGGTGGGGCTGGGTCATGTAGGACTTTAAAAGCTAAACCGGGGAATCTATATTTTATCCTGGAGGTAATAAATAGGAAGCCTCTGGAACTGACTGGTCAGAAGTGTGCTTAAGGAAGATTACTTAGACAGCCGTCTGGAAGATGGCCTGGAGTTGAGAGGGACGTGAGGCTGCCATCTTCCAGACCACTGTCTAAGTAATCTTCCTAGTAATTTATCCTAGGAGGCTGTGAGTCAAGCCAGCTTTTTGGAGGTGTTTGACTGAGATCCCCAACTCCACCTGTTCTACCCAATGGGAAAACGAAGGTCCATGAAGCCGAAGCTCCCTGTTGAAGGTCACATGGCATATGAGTGGAAGTGCAGGGACCCAAACTCAGGTTTCTTTGCCCAATATTCTTTTCCAGCTCTCACATTGGCACAGCATGGTGAGGCTCTTGGGCCACTCAGGTATCTGTGTCCTAACTCAGGAAGAAAAGGGATGTTCAGAGGGTTGCTGATCTGCTTTTCCTACCTCCCTTTTTCTCTCTTTACTTCTGTCTCTCTTAGCCCCAGTCTCTGTGTCTCTCTTAATCTCAGTCTCTCTCTTTGTCTCTCTGTATCTCTGTCTTTTGGCCTTTTTGTGTCTTTACCTCTTTTTCTCTCTTTCTGTGTCTCTCTCTGTCTCTCTCTTGGTCTCTGTCTCTGTGTTTTTATAGCTATGAATCACAGACTGTGGCCAGCTGGGGTTTGCTCACTGAGGTTTTTTCAGGAAGGCTGCTTTGCCGTGTTTTGACAAACAGAGCAGGCTGGTCAGCTGAGAATGGCTTTTAAGAAGTTGTTTTGATTGCAGAGGAGCCCTGCTTCAGTGTCCAGGCGAGCCCGAGCCGCATGGAAATCGGGTTCTGAGCTTTCCTGAGTGCCAGGCAGGCTGGGGGGTGGCTGCCTCAGAGCCCTCTGGGTTGCCCTGCCTTTGTGACGCCCCTTCACGCTTGTGGGTTTAAAACAAACACCCGGAGAAGGTGTCAAGACACCTGATAACACCCTCTTGTGGTTTAAGCTTCCACATGCACCAGCCTGCCCGGGCCCTGGGAGCCCCAGAGTAGTGCCAGGAACAGCTTGGCCTCTGTGGGCCTTCACCACCTCCTGAGATCATACGAGTGCCAACGAGCCAGCCTGGCATGCTGGCTGGGGCACCAGCCTGGCTTGCGGCTTGAGCCCTGCTCCTTCCCTTCCTGCCTGACCTTGGACGGGCCTTCCCCACTTCGGGAGCCTCCTTTCCCCCATCTGTACCGTGCCCCTTTCCTACTCTGATGTTTTCAGAGTCTCCCCATTATCTCAAGGGTAAAATGCCAAACCTTCAGCTGGTCATTTAGTGACTTCCTCATAATGGCTCCTTTTTCTCTCCCTCCCTGTTGGCATCCTTTGCCTTTCCTTGCAGCAGATGTTTCTTTTTCCACGATAGACCATTTCTTGGGGTCCCCTCCTTCCTTGAAGGCCTGGCTCTGGAGACCCTTTCTCCACAGACCCTCTCCCCCTTTTAGTGTCCTCTTCCTCCTGAAGTCACCTTAGATTTTTCTGTGTATATGTCAGTCCCCACCCCCAGTAGGAAGTGAACATTTTGAGGGGGGCAGTTTCCATTTTGTCTTTGTGTACTCTGGGCCCAGCACCCTTCTTTGCCCTTGTTGAAAGCTTGAGTTGACGGAAGGAGTTAGATCAGGTGATTTCCATCACAGTCAGTACTCAGGCATTTGTTCGTGCTCTGTGCCAGGTTCTGTGCTCCGAGCTGGGGCAAACAGAAAGGCCAAGGGCAGCCCCTGCCCTCAGGGAGCTCCCACTCTGATGGTGACATGTAAACAACTGTGTCCCTGTAAACTGCAGATGAATAAACTGGGGGATAATCAACAGAGGGAAGCTCCAGAATTGAAGAGCTTGGAGATTTAGAACTGGAGCAGGCCCTGCAGCCCATTCCCCCCTTCTCCCAATTTTACAAAGGAGGAAGCGGAGCTCATAAATGACAGAGTAAAGATTTGAACCCAGATCTGCTGCCTCCCAATGAATTATGTCTTTAAGATGTGCTTATTTAGCTCCAATCTTCCAGAGCATCAAAGCAGTTGTTAGATTTGGGCCTGAAAGGGACCTCAGACATTATTGGTTTCAATCTCCCCATTTTACAGATGAGGAAACTAAGGTCCCTAGAAGGTAAGACTACCTGGGGTCACACATCAGTGACCAGGCTGGGATTTGAATCCAGATCCTCTGACTCCAAATGGAGTATTTTAAATAAGGTAGCTCCTCCTTTTGAGATATAAGGAAACATTTTAAATCTTTTGTAGATGATGATTTGATACCGCTTTTTAGACAAAGCCTTCCTTTAGGTGGGATGCCGGACTTGGTATTGAGAGCACCTCCCAACGAAGGACATGGGTCCTCATTAGACTCCTCTCTTAATGAGCTCTCAATATTTAGGAAATAAAGCTCGCTGCACAAACCAGGTCCAGGTAGCATGGGATAGGGTCTTCCCCTGAGTGGGCATGGACCATATATGTTCTGGGGGAAGCATCTTGGCTGCAGGAGGCTGGGAGGCAGCTAAATGCTCGAGCTGGGCCTTGAAGGATGAAGAGAATTTTTAGAGGTTCCTGGGTAATAGGAAGCACAAGCTCTGAATCAATCAATAAGTATTTATTAAGTACTTCCTATGTGCCAGGCACTATACTGAGTGGGATACAAAAAGAAGCAATTAATTGCTTGTGATTAATAAATAATTAGGATCTAGAATTAGTGAACATTTATTAAGTGTTTACTGTACGTATTTTGGTAGTTGTGTACAGGCTGGCTGTGTCAAAGAATTTAGGTTAAAATCTGGGCTCTGCTATTGGGTACCCATGAGCCTCATCTGTAAAATGGGGTCTCTTCACACTAACTCATCTGAGTGACGCCATCTCTGTAGAGTGCTTTTGTCCTCTGGGGGACCCTGTAGAAACTGGGGTGTTGTTAGTGTAAATGGGAGGGCTAAGGCTCACAACCAAGCCTTGTGGCCGTGGTGCGTGTTGACATTAGAAAAAACATTGAAATTAGAGCATAAAGATTGGGCTTAAATATGGGTGTCTGTTGTTTTCTGCACAAAATGCTGAACTTCTCTGGGGATCCCAGGACTGCCTTGAGGTATAGGAGAGTTCAGAGAGGTTGGGATGAGCCGTGGAAGGTCTCAAATGCCAGACAAGGCAGTAGGGAACCATGGAAGGCTTTTGAGCAGGAGAGTGATATGATAGCATTGTTTTAAGAGGAGTTTGGCAGTAGGATGGTTTTGGGGGAGGGTAAGGGGCAGAAACCTGTTCGGAGGCTACTGCCATATGGACAATCAGCGGGACTCACCCTGTTTTGCCTCTGACATGTGCTGGGTGACTTAGGGATGTTTAGTTGATCTCTCTGGGCTTCAGATACTTATTCTGCAAATGGAGGCTAATAATTTTTGTCCTACCCATCTCTCAGGATTAGCGGGAGGAAGGATCTGGAATTCTTGGAGTGCTTGGAGTGGGCTATTTCTCCCAGTAATATTCTATTCTCAACTGAGTTAAGGGCTTGATTTTGGGTGCTGGCAATGGGAAGAGAGAAGGGATCAGAAGCAGCGGCCCTGGAGTTTGTGCCCCTCAGGGACCTTCCCGTCCCTCAAAGATGAACCGAAGCCCAGTTGGTGAGGACCCTTGGGATGGGGGCTCTCAGCCTCGGGGCCTTCATCTGCGTCCAGAGTCCTTTTCAAAGGCCTTCTGTACAGAGCCCAGAGCCCGACTGGAGGAGGAAGAGGGAGTGTGGGGGCTGGGAAAAGAAGCTGCTGGTTGGGCTGTGATCCTGCCTTTGTATGGGAGTTCCCTGGTGGCTGCAAAGGCTCCTACCCTCAGATAGGGAAGTAAAGCCGGCCAACTCCTTTAAATCTGTGAGGCCATTGGTTTCTCCGTCCTCCTCCCCCAGTTTTCATTTGATACTCTTGTTTCTGGACAGAGGAGGTGTTTACACACACACACACACACACACACACACACACACACACACAATCCCCCTATGAGTCTTGGAGTTAGCTTTATAGACTCAAGATCCCTGCCTGTTTCAGAGACATCCCCCCCCCCCCCCCTTTATGGATTACTGTTTAACCAGAATGTTGGCAGGTCGGTCATGTTTATGGCTGACACGCGTGCTTGCTCACACTTGGGGGAAGAGCTTGTCATACCAGGGAGCATAAATAAATGGGAGAACTTTGGTTCTCATCCCAGCTCTGATACCTGCTCCCTGTGGGGTCTTGGGCAACCCTGACCCATTCTTTCTTTGGGTCTGAGTGAGTGGATGGCCATCCGAGTCTGGATCTGGGATTCCAAGTGATTAAGTCACTTTGGAAGAGTTTTGTGCCCTTTTTAGTGATGACACACTAATGATAATGATATTTATAGAGTGCTTTACAAATATGAGTTTATTAAATAAGCCTGTATTTAAAAGAAAGTCTTATTGATGCCTCCTGATTTTAGATTGTAGTCATTTCTCTCTCTGTCTCCCCGTTTCTCTTCCTCCCCGTCCCCCTGTCTCTCTCTGTCTCTGTGTGTGTGTGTCTTTCTATCTTGGTCTCTTTCAATAAAGAAAAAAGGTTCACAAAATAAATGGACTTAGGGAACTCTTGATAGATAGCATGTTCGACACTTATTACTCCTAAGGTAGTTGTCCATCTTTTCAGAAGGGAGTGTATTTCCTCATTTTTTTCAGGACTCGACTGTTCCTTACAATTATTCGGCACCTGACTCAACGAGTCATTTTTGTGAAACCTTAGATTGAAGAACATCATGTGTCCTCATGCGTGAATAACTGAAGCTTTGCCAGTGGCCAGTGCTTCCACCCAGCACGTTTTGGATCTGTTTCTAACCAAAGGCGGTTTGACTTGTTGGCAAGAGCATTGGAAGCTACTGATAATGATGATCCTAAAAATAACCGACATTTCAAGAAAACTGTTAACAACCACTCTGAAAAATGAATACTTTAGCTCTTATTATTAATATATAATTATATTAATATATATATATTATTGTGTGTGTGTGTGTGTGTGTGTGTGTGTGTGTGTAAATACCTCCTCTGTCCAGAAACAAGAGTATCAAATCAAAACTGGGGGAGGAGGACGGAGAAACCAATGGCCTAAGAGATTTAAACGAGTTGGCTGGCTTTACTTCCCTAACTGAGGGTAGGAGCCCATTTTATAGATGAGGAGACTGAGGCTTTCAGCTATGAAGTAACTTGCCTAGGAGTGCCCAGGCTGGATTTAAACCCATGACTCGTGACTCAGTGTCCCTCACTAATTTCAACACCAATCTATGTCAGATTCTGACTCTGTTACTTCTCTGCTTTGGGCAGGTCATGTGATAACAGATTTATTTAGAGTTGGAAGGGACCTGAGAAGTCACTGAATTTGAGCACTCATTTTAAAGATAAGAAAACTGATTCTCAGAAGAGGCTTTTTTTTTTTTAATTTTAAATTCTGATTTTAGAATTATCAATTTAGAGACAGTACCTGAGAAGTCATGGGATCAGATCTCTTATTTTTACCTGAGGAAAACTGAGACTCCGGTGAAAGCACCTACCTGGAGTCATTGAATGATTAAGTGCCAGAAGTGGAATTCTGTTATCCATTCCTAAATCCAGCCCCTTTCCACGCCAAGGAGGATGGTGCACGATAATCCTGACAGTGGACCTAACACACTCTCTGTGTCCATGGAGAAATCATATTTCTCTGGGATAAAGTCTCAAGAGAACCTTAGTTTCCTCATCTGTAAAATGGGGATGATGGTAATCGAAACCTACCTTGGGATTGGTCAGGGAGGAAGCACTTTGTAAATCTTTGAGGTCCCTCAGCCTTTGAGTATTTGCTGCTGTCTTTGATTTGCCTCAGGTGAATGCTGGCTGTGAACTTAGCTGGGTTTGGGCCAGCATTTGGGGACTTTCTAAAGGTGTTCCCATAAGATCTTAAATTTAGAGTGAGAAGGGGAACCAAGGCTGTTATCCAACCCCAGATGGGGGAGTCATTTGCCTAAAGCTAAAAACATGGAGTTCACAGCAGATCTGGGATTCACATTCGGGGCCTGGCTTCGAATCCATCATTTCTTTCAGCAAACCGTGGAGCCTGAGAACCGCCATGGAGGATGGAGAGGCAGTCTTCAAGGTCAGACCGGAATAATAGCAGTAGTCACAATGATGGGGTAGAGCGCCAATAGAGCTTTGGAGGGTTTGCACAGCCCTGTTTCTTATTTGTGTGAGACCGTTGCAACGACCACAAGATGACTGCTGTTATAACCCCATTTTTACAGATGAAGAAACTGAGGTTGAGGAAATGTCAGTGGATCTAACAACTAATAAGTGTTGGAAATGGGATTGGAAACTGTGTCTCTCTTACAATAAATATGATGCCTTGTCCAACTCCCCGGCCTGACTCTTCTGGGCTAATGTGCTCATTGTGGGGAGTAGGGAAGCTCAGCTGGCACTGGGATCCGGGGCTTTTGGCTTCCAGTGCAGCGCTCTTAAGCCCATGGGAACCCTCAACTTTGACACACAGAGGTCAGTCAGGCATTTAATATGTACCATTTAATAAGCACTGGCCATGCAAAGAAAGGCAAACTGTGGTTTCTGTCTCCAAGGAGCTCGCACCCTAAGGGAGACAAGTCACTGTTACCTATGTGACATCTAAGACAGTGTAAACGTGGAGTCATCTTGGATGGGGACACCAGGGGTGATCTCTGATGGAGACTGAGCCCTGCAGGAGGCCGGGATGCAGAGGGAGAGGTGTGGGGGATAGCCAGGGAAAATGGCAGCAGGGGTTCCCATGGAAGGGATGGCCAGGAACCTGGTGTCACCGGGTCCGGGAATATGGATGAGACTAAGGGGCAAGAAGGCAGGAAGGTGGACAAAGGCCTGCTCGCAAAGGGCTTGAAGAGCTGGGAGAGGAGTCGCTATTTGATCCTGGTGTAACATAGAGGAGTAATTTGATGAGCCCAGTGCACCAGCTTGTTTGCTGTTCCTTAGACCTAGAGCTCTGGCTGTGGCCTCCATGCTTTCCACCTGTCAGCTTCCCACCTGTCAGCTTCCCGATTCCCTTGAAGACAAAGACCAAATCCCACCTTACTTCCCATTCCTTCTCACCTTCCCTGGATGCTTCCCTTCTGTGGTTCCTGCTGTGAGTATGTGAAAGCTTGTTGGGAAGGAAAGGGACTAGCTTTGTTCTGCTTGGCCCGAGAGGCAGAACCAGGAGATTGGGTCTCAGATTCAGAGAGACAGATGTCTACCAGAGGCCCAAGGACAGTGGAACAAGCTGCCTGCAGAGGGGTCACTTGGCTTCTTCCTCGCTGGGTGACCCTTCCTCGCGTGTGCCAGAGAGGGATTCTTGTAGGGGCATTCCTTGGATTCCATTTTCCTCCCAACCATGAGATTCTAACACAAAGAGCCTCAGTGGAGAGTCAGGATCCAGATTTGACCTTGCCTCTCATTGCCTGGCTTACCTTTGTGGAGATCAGTTTCCTCATTTGTAAAAAAAAAAAAATAGGCCCTTGCCTTGATGACCTCTGACACTGGCTTGAAATTCTGTGAGCAGGAAGGATTATTTCATCTCCCAGGAATGATTCAAACTTCCTCTAAGTCTCCAGGAATCCCAGCTTTTCTGTGTACAGGTGGCTACTACAGGATTTAGATGGAACTTTGGGGGGCCTTCGTGGATGGTCTAAGCAGCTGGGGAGAAAGTGACAGCCCAGATTTGTGTATTGATAAGAGTCTTTTGGACTTGGGTTAGTGCTGTGCAAAGATTATTGACCTGGGTCCTGGACCAGCCTTTGGCGCTTACCCTCAGTAGCTCTCTTTCTGCAAAACAAAAGGGCTTGTGGTCTAGATCAGAGGTTCCTGACTTTTTTTGACTCACGGGCCCCTTTGGGTAGTCTGGTGACCTTTTCTCAGAATAACAGTTTCTTGCCTACAGTCATAATTGAAGGAAATGCTATAAATTTCAGTTAGAAGTGTGTGAAAAATTAAGATATATTTTTTCTTCCCCTCATCAAGTTCATGGACCCCTTGGAATCAGTCCATGGACTCAGTTAAGAACCCTTGGTCTAGTATGACACCTTTCAGCTCAGCATTCTATTTTCGAAGATCTTGTCTTAGAAAATTTTACATCTTTTCACATTCTACTTGAAGGTTCCTTTTTAGCTCAAACAGTCTGTTAATAAAAATAGCTAATGCTTTTAAGGTTTGCAAAGTAGCGCACACCAACCTAGGGAGGTGGGTGCTTCTTTGTTACAAGTTCTTGTCGGCCTCTGATGTCCTATGTCTCATTTCCTTTCAGCTTGGAAAATCTATATTCTGTGATTCCTTTTCAGGGTAGATGTATTTTCTATGCTTGAAGACCCCAGCCAGTTTGGAAACTCTATTCGGAGTTTCTTGATTGACTTGGGCATTTTCTGTTGTTTGATGTTCCCCAAATGTCTGATTCAAACTTATTATAAATCTGCACCTGGCTCTTTTATTGCTTTTTCTGTTGTTCCCAGAGTCCATTGGTGGTCCATTGGTCCTAAAGTAGTAAGGCCTGCGTCTGGTTGGCTAGATATTCAAACTCTTGTGCTGATCTTGAAGATTCAGGCTTGCTTTAGGCCTGCTTCTTTAGGCTGCCCTTCTCATTGTAGCCTAGCATCTTGTAGATGTGATTTGGGGATTTTAGGTAGATGAGAACATTCATGAGTGTGATAATTTCAAAATCTTTTTTTCCCTCCATATCCATATAGTTTAACTTTCCTGGGCCACAGTTTCCTTACCAAACCAAGGGGGTTTGCCCTTTAGTATATTATATATATTATAGAGTTTCCCCTATCTCTAGATCTGTTACTCTCTGATCTCTGCTCTCACCTTTAGTTCCCATAGTACGGGGAGGCAGCCAAGGTATAAGGAAGGACAAGATCTTTGATTTGGAATCAAAGGAGTTGATTTCAAATCCTGTTTGTCATTTATCTTTAGGAAGATAATTCACTTCTCAGGCTTCTCATTTGTGTAACCCAAGAGCCTGGACTTAAATGATCTCAAGTGTGCTTCTCATTTGAAATCTCATGATAATTTGTGTCAGGTCTTAGGGCTGATTGGGGCTGATGCCGGGGCTAGAAAGCTCTGTCTTTAGATCCTAACCTAGACTCCTTTTCTACTATGTAATCTTTGTCTATGTCACAGTGCTTCTGGGAGGAGCAAATGAGATAACATACTTTATAAAAACAAAGCAAAACCGGAGATTAAACTGCTGTACCAAAATAGATGAATGGTATTTTTCTCGCCAATGTTGCCTAGATTGGAACTAGTCACACTGCTTTATCTGGGACATGTTCTCCAGCTTGTAGCCTTGAGAACATTTCAGGGATCTCCTCTCTTTTACCTCTCCTCCCCAATTCATCCTTGGTGCCTGGGAACTGTAGAAAAGGAGATAAGGATGGCATTGGGCTGGAGATGCCATGGAGAAATCATTTAGAATCCCAGAAACTTTTTTTTTAGCTGCAAGAAACTGCCAATGTTACCCTATACAATCCCTTCGTTTTAAGAAATTTGGAAACTGATAGGTGATATTTGCCTCATTTTACAAATAAATCTGAGATTTATTTGATTTATTTGAGCGAGAAAATCACTCAAGAACTTGTCCTAGAACCTCCCACCTCCATCCTCTGTACAGATTGTTCCCTGTGCCTCTTGTAAGGCTTTTTTCCCCCTCATCTCTGGAGAGGTCCATTAGGGTCAGGCTGGGAAGAGTTTTTAATGCCCACCTGAGGAGTTGATGTTTTATCTTAGAAGCCACAGGAAACCGTGAATATTCTCCTGAGCAGGGGAGCAAGGAATTGGATCTGGAAAGACTATTTTAGCAACTGCATGGGGAGTGGGTAGAAGAGGGGGAGAGGCTGAAGTGGGGTGGGGTGCTGGTTCCCATCTCTTTTCACTCTGACTTTCTTTAGGTTTCTGTGTTCCCTATCATCTGGCACCAAACTTTGTACATAGTAAGTAACAGAAGATGGTTGAAGGAGTGACTAACTGAATAGATGTAAATGGGCTCAAGAGTAATTCTAAGATAGTCTGTCAATAAATAATGATTAAAGCACTATGCTAAGTGTTGGGGATTCAAATAAAATGAAAGACTGCCCTATTTTTCAGGGACTTATCTTCCAATGGGACAAGAAGATAACACATGATAAAAGAGGAGAGGGAAGGAAAAATTCTGGACTCCCATTTCCTGGTGGGAAATGAAGACTTGCCAGGGTTGGGAGCCCTCTTTAAATGGAGGCTTCAGGAGGAGTTTCTGTCTCTGTCCTTCAATCCTCCTGTCTTGGGTAGAAGATATTGAGCTGAGGATACTGGAGAGGTGTGATTATTAAAGCTGACACTTTCTTGAAAGAAGAGGAATAGGATGATGTGGTAGGAAGTTTTTTTGTCATTTTTCAGTTACTTTTGATTCATTGTGACCCCATTTGGGGTTTTCTTGGCAAAGATAGATGAGTGGTTAATCATTTTCTTTTCCAGCTCATTTTATAGGTGAGGAAACTGAGACAAACAGGGTGAAGTGACTTACCCAGGTTCATGCAGTTAGTCTGTGTCTGAGTTAGCCCTTGACCTGAATCAAATCAAATCAAATTAGATGAAGGCTGGAGATGGAGAATCTTTCATTCACAGATTTTTCTTACAGATAATAATTAAATTAACTCTAGTCTTCATTGGGACAGACAGGAAGGTCCCCATGGGGAACTTAGAGTGCAAACGGAAAGCCCTCCTTTTCCCAAAGTAGCCTCAGCACACACTTTTCTGTCAACCCTAAATTTTTGGCTGGGGTAACTGAAGCTTAGAGAGGCAAATGGTTTGTTTAAAATTATTTGCTCTAGGGGAGGAGAAACTTAAGCTGTTCACCCAAAATATGATTCCTTTATTCTTTACTATATGCCCTGTTGTGATGTTCCAGTGGTTAACAGCTCACCTTATGTAGTATTTTGAAGTTCACAAAACCTTTCAATGCATTATTGCATCAAAATCCTTGTGATTATACAGATGCTACACTCATTTTACTGATTATACAGATGCTATATTCTTTTTACAAATGAGGAAACTGAGTCTGGGAGATCTGCCTAGTTGTAGAGGCTAGAATGCTGGTCTTGGAATCTGGACTGATTCTTATCCACAATATAATGCTGCTTTTACTATTACTTTTTATTATTGACCTGCCTTGCCAGAGGCCAGATAGGTAATGGGAAACAAAGTCAAGATTTGATCCCAGACTTTAGAACTCCAAAACTAGTACTCTTACACATAAGGAATTTTATTAATAGGAGGTTGAACAGAGAGTAGCATACAGGGATTATCTTTTTTATTTGTGTGTGTGTATGTGTGAGGCAATTGAGATTAAGTGACTTGCCTCGGAAGTATTGTGTCTGAGGCTGCATTTGAACTCAGGTCCTCCTGACTTCAGGGCCAGCGCTCTATCCACTGTGCTATCTAGCTGCCCCAAGAGGATTATCATAATGGTCAAATGAAATATAAAGTTCTTTTTAAATTGTAAGTGCTGTTTAAATATCAGTTACCTTTGTTACTGCTATAATTTCTTTCTCTCTCTCTCTCTCTCTCTCTCTCTCTCTATATATATATATATATATATATGTATATATATATATATATATGTATGTATGTATATATATTTAGTAACTGTCCAATGTAGTGTAATGGTTAAAGGGCTAAAAGGACTTCCATCCTATCTCTGACTCTTATTTGCTATGTAAATCCTGGGCAAGTTACTTAAATCTCTGTGCCTTAGTTTTCTTATCTGTAAAATGAGGGGGCTGGACTCAGAGACCTCCCAGAGTCCCTTCCAGCTCTAAATCTCTAATCTTAGGAAGAGCAGCAGGTCTTTACACTTGAGGACTTGTCCTGATGAAAAGGAAACCTTTTCTCCTTTCACACTTCATTCCTTTTATCTGATTCCCTTTGCACTGTTATTTACCAGGGTAATCTTTTCCTCCTGGCTCCCATTGGTTGATAGAGCATCCCTCCACCCCTAAGTCTTCCAATGGCCAAGCCCCTTTTTGGGTCCCTTGTGGGAGATGGAGAGGGATTGTGGGATGGTCTGTCTCAGTGGGTAAGGATTGTTCAGGAAGGGGCCTTATCAACTTTAGTGGCCCTGCCAGCAACAGCTCAGAAAAACAGTCCATCCCCCCAGGTTGGAAGTCAGCTGCAGGACCAGGAGTTGCTGCAGGCTTTGCCTGGGGCCCCCTTTCACTTTCTAGGTAAATAAACATTTTTGGAAGCTTTCAAAAGGCCTGAGAATCACAGAAATTCCATTTTGTTTTTAAATGACCAGAGTTCAGCTATGATTTTTTTTTATTAGACTTAAAAAAAAAAAACACCCTTTACAAATAATCAGGGGAAAAATGTGGTTTATTTGGGAATAATAGATTGACTTGACTTAAAATTTTTTTTTCACTTAAACGAGGTGAAAGAAGTCCTTGTAAATGTATAGCCTTATCCTGGCTCCCTGGTGATAGGGCTTGGGTGGTGTTTGTATGTGAAACAGGAGCAGAAAAGGAGCCATAAATTTTGTGTTTTGTGACTTGAACCCCCTGGTGCCGACATCACATATTGTTTAAAAGAGGAGTATTTTTGTTAAAGGGAAAAAGGAACTGTGGATTGGAGATAAGGCATAGAAGCACAGAACCAGGCGCCAAGTTGGCTTATGGGACGGCACTCCAAGTGAAAAGATTCTGATTTCTGAGATCGCTTTGTCTTGGCAGACGTGGAAAAGGTTTGGGCGACAATCCTCAGACACACAGAACTAGCTGGTGCACAAAGAATCACTAGTTGTACCATTTGCAGCTTCCTTTGTGTTCTGGTCCTGGAAGTCAGTGAGATGGACTCTCAGTTGTACCAGTGACTAAATGTCCAAAGACAATACATGTGATTTTCATAGTTAGCCCTACTCAACATCTTACACTGGAAAAAAAAAAAAGCCAGTGATTAGGTAGGCAGATGTCAAAACAGGTGAGATAAATGTAGAGTTTTTTGGAAGTTTTAAATTGAGTGACTTTTATTATCAAGAACTAGTTAGATTGTAGAAGCATCCCAGGATTCCAATGGACCTGGATTGGAATAATGGCCCTGCCACCAAACACTTATGTGACCTCAGGCCTATAAGATTTTACTAGACTCAGTTTCCTCATTGTTCAAAAGAAAGAGGCTGTACTAGATGTCTGAGGGCTTCCCAGCTCTATATCTGCTCTTTGAGCCTAAGGCCTGCCTTCTCTCTGGATCCCATTTTCCTTATCTGTAAGATGTTCCCAAGCCTTGGACAATGTGATTCCCGAGGTTCCTTCCAGTTCTAAATCTGATGTTATGACCTTGGAAATTCTACTTTGTTCAAGTGAATGAAATTCTGCTATCTTTTCTTCTTGGGAAATCATTCCATCATGGCCGTGGATTTAGAGCTGGACCGGGCCCTTCAGAGATCATCTAGTTAGCATATCATAGCTCTGAATCTGGAAATGATGTTGCTCAGTCACCTCATTTTACAGATGAGAAACATGTTACTGATGAGAGATGGAGTGAGTGCCCCAGTGTTCCACACAGTGACATTCAGAGGTGGGATTTGAATTCAGGTCTGATACCAGAGTTAATTGTCTTTCTGGAGTCCATCGGATAGATTTGATTCAGCAGACATTTAGTAGCTGTTTCCTGGGTCCAAAGCATTATGTTAGGCTTTGGAGAGGACAAAGTAAAGAATGAAAGTCTTGTAAGATAAAGGGTCTGGGTGGGGAACAGAACATGACATCTTGAGGAAATACTAGCCATGTAAGAGAATCTATAAAGGGAGGCAATGGCTAGCTACTAGGGGTATCTGGCGGCTTCTGTGCCTTAGGGCTGCCTCGGTGGGCTGAGCTGTCTTAGGGCTGCCTTGGTGGATCAGGCTGCTGTCCCTCAGAACCGTCCCACAGTGGATCTGGCTGCTGTCCCTCAGAACCATCCCACAGTGGATCTGGCTGCTGTCCCTCAGAACCGTCCCACAGTGCATCTGGCTGCTGTCCCTCAGAACCGTCCCACAGTGGATCTGGCTGCTGTCCCTCAGAACCGTCCCACAGTGGATCAGGCTGCTGTCCCTCAGAACCGTCCCACAGTGGATCTGGCTGCTGTCCCTCAGAACCGTCCCACAGTGGATCTGGCTGCTGTCCCTCAGAACCGTCCCACAGTGCATCAGGCTGCTGTCCCTCAGAACCGTCCCACAGTGGATCTGGCTGCTGTCCCTCGGAACCGTCCCACAGTGGATCTGGCTGCTGTCCCTCGGAACCGTCCCACAGTGGATCTGGCTGCTGTCCCTCGGAACCGTCCCACAGTGGATCTGGCTGCTGTCCCTCGGAACCGTCCCACAGTGGATCTGGCTGCTGTCCCTCGGAACCGTCCCACAGTGGATCTGGCTGCTGTCCCTCGGAACCGTCCCACAGTGGATCTGGCTGCTGTCCCTCGGAACCGTCCCACAGTGGATCTGGCTGCTGTCCCTCGGAACCGTCCCACAGTGGATCTGGCTGCTGTCCCTCGGAACCGTCCCACAGTGGATCTGGCTGCTGTCCCTCAGAACCGTCCCACAGTGGATCTGGCTGCTGTCCCTCAGAACCGTCCCACAGTGGATCTGGCTGCTGTCCCTCAGAACTGTCCCACAGTGGATCTGGCTGCTGTCCCTCAGAACCTTCCTACAGTGGATCTGGCTGCCTAGGCAGCTGGAAGCTTTCTCTTTGCTGGAGACTTCACACTAGAGCTCTGGGCTGGCCACTTATCAAATATGTTAGAATGGGAATTCTTGTTCAGGCCTGGATAGAGCTCGATGACTTCCCAGAGAGATCCCTTCCAGCTCTGAGATTCACTGACCACTGCACTGTTGCCCACAGAATAGCAAAAGAGCCAGAGGAAGGCCTCCAGTGTATGTAATCATAGGATTATATAATGCTAACATTGAAAGGGACCATAGAGATCATTGAGGAAAAACATGTGCAAAGACAGGGACAAGAATGAAAAAGCTTTGCTTCTTTTGGGTTCAGAAGTCACTCTGGGGCAAGATCTCGGGCTTGAGGAGCAGTTAGAAAATTAGAGACTTTTAGACCTTGGAGGTCAGAGTATGAGATTTGTCAGGGGTTCTTGGCAGTCATCTCTCTGGTCCTCCCCACACACTCCAACAAAATCCACCATAATATACCAGAATCTGCTGGAGGACCTCTGTGTCAAATTGACAAGCATTTATTAAGTGCCTACTGTCTTCTAAGTGCTAGGAAAAGGAAGAAAGCCCAAAAAACAGACCTGCTCTCAAGGAACTCTAAAGGGAGAGGCAACGTGTGCACACCTTATTTTTAAATCAGATGTATATGGGATAAAATCAGAGGAAAGATATTAGCATTAAGGGGATCAGGAAAAGTTTTTCTGTAAAAGGGGAGATTTGAGCTAAGATTCAAAGGAAGCTGGAGAAGTCAGGATTTAGAAAGAAGAGAGAACACTTCAGGTCTGGGGGATGATCAAGGAAAATGCCAAGAGTCTGGAGAAGAAAGTGCCTTGTACCATCCTAGCCAGTCTTCTCACAGAGGAGGACATAACTTGCCCAGAGATTACCCAGGACTGTTTCATGGAATCATAGGTTTTTGAGCTGGATGGAACTTTTAATTCCCACCAAAGTCAGCTCCCCCTTCTTATTAGGAAGGGTCTCTTGAGGATTTGAATCTGTCATCTTATAACACTCCAGTGTGATGATGTAGTATTCCAAACTAAGAGAGAAAATAGCCCCAAGTAAGGCAGGGTAACCACCAACCGGACTTTGGTTTTTAAGTGGAGATTTTCATGTTTTATTTTTTTGGTTAACTTTTATCACCAGGTAGCTACAAAAGCCAAAGTTTGGATCCCTAAGCTTTTTGTAGCAGGAACTTGTTGGATGCATGAGGGTTCAGCAGGGTGAGAAATGCCTATTGATTGATTGTTATAGTGGGAAGAATGTGGCATTTTGACTGATTGAACTGACTGCCTTTCAAATCCACTTATGACTATCGGTCTCTTGGTCAAATGACTTCCTCTCTGGGGTCCTTAGTTTTCTCATTTGTCAAAGGAGAGAATTGGACTAAACTGAAGATTCTTGATGGGGTCCATGATTGAATAAGGGGAAAAAAAAACTTTTTTATTTTAATATAATTGTTTTTTTTTTTTGGGGGGGTAATTCTCTGTATTTTATTTTATGCATTTAAAAACATGATTCTGAGGAGGAGGACATAGGTTCACCAACTGAATGGCTCTATGACATAAAAAGACAAAGAGCCCTTGGACTAGGTGAACGCCTAAAGCCCCTTCCTGCTCTGAATGTGTCTATGAACTCCTGGTAGAGAAAGACTATAAAATAAAGCCAGTATTACATACATTGGTGAACGAGGTCACTGTAGTGGTCGTTTTTCCTGGCCTGTTTTCTTTTGTTACTAGGGGAAGTTCAATGCTGGGTGAGGAGGAACGAGGGAGGAGTGGGGTTCTAGTCTGTAGCTGGAAATGAGAGGTGGAAAAACAAAAGTTGTTAATAAAACTAAAAAAAACCCCTATGGTTAGAAATATAGATCATGGGAAAGAAAGTCTTAGATAGTAAATTATTCTTCATCTAAAAAAAGTCTTCTTAGAACTCTGTTTATTTCATTAAAAAATTGACAGAGTGATACCTTGCTTGCTCGAAAGTGTCCCTGAATCTGGATCACAGATCCTTGAGGCCCTTTCTGGATCTGAAATCTCAGATCCTTATGTGCTGTGGACAGAGTCCAGAACTCGGATCCTTGTGTGCTATGGGCAGAGTCCTGAGGAGGAAGCTGGAGGAAGCAGGCTGGGCGAGGTGAGGATGGGTGGGGATGCCATTGGTAAGTATGAATGGGGCCCTAGGAAATGTGGACTCAGAAACTTTGGAGAAGCAATCCGTGGCTTATATAATCTGCAAACGCTGGTTGGTTGGTGGGTGGGGGAGCCTGGGTGGAGAATGGATTTTGGGATAAATGATCTGTAGTTGGAAGGGAGGCTTTCTGGTATAGCCCCTCTATGTTGGTGCTCTTTTAATCTTCAAATTACTCCCCATTTTCCTCTTCTCCCAAATTACTCCCCATTTCCCTCTTCCCCCAAATTACTCCTCATTTCCCTCTTCCCCCAAATTACTCTCCATTTCCCTTCCTCCAGGGTTCCAAGAACTTTGTCTCTGTAGATTTAGTTTTGTGAACCAAGTAGCTCAAGTTTTGGAGAGAAATTATTGGTATGGTGCTCTAGAAGATTAAAAGGATTTAATCCAGTATAGATCACATTGTTTAGGAAACATGATGGAAGGGAGGCAGTTTAGGACCGTGGAGATAACAATCCTGTTTAAAGTCAGAGGATCTGAATTCAAATTCAGTCTTTGCCATTAGAAGAAAACGCAGGTCTTGCTTGTGTAACTCGTTCTCCTTTTGGATAGCTCCCACCGTTAGGAAGCTTTTCCCGACATTGTGCAAAATCGCCTTCTTTGCAGCAGCTCATTGTTGTGCCCTCTGAGACCAAGCTGGACATCAGTCCTCTTCCATGTGGTAGTTTTGACATGAACCTTCTTTCCTCTGGGCTAAAAAAAAAAAAAAAACAAAAAAAAACCCAACCAAAAAACAAATCTTCCCAATTGTTTCAGCTAATTCACATGTGGCAGGAACTTAAGGCCCTTCAGCCTTCCTCATTGACCTTGTCTCCGTGCTCTTGACCTTAGCAGGGCCAGTTCTCATATGTTGTGTCTAGAGCTGGTCAGAGCACAGGCAGGCCATCTTTTAGGAGCCCTAGATATTAGTCCTCTTAGAGCAGGTTCCCAACACATGGTCCTGTGAGCAGGATCTGAATACAAATGTGACCAGCTGACCGACCCTGGCAAGTCATTTAATCCCTGTCTGCCATAAAATGGGAATAATGATCAGGACTTGCCTGTGTAATTATGAGGACCAAATGAAATAACATTTGCAAAGTGCTTAGCACGAAGTTTTATCCACTGTAGATTTTTAATAGATTCTTGTTTCTAATTTTCCTCCTCTGCAATTAGCTTCAAGGCCACATTCTGGCCCTGGTTATTTTCTGGGTGAGATACCTTGGTTTTGTCTTTCCAGTCAAGGTGTGAAATTTGAGAGGCCCCAGACACTGCTCCTAGTACGGCAAGAGGGCAAGATCTTGGAAGTAAGAAAGATCTGCATTCAAGTTCAGGCTGTAGTACCCTATTACTACCCGTGTGACCTTGGGCTTCTGTAGGAGCTTCATTTGGGTTGTAGGACAGGAGAGGGAAAAGAAAGAGAATAAACAATTATAGGGCGCCTACTGTATACCAGCAGGCACTGTGCTAAGCACTAAAATATTATTTCTTTTGATCCTTACAATAGTCTTTGGAGGTAGGAGTTGTTACTATTTTTATTTTGAGGCACTAGAGGAAACGGCAGACAGAGGTAAAGTGACAGAGGTAAAGCCGTGTCTGAGACCGGATTTGAACTTGTATCTCCCTCCTCCAGTACTCTATTCAGTGCTCCTCCTAGTACATGCTGATATTTGCAGGAACTACACTACAGGGCCATAGTATAGTTTGTCAGTGGAATCCATGGGTTCTTTGGTGGTCTGCTCCTTATGACAATGGTTTTAAATGCATAAAAGACACATGGTTACAAAGGAAACATTGTATTGAAATAAAGACGTAATTTTTCTCCATCCTAATTCACAGACTCTGCTGAAATGTACCTATAGATTCTTGGAGAAAAATGTCCCCTTTACCATAATTCAAATAACAATGTATTTATCCCAGTCTCTTCCTATAAGTAGTTTATACTTTGTTCAGCTACCTGATGTATTGTGTTTTTCATTTTATTTTTGACTGGAGGATGTGGGTTGAATTTCCTTGAAATGCAAAGAAAGACCTTTTAAGACCAACTAAAAGGAGATAAAGTTCAAGTTGCTAGTTCAGAGAATCTGTGAGTATTGGAACTTGGGCAATAACCAATCAGCTTTTAAACTAACGAAGAGCTGAAACTCAAAACTGGCCATTTAATCTCTTAATCAGTCAGCACCCTGCCTTGGGGAGTTGGGGGCTATTTTCGGTTTTCAGATGGTGAGTTCTACCAGGTTGCTAAGTATGTATCTTGGATCCATTCTGAAAGGTGCGTTGTGGGGCAGCCAGTTAATCCAATCCAACGGGTGTTAATAAGTGACTGGTATTTGCTGAGTAATGAGGATGTCAGTGAGAAAAAGTAGTTCTTGTTTTGGAGAATCTTTTAGTTCCTGGAAAGAGGGGTCAGGGCACAGAAATACTTTGTGTACACAGATAAGTTAATATAATAAATAAATAAGGAAACAAATTAATCCAAGACATTGAAAAATGATTGCTATCCTTTTGTTCTGAATCCATCTCTCCCAAGCAAGGCATTCCTGGTAATGATATATGATAAAGGGGGTAGCTCAGTGGATAGAGCACCAGCCCTGAAGTTAGGAGGACCCAAGTTCAAATCTGGTCTCAGACACTTAACACTTCCTAATTGTGGGATCCTGGGCAAGTCACTTAATCCCAATTGCCTCAGAAAAGAAAATGATGAAGGAAATAGCATGAATTTTCTCTCTTCTTCCTTAAAATAAACTTGGTCATTAAAATAAATGATATCACTTTTTTTCTTATTATTCACATTGTTGCTGTTGTCATGGTTATTTTCTTGGTATTACATCTTTGATCCTCTCTGTGATCTCTAAGATCCCTCCTAGGTTTTTTCATTTTCACAAGAAATTTCTAAAATCCAGGAGGATGCTAAGACCATATTTCTATGCATCCTGGACTTAAAACATTTTATTTTACAATTTAAATTTTACTCTGAAGTTTATTTCAGAGCCTCTTTACAATTACTGGAACCAAACTCTAGGTGTGGGATTTGAAGGTTTTTTTTTTTTTTTTTTTTTCTATGCTGTTAGAATGATGTTATCTCTTCTTTCAGAGGACCTTTGAAGCAGATGACTGGTTGTAGCTGGTTAGTACCGTTGGCCTTCTAAAAATACCCATGTTCTGAGGCATGACCTAATGGGAAAAAAAGGAAGAAAAATACTTAATTCTAATTTGATTTCCCCCCCATCCTCTTTTCCTTGTGTATGAAACATCTGACTTGCTTATGGGTTAATGAAGAATCCTGAAGAGATATTCCCAGAAAGAAAGGGGAGGGGATGGAGAGAGCGAGAAAGACATGTAATCTTGATCATATGCTCTTCAAGAAACAGATAAAGATGATAATGCTAGAAGTTCTGGATATTTAAATGTAAAACAGACCAGCTCTTAGGAATGTTAGATTTTTATCGGGACAGATGTTTTGCTTTTTACAGAATCAGTTTGATATTGGCGACAGGGGAACCTAGGAGGTGGTCTGAATTTTGTTAGTTCTGTATTGTTATAGCCTAGATTTGAACAGGTTACAGGGAGAACCTGGCCATAAGCTGACCTTTTGGCTTCCTAAAAAAACCCCCCAAAATCAAACACATACAACAAAACCATAGAGGATTGACTCTCGAATTTTTCCACCACACTACATGTGGATGTATATCTTTCCCCTCCCCTTTCCTTCAGCTGTTTTTCTCTATTAATACAAGCTCTCCTGGAGGGCAAGCTTATTTTTTCTGATTGTGTTTGTATTCCAGACAATGCTTATCACAATGCCTGGCACTTATTTAGTAAGTCCTTGTTGACTTGACTGACGTTCATCTTGATATAGAAACAGAACAAACCTAGTCCAAGTCACTCATTAACTAATACTTGGTGGAGTTTAATAGTTGAGGAGTAGAAGAAAGATAAGTGACATCAGGATCAAAAATGTGAGAGGTTGAAAGGAGTGTGGAAAACACTCTCTTTTCTTTTGGTTCGGACATTTGATGTCATCAGAGCAGGGAACTCTGGGTCAGGCAATTCTCTTTACTGATGCTGATCTACAATTGTTGGAGTTGCCTGATCAAGTCGTATTAATTAAAACCAGTTACTAGCATTTGTCTAACATTGTAAAAATCTGCCAAGCCCTTTACCTCTCACAACTACCCTTGGAGAAAAGGCCTAATATTAAATGCATTTTACAGATGAGGAAACTGAGGCAGGGTCACATGGTCCACATGAATCCAGTGTAGGACTTGAACCCAGGTCTTTTTGATTCTAAGACTGGCCGGATTGTCTCTGTACTGCATATGGTAATATGATAGAGCCAACATGTCCTGTGCTTAGGCAGGATACATAGTAGGTACTTAATAAATGCTTATTGACTTGACTGTGTTAGGCTCTGGAGAAGATGAAAAAGCAGCTAAGAGCTAGTTTCTTCCCTTGTGCAGCATGTTTTAATGGATGGGGATTGCCTTGCACATATTAGGTGCTTAATAAATGCTTACTGAATTGATGCTTTGTTGTTGCTATGGATACTTTTCTTCCACTCCAAGTTGTAACCCATCAACTCACTCTGATCATCTCTGTATTTTGGGAAAACAGCTGTGGAGCGCTTTGCAAACTTGAAGTGTTAATTAAATGCTTGACTGCTGTTGCTACTGCTGGTGTTAGTGCTGCTGTTAGAGAAATCTGCCGGAGATGAAGTGGTCTGAAGTCTTTGCTTCAGAATATTTTGTGGGGACCTGGGGGGCCTGTGGACTGGCCAGATCCGACTGCTCCCATTCGGGCCATTGCCCATCCACTCCTTCCCATTATACATTAAAACTCCATGGCATTTTTTAAGCTGCTTGATGCTTATCAGTAATGAGTTAATGTTTATTAAACATCCGTATGTGAAAAATGGTGCAAAGCACTGTGGGGGTGAGTAGGAGACAGGACTGACCTGGAGGAGTTGGACTATAGCAAGAACTGACCTTGGCAGGTTGTTAGGGGGAATCTGAGTTGCATTTGCAGTCTAGGTGATCTGGGTTTTAAAACCAATTTATCCTCTTACAGTGTGATTTTGGGCAAGTTTTTCTGACCCTTTCTGGACTTCTGGGTCCAAATTTCTCAAATGTAAGAATTTGACTTCTTCATGACTGCTGGCACCCAAGAGGCCCAGTGGTTAGTGTTCTGAGCCTGCATTCAGAAATCTAGTCTTGGAAACTCACTAGTTACATGACCTTGTAAAATGGGGATTATAATAGCACCTACCTCCCAGGAGTTTTGTGAGGATAAAATGAAATAATATTTGTCTTGCCCTTTGTAAACCTTAAAACATTATATAATAATAATTAATTTTCATCCCTCCCTCCTTCTTTCCTACCTTCCTTCTCTCCTTTCCTCCCTCTCTTCTTTTCTTCTCTCATTCCTTTCTTCCCTCCCTCTTTTTCCTTCTTTCATAGTATTATTTTTTCTCAATTGCATGTGAAGAGACTTTTTTTTTAATATTTGTTTTTTAAAAATTTATTTTTCCCTCTTCTTCCCTTCCATCCTCCTCTTTGAGATAAGTAATTTGACATTGATTATATGTGTGCAGTCATGTAAAACTTATTTTCATATGAGTCATAGTGAAAGAAAATACAGATGAAAAACATGGAAAAAAATAAAGTGAAGCAATAGTATGCTTTGATTTATATTCAGACCTCATCAATTTTTTCTTTAGAGGTAGATAGTATTTTTCATTTTGAGTCCTTTGAAAATGTTTTGGATCATTGTATTGTTGAGAATAGCTAAGTAATTCACAGTTGATCATTGTATAATATTGCTGTTACTGTGTATAATGTTCTGGTTCTGTTCACTTTACTTTGCATTAATTCATATAAGTCTTTCCAGGTTTTTCTGAACACATTCTGCTCATCATTTCTTATAGCACTATAGTATTCCATTATATCAAAACTTGTTTAGCCATTTCTCTGGTTGGTAGGTGGTACCTGAGAGTTGTTTTAATTGCATTTCTCTAATCAGTAATGATTTAGAGCATTTTTTTGATTATTGATAATTTTGATTTTTTTAAGTTTGAAAACTGTCATGTTCTTTAGCATTTAATTCAACACTGAGGAATGACTTGTAATCATATAAATTTGATTTAGTTCTATATATTTGAGAAATGAGGCCTTTATCAGAAATTTGCTGCAAAAAATTTCCCCTACCTTTCTTCTTTCCTTCTTATTTTGACTTTTAAATTTCATATAATTAAAATCCATTTTATTGTGTATAAAATCCATTGTCATTGTGTTTATATAGTCCTTGTGTTTAGTTTGGATCTAACAGGTAAACAAACTCCCACGTATTTTATATTGTCTACCATTATATTATATTATTTTATTTTGTGGTTTTTTATTTAGATATTTTGTTTTTTACAGTTACATTTCTTAACATTAGTTTTTAAAACTTTAATTCTCTTCCTTTTTCCCCTTTTCCCCTTCTCCCATTTTCTACCATTATTTTAAATGGAATTTCTCTTTCTGTTTCTTGTTGCTGGATTTTGTTGTTAATATTTAGAAGTGCTGATGATTTATATAGGTTTAGTTTATATCCTACAACTTTGCTAGAGTTGTTAAATATTCATCTAGTTTTCTAAGATTCTCTAGGATTCTGAGTATATCATTTACAAAGAATGATAGTTTTATTTCCTCATTTACTGCTCCAATTCCTCCAATTTATTTTTCCTTTTTGCTAGAGCTAGCATTTCTACTTAAATATTAAATAATAGTGGTGATGATGGACTTCACCCTTGATTTTATTGGGAAGACTTCTAGTGTATTCCCATTACACATAATGCTTACTGATGGTTTTAGATATATAACTTTATCATTTTAATGAAAGCTCCATTTAATCCTGTGTTTTTTAGTATTTTTAATAGGAGTGGATATTTTATTTTGTTAAAAGCCTTTTCTTAGTTTATGAGATAATTATATGATTTCTGTTGATTTGGTTATTAATATCATTAATTATGCTGATAATTTGCCTAATATTGAATCAGATCTGCATTTTTAACATAAATTTTACTTGGTCATAGTGTATGATCCTTGTTGCTGTGATCTCGTTGCTAGTATTTTATTTAAAAATTTTTACATCAATGTTCATTAGGGAAATTGGTCTATGGTTTCTTTTTCTGTTTTCACTCTTTCTGGTTTAGGTATCAGGACCATATTTGTGTCATAAAAGGAATTTGGTAGGCCTCCTTCTTTGCCTATTTCTTCAAATAGTTTATCTAGTACTGAAATTAATTATTTTTAAATGTTTGATAGGATCTACCCTTTTCATCTTTGATACTGGTAATTTGGTTAATTTGATTTTTTTTTTTAAAGAAGAAAACCAATGATTTATCTATTTTATGGTTTATTTTATTCAGAAAAGCAGTTCTTGGTTTTACTTATTAGTTCACTCTTTTTTCTTTCTATTTTATTAGTCTCTGCTTTGATCTTTCAGGATTTTTAATTTAGTTTTAGAGATTTTAAAATTCGTTCTTTTTCTGTTTTTTAAAGTTGTTCTTCTAATTCATTGATCTGTTCTTTCTCTGTTTTACTGATGTAAGCATTTAGAGATATACAATTTTTTCTAAGTACTGCTTTGGCTGCATTTCATAAATTTTAGTATGTTGTCTCATTGTTGTCATTCTCTTTAAGGAAATTATTGATTGTTTCTGTAATTTATTCTTCAACTCACTCTTTAGGATTAGATGTTTTAGTTTCCAATTAATTTTTAACCTGTCTTCCCATGGCCCTTTATTAAATGTAATCTTTATTGCATTATGACCTGAAAAGAATGCATTTAATATTTCTGCATTTCTTCATTTTGGTCTTTAGGTTTTTATCTTAATACATGGTCAATTTTTGTGTAGGTGCCATGTACTGATGAGAAAATGGTATATTCCTTCCTATTCTAGAATATTCCTATTTTCTCTAGAAGTCCATCGTATCTAACTTTTCTAAAAATTCTTCCACTTCTTTAATTGCTTTCTTTTATTTAGTTATTTTTGTTAGATTTATCTAGTTCTGAAAAGGGAAAGTTAGGTATCCTACTAGTATAGTTTTACTGTGTATTTCCTTCTGCAAGTCATTTAACTTAAAAAAATTGGATGTTATACCATTTGGTGCATATATGACTAGTATTGATATTACTTCATTTTCTATGGTATCTTTTAGCAAGCTGTAGCTTCTTATCTGCTTCAATTATATCTATTTTCGCTTTTGCTTTGTCTAAAATCATGATTGCTACCCCTGCTTTTTTTTTTTTTAAACTTTATTTGAAGCACAATAGATTCCATTTCTTTACTTTTACTCTGTATGTGTCTCTCTGCTTCAAGTGTGTTTCTTGTAAAACAACATATTGTAGGATTTTGGTTTTTAATCTACTATGCTTTCCACTTCTATTTTATGGGTGAATTCATTCCATTTACATTCTCAGTGATAATTGTGCATTTTCCTTCATTCTAATTTTCTTATTTAACATTTTTTTTTTCTCTCTCCCTCCCTCTCTCCATCCTAGACTTCCTTTGGTTCTTAACCACTGCTTCCCTCAATCCACTTCCTTTCTATCATCTCCCCCTCTCTTTCTTTTCCCCTTCTCTTCCTATTTTCCTATAGAATAAAATAGATTTCTATATCCAACTGAGTTTGTATTTTATTCCCTCTTTAACTCAGTTTTGATAAGAATAAGATTCAAACATCCGCTCCATCCCCATCATCTCTTCCACTCTAGTAAGCCTTTTGTGTTTCTTTTATATGAGATAATTCACTCCTTTCTGCTTCTCTCTTCCCCCTTTTCTCATAGCTGAGTTGGTTCTTCTTTTCCAAACCCAGAACTCTTTCTGCTAGAATAGGTTCTTCTCCATTCTGTGTCCTGAACCCCTTAGATAGTCGGACCAGTGAAGCCTCTGGAACCTTTCATAGAATCATGTTTTTAGATGCATAAAGTAAAATGCACAGGACTGCAAGGGAACCAAAGATTAATGAAAAGAAAGATGCATTTTTTCCCCATTCAAATTCACAGATGCCCTTCCCCCCACCCATGGGGGGGGGTGTTCTAACTTATCTTGAGGATTGATGAGTTTTATAACTAGATCTTCCAAGTCATCTGCCACAGCCCGGACAACTCACGGAAAGCCCAGCTCCAGGGACTGCGACAATGGCACTGGACTAAATATCCAATCCAGCTGGCCCTGGCATGTAGCTTGTTTTGCTTGATGGAGACTGGCCTGGACAGGATGTCACCCACTGGCCATGCCATCAGGAACTCAATCTTAAGGCCTTTGTGTGCTTTTCCAGGAAGGTCAAGCGATAGCAATTAGCTTTTCCCGGCTGGGCAGCTTTGGACAGGATAGAAGGACACACTCTCTTGACTGCCTTGGCCCCCTACTATGAAATTGGATATGAGTGGAGGAGGGGATCACTCAGTATTTTGGGAACTTTCAAGTTTTGAGAGGGCTTAGAATTGTCTGAGTGATAGTAATTCTGGAGAGGAACTTCTGGTGGATATAGAAAGTCATCCACAAACTTGATATAAATATTCCCCATTCCTGGCTCCAGAGAGTACCTCTCCAGAGATGATTCCCTGGGCTATCATGTGGGCACAGCACACACAGTAGATCTTCCAGAGGGGGAATATGGACTGAGGTTTGTCACTGAATATTGGGAGCTTTGGGAGAACACGATTATGCAGCTGTGAGCTGTAGGCTTAAATTTCTGGGTTTATACTGCAATTGGACCTTCTTGCAATAAGGCTAAAGTTTACTGACTCCCTTCCTCCCACGGACCAAGGGGGTTTTTCTAAAAACATTGCAAAGAGATTGTATGTCTAAGTCTCCCATCTTCTAGAAGTCTGAGATTGCATCAGTCAGCAGATATTTATTATGATGTACTAGGAACAGGGGTTACAAAGGGCTGGGGATACAAAGAAAGAGAAATGACAGCCCCTGCTTTCAGTGGGCTTCTAGTCTAATGGGAAGGTAGCATACCAAAAAACTATGCACAAACAAGATCTATGTATATATCTATATTATAATAAATACACACAATATATAGTTTATATATGTATATATTTACACAAAATATACAGTAAACTACATACACATACCATGTGGGTATTTACACAATATATAATATACATACACACATACCAGATATATTTATACACATATCATATATATGTGCACTATACATGCACATATGTATATATACCCACAGATACTCTTACAGATGGTAGAACTTTAGCTGAACTTTGAAGAAAGGCAGGAGGCAGAGATGGGGAGGGAGATAACCTCAGAAAAGTTGACAGTCAGTAAAAATGTGTGAAGCTTTCTGTTTTTCTCTTGTTTTTCCTTGGTTCTTGATCCAAAAACTCTCTTCCTTGGGTGCCTCGATCTGCTCTGGGCCAATCTGGAAGGCATTTGCAAAATGTCTCCTGAAGGAAAGGCAGGGATATTATGCTGTGGTAGATAGAAAGCTGGTCTGGGAGACCAGACCTGCTTTTAAATTCTGCCTTGGATTCATGTGCTCTGGGCAGATCTCTAAGATTATAATCACAGAGAAGGTGTGAACTTACCTTGGTAGAGAGAATTACCTCACTGGGAACCCTCTGTGCCATTGAAATTTCAGATCCAGTTAATATCCCATTGTGTAAATCACTATGCAATTCTGGGGGTACAAAGAGAAAAAATCAAACTCCTGCCATTTTTTAAAATTAAAGCTTTTCATTTTCAAAACATATGCATGGATAATTTTTCAACATTAACCCTTGCAAAACCTTGTGTTCCAATTTTTCTCCTACTTTCCCTCACCCCTTCCCCTAGTGACAAGTAATCCAATATATGTTAAACATGATAAAAATATGTGTTAAATCCAATATATGCATACATATTTATACAATTATCTTGCCGCACAAGAAAAATAAGATCAAAAAGTTAAAAAAATATGAAAGAGAATATAATGCGAGCGAACAACAAAAAGAGTGAGAATGCTATGTTGTGATCCACATTCAGTTCCCACAGTGGCTTTCTCCATCACAAGATCATTGGAACTGGCTTGAATCACCTCATCGTTGAAAAGAGTCACATTCATCAGAATTGATCATTGTATAATCTTCTTGTTGCCATGTATAATGATCTGGTACTGGTCATTTCACTCAGCATTCAGTTCATGTAAGTCTCAACAGGCCTTTCTGAAATCATCCTGTTGGTCATTTCTTACCTAACAATAATGTTCCATACTATTCATATACCACAATTTATTCAGCCATTCTCCAAATGATGAGCATCTACTCAGTTTCCAGTTTCTGGCCACTACAAAGAGGGCTGCCACAGACATTCTTGCACATACAGGTCCCTTTCCCTCCTTTAATATCTCTTTGGGATATAAGCCCAGTAATAACACTGCTGGATCAAAGAGTATGCACAGTTTGATAGTCCTTTGGACAAGTTCCAAATTGCTCTCTAGAATAGTTGGATCTGTTCACAACTCCACCAATAATGATTAGTATCCTAGTTTTCCCATATCCCCTCCAACATTCATCATTATCTTTTCCTGTCATCTTAGCCAATCTGACAGGTGTGTAGTGGTACCTTAGAGTTGTCTTAATTTGAATTTCTCTGATTAATAATGACTTGGAGCATCTTTTCATATGACTAGAAATGGTTTCAATTTCTTCATCTGAAAATTGAATTCTTATATATTTGAGTCAATTCTACATATTTTAGAAATGAGCCCTTTGTCAGAACCTTTGAATGTAAAAATGTTTTCCCAGTTTATTCTTCCCTTTTAATCTTGTCTGCATTAGTTTTCTGACTTCTGCCATCTTAATTAAATGTAGAATATGGTGTGTTAGAGGGAAGTTCTTGGAGCAGAGGCTATTGAGGGTAGGGTAGAGAAAGAACCTTGGCTATGGGACATCAGAAGGAAGGGCCCTCAGCGGCCATCTCATCCTACATGTTTGTCCACCTCCTTTACTTTGCATCCACACCCACATGATCACTTCTCCTCCCCCTCCCCCCCAGTGCCACACTGAAGCTATAGTATCCTGGCAATAGGTCTTCCATAGGGACAATACAGCTCAAATTTCTTGACTGAGTCTTGACTTTCATGTACTATCTATGAGCCTCCCCACATCCCTGCCTTTTGGTTCAAGCTTTTTAAGAGAGTCAGTCCTTGATTCTATGATCCCTGCTTCTCAGTTTTGTTTTAAAGGGCCAGTGTTTTCTAAAATTATCCAGAATTTCCTTTCCCTGTATTAAATGAGTTAGATAATATGTGAATAGAAGAATGGCTAACCGAGTTGCTCCCAGTTTTTGATCAACAATTCGGATGAGCAGTTTTAGTGAAGTGCCCTACCCCTTGTGAACTCTTGGGAAGGGTGGGGACCATCTGTACTGTCCTGCAAAGGAAATTGTGGGTTGGCTAGTTTTTTTTCTTAAACGTTTATGGGAAAAGAAGCCTGTGTCTCAATTGGGCCTTTGTGGAGTTGTATTACAGAGAGTCACAGAAAATGTTCTATGTAAATGACTATCTGCCCTGATTAGAGCCTCAATAGGGCCTATTGTGTTTATATTGCTATTATTGAAGATGGCTGGTTACTAAATGATATTCTCATCAGGATGAACAACTTCAGTGTTAGCCCTGAAGCTCTGGGTTAATTATACAGCCCTGAATGAGAACACAGAGTGGAGCTGGGCAAAGAGCGAGCCTTTTGCTTTTCCCAAAGTGTCCTCTGTGGTCATTGAGAGCACGGTTTAGGGTATTTTAGACCCCTTGTGCTAAAATTTCCATGCCTGGCATTTTGCTCTCCTTGGGTCCCCCAGCTCCAGTTTGTAGGAGAGAAATGAAACTGCCTTGAGCCATGGCGTGTCAGGATGCTGCCCAGATGTCAGCCATTGGGGCGCCCTGGCTGCTGGAGAAGGGCCGCTTTCATCTTCTCTGGGAACCGATGGCACAGTGACCTATATCTCCCCAGGAAATCCGTGGGGCAGCTTGGTGCCTCCCACCTGTCTCCCTTCTGCCCCTTCTAGGCAGGATTGCTGCCGTGGCATCCTGCTGGGGGACTGCTTGGAGGTCTGGGTCAGGCCCTCTCGGGTTTCATGCCTGCTGAATTTTATGGTTTCTTCTAACTTTGAGATTTTGAGTCATTCTTAACCTCAAACTTCCTGCATTCCCTTCTCATCTTTCTTTCTTTTTTTTTTCTCTCTCTCTTTTTCTCTTTCTCTCTTAAGATAGATAATAGTTATTATGTGTAATATAATTATTAAATTATAATTACAAATAATTATAATAAATAATAATGAAGTCTTGACTTTTATATATCTTAAAACTTTTGAAATATCCTGTATTGTGTTTTACAGTTTGTAAAGTACTTTATCAACCTTGTCTCCTTTCATCTCAAAGTTGCATGGCTTTAAAAGCTAAAAGGGAACTTAGGGAGTCTCTCCTTCCCCCCTTATTGAATAGATGAGAAAGTATCATCCTGCAAGCCTGGGACTTCTTCAAGGTCACACACCTATCAGGTTTTGGAATTAGGTCTTCTGCTTCCCAATTTTATGGTTTCTTTTTCTTTCTTTCTTTCTTTCTTTCTTTCTTTCTTTCTTTCTTTCTTTCTTTCTTTCTTTCTTTCTTTCTTTCTTTCTTTCTTTCTTTTTTCTTTCTCTTTCTTTCTTTCTTTCTTTCTTTCTTTCTTTCTTTCTCTTTCTTTTGTCTGTCTTTCTATCTGTCTGTCTTTCTGTCTTTCTTTCTCTCTCTCTCTCTTTTGTTTGTTCTTTCTTTCATGCTTTAGATACTGTGTATGAAGTAGGGATATTATTATTCCTATTTTACAAGCCAGAAAGCATTCATAAAGTGCCATTCTATGTGCCAGGAATGAGCTAAGAGTCGGGGATGCTAAGAAAGGTAAAAAGAGGTCCCAGTCTCAAGAAATTCTCAATCTAAAGAGGAAGACAAGAGGCAGACAGCTCTAAGCAAACCAGACATAGTGGATAAGTAGGAGCTGATCAGCTGGGAGTGGGAGACATTAGAGGGCCTGGGAAAAGCTTCTTAGTGAGCAGAGCATCCCCTTTTTACCTGGTAAATTTGTACATGACCGAATGAATATATAGGCTTATAAAATAGGTAAACAAATCAAACCTTTATTGATAATAAATCATAATTTTATGACCCTCATATAGTTACAGAACTCCATATGGGGTCGCAAACCACAGTTTAAGAAGCTGGGTTTTAAACAAAGGATGTGTATGTGTATGTCACATGGCTTGGTACCTCTTTAAAGAGCTTGGAAAGGCAAGAGGGACCCAGAGCAGGAAGTGGCCAGTTCTTCAGGCATATTGTCTGGAGGGCACTTAACAAATGTTTGTTGTTGGATAAATTCTTCAATCCACCCTGGGTAAAAAGAGAGGATGTTCTGGCTAATGTGATGGTCTGGTTGATAAAATCACCATGAAGTCTTTGAAACTTGATAATTCCCATAATGAGAGTGCAGCGGAAAGCAATACTGAAATGATCTCGAGTGTAATGTCAGGCCCATGGCCTTGGTGGTGGGACCCATTTCAGGGAGGGCCAGGACAGACTTGACCTGAGACCATTTGGGTGTCAGTTTGGTGTAGAGCCTAGCCTAGGAACTTGAGTACCTGCCTTAAATCGAACTCTGAGGGGATATTGAGAGTCTGATGACCAATAGCTTCTCTGATGCATCTGGGCCTCTGGAGCCAGTTTTTCCTTTCTGATCTGATTCATTCCTCTGACTATTTTCACTCCACTGGGTAGATTTTGGGTGTTTTGAAGAAATCCATCGGCCCTGGCTTTTTGATTTGTTCTTATTTTATTTTCAATGTGAACCCCATTTCCTGCTAAGTGGGGGAAGCAAGGAGTTGCCACCTGATCAGCCCAGTCCTGCCCTATGCCGGATATGACATATAATTTGGTTTTGAAACTGGGCCCAAAAAGTGGTGGAAAAATTTTATTGATCATGTGTAGGATTTCAAAGGGAAGTGAAATGAGATCCAATGAAGAATATGTTATAAGGTTTCCTTTCTCACTCCCATTCCACTGAGAGACAGAGAGAGAGAGAGAGAGAGAGAGAGGCCATGTTCTTTGAGTAGGTAATATATGGGAAAACATGGTAAAAAAAAAAAAGTATATAGAATCAGAAAGACTGGAGGGATTACGATTTGCCAGTCTGTAGAATGCAGTAAATGGAAGCTTCTTGAGGGCTGTGTTTTTTTTTTTTTTTTAATTCTATCTCCAACAGCTAGTATGGATTGTGACTTGTATAGAGTGTTTGGTAGATGTTTTTTTGGATTAGATTGCTATTGGTCATTAGGGCAGCAGTGGATTAGAGTCACTTAGCCCTGTTTTCCTCAGTTTCATCATTTGTAAAATGATTAGAGAAGGAAATGGCAAACCATTCTATTATTTTTGCCAAGAAAACCCCAAACAGGGCCAGGAAGAGTTAGATGCAACTGAAATTACTTAATACCAATACCACCGATGAAGGGAGCACTTGGACCTCTGAAATCACGGGTACCCTCCAGGTTGTGTCAGCAAATAGCTCAGAATGTTTTGTGTCCTCTGGCTTATTATTTTGAATGTGACATCAAATGTGTCATTGAGTGCTGGAAAATGTCTTGAGCCATTTGTGCATGACATTCTTAACTTGCACGTGAAGTTATGACACTAATAGTCACTCTTTGAGATCCAGAATGAGTTTTCATGGCCAGTTATCTTGATCTTACAGGGCTGTGAAATGACCCATAACCTGGTGGCTGAGAATGACGTGTCCACTTTGGCCAAATAAAGCAGTTTGTTTGCAGAGACAAGTGCTTCTGACCATGTCCTTCCTTCCTCTTTTCTCTCTTTGACACAGTGGATGGAGATGGTGTCTGTTGACTTCAGTGCAGTGGCTTTTTGGGCTGTGATGTTTTTTCCTTTGGAGTTATAAGTCAAACATCTCAGATGACGGAGGGAGAAATATACCTGATTTAATAGAACAAACACACTGCGTTAGGGGAGTTAGGGGAGTTAGTTTCTCTCCGTTTTCTCATTTGTAAAATGAGCGGTTCAACTTCAAATCTCTCTGAACAGAGCCATGTGATAAAAAATAGGGAGAGATCATCAGAAAAATTTAGTCCAGATTTTATAAGCCAAGGAGACAATTGTTCCCTTGGTCATTCACAAGGGTACGCTGGTAAATGTTTAGTAATCAACTCTCTGGGTGGAAAAAGCATCCACATGACAAACTTTAAGTTCAATATATATTCTTAACAATTTCTCTGTCACTCTCTTAAGCCTAGGCAGTCAACAAAACAATGGATGAAGCTCTGCTCTGTAGTGCTTTCTGAAGTGTTGAATGTTCATTCAGACTGAAAACTGGCTCTACTACACTGCTGGCCTGGTCTCAGATCCAGAGACGGTATCTGGATCCAGATTCCAACCTCCTGTTCCCAATTCTGTGTCTTTCCCATCTTGTTTTCTCACTCTGGATATTAATGATAGTTTGTGGATATGCTACTGCCTGTGTAATATAGCTAATAACTTCAGAAGATTTTATTTGAAGCCGGTTTCTAGTCTTTCTTCTCCCAATGCTGTTCTAGTTCTTTTAAGGGACAAAAAACATTTTCAGTTTTACCCATGAAGAAGCCGTGATAGAGATTCTGATTGTCTTGTTGATTCCTCCTCATCTTTCAGCCTCCTTCTTCTAAATTGTTCAGGGTGAAATAAGTGAGGTTCTTTAATTTATCCTATGTGAACATGGACAAGTAGGTGAAAAAACTGTTTACAGGCTAATTATTCTGAGCTTTCCTGGAGTTTGGGATAAAGATTAAAAGAGAATGAATATCAGATTGATAGATCTGTAGGGTGCCACCTGAAAGGGCCCCTGACTGATAGATTGCATTGTGTTTGTGGAGGTGTTCATGGACCACAGAAAGAGTCATTGCATAGTGTTGGTGCAAGTGTTCGTGGACCATAGAAAGACAGTCTTTGCATAGTGTTGGTGCAAGTGTTCATGGACCACAGAAAGACAGTCATTGCATAGTGTTTGTGCAAGTGTTCATGGACCATAGAAAGACAGTCATTGTATAGTGTTGGTGCAAGTGTTCATGGACCATAGAGAGTCAGAGCTGGCTAGACTGTAAAGTGCAGACCGAAGGGCACAGAATATCAGAGCCAGAAGGGTCCTTAACTCAGCACCCTTGGGTTCATTGTGGAATCAATTAAGCCTCTCACAGCCTGAGTCCACATCTAATCTAATTTTATTGGTATACTGTACAAAGAGACACATAAATCCAGGAGCAAAAGCATTTAATTAAGCTAGGAAACACTGTAAATAAAAAGCTGGGAAATTGAATAATAAATAGCGTTCTTAGCACCCATTTGCAAATGGAAGTTAGATCTTACACCTCCAGGGGAGTCATAATCGAATTCAGCTTTAGTCCTGTATCCCCCCCACTCCCCAGAATAATGAAATAACAAATCTCTCCCCGATTCTTCAGCCAGCATAGCAGGATGGCAGAGTCCCTGGAGAATTCACAGTCCCAGGGGTAGATGTTTAGGATGAGGTATGTCTGCCTTCTGCAATCCTTTGTGAAGTCAGTGTTTAGGATAGCATCTGGCACTTAGGCTTTTAATAAGTGCTTGTGGAATGGCCCTTCTCTTGGAAGCTCAATGGAAAATGACTCCTTAGAGTCCCCCTCTAGAGTCTTGTGGGGACAGCTGTAGTTCTCGGGTTCAGAAATGCCACGGTCTCTGTCCTCCGTGTCTTAGTCTGTCCCCACTGTGTCCCCAGCTGGTTTTGTCAGTGGGAATCCTGCTTTTTAAATCAGGAGTCTTTTTTTCTTTTAAATAATAGCTTTTTATTTTTAAAATACATGCAAAAATAGTTTTCAACACTCACCCTTGCAAAACCTAGTGTTTCAATTTTTTTCCTTCCCTTCCCCTTCCTTGCAATTACTACTGCAAGTAATTTACTATAGCAAGTAATTACTATTGTGAGTAATCAAATCTAGGTTAAACATGTGCAATTCTTCGAAACATATTAAAGCAGAGGTCTTGTAGAGCTCTCCCTGGTGCTATACAACTGGGGTAATACGCCCGCTGGGGTGTTCGCAGGTCACAGAGCAAGCATTTATGGAATGCTTATTGTGTGCCAGACACTCCTGCCCTCAAGGAGCTTCCAAGGGAACACAAAGTGAGTTGGAAGCTGGGCAGGGCCAGGAGAGGCTTGATGAAGATGGTCAGGAAGTATCTTGGGGGACTCTAGGCAAGATAAGGAGAGGGGGAGAGGAAGGATAAGAGGGAGAAATACTAGAAAGGCGAGAGAGAGAGGGAGCGGGAGGGAGATGGAGAGAGGGGAAAATAGGGGAGAGAGGGGGAAAAGGAAGGCGGGGAAGGGAAATGCTGCTGATAGAGTAGAGGCAGTATGGTATGTTATTTCTTGTTTAGTTGTTTTCAGTCATGTCTGAGTCTATGTGATGCCTTTTGGGATTTTCTTGGAAAAGATAATGGAGCGGTGCGCCATTCTCCAGATCATTTTATAGATGAGGGAACTGAGATATAGGGTTAAGTAACTGCCCAGGGTCACACAGATACATTTGAACTCAGCTCTTCCTGATTGCATATCCTAGCCGCTGTGCCGTCCAGCTGCCCATGTGGCATGTTGAAAGCCCTGGAAACCGGAAACTTGGAATCACATCTTTTTGGGGAAATTTGCCATATGGATGCTGATGATCCCGGGCACGAAAGCCCTAAGGACATGGCCGGTGCTCCTAGAACAGAAACCCTAGAGACAGAACTATTAAGAGTCGGGAGGTGGCTGGATCCCTCACTTACAGCAATAACAGCTCGTTAGTAAGAGATATGGTGGGTCCACAAATCCTTCTTCCAAACCTCCCCCCGGCCCCTATCTGAGTGGCTCTGAGTTGTTCTGATAGAATTTCCAGCTCATTGGTTTCATGGGGAGATTTCCAATTTGTTAACCCTTGTGCAAGATGGGGGAAGGGTTTCTTTGTTGCCTGAATCTTGGCACCGTAACCTCTGCTGGCTGGCCGTAATTAGGACTTCATGTTCAGCTTCATTACGGGATCGTTGGAGGAGATCTCCTTGACAACTGGGAATGGGCTGAGAGCATTTACTTGGTTAATTTGGATCACCTTCTCTGTTGAGGCGTGATGGCTGCTGTTCAGCTTATTGAAGTGTTGGCGTAATTATGCTATAATGGGCCCCTTCATCCTCCACGTGGTCATGTGAATTTTGCCTGCGTGGCGGAACATGACTGAGCCTTGAGCGGTTGATCAGGACGTCTATCTTCGGCTTTTCCTTATGAATGGGATGCTTTGTGCCCCGATCTCTTGATCCAGTGGGGCCTGTGCTTGATCTGTGTTTGGGTGGGTGTCTTCCTCCTCCTTTGATAGGACAAGTAGAAGATGGTTTCGGGTGCCCGTGCGGTAGGGCACCATGTCTGTCTGTGGGGAGGGCGCCAATCGCCCATGGGCTTCTCACTGTCTCTTTTTCCTCTTCTTCCTGCATCTGTTTCTCTACTTTGAAAAGAGGCGCATTGAACTCCGCCGCTCTCCTTTATGCAGTGTCTGAGGGCTGGCCCTGGGATTCGCTGGGAGGATGTTGGGGTCAGTGATCCAGAGCTGGAAGCCTTCGTCCTCTGAGGTCATCTGATCCAACTCATTTGTTTTAGAGTTGGGGGGACAGAGTGAAGTGACTTGTTTAAGGTCACATACTAATCAATAGCAGAGCCAGGATTAGAATCCAGGTTCCCTGGTTCCATGGTAGATGATCTTTCTACTCTGATATCAGCCCAAGGGGAAAAAATGGCATGAGAGAAGAATTAACCCGTAATTTAGGAGAAATGATTGCCAACTGTTGGGGGACTTTCTTCCCTGGCACTTTAATGAGGGCCCTGACATTTATGGTCCCCCAGAATTAAAGATAGTGATTGTTAAATTGTGTATTAAAAATGGCTCATTTATGTTTGGATTTCAGAAGTGGAGAAACTTCTTAGCAATAGTAATTAGTTATACTTCCCCTCTCCCCATTAAACCCAGGGCTGCACATCAGGGAGTTCCTTCCCGGCCGGCCCATCCTACTTTTCCCTGGGCAGCAACCTTCCCAAAAGCAGCCTGGCAGTGCCTGGGAGCCTGTTTCGCTTCCCAGGGGTCTCTGCCTTCAGAGTTTATTTGAAGGAGTGTTTAAGGTTGCTTGACCTGGGCAACAGAATCACTGGTTAAAATCTTTTCCTTGCTCTTCCCAAGCTGAAGCCCTATTGTAGATAAGACCCAGATGGCTGTCTCAGAAAATCAGAATTTCAGAAAATTGAGGTAATTCATAAGGAGTTAACAGTGCTGAACCTGACTTTATTTAACAGGCCTATTAGGCTGTAGTAGATATTTCTCTTTTGGCGGAAAGGGGAGAATTCCCACTTCCTTCTGGAAACAAACCCTCATCGGCTAACCCAAAGTAAAGAGACCCTTTATAGTATATTAACCAGATCTGTGATCTGTGTATGGGGCCAACTGTTGTCTCCAGGATCCTTTCTTCTTATTGTTGACTTGGCGGTGGCAGATGGATTAATTTGGTCATGTTTAGGCTTGACTTTTGCATCAGGTAACAAAAACCCATTCTTCAAATACATGAGACAGAATAGGAGAGCATAGGAAAATGCCCTTTGGTAAGATGGAAAGGAAGGCTGATTGAGGATGAGTATGAACAAAGGAAGGCTCGGCTTAATTTTTTTTAATTATAGAAAAAGTTCTCTGTGTGATCAGTTCATCTCAGTATATGGCACCTGCTGGGACAGTGTACACTCCCAAGAAGAGTGGAAGGAAATGCTGAAAGTTGGGGTGAGGGTAGTTGATAAGGAGAAAATCTCAGTTCAAAGACAGGTCATTTAGAGTGATGAGAGAGGAAGGAAAAGGTAGCAGCAAATGTCCCAGCCTTCTTCCTCCCTTCCACTCTGTTGACAATCCCTGACCAATTTCCCATTGGTCACACTTGCTGCTATGTGAGATCTTTCATCTCTATGGCACCTCTGGCTCATGGGTTTGTAGCAGCAACAAATAAGATTAAAGTATTGATTGGACTTGCATTCAAACCACCTTCTTCAGAAGTTGTATGACCCAACAAACCACTTAACTGCTCTGAGCCTGCCTCAGTTTCCTCATTTTTAAAATGTCTCAGTTTGACCTGCTGACGGTGTCTTTCAACTCTTAACTCTGATATTTTTAAACCAAACAGAACAGGAGCAGGATAGCTGGGGTCTTAGAACGAGAAGTTCCATCCTCTGGGCTCCCTCTGATCTTGCAGCCTTTCCTAGGTCTTCTGTCCCTCTATTTCTGCCAGAGAGACTTCAGGGCTCTGTGATGTCTCTATTCCAGAGCTCTTTCCTTAACATTTGTTTCCTATAAATGAACAGACAAGCTCTTCACTATAGAAACTGGGTAATGATGGGTAATGCTAGGTGCTTGAATGAATTCTCTCAGAGGGATGCAGAGGAAGGAACACTTGGTGTGGAGTCAGAGTACTTACTGTCCATGATCCCTCCGGGACTCGGAGCAAGTTACTGCACACTTGCTTGCCTGCTCGGCGAGCTCCATTTCTAAAATGGATTCAGATCCTCTTTCTAGGGTGATTACCCCCAGTCTCTCCTTTTCCTAGCCTCGGTTTCCTTCTCTGTAAAACTAATGAGGTGATTTCTGAGGCCCTCCCAGTTCTCAATATGTTATTCTTCTTTCTTGTTTTAGTCCAGCCTACTCATTTTACAGAAGAACCAGAGTTTCAGAGTTAAGGGGCTTGTGCCTAAGGTTATATAGAAGCAAAAGAGACTGGATTCAAACCCAGGGCCTCTGACTTCAGAGACTGAGTGCTTTCAGCTACTCAAGTGACCTCTTAGGGCCTCTTCCTGCACCATGTCTTGTGATCTGGCACCTTGCCTTGTTGGATGGCTACCATGTGTCAGTGGGTGGACTGGAGAAAGAACACCTGTACCTACCTACCTATCTACCTACTTGTTAGTCCCGAGGGGAGGTACAGACTTGCTTTTCTGTTATGTGTCAAGGAGAGACCTTCTACCCACATTTCAGAGGCAGCCTAAAGATTAAGATCTTGTTGAGAGGTTTTTTTCCCCTTTGGGCCTCCCTTTTCCCCACCCACTTTGTGTTTTGAACCCAGCATGGTTGAGTGGTCAGTAACCGGTTCAGTGAGAACACTGATGGAATATTCAAATGGTCTCAGAGTGGCTCCAATGGCTTTCTTCTTTCTGTAAAGCAGGCTGAAGACCGTGGGGGTCTTTACCCCTTAAATATTGGGTTTCTGCATGAATAATTGTCCCCCAGCCCCTTTTGCCTCTGGGATCTCTTCCCCCTCCGATACTTAAAAGTACAATTATGCCTCACTTTTCCAAGTGACAACTTGCTGAAGCCTCGAGGAACCTCAACAAAATTGTTGTTTAAAGAGACCTTGTGGTGAATTTTTTTTTTTTTTGCAGTGGGGATTCACATCCTACCCCTTATTTACTGGCTCTGTGACTATAATTTCTTTATCTGGAGAGTGAGGGGGCCGGGCTCACATGGCCTCTAAGGCTCTTCCTAGCTTTGAATCTAGGACAACTAGAGGAAGAGACTTAAGATAGGGCTAAAAGGGATCTTTGGAGTTATCTTGTTGAGCTTTCTTATTTAACAGATGATGGACCTGAGACCCAGCATAATATAGTAAGGTTATAGATGCAGAGCCGGAAAAAATCGCAGAATTCATAGATTTTGAGGTGAAAATGATTTCCAAGGCTGGCCAGGCCCGGACCCTCCTTTTATAGCTAATAGAAGAGAGAGAAGTGCTTGTGTCACTTGAGGGATTAAAACTCTGGTCCTCTTTGGCCTTAAGTTGGTTATTTTATTTTATTTTTTAGGCAAATGGGGATAAAAAGAAATCTAGATAAATTCTTCTTGGGGGTTATCACAGGTCAGGTATTTGGAATATTGTGTCTGAACCTAATCATTTTGCTTGTGGAATGAGAAATGCCGTGTTTGGGTAGACTGTGGTGTTAGAGGGAGCCTGGACCGATTTCCCAGGACTGGTCAGGAGGACTTGACTGTCCAGCAGGTGCCCATTCTGCTGTGAAGAGGCAGATTCCCGGCCTCCCATGAAGGACAGATTATAAGCTTCTCGGCCAGACCAGTCACCCGTGGGGGTGGTAGTGGAGGAAGGCTTGCTGATTGTGCCCAGAGCCATGGCTGTAGCCGACTTGATTATCAGAAGAGACCCTTGCAGAGCCTTCCTTTGAAGACAGTCTGTCCCTGGGGCCCCAGACTGTCTTGTTACTGGTTCAGAGCCCTCTTGCTTTTTTAAAGCACACTTTTGTGTGATTCAGCATCATTTCCATTCTGTGGGAGGAGGGGGAGGAACAGGAAAAGGACTCCTGAATCTATTTGAAGTCCAGTAATCCTTGGATCACAGGATCATAGAGGGACCGTGAAGATGGCCATTGCAAGCCTGGATCAGAGCACCTGGTGGCTCATGGGAACGTATGAACTCAGAAACCGAAGGGACCCGTGAAGGCTTCTGGTCCGGTGGAGGAAGAATCCGATCTGGAGCGCGAGTATGGTCCTCAACCTTCACATCCGGGGGTTTTCCATTGATGCAGAATTCTGCCGATATACTTGACTGCATGTCCAGGATGTAATTTGGAAGTCCCAACCTGGAGATGTGCCCACCATGAATGAGACTTTGAGCAAGTGAATGAATTTCTGTAGACCTTGGTTTTGGTCCCATTGTTGAAAGCTCCATCTCCTTCCCAGGCTTGGGGCAATGATTGAGTTGAAGCAGGGATACCAACCAGCAGGCCTTTGCAGTAGGACAAGCATGGGGGATGAGGGCCTGCCCAAGGCGATGGGGTGTAGGGGGAGTAGGCAGAAAGGAGTGGACTTGGCAGCTTCCTGAAATGAAAGGAGGTGATGTTGCCATCTGGGTGTGAGTCTGCATGACCGCAGAATGACTGCGCCCTGGACAGTGATAGGGAAGGAATGATGACAAGTCCAGTTTTGGACAAGCTGAGTTTTAGATATGTATGGGATGTCCAATTCAAAATGTACTACAGACAGTTAGAGATGCAAGGCTGGGAGACAGAAGAGAGATTGCTGCTGCTCAGTCATTCAGTCACGCCCAACTCCATTTGGGGTTTTCTTGGCAAAGACACTAGAGTGGTTTGCCATTTTTTTTATCCATATCAGGAAACTGAGGCAAACAGGGTGAAGTGACTTGCTCAGGGTCACACAGCTAGGACATCTGAGGCTGAATTTGAACTCAGGAAGATGAGTCCTCCTGATTCCGGGCCTGATGCATTATGCATCCTACAAGGGACGTAAGGGCTGTGTAAGGAGATCTGATAATCCTCTGTAGAGAGATGGTAATCGAATCCACCAGGGGTGAGCTTAGAGAAAGGGCACAGAATTCAGCACAGAGCCTTGGCAGATACTTCTGGTCAGTCGGTATGACCTTGGTGAAGATCTGGCAAAGGATACTGAGAAGGAGCCGTCAATCAGTGTGGTCAGGAGGAGATCCATGAGACAGATATGTCACAAAAACCCAGAGACAAAGACCCCGAGGAGAAAAAGGTGATTGGCAATGCCACAGGCTGCAGACAAGTCAAGAGGGATAAGGACTGAGAAGTGGCCATTGGATTTGGTGGTTAAGAGATTCCCGGAAATTATGGGGAAAGTAGTTCTTCCTGTTGAATAGTAGTCTGGAAACTAGAGGGTTAGGAAGACAGTAAGAAGAGAAGCAGGGGCCTTCCTGTGGCTTGCTTGGAGCACCCTGCCCTTTCCAGGTTGGACCTAATGGCCCCCAGCTCTTAGGAATGGGCATCCTCAGGTGGCGAGTCTGCCCTGCCAGCCAGCACACACCCCCTAGCAGAGTATCTCTTCTCCATCAGGTCAGGCAGGGCCTGGTGTGAGGAAAGTGCTTCAGAACTGCTTGTTGATTGATTCAGCCATTACAGTTTGGATTCCGCCTTCCAAAGGCAATATAATTCACTGGAGGAGAGAGCGCTAGATTTGGAACTGAGGACTTGAGTTCAAATTCCACCACTGCTACTTAGTAGCTGTGTGATCTTGGACAACTTCCTAAAATTTTTTGCCTTCAATTTTTCTCTATTGCACAAGGAAGGGGTTGGACACAAGAGCCTCTAAGGTAGTTTGCAATTGTAAGGCTTCAGTCCATGATCTTTACGTATGAATGGTTGGGGAGCCACTGAGGACTTGTGAGTGGGAAAGAATGGTCCAGTTCTAGATCTGCTTCCTAAGCTAGGTGAGTCATCAAAGGCAAGTTATTGCCCATCTTTGGGTTCTTTCCCCCCCCCTTTTTTTTTTTTAATAAAGATGAAAGAGCTGGGCTAGGTGGTCTCAAGAATTTCTTCCAGCTCTAGAATTCTAGCAAGCCATGTTGTTCGCCCCCGTAATAGGACAATCCAAACTGAACATGGAGGCTGTTACTCCAGTTTTCCAAGGGAGGCCTTGCGTGTTCCAGGGGATTCCTCCATGGATACTAGTCCATCTCCAGCTGGCCCCTGCCCACTGCCTTTCTGGCCCACGGTAATCTTCTCGGCTCTTTAGGAAGGACACTAGCTCCTTCAGGAAGTGATTAGTGCTCTTGGTAACCATAAATAGGGCCAGAGTTGGTTTTTTTTTTTTTTTAAAGCTCCCAATGTACTTTTTCTGTTGTCAATACAAATAGAGCTTCTTCAGTGTTTAGGAGTCTCTTTGCTACGTATCTTCTCCTGGGATCACAGGTCTAGATCTTGTAGGGACTCAGAGTTCAACCCTGATGAGAAACTGAGGCTGCGGGAGGTTCATTTCCTTGCCTGGGGTGCCACGGCTGGCAGGCCGCAGAGACAGGTGCCACGGTGTGATTTGGTGTTGGGGTAGGAAGCCTTTGAACCCGCACTCATTCAGTAGTTTCGAAAGATGCTTTTTGCCAGTGTCGGGTTAGAGGCGCCTTCTCATGGAGTTCTAGTCCAAGATCAGATGGCTTGGGAGGTTTGAAGCTTTAATTCCCGGCCAAGCAGCTTATGTGCTTAGTAGATCTCAGGGAAGTCACTTGATCACTTCCAGGCTTGTTTCTGGGTCAGGCTTAGGAAAATCGCTTTCTGAGCCGTGTGTCTTTTAATGAAGAAGAAAACTGTTCCTTCTCTTAGAGGGTGGGAATTCAGGTGTAACCTCAATTTGGGAACTTTTGGGTTCTTAGCAAAATACAGGGCATATTGTTTGATAGGCTCTAAATGCTCCATTCATCTAACAAACATTGATTTATTTCTTTGTTGGATAAAAGAATGAAACACTTTCATCTGGACGGACTGCCGTATTAGGCAGAAAATGAAGAGCGTTGCCTTTTATTCAGTGACCTGACTTCCTTCCCTTCCTCACACCACCATGGGATCTTATCTCTTAAACAAAAGTTTTTTTTATGCTTTTTTCCCCCTTTCCAACACTGTCAATTCCCAATACAACTCCTGCCCTTGTAATGAAGGAACACACTTAAGCAAACCAAACCAACCTGCTGCCCGTGCCTGATGGCTCATGACACTTGTTGCCACTATCGATTTCCATCTCTACCCAGAGGAGAAACTGTGTTTCACCAATAAGGCTCTGGACATGGCATTGATTTGAGATCTGATATTTTTTAACCCCAGTTTCTTTTACATTACTAAGTACATGTATATATTGTTTTGATCTTATGTCACTCAATTTTTTTTATTAAAGCTTTTTATTTACAAAACATACACATGGGTAATTTTTCCAACACTGAAAAATGTTGCAAAACCTTTTGTTCCAAATTTCCCTCTCCTTTCCCCTCACTCCCTCCTTTAGCTGGTAGGTATTCCAATACATGTTAAATATGTTGAAATACATGTTAAATCCAATATATGTATACATATTTATACAGTAATCTTGCTGCACAAGAAAAATCAAATCAAGAAGGAAGAAAAAGAAAAACTAAGAAAGAAAACAAAAATGCAAGCAAATAACAGAGAGAGTGAGAATGCTATGTTGTGGTCCACATTCTTCCCAAGGTTCTCTCTCTCTGGTTTTAGATGGCTCTCTTCATCACTGCACAAGTGGAACTGACTTGAATCATCTCATTGTTGAAGAGAGCCACATCCATCAGAATTGATCTTCATATAATCTTGCTCTTGTCCTGTACAATGATCTCCTGGTTCTACTCATTTCACTTAGCATCAGTTCATGTAAGTCTCCCCAGGCCTTTCTGAAATCATCCTGCTGGTTATTTCTTACAGAACAATAATATTCCTTAACATTCATATACCATAACTTATTCCACCATTCTCCAATTGATGGGCATCCACTCAATTTCCAGTTTCTTGCCACTATAAAGAGGGCTGCCACAAACATTTGCTTTACTCAGTTTTATATGAACTACTGTTTATTGATGTAAACTTCCCACGCTTCTTTGGATTCTTCTCATTTAAAAAAAAATCTTATATTGTAATAATATTTCATATATCACAGTTGGCTTAACCGAATTAACAGCCACTCATTTTAGTTCTTGTTTTTTTATTTTTTTTTATTTTGGCTATCACAAAGGGTTTTGCCCTAGATTATCTTTTATAAGTTTTTTTTTTGGGGGTGCACCCTTGGCGTATGACAAGTTCAAGGAGTCTTTAGGTCAGTGGGGCTGAATTATTCAATGATTCCTTTTGAGGGATTCCAAATTCTGCTCCTCAAACATGGGGCCAATTCGTAGCTCTACCAACAATATCTTTGGAAAGTCAGCCAGAGTTTTGGTTTTGAAAAGGATTTTCATTCCTAGGAGAGCTGTTTATGTAAAGTTAAATGGTGTCTGGTGTTTTTGCATAGACATATGTCATTGCTGAGCACATGACAGTGTTTATAATCAGTTTCAAAGCAGCAACGATAAGTAGAAAGAGCACTTCACTTGGCAGACCTGGGATGGGGGTCATAATTCTGCCATTCCTTAGTCCCGTGATTGTGGGCAAGTCATTTCCCATCTGAGCCTCCATTTCCATAGCTGTAAAAATAAAAAAAGACTTTGAACTAAATGATCTTTTGATCCTCCTTCAGCTCTGCTAGTCTTCCATACCTTGAGACTCATTTGATGAATGCCTCTGAAATGGGCTGTGGTGGTCAGTCAGCGACGGAAGGAATGGTGCAGTGAGGCACTAGGCTACTTCTGGAAGCTTGGCAGATACCTGGAGAACAAGATGAGGGTTCTCCACACCCTTTGACTCCATCACTCCATCGTACACTTCCGGCACATTCTGGCTTTGGTCTTTGAAGTAGGAGCTTTGGGATTAGAATCCCAGCTCTGTTGCTCACTGGCTGTCATTAAATTTCTCTGGGCCTTAGTTTTTCCCTTTACAAATGGAGAGGCTTAAATTTGATTATTCCTGAGACATCTTTGACTCTGAGCCCTGGAGCCCAAGATTCCTTTAGTTTTCTGCCTTCCCCCCTCAGCCTCCCCATGTATCATCTCTTACAAATTTCCAGGGCTGAGAAATTTAAAATTCTCATCAAGGGAATTGTTCGTATGTCTCTTAAAGAAATAAAATTTTAGGGCCGCCGATAGAGCAGCCTTTAAAAACAACATTAGGAAAAAAACCATGCATATTTTTATCTTGCTTGTCAAGAACTTTTAAAGAAAGCTCTAACCCATAAAAGATTTCGCCAGCTTAGCCTTCCCAGGAAGCCACCAAAACCCTCCTCTCTAACCCCCAAGCTTATCTCCAGCAGGGATGAGTAAGACAGTGACTTTCAGATGTAGCCTGGAATAAAGGGAAGCTTCGCTTTTATACCAGCCAGAGGCTGGGCACTCTTGGGAAGCAGGTATAATAACAAAAGTAATAACTGACTTTGGAAGGGGATGAAGCATTTCCATTTGTCTTCTTTAGTTGTTCTCCTCGCCCCCATTTTATAGATAAAACCGAGACCCAAAGACGTAAAGTAGTTTATTTAAGATGCTACAAGTATTAAGTATCTGTGTTAGGGCTAGAACTTAGTCCCAATTGATGACTCTTTCCACTGTGTCACAGGGCAAGGACCAGGTGTTGAATAAGGTAGAGTTGGCTAGTTGGGGTCTCTGCCTCCAGTCTGGCTTCCACTCAGATGTCATAGGTCTGATCATGTCACTGCCTCACTCAAACAACACCTATGGCTCCCTCTTACCCCTGGGATCCAATATAAAACCATCTCTTTGGCATTCGCACCCCTGAAAAGCTTTCCCCTTCAGTCTATACCTGGTCTTTTTATGCCTTCCTCCCTGATGCATCCTCTGTAATCCAGGGACACGGCCTTGCAATTGTAGGCATTTCCCCTGGCTCTCCCCTGTCCCTGAAATCCTCTCCATTCTCCTCTCCAGCTCCTGGTTTCCTTTAAGGCCCAGTTAAAACCCCATATTTTTACAAGAAGCCTCCCTGTATCCCTTTAATGCTAGTGTCTTCCCTCCCCTGATTTTTTCCATTTTTTTTCTGTCTTTAGCTAGTTTGTTTGTTCCTTGGTCAAACTGCGTGCTTCTTGAGGCAGGAACTTTTTTCTTTTTATGTCCCATGCTGAATATAGTGCTTATTATAAGTAAATGTTTATTGACTGACAACTAAATAGTCTGCATTGAGGGCAGCCCTTTCTTTAGGGCTCAACCAAAATAACAAAATATGCCTGAAATAAAATATTTTCTCCTGAAAACAAATTTCCCTGAAATAAAAAACGATGTCCCAGATTTCCCGAATCACTGGGCTCGAAGAGACCATCGAAACGAGAATCCCCTTCATAGAACAGCAACCGAGTGGTCATCTTGCCTTTGCCAGAAGACCCCAAAACTTGGAAGCCCACTCATCTATGGTAGCCCAGTCATTTTTGCCCAACTCTCATTGTTGGGATGGACGATTTTCTTTACAAGACTAAAATCTGTCTCCTTGTGATTTTCACGTATTACTACTAGTCCTACCTTTTAGGGCAAGATTTATTCTATTTCTTGTTCCACATGACAGCTAAAATGGTCTCTGTTCTCATGGAGAACTTAAATCACAGAGGGGGAAAGAAAGACACAAAGGATTTTCTGTGACCTCTGCAATCATGTAGAGAACCCGGTTTGGTATTGGAAGTCTTTGGAAGTGGGCCATCCTGCCTTGCCACCCTCCATGGAATCTGTGACCCCCAGAGCCTGGCCCACTGCTTTTATTATTTTTGCTGTTTGTGCCTCATGTCTGGAAGTCTCTCCCTCTTCATCTGCACCCCCTGGTTTCTTTGGCTTTCTCCAAGTCCCAGCTCAAACTCTCCCTTCTCCAGGAGCTTTTCCCATTATCATTCCTTTCCTTAGTTAATCTTCAGTTTAGCCTCTGTTTATATGTACTCACGTCCATGTTGTCTTTCTCAGCATCCTCCCCGGCACCGAGCACAGTATATGGCACAAACATAGTAGGTGCTTAATAAATGTTGACAGACTGACCTAGATGAGTACAGTGGACAAAAATTTGGGATAAGTGCTTTAAAAAGGTTGTAGGAGGATGGAAGGTTATGTCTAGGGAATCAGAGGAAGCCCCTCAGAATCCTGGTTGGAAGAGCTCTAGGAGGTGTTTGGATCCAACCCATATCTGAGGAGGAATCCTACTCTTTCTCCCTTTTCCCTTCCCCTTTTTCATCCAGCCTTTTATGGTGCCATAGAAAAATAATGACTTTGGAGCCAAGAAACTTGGGTTCAAGTCCCTATACTGTCACCTATTAAAACTAATACGAATAATATTATATATATTTTAAGGCTTACAAGTACAATGCAGTTGTTTTAATGGCAGCAAGAACTAGTATTTATGAAGGATTTTAACAAAGCTCTTTAACATGTGTCATCTCACTTGATTCCCTATGGGATAGGTACTGCTGTTATTCCCATTTTGCAAATGAAGAAATTGAGGCTGAGAGAAGTTTGGTGATGATTTGAATTCGGGTCTTCCCAATTTCAAGTGCCATTGAATTATGATGGACCAGAGAGCTGGGGTCCCTCCTCACTCTAAACCTAGGCCACCGTTAAGCCATGTGGAGTTGGACCTTATAGTCCAACGGCAAAGAGAGAGAAGGGATTCCAGGCCCAGGGGCGGATACGTGGGACCCTTATGTGTCATTTACTCATGCAAAGTGTACCCACGTTGCCCCATTAACAGGGAAATAACTGATTTCCACACATCATAAATATTGGCTTTACTCACTCCCTGAGGTGGCAAAGGTGCTGAGTGGGAGGTGGGAACTAATGAGTAATGTGAGATGGGTGACTGGGGATGCTTCTTCAATGTTGAAAAACACAGAGGCTGCTTTTTCCTCCAACAAATATGCAGCCCCACCATTATCAGAGTAAATGCTGTTCATTAGAAATTGTTTCCAGGAGAAGGAAGAGTGGACTCTGGGTTTGGGCTCAGAGCATCCGCTTTCAAATCCCCTGTTTGAACCAGCTGTTGGACAAGCACTTCCCCCCATGGGGGAGGCAGGAGTGGGGGTTTGGGTCTGCTTCCTCATCTCTTAATGAGAGGATTGGATTAAAAGTTCTCCAAGGCCCATCTGGCTTTAAATCCAGTGAGCCTGTGAATGCTGTGATCTTTTGATGCTCCTGGTGGGAACAATTAATAATCAGGATAATATTACCACTCTTACTGTTAATAATATAACATTGTCCTGGCTGAGGGCAAGTTGCTTAATCCCAGCTGCCTCAGCAAAAATAATAATAATAAAATACTATAGGTTGTAAATACTGACTTGGCAAATCTCTAGAAAAAATACAACTTAGTAGACAAAACTCTTTATCAAAAACTTGATATTGGTCATATTCAAATCCTGATAAAGATATTGGAATATATCTGAGAAATGAACAAATAAATTTGTCTTCAGCCGACCACCTAGGCTGCCTATATCAGGGACTGTGTCTTAGAGGTATCTTTTTCCTTGTCAATCGTCCCCCAATCCTACATTTCCTGGGATCATGATCCGTGATCAAGCCAGCTCTTTCATTGTTTTTGGATGGATCGTGTCAACTTTCCTTGTGATCTCACTCACTATCCTCTTAACTCTCTAGACCAAAGGGCCTCTGCCTGGCCACCACATGTCCCTTCGTTTCATCTCTATTAAAATGTAAGCTCTTTGAGGGGTGGGGGAATTTGTCTTTACTTTTGTATTTATGTTTAACACTATGGCTGCTGTAGAGTAAGCACTGAAGAAATCCCCATTTTATGTATGCCTTCATTCATTCTTAGAGACAGAACTCTTGCTCATAATCATTGGGCTGTGATCCCAAGTCTATAAAAACTTTAAACCCTGCTTTGCATAGAGGTTGATATAATGAATATATACAATCTTTAAACTCTGTGCAATGAAAAGTTTTATTATAGACAGACATAGCAGAAGACTTTACAAACAGTGTGTGGATAGAATGAAACACAAGCATATACTGTATTCTGATGGGATTCTTCTGAAAATGAGCCTAGAAGGGGATGAATGTGCACCCCAAATTATAGCCAATTCCAAAGTCATTTTCAGAATTTTCAGAGTGTTTAAATGCAAAGAAATTATAATAGGATAATACCCTGTCCCAGGGATTTTTTAGCTGAAATCTTTTGTACTAGATGAAGAATCATGTAACTGATATTTTCATGGTACATTAATGTGCTCAAAGTATTTTATATATTCATGTGATCCTCACAATACCATCACCTGAGTGATGGTATTAGACGTATTTCCCCATTTTGCAGATGAGGGAACTGAGGTAGCAATGGACCCATTGCTACATGGATAGAGGCAATATGCCTTCCTCCTGCCTGCATCCTGACCAGGAATCATGGGGAAGGGGATGACAGTCCTCAAATTGATGCCTAAAGACTAGAGACTTTTGAAAACGTTGAGCAGCTTTAGGGGTCGAGCCATTTGACAAAGGTTTCCTGTCCTGCCCAAGCTGAAGCTGAGGGTTTCAGAGAAAGAAAACAAATAGGGTGTGTAACTGAAGTGGCCTATATCTGACAAATAACAGCAATCCTACTAATAATTACTGGGATTTATAGAAAACAGGTTGACACACAGTAGGGTCTTAATAATAGCATTATTATTAATTATTAATTAAACTATTAATTAAATAAGGGCATGGCTCTTTAAAATTACAAAGTACTTTTATCTCGGTTATTTCATTTGATCCTCACCAACAACTTAGGGAAGTCAGTGCAGCTCTAATGATCCTGTTTTCAGATCAGGAAACTGAGACCAACAGAGGTTGATTGATTTGTCCAGTCATACAGCTGCTAAGTGTCTGGGGCCATATGTGAACCCGGCTCTTCCTGACTGCAACCCTAGAATTTTGTCAAAGTAGAATTTCAGGTGGCGACTTTGTGGAGATGAAAAGGTACACGTGCCTTTGGGTGGGGGGCTGAAAAGGTGGTGTGGGAAAGTATCTAGAAACCGTGATGTTACTTTCCTTGCAAAGAGATGGTTACTTGTATTGAGAATGCAGCTCGAAAGAACCAGTCTCTGGGAGAAAAGGCAACCAGCTTGGCCAAGAAATTCTCCATAAAGATTTTACTTTTGGAGCCAGATCTTGCAGTTCTCTGCAAAATGGGGCCAGTTCTTAACTGGCTCCGGCGTGGCAGAAACCGGTCTCTGTGTGCAGTTGCCGGGACCGGTTCCTTTGCAGGCAGGAGAAGTGGACATTTTTCGGCCAGCTCTGCTCTGACCGATGCATCTGGCCGCCAAGCAGAAAGTCTGAGGGGGAACGGAGATTTTTTAGCGTCACTCAAAATGCTTACCATTCCTGCTGCTTTGCGAAACCATGGGCTGGTTATTCCGAGTTCACATGAAGGTCAGAACTTGATCTGCAGGAAGAGATTTTTTTCCCCCTCCACTGGTTTATGCTCGGGGAATTTCCCCCCCTCCTGTTTATGTTACCCAGAGGCTTCTCTCGTGCTCCCAAGCTGAATTTGTGAGGCTGCTGTCAAATGTTCTCAACTTGTGTGTGTTTGGACAAGCCATTTTCTTTGGCTTAACTTCTGATCCTGAATGACTTTTGCTCCCTGAGAAATGATCATCTGTCCATAGGGTCAGCTCTCCAAATGGGAGCTTTAAAACAAATTTAGTTAAATCAGACAGCTCGGTTCCCTTGCAGAGGGGCCTTAAAAACGGCTCTCGGCAGAGCCCCCCTTCCCAAGTCCCGTGCCCACCTGGGCTGGCTGTTGATCCACCTGTTTCTAGTTAACAAAGGAGCGGTTTGCTGGTAAACACATGAGCCTCCTTTCCTCTTTTCACGGTAACCTTGGAACTAATTAGAACTATTTTTAGTCCCAGGCAGGGTGATGGGGGCAATGGTCGGCTTGGTGGCCAAGTCCCTTTCCCTGGCTCCCTGGGAGTCTGGGTTGGAGTCAGTCTTCTGGTGAGCCTCTTCTTCCGGAGTTAGAGCTGGGGTGGGAGTTCAGTAGGGCAGCCCCTTTCTGGGGCTCAGTTTGCTTGTCCATAAAATGAAGGAGATGGTCTCTGAGGTCCCTTTCAGTTCTAAATCTGGGATCTTATGAAAGATTTCTCTATGTCTGGGGCCTCCTTCTGAACAAGGAGACCCATATGAGCTTTATTTTGATGGAGGGTCTCCCGCTTTTCTCTTTTTCTTGATCCTTTTTTTTTTTTTAAAGCACTTTCCCTTCTGTGATCACTGGGCCTCCAACAGGGCAGAACTTTCACCTTAATATCTTGGGGTCATGATCCAAATTGGCCGTTTCATTCCTTCTCAGATTGTGCCCTCCTGGGTAAATGTCCTCCTTCCTGTTCCCTCCCTCCTCCCCTTGGCTGTTCTCCCTCTACATGAGGGATTGGCAACCTTCCAGAGGTAGCTGCTTGGTTTTCATTGATTCTCTCTCTTGCTTGGCGTGTAAGGGACTTCCCACAGAGTCTCTACTCCTTCATGAAGCCATTGCTTTAAGGGTAGCAGATTGGGTCTTTGGATCTTAAAGTCTTTTTCTTTTATAGGCTCCCTTTTAAAAAAAGAAAACACTCCTGAGAAGACTCAGACTTTAAGCCCTTATCAGATGACACTTTAATTTAATCAGCTAATACCTCTGTACAGATTAGCTAAGGAAGAGAATGGGCTTCCAGTGGGTATCTGGGATGGGGACAGGAAGGTGGGAAGGGGGGATGGAGGAGGCTGGGAAGTTGTTTGAGACGAACTTTGCCTGTTTCAGTTTTGTCAAGGGCTGGTTTTGGTTCTGCCGGTTCCACTGTGTATCTATTAAGCACCTGCTACTTGCAAAGGTAGCTCTGCCAGACCCTGCTTTCACAGCTTGTGGAAGCTGCCAATCCTTACTGTGGGAAGGGGGGGGGAAGATCCGAGGGAAGCCCCCTAAGCCAGCGGGAGGCAAAACGTGAAAGGGTGGACAAAGAGATGGAGAAAATGGACATAAAAGAACTGGATCTGGGCACGTGGAGGGAGACGGACATTTCAGTTCAGCAAGGTCTCCTGTTTAGGTCCCGCGCCATACATTGCCCCATGGCTGGCACAGGGAAATATAGAGACAGTCAAAAGCACCATTCCCACCTTTTGAGGAACTTGCATTCTACAAGCTGCAGATGACATGTCTACAGATAAGTTTTTCGAGATAGGGCGTGATGAGGTCAGAGAGATTTAGATAAAGCATTCCAGGAAAGGTAGAAGCCAGAGCTCCTTTGTAATTTGGCCGTGAGATTAGCTGTATCCGTGAATCCCAGAGAGGCAGATTTTACCACTGGCCCAACTTCTCCCTAGTCTGGCTCAAATTTAGAGCATCTTTCCTCAGATGGCTTGTTGGAACTGAATAAGCTGAGACTTAGCTCTAAGAGTGATTTCTGGGTCAGTGATCTGTGATGGCAGCAACTGAGGAATTTGTGTTGGAGGGGGAGAAACATGCTGAGAATGGAATTTGTCCAGTGTTTGCAGCAGTCTCGGGAGGGAGGTCTCCAAGGTTGCTTCCCGATGATCTCCTTTCCTCTCGTTACTGGCTCTGTTTGCCTTGGGGTTTCTTAGACATCTTAGAGCAAGGCCTTGGCTGTGGACAATCCGATATCCTGGATGAGCCACAGAGAGGCCGATTTGGTTTTGCAGGAGTGGGGAATAATGTTCAGTGAGGTTGGGAAGGTAGCTTAGCAGTATAGTTATGGGGATCTCAAAAAGCTAAATGTGGGACTTGATGCTTCATTCTAGAAGCAATAGGAAGGAGAGAAATAATGAGGTCTGCTCTGACCTCAAGGAAAATCCCCCTGGGGAGGATGTCCTGAAGTGAGGGGAAGGGATGAAGCCATTAGAGAGGCAAGAATAGAGGTAAAATGGTGCTATTTGAGAAGGGGAATGGAATCAGATGTGAGACATGCCATAGAGGAAGAAAATGGAGAAAGAAAATTTGAGGTCTGTCCTGTGTTCACTGGGCCTGTAGAAAGCGTTGGGAGATCTTTTTCATATACTGAGTTGTGTTTTGCCTCCTAGATTTTAAGATCCTTGAAAACAAGGATTAAATTGTAGTATTTAGAATCTAGAGAGTTTGTTGAATGTGGCTTCTTAGACACTTTTTTTGGTTAATGGATTCTTCCTTTGGCATTTTTCAAAACTTAGGAATTTCTTCTTTGAATGTCTTAAAGTTATTCACTAAGTGCTAAATTTCAGGTAGAAGTTAGTAAAAATAAAGATGTTAATTTATTTCTTATCAAAATTCATGGAATCCAGACCTCCTGAAATCTATCCACAGACCCTTTGGGGATGAGAAAATGGAACTGGAGGTATGTAAGTGGACTGCAAGCTGAGAAATCCTGCCTCAGAAAACTGGGGTCCAGAGGAGAAAAGGGGCAGAATGGGAAGGGACTTAGTCAGATTTACACAGGCAGGATGGAGCAGGGGACTCCTAGCACAGGATGATAGGATTCAAGATGACAAAGTCCTATGAGGCCTTGTTCTTAAACTCTCAGTTTCTAGGTGAGGAGACCCTGGTTGGGAGAACTGAGGTGACTTGTCTGGTGTTACAGCTGGGGCTGAGACCTGTGGCCATGTCTCAGGGCTTCCTGACTCTGAGCTCCTCTGGGGTCTTGCACGGCCGGCCAATTTTCTGGGCTGAGAGTGTAGTAGAGGACTTGATTAATAGTGATCAGCTTTGGTTTTGGAAGGCCGGGCTTGACCTTATCTCTGTGCCTTGACTACAAAGGAGATTCACTTCCAGTGGAGTTCTCCAGAATTCCCAGTCTTGGGATATTAATCTAGAAAAGATGGAAAATCCCTGCACTTGGAAGTGGAGGAGGTAGTATTGGGGGGAACTGAGAATCTCTTTTGTTTTTTCATGATCCTATATTTAGATCTGGAAGGTTCCCCATCAACTTATTCTGCTGGTAAGGAACTTGAGGGCCAGAGGGGAACAGACTTGTCTGAGACCACACAGGTAATCAGGGAGCAGAGAAGAATTTGAACCTGGTTCTTCTAAATCTAGGCCTCTTTCCTGTCGTCTCCTCTGAGGAGAGCAAGAACTATGATATGTTACTTGCAAGAGACTTTGAAGAACTTGTTCTTTTGAACAGAGGCCAAAAGGACCTAGGGAGGGAAGGGCCTGGCCTGGCCAAGATGTCACAGCTAGCGAGTGGTAGAGAAGGACTTCTGATAGAGGAAGCCTTGTAGGAAGCAGGGGAGCCGATGGAGAGGGGAAGGGCCCGAGAAGACATTTTGGACCGAGTTTATTTCCTCTGTCTCAAGGCCAGGGTGAAACTCAAAAACCCTTAGCCAGACCAGAATCGCTCTTTGTCACCCAGCCTCCAACATTGATCCTTCCTCAACAAAGGGTGGAAGGAAAGGGAAGAGATTTATTTGCTTACAATGCTGATGACTTCCTAAGCACAACAGTTTAGAGCCTTCTCCCTTTAAAAGCCCTGGTTTGGGGCCCAGTTATAGGATGTGCATATAGGATATACTTTCACTATTCACATCCTCTCTTACAGGAAAGAGACATTCAGTCCAGGACCAAGTGCTCTGTTGGGAAGTGACTCTTGTTGGGGTATTGAGAAAATTCATATGGCAGTTGAGAAGAAATTGCATCATGGGAATATAGTAGCAAAACCTCATTTTCCCACAAAATTTACTTACCTAGTCACCTGGCCTTATTTGAAACAGAGCTTGGGACCACGGTGAGCTCTGAGCAGGCCAAATGGGCGGCCCAAAGCCTTGTACCTAAACTCCTATCATATAAAAGGGATCCATCCCAGGCTTTTTAATTCTCATTTTAGATATACTTCTAATGCATTTGGCTATATCCTTTCCACACCAGTAACAATGTCTAAATTAAGAGGGGGGAAAGAACTGAATTTCAAAAAGTAGGGTTATTTGGGGCCTCGGTGGGTACTATTGTTAGCACAGTAGATAATGAAAGCATCATAGGTAGGCAGACAGCGAGCATTTATTAAGTACTTGTTGTGTGCTTGTTGTGAGAATAGAGACAGTCTCTATTCTCCAGGAACTTGAGGGGGAGGGAAGCTTAAAAGAGAGTTGAGAAGCAGAGTGTAGAGAGAGAGGCAACTGAAACGAACCCCCATGAAGATGTAAATCCCATTATTTCCAAATGGTGAAGACTAGAGACTCGGGAGCCCAGGCAGAGGGTAATGGGACTTAAAGAGTTGGAAGGTCCCAGAACATCTCAGATTTCATCGTATAAATGTATAAATACAACACCTACAAGGTCTTTGCATAAAGGTGCTTCTGAGTTATTATGAACAAGTTAAATGAGAATTCAGCGGGTAAGAATGCAGGAGAGCTTTCTACCCTTTCATCCTTTACATGTGTGTTAGGGGCCTCCCACTACCCATGAGCCTCTCTTCCCCCAAACCTTGTGGAGTTGACCAAGGTATAGGAACCTGCTTTCATGAGCTTCACAGTTTGAGATAATGTAACAAGCACAATAATAACAAAAAGGCTCTAAGATGGTAAAACTCACTTCTCTGAAAGGTTTTTTTTTATGTTGAACATCTTGTTCTTTGATAATGGAGGGTGCATGATGCCCTTGCCTTTAATACTGCTAAATAACAAAAGATTCTACTGGTCAGAGGTGACCACAGAATTTCTGTGCTGAAAAGGCTTCAGCGGTCATTATTCCAACATCTGTCAAACCAAAAATCTTTTCTCCAGCAGTTCTAAGAAATGGCCATCCGTTCCTCAGTTAAGGACTTGTAGAGATGGGGAAGCTTACTGTAGCCTTGTTCTTCTTTTGGATCACTTTTATTGTTGGGAAGTTTTCCACTCCATCTATAAAAACACCTGTCTCTCTATAATATCCTCCCATTTATTGCTTTTTGTTTTGCTTCCCTGTACCCCAACAGAGCAGTCTAGTAAGCCTCTACATGCTATGTACCAAAAGTAATGTTTGCTTGGGGATGGGGACAAAATTGTGCTAAAGCAAGGTAGGGATTATGGGATTGGAGGGGGAGCTCAGAGACTAACACTCTTTCCACTGTTCCTGGACATGAATTCAGTGTTTAAGCTCCTAACATTTTATGACTATGTGTGACTTGAGAATCTGTTTCTTTATATGTAAACATGCTCCCACATGATGTTTAATGATCCTCCTCTTATCCTAAATGTTTATGGATGGAGAAATATTCCTAAAAGAGATTATTGAACTTACTTTCATTGCCCATCCCTTGGTGGTGGTCATCAGTAAGTTGACAGGGACATGATTAAGAACTTTTTTTGCTTTTGTTGTTGATTCTAGTTTTATTTCACTGGATTTAATAAACATAAATATTTATTTTATACTTTTAATAATTTCAATAAAACTTAAAATGTATATTTACCTAGATTGTAGTTTCTTTGAGGGTAGGGTATGTCACTTTAAATATTCTGTATTCTTAGCAACTAATTTGGTACTAAAAAAAAATTTCAAATGTAACTGAATTAGGACCTTTTGTAATCCAGATGGAAATGTAGAAATTTCTATGTGACAAGACCACTGGTTGATATTACTGATGCCATAACTCATACTCCTTGCAACATAGGTTGAAGAAAATTAGAAATTTGATTGCGCAGTGGATCATAGGATTAGAGATTTTGAATTGGGAGCTCAGAAGCCATCTGTTTCATTTCTACCATTTTAGACTTGAGGAAACTGAAGTTCAAGAAAAAGTGACTTGCTGAGGTTACCATGAATTGCACATAGCAGAGTAGGACTTGGAACTTGGGACTGGAAGTTCTCTTTCCTCTGCAATGGAATAAAATGGATTTTAGCTGTAATTGGGAGAATATACTAGGAGCATATGTTGAAGATATGCATGGAGTAGTTGGAAGAATATTGGATTTGGAGTCACAGAACCTGTAGTAGAATCTTTGGATTGAGATAGTGGAAATAAATGGCAAGAGAAACTTGGATTTGAATCCTGCTTTGAACATTTACTCGTTGTGTGACATTGGGCAAATCACTCAGCTGGCATTTATTAAGCACCTGCCATATGCCAGGAACAATTTCTCCCAGCTTCTAATTTTCTCACTCTAAAATGAAGATAATAACAGCATCTACTTTTCAGGGCTCTTGTGAGGCTTTAATGTGATAATATATGAAAGTATTCCACAAATGTCAGCTTTTATTTTTTTCATTAATTTCATCTCTGTTAACTAGCACTGCATCTTTGGATGGGGCTGTTACTTCCCCGTATCTAAAATGAGATGGTGGAACTAGATGAAAATATCTTTTCTGGTTCTGAATTCACAAATTTATAACTTTCTATGAGCTCATTGAAGGCTAAACTGTGCCCTCTAATACAGAATCACTTTGAAATGGCTACGTGATAATTCAGAGGGTATCTTGCTACTCAATTCCCTGGAAGATGTAGGGCAGGGAAGGAAGACTGAAAGAGATGGACACCTGTCAGCTTATAACATTGCCCTCTCAAAATGGGTATAAAAGCAGAGACTTTGGGTACACAGTAGGCACTTAATAAATGCTTGTCTAGTTGTTGTGTCCTTGGACAATAACTGACATTTACATATAGCACTTACTATGTGCCAGGCCCTGGTGCTAATCATTTTATAGTTATCATCTCCTTTAAGCCTCACAGCAACTTTGGGATGAAAATGTTATTATTATTCCCATTTTACAGATGAGAAAACTGAGGCAAACAGACTCAAGTGACTTAGCTCAAACCTCACAGCTAGTAAGTGTCTGAAGCTGGATTTGAACTCGAGTTTTCCTGACTCCAGGCCCAGTGCTCTATCCATGGTGCTACCTACCTGTTTTAGCTGCCCCAATAAGAAAAATAGCTGGAGTTTCTACAGCTTCAAGGCTTGCAAAATATTTAAGCAACTTTGTCTTTATGGACCTCATTTTCTTCATCTGTTAAAAAAAAAATAATGAAGGGCTTGGACTGCATTTTTAAGGTCCCTACTAGCTCTAAATATTGTGATCCCAGGCACTGGAGATGGCTACATTTGTGAACTTGGGTTTCTCATCATATCCAACCAGAGGTTTGGATGGAGGATCCTGATGGTAACTGATACTCTGGGTGAGGCAACGTGGAGGAGTGGCCACGTGGGGTGCTTACCTACTATGTAACCTTGAGAGGCAATAAAAGTCAACAAGAATTCATTAAGCACCTACTATGTTTCAGGCAGCCTGGATACAAAGTACAAAGACTGAAGCAATTATGTCTCTCACGGAGCTTACACTTTAATGGGCGTGGGGAGAGAGAAGTACAAATATAAATACAAAGTAAATAAATACAAATATGAACTCAATGGTTCAACACCAGGTAGTCTGGGAGGAGTGGTGATGGAGGAACTGGGCAAGAATTTGTGTGCAGGATGATGCTTGAGCTGTGGGACTCTTGGAGGCAGAGGTGGTGGTGAAGGAGCCCCCAGAATGGAGGAGAATGGCTAAAGTCACATATGAAGAACAGAGAGGAGTCCATTTGGGCTGGATCTCAGAGCATGGATGAGGGAGTGATGCCCAATGAGCTATCTGAGGCCAGGTCACGTAGTAATTTAATAGCCAAACATAGGAGTTTATATTTGATCCTAGACACAATAAATAGGAAGCCCCTGGAACTGAGTGAGTGGGAGAATCACACGGTCAGATGTGTGCTTAAGGACAATTTCTTGGATTAGCAATATGTAGGATGGGTGACCTAGAGTGGGGAAGAACATGAGATGGGGAGACCCTAAGGAGGCTGTTACCGTCCAGAGGGGCCTGAACCAGACCCAGTTGGGCAAGGAGAAATGGGGTCAAATATGAGAACTGTTATGAAAGCAGAAACTCCGACTGATTGGATGTGGTGGTTGAGGAGCTCAGGAAAATGCTGAGGTTATGAATGTGGGGTAATGGAAGGAAGCTAGTGCTTTAGAAAGAAGGAAGTTTGGAAGAGAAGTGGGTTTGAGGGGGAAAGAGAATGTTGGGTTTAGTTTTGGGTGTATTGAGTTTAAGATGTCTCTGATACATCCAGTCTGAAATTGGTGCCATGGGAATGGAACTCGAGGCTCGATAGACTGACCTAGGAGTCACCTGCTTAGGGTGATCACCATGCTCATGGAATCAGAAGGTGCAATGATGGGCCTTCATTTCCTTCTTTGTAAAATCAGGGTGTTAGTCTAGATGGTTGCTGTGGAGACTGCAAGTTTTAGGACTATAGCATGATGACTCAAAGACCTAGTGGATTTTCTCTTGGACATGTTACCCCTTGTGGTCTGGGGTGGAGGGGGGAGAGAGCTCAAGATTTGGCTTGGTGATGGCTAGAGTTCCTTTCAGAACAAAACCAGTGAGACACTGCTCATGGTCTATGGTGGTTCGATTTGGAATGATTGCCTCTATAAAATACATGCGCTAGTACTCATAACAAATATATACACGGGCTGATTGTGTGTGTGTGTGTGTGTGTGTGTGTGTGTGTGTGTGTGTGTGTGTGTGTCCCTTGAAATGCCTGGTATAATGTACAAAACTTTTGGAATCCCGAAAGAGGAAGTTGTGTTGTATTATTTTGCCCATGTTGCAAAAACCCAGGGGCTGGCCTGAAGTGTTCTTGGATTGCATCACTGACCTTTAGTACCAGAAGCACTCGTAAAAACCCCTAAGATGACAAAAACAGATGACTGGGTTCAAATATTAATGTGACCCTTAAAAATAGAGTAAATTCAGGAGAGTCCTTTCTTAAATGAGTAATGAGTTCCCAGTTTGATGAGTTTAGTCTGTAAAACTCCAGAGGAAGTCAGTTGGAGGAAGCCATTGATCCGCAGGGGGAGGAGAGCTAGGTTCTGAGCCAAAGAACCTGGGTTTGAATTCACTCAGCTTTGTGAGCCTACAGATTGTAGCAAGAGTTAACAGTATGTGACAGTGGCCACATGTGATCTTAGATAAGTCACTTAACTTTTCTGGTGAAGACTATTCTGATTTTCCCATCTGTAAAATAAAGGGATCAGATTAAACCAAGAGTTCTTAACCTTTTTTTTTTTTTTTTTTTTGATGAGGGGTCATTGACCCCTTCTAAGGGTAACATTTTTTAAATCGCTTTGACAGTTGGGTGGCTCAGTGGATCATCCACTGGATCTGAAGTTAGACTTGAGTTCAAATCCTACCTCACTTAGCTTATTAGCTATGAGACACTGGGCAAGTTATTGTGACAGCAGTCTCCCTTAATTTCCTCATCTGTAAAATGGGGATAATAATATCGTCTACTTCTAAGGATTGTTATGAAGAAAAAATGAGATGCTATTTGTCAGGTGTTTTGTAACCCTTCAAGCACTATAAAGTGCTAGCAATTACTGTCATCAGTAAGAAAATTAATATAGATACAACATAAAATATAACATAATATAGTAAATATAATAATAAATAAAATATAATCAGTTCCCAATTAAATCATTCATGCGGCCCTTTCAGCAAAAGAGAAAAAGAAATGATTTATCCCTATTTATGAGAGAGGAAGAGAAGAAGCATTGAGACTATTTCCTCCATGGTTCTTTAGTTAGTAGTCCATGAGCAATTAGGGTCCAATTATAAGATCCATGGAAACCAAATTCAACTTTCTTATTTTCATATAAGGAAACTGAGGCTCAAATAGGGGGTAAATCGGGAGGTAATAGTGTTTTCACTCCATCATTGATTGGTTGATGGGAAGGTGCAACAAGACTAAATTAGATCTCTGATGAGTCTGCACTGGTGTCTGATCCTTTTTGTGACACAGAATGTATCTCTCCAAGATTTTAGCTCTTGCAGATTTCACAGAGTTGTAAAAGCCTCATGTACTGATGGCCCTGTGGTTTTCATTCACATAGAGCTCATCATCATGTTGCCAATAGTGGGATGCATTTTTGGATCATGGCTATTTAAAAAAACCCAAAACATTGAATTTTAACCTTTTTATTAAAAAAAAAATCCACCTTTCCCTCTTCTTCCTTTTCTCCCTTCCAACTGAAAAAGAAAAACAAAATCTGTCATAAACATGTATCATAAGCAAAACAAATTCCTGAATTGGCTGTATCCATATAAACACACACGTATGTAACATCTTAATCTGCTCTCCTAATGTATCAGCTCTCTCGGGAGGCAGTATGTTTCATCTTGGATCTCCAGCAATCAAAGACCATCCCTGTTCCTTTGTGGATGGAAGAGTGCCCATCTCAGACAATGACAGATCCTTGGCTTATGTGATGTGGGCCTAATGGTTCCCATAGGGACTGCCTCCTGGGGGGATTAGGAAAGAAGTGGTTTGCAAACCTGTAAGTAAATTATCCTTATCACTATTTTTAAAAAGCCTTTATGTGGAAGATGCTCACAAGATCAGGTTTGGAGCAATGGGTGAAATTGCAGAGGGATCGATGTAGGTTTTGTGTAAATTAGAGCTCTGTCACAGTGTCATGGTTCCCCTGGATACATAGAGGTTTCCCCTCACTGGAAGTTGTCAAGTCGAGGCTGGATCACCAGCTGCAAGTAGTTGATCAAGGTGATGCTGGACTCAGTGGTACTTGACATTTCTTTGCAACCCTTTTATATTTTCTATTCTGTTTCTTATTTTTGTTCTGTGATAGTGATAATGCTAAGAGGAGTAAGGAGTGCCGGGTCCCCCTGGAGAAAGCCTTCCCCCCAGGATCGGGCCCTCCTGGATTTTGGCTGCACCATTGTTGTTGCTCCCAGTGTCACAGGATTAGGAATTAGAAGAGCTAAGACCCTAAATCCTGGTCTTGGGCTGCAGATCCAAGGAGCAACTGAGCCAGGATTTGAAACCGCATCTAATTGGTCTCTCTAGACTACAGGCCCTTTGTTCAGAGGCCTCCTTCTTGAGCCTTAACCTTGCACCTGTCGCTGGAGCTGGGAGATTCAGGACCCTCCCCAGTCTCATGGTGAAAAAGCCTGACTGTGATTCCTATTTGTGAAGAAAAAGATATTTTAGCATCTTTTCACTTTCTAGTTCATTTTCTCTCTTCCCCTTTTGGAGGTTAAAAGTTATATCTCTATGTGGATAGAAATAGAAAATAAGCTGATACAGTAAGAATAATAGGGAAGGGGCATTTTCTGATTTGGCTGTGTGTGTGTGTGTGTGTGTGTTTCTCCCTCAAGTTCATGGAGCTTACTTTGAGTATGTCACTACTAAGAATGCTGAGCCATGGCTTTGGAGAGGACAAGGCCTTTAGAGATCCCCTGGGCCAACCTTCTCATTTTCTAGATAGGAAACCTTGGTGTCCCACCCAAGCTCTCCTGGGTTGATCACAGCAGATTTGCTTTGACTTTTTCCAACTTCAGTTGACTCACCTATCAAATGAAGATATGAATACTTTTCTCCTATGCTTTGATCATTTTTCTAAAGACCAAGGGAGGCCATGTACTTGAAAGTTCTTTGAAAATGACAAAGCGCCAGCTGAAAATCGGCTTTGGAGCTTTTGGATGTCAGGCGAAGCTTTGGTTTGCTGGCTGCCTGACCAAGGCTGTGGGACATGGTGGGAGGCGTCATAGGAGCTCGCTTGAAGGTTTGCAAAGCCCTTTACATCCATTCACTCTCTCAATACCTCCGTGAGCATCACTGAACTTGGAATTTGAAGGCCTGTCTGTGATCTGAGCCCTGGCTCGGGTACTTACAAGCTGTTGTGTAAATTAGGTCAGTTTTCTCATCTATAAAATGGGGGTCGCTGTGGGTTCATAGGATCACAGATTCGGAGCTAAAAGAGACCCTGAAGATCTTAACTTAGTTAAAGCTCCCTCATTGTCTAGGTAAGAAAATAAGGCCCAGGGGAGTAAAATATTGGGTTTTAGGATCAATCAACAAGTGTTTACTAAGTGCCTGTTATGTTCCAGTTTAGATGTTGGCTCAAAGAAAAAAGTAAAATTGACCTTGCCCTCATCTTAGGGAGTTTGCTTTCTATCAGAATGGATTTAGGATTTTCTAGGGCTTTTCCAGCTCTGACTTTCTGAGACTTATTCAAAGAGTTTGTAGGGGCCTTTAAAGTGTTGCTTCTGAACATTTTGCTGGCTTGTGAGCTTGTTGGATTCTGTGGTCCTCTTCTCCCTTAAAAATACAATATGGCAAATATTAAAGCATAAAAGTTAGAAAAGGGGATTATTATTTGTTTTTGTGGAGAATTTGAGCCACTTTTGAAATAATTGGGAGAAACACCCCCAGAAATTTTCCCTAAAGAGATGGCGACCATGCTCCAGAATCAGATTTCCACCGTGGGAAAGGCCCTTCTACTTTCCCAACTTGGTACTTCGTATATTAGGGAAATATTCCGAGAATCTAGGTAAGCATGTGGTCAGTTCCTTTCAGCCACACAAGGCCATTTGAGTAAAGGTTAAGTGGCCTGCTTAGAGTCACCTAGATTTTAAATGGCAGGTTTGAGATTGGAATGGAAGTCTTTGGGACTCCAAGCCCAATACTTTGGGCTCCCTGTGGTGGGCCATACCTTGCGAAAGGGCAGGAAGCACTACTTGAGGGAAATGAGGTTGCCTATGTGAGATTCAGATCTTTGGGCAGGAGTGTATTTTTTAAATTCTTAATCAAATTTATTTAGAATTTAATTTCTTCCCGGTTATGCGTAAAAAACAATTTTTAACATTTGTTTTTAAAACTTTGAGTTCCAACTTTCTCCTTTTCTCCCTCTCTCTCTACCTTCATTGAGAAGGCAGGTTATACATGTGTAGTCTTGCAAGGAATGTTTTTATTAAAGGGAAAGATATCGGAGTATCTTATCATGGGTTAAGCATTCTTGGGATTGTGGATATAGAAGTGGATGGGCCCAGAGTGGAGCTATTTACTTCAGGTCACTTAGTAGTGACTCAAACCTGGTTCTCTACCCCCAAATCCAGCCCATTTCTCTCTTGAGCCAAGTTCTCAGCCCCCAGGATGCCCCTGTTCTTATATCCATTGGCATCCATGCCCATTTTTCCAATGGAGTTGAGGGGGCATAGAACAAATCTGGCACGTAGCCATCTGGGGCTGGTGAGGACATTGCAAGAATATGTGAATGTGTGAAACATTGATACTTCCAGAAATGGAGCTGCAAGCTCCTCCTTCTTTCTAGCTGAGGTCATAATCCTTCCCCTGCTTCCTCCCCTTCCCCAATTATTCCCTTTTAACTCTCCTTTTTTTTTTGGTTTCCAGACTATTTCAAGCTCACGTCAAAGAGTCTACTTCAAAGTCCCTTTGGGGAAGAACTCAGCAGGCTCCCCACTGACACTCAGAGCTGTGGCTTTAGTCACTTGACTTTCTCTATTCCATATGTCAGTCTGTCTTTGTTTCTCTCTTCTTCTCATCTTTGTAAGGGAAAGAAAGTGGGTGGAGACCTGCTAATTTAAAATTGAAGAAAAGGAGCCCAAGCCAATGTAGTAGGGTTTCAGATCTTTCATTTTTTTTTTTTTTTAACCTCATTCCCATGACAGAGAGTGGGTTGACAAAATGGTACAGAGACCAAAAGTGGGGGAAGTTTTTCTCTTTTCTTTTCTTTTCTTTTCTTTCCCTCCCTTTCCCTCCCTCCCTCCCTCCCTCCCTCCCTCCCTCCCTTCCTTTCTTCCTTCCTTCCTTCCTTCCTTCCTTCCTTCCTTCCTTCCTTCCTTCCTTCCTTCCTTATTGGTGTTAAGTGACTTGCCCAGGATCACACAGCCAGGAAGTATTAAGTATGTGAAGTCACATTTGAACTTAGGTCCTCGTGACTTCAGGGCTGGTGCTCCCTCCACTGCACCAACTAACTGCCCTGAGTGGGGAAGTTTTTCAAGAAATGTTCTGGTTCCTCCTTAACTCTCTGCTTGTCTAATAGTTGACACTCTTGGTTGTATTGGATCTGAATCTGGCAAGACGGGACTAGTCCAGAGCTGGGGGTTCCAATGTGGTCTCTGGGATCTTAGGCCAGATCTGAATGGACAATCCTCAGAGATAATCTGTGGAGAAGGGGATATGCGTCATTGGATTATAGGACTTTAAAACTGACATCTTAGCTGTTTGAAGAAGTAAAATAACTTCCCCATAGTAAAGATCTGAGCCAGAATTCAGTGTTATTTCCATTAGACCATGCCATCTCTTAAAACTTTATTAACTAACCTTGTGATCACTTCTTGTGGAAAGAATACTAGATTTGGAGCGAGAGGGCTGGGGTTCACATCCCAACTCTGCTACTTACTATATCGGTGACTATAGATGAGTCATTTCACTTGTTGGGGCTAGATTCTTCTGATCCTTAAATTGGGGCAGTTGGATGGATGACCTTGAAGGTCCCTCCTGGCTCTGATCCATAGATCTGGTAATGGTTATTCTTTTATTTTTCTGATTTTATTATTATTATTATTTATTATCATATATTATACATTATTATTATTAATTTTTTTATTTAATATTTTGTTATTATTTTATTTTTATATTTATATTATTATTATTATTTATTTTACTATTCTTTTATTTTGCTGATCAGGTAATAGGCTCAGAGAGATGAAGTGACTTATCACTCACAGAGGGTAAATAAAGAATTTGAACCTGAATCTTCTTGTCTCAAATCCAGATGATGTCCATTCTTTCTGTCCATGGTACTGGCTCCCCTTTGTCAGACCTTCCCATGACTGACCTGTGGAGGCCGTGTCTTGGCTTTTGGAAAAGTATCAATCCCTTGGAGCTTACCAAGAGCAGTAAGATTCCTACTGATGGTTTGGAGCAAGAAAGGGACTTGAGAAATAATGCCCTTTAGTCTCCTTCAATTAAACAAGTTCTTATTAAGGGTCTAGTATGAACTTAGGTGATAGGTGTTAGGGTACAAAGACCGATATTCCACTGGGGATGGCCCACAGCATATATGCAGATAAGTATATACATTTTGTATGTGTGTGCGCATTTGTACACACAGAATATATATGAATACACACACAAACTGTAAATACAAAATAATTTTGACAGGCTTTTCCTCTACAAAAGACTTAGGACCCCAGGGGCCAAATCTAATCTTTCCAGACCTTGTTGGTTGCATTCTCATTGCAGCATCATCAGCAAGTCATACTGAGGAGCTGGAGGAAAAGTAGGGGGGGGCAGTCTGTACTTTATGCCCTTGCCCTCTTCTTCCCAAGCTCTTTGAGCAGGCAAGAATAGAAATAGGGAGCCCAAGCTGGGAAGTCTTGAGATGAGCAAATTCAAAGATGAAGACTAAAAAAGTAGCTTTTGAGTCTTTTTATTTTTTAAATAAACAAGAGCTTTAGTGATGACTTTTTTTTTCTTTGCCCTCCAGTCAGTTCTTGGTGGAATATTGTTCCCAGCCCCCAATACCCTTTGCATGTGTGTGTGTCATGAATTCTAGGAACCCATTCTCAGAATCTTGTTTTTATTTATTTTTAAAGCTTTTTATTTTCAAAACACGAGCGGATAATTTTTCCAACATTGCACAGGCTTGTGTGTCAGATTTTCCCCCACCCCAAGCAATCCAATATATGTTATACATGTTAAGATATATGTTAAATCCAATATGTGTAAACATTTATACAATTCTCTTGCACAAGAAAAATCAATTCAAAAAAAGAAAGAAAATGAATAAGAAAAAATGCAAGCGAGCAACAACAAAAAGAGTGAGAATGTTATATTGCGGTCCACACTCTGTTCCCACAGGCCTTTCTCTGCGTGTAGATGGCTTTCTCCATCACAAGACCATTGGAACTGGCTTGAATCATCTCATTGTTGGAAAGAGTCACATCCATCAGAATTGCAGAATCATGTTTTTAAATGCTTAAAATAAAATACATAGAGTTGCAAAAAAATTAATTATTTTGAAATGCAGTTAGAAAAATAATTAAGAAAATGAGTTCATGGGCCCCATGGAAAGAACACCAGTCCTCCTGGGAATCTGGGGAGGCTCTGTTTGCAGTTGGCTGCTTGGGTTTGAAAGCCGGGATGGGGGAATTTTTATGCCATTTCCTGAAAAGGAGAGTCTTTTCTTTAGTGTTTCCTGTGTCCCAGGAATTCCAAGGCCTCTTTTCCCCAAGGCCTTTTCTCCAGATCTGTCCCATTCACCCACGTGCTTACGTCGTTTCCCTGTCTAGTTTTTTCTCTGTTAAATATTGTTTCCCTGGTGTCATCCGCTGACTTTGCCTCCTAGTAAACTCGTGTTTGCATCTATTGGTACTGAAACATTTCACCCGGCATGTTTCTAAACTGCTTTTTAAACCTCTATCCTGAGATTGGCCCTTTGGTTCCTCTTGGGAGCCCTCTGGTTTCGCCTTATGGGTTCCTAGAACCCGTCTGGAACCAATTTAAGTTTACTCCCGGGGATTGCTCGCATCCTTTCAGGTAAAGGCCCTGTGGTATGGTAGGAAGGCCCCTGATTTGGAGTCAGAGGACCAGGCCTTATATCCTAACTCAGCTGATAGCTTACTTTTTCTGATCTCTGGCTAGGCCCTTCCTCTCTCTGTAGGGAGTTAGGGCCAGATATCGCAGTCCCTTCCAGTTACAGGGTCATGGGCCAGTGTGGCTACTTGGTGAGTTCTTCTCCTGCAGACTCAGTATGGGTACCACTGCTCATGGGCTGTCTGTCCTGGCTTGGTGGTGAGCATTTCTATTTCTATAAGAGTTTTAGTCATTTTGTTTCTTTCTGGTATTGCCAGCTTATGTTCAGAGGGCATTGCCACCCGCCATATGGCCTTCTTGCCATTTTTCCTGAAGTGTCTTGTGTCTAATTATCCCTTGTGCTCTCCCATAATTCACCTTTTACTCAGCTAGGCGGTGCAGTGGATGGAGCACCAGCCCCGGCATTGGGAGGATCCAGTTCAAATGTGCCCTCAGATACTTAACACTTACTGCTGTGTGACTCTGGGCAGGTTATTTAATCTTGATTCCTTTACCAAAACAAAAGAAAAGAATGAAACAAAAACAACCACTTCCCATCCACCAGAAAACAAAACAAAACCCAAACCAAATAATCAAATAATTAAATAAAATCAAATAACCAAATAATTAAAAAAAAAACCTACTTCTAAGCCTGGTTCTGGTTTTGTGATGTTGATGCTCAAAAGCCTATTGGCTCCCTCTTTTTTTTTTTCTTTTTGGGAAGCCCTTTGGGGTCTGGGGACTTGTCCAGAGTCACAAGGATAAAAAGTGTTAAGTGTCTGAGTCTGACTTTGAACTCCTGAGTGCAGGGTTCTATCCACTGCACATCTAGCTGCCCACGCTCTGTTGTCCTTAGCATAAGATGAGAATGACTCGGCGATGGAGGCCGGCTACTACCTGGCTCCGCTTTCCTTTTCAGCTTCTTGTCCTGTTCCTCCAATATGGCATTGAGAGTAGAGAGCCCGTACTCTAAGAGACTATGAGTTGTAGAGAAGGTCCTTAGGGGAGGAGCCAACCTAACCTACACAGGTGCTCGCTGTGTCTCCTTTTTCTCCTGGCAGAAAGCAGCTTGGTTTGGTGTAAAGAACCCTGGGCTCAGGGTCTGGAGACTTGTGTGCCCCCCCCTACTCTTTGTTTGACCAGACACTTTTTCTATAAAATGGGCATAATTAGGCCACATCACTGACCCCTGGGCTCCTAGGAGTGCCCAAGCCGGGGTGGATTCAGGGGCTTTGCAAACCTTCCACTTGAGGCAGAACAATACAATAGATAGAGCTCTGGGCTTGGACAGGGGAGTCCTGCCTCAGACTCTCCTTTGCGGTGTGACCGCTCCAAGCACAGAATGTGAGGCTTCAAACCGACAGCATATTTACGGAGCGAGCCCTAAAGCTTCCCTGTGTGTGAGCTCTTGGGCCCTGACCCCGTGACTCATTTTCACTCCTCTCAGAAGGGAGAATGAGAGTCAGTGGGCAGCCAGTGATGAGGGGGCAGTGAGAGGAGGAAGCTGGGCATTGGGGCAGGAGCCCTTGGGCCAGTGCTGGCCTGGAACCTGAAGCTCCGCAAGGACAGGAGGTGGGGGAGAAGCCTAGCCCCGATGCCTGCAAAGGGGGCAGCCAGTGAGCGAGATTAATGGGAATGGGCAGATGGCAGCAGTTGGTGAAGAGCTTCAAATGCCAACCAGTAACCAGAAGATTAGTCCAGGCAAGAAGGCCCTGCTGACTTGTGCACAGAGGAGGGGCACCTGACTGTTGAATAGAGCACGACTTTCTAAACTTTTTTTACTGATGATCCCTTTTGGCCCAAGAAATATTCCAGGTATATAAGGATGTAAAATAGGTGTACAAATCAAACACTTGCTGTTAATAAGCCGTAATCTTGCGACCCCCCCACCATGTTGTTATGGCCCCACGTGGGGTGGTGACCCACAGTTTAAGAAGCTGGGAAGTAGAGCAAGTAGGTTGGCTAAGCCTGGTTTCTGTGTAGAGCCCGGAATTAAAAACAGCGACACATCCCTTCGTCTCGTGTTCCATGCAAGTGGCGGAGCCCGGGGACCGTCCGGTGGTGGGAAGGGGGCTGATGTGAGCAGTGTCTTGGCCATTTTGTCTGGGGCCCAGATGATTCAGTGGAATGTGCCAACCAGTCAGGCAGATGGGAACTTCCACTTCTGAGACGCTTCCCTTTGCCTTTGGTGGGAAGCCTATTAGTAAGAGAAGAGGAAGTTAATGGGAGCTTGGAGGTTAGGGGACTGGGCCGGACTTGACCCTGGGTGGCCATTGTGGGATGATGGTCTGTGTGTCTTTGTCTTCCCAAAGAAAGCTCTGGCCGAGCTTGGATCTGGGAGCAGCCACAAATGGATGGTGCCATTTCCTGATGTTGCCTGCTAAGCTGGGCTCCTGGGGAAACAAATAGGACCTCTGCCCAGGGTGCTCAGGGGCTGGGGTTCCACAGGAAGTCAGGAGACCTGGGTTTCTGGCCAGCTGCCCCAGTGACTCATTGGCCCCTACTGGGGCAGTGGATTTCGAGTCTCTGCTCTTGCTCTCCATTTATGAAATGGGTGGGGTAAAGGATGGGATGGGGCCCTGCATGTATAATGGCTCCCATTTAGCACCTTTCAGAGACCAGGACAGTGAGAGGGGACAAAGCTCGGTGCAATGGGTCAACTGGGCTGTGTCCTAGCTTTTATTCAAGGCACCTGGGAGCCCCTTGGGAGAAACAGTAAGTTTGGCCTGAGAGTCTGAGGATGCGGGTGCAAATCTTGCCCTTGATATTTACCTCCTAGGTCACTTGGGCCTCATTTGTAAAATGAAGGAGCTGAGCTACTGGCCTCTATCAATAATATTGTAGACCCAGGGGAAGAATTAACTTCATTTCATTCACACTGACTCATGCCTATGTGAAAATTCATTTTTTAATCAACTTAGAGAGGATGAAGAAAGATGGGAGAAGGGGTGATGGGTCAAGAAATTCTTGCTCACTCTTGATACATATAATTTGATAAGGGCAAGTCTTCTCCCCATTTCTCAGAGGAGAAAACAAAGACCTCCTGGGCATTAAGTCACTTGCCTTGGGTCACACTTTGGGAGATGTGGAAATAATCCCAGCTAGACTTCATTGCCAGATCCCCTCACAGACACGCAATTTCTCCTGCCCTGACCAGCCCAGAGGGGTGGCGGCGACCTTTGGTCTCAATGCTGGGACATTTCTGACTGAGGATTAGTGACTAAGATCCCAAGCCTGAGACCTCCAGGCGCACAGGACAGGAAAAGACCTCTCTGTGTGTTTATTGCCTCTCCTTCCTGAGAAGCATCTGCCCAAGAGGACACTGGCACTGAGTAGTTTTTTCATATTAGTAATGAATTCCCCAAGAGGGAAATGAGTAAAAGTCAGGGCCCTTTGGGGTAGCTTGGTGATGGCCAGAGAAACTGAATCAATGCTGGATTAGCCTTGTTATCATACTCAGAGTCAGGGAATCATGATTTAACTACTTGGGTTCTGGGACTCAGTTTCTCCACTTGTGAAATGGGGAAAAAGGATAGGGGGTTGAGTAGGATTCCAACACCGTTTATACAGCAGAGGCCTGTGCATTAGTGCCAGCAATTTTTATATCTTTTAGCATCCACTTAAAGGGCAAAAATGTATTTTAGAGATTATATTAATTCAGTATTAACTCAGAAGAAACTGAGTCACTGGGAAGGCAGCTGGGTAACTGTGACTTATTAAGTGATACTGTGAGCAACGGCTTGCAGACTGAGATCTGGAGGGCTAAAGCGTGGTGTGGAAAAAGGACACTCTGAGCCAACAATGTCTGGGGTGAAATCTACCCGTGACATTTCTGGGCTTTGTGATGCTGAGAAAGTCCCTTCATCTTTCTTGGTCCAGGTTTCCTCATCTGTAAAATGGGCTAATAATGACCACGTGCCTCCTGGGATGGTTGTAAGGATCAGATGGTCAAATAGCCTAAGCCAGGATGTCACCTTATCTCAAAGCTCTTTGGACTGTTCAGCAAACAGCTTTTGTGAATGCAGTTCCAGTCAGTTCTCAGGACTTAGCCATCTTAGCACATTGCCTAGGACACCATCAGGGAGCTGTTGAGAGTCACTTGGCCAGGACAGGTCTAAGGTGGGCCTTGGAGCCTCCAAAGCTTCACGGCCACTTTGCCTCCATGGTGGAAGCTTGCCCATGACCTCACAACCTGTTCTGGGTTCCTCCTTGACAACACCTGGTTCAACCCCCTCCTTTTACATGGGGTGGTTCAGGGGAGCGGGGAACCCAAACTTGCCCAGAATCCTGTGGCTGGACAGATCAGAGGGCTTCTGGGACCAGAAGCCCAGATTTCCGAGCCCAGGCTTCTTTCTGCTCCATCAGGATATAAAATTCCCAAATTCTACTTTCTCGAACCTGCCCCTCTCCTACACTTTGTCAGTTGCTTGGATAAAATGCTGGCAACGGTCAGTGATGGTGATGCGACCCTCTTCTCCTCCCAAATCAAACATCTCCTCCTCTGCTGGGGCTGGCTGGGATGGGCTCCTGGTCATTCTGGGTTCTGAGATTTGTCTTGGAGCTGATCTTCTGTTAAACAAATAGGTTTACACAGCATAGCGTGGATTTCCATCTGGTCTCCTCCTCCGGTATGTTTTAGTCACCCCAGGGAAGTATTTATCATCTATTTATTCTGGTAGCTCAGTCTTATCTCCTCACAATTTCTGTTTATCTAGTCATTTTATAGCCTAGGAGCCATTATCTTATTACTAGGAGCAAGATCCTTCTATTTTTGAGATTGTTTTGTTTTTAAAGGGCATTTTCTTAGTTTTATGGCCAGAGGAGAGAGACCAAGATGGGAAAGGATGAGGATATCATTCCCTCAACCTCCTCCTCTTCCATTTAAATATATTTGGTTTCCTTTGCAATCTTCTGTATTTTATGCACTTAAAAAACAGGATTCTAAAAAGGGGCCCCTGGGTTTTATCAGAATGAGTATCCAAAACACTGCTGGGCCCTGATGATTGGTAGATGGCATTAGGGATGTCTAGTCCAGACAAGAGGAGGGAAATGTGTATTTATTAAGTGGCCGGTGTATGTCCGGCACTGTTGTAAGTATTTTATAAAGGTGATTTTGGGGATTATTGATAGTCTGATCTGAGAAGACTTAGGACTGTTAGCTGCCTTCAAGTGTTTGAAGTTTTTAACCCAAGTTTTACAAAGGTGATCTCGGGGATTATTGAGCATCTGATTTGAGAAGATTTAGGACTGTTAGCTGCCTTCAGAGATTACGTAGTTTCCCCTTGTCCCCACTGGACTGCAAGCTTCATGAGGGCATGGGCCACGTCTCAGGCATCTCTGTTACTAAACTCCGCAGACTGGACACTGCAGGAGTTAAATGTTGGTGAAACTAAACACCACACAAGGTTGTCCATCATATTTTGACACTGAAGGCCTACAGTCACTTCCTGGAATCTCAGCTTGTCGGGTCCAGGTGTGTACACACGCCATTGTCCTTCCTGGATTCCAGGAGTCACTTTTTATGAACGTTTGGCACCCAGAATCTTGTTCTAATCTGGTGTTTATCTTCCGCGTGTCTGGGAAGAATATAAACTGCTTACAGACACACCCATGGGAAGAGGGCTCTGGCTTTAGTCTACTAGCCTCCCAGCGTACTGACCCTGAATTCAAATCAATGACTCTGCCATTTACTACTGGACCTCAGTTTCCTCACCCGGCTTTTAAGGTCTCTTCCGGCTGAAAATTTCTGAGCCATGAATAATTCTTTAAAGCCCTCTCTACCTGAAAATCAGTTCAATTCTTAGCAACTCTCAAGGAGTCCCGGGCTCTGCCTGCCACTGTGGCAATTCACCAAGTACTTTCCCTGTGAAGACTGAGTGTTTGCCAGCAGAAGTGCTACCGGTAGGCGACTGAGAAAATTCTATTCCAGGGAAACTATAAGGGGTGCAGTGTAATCCCCTACATTATATTAGGTGTACTTGAGAATACAGAATGCCAGACTTTTAAGGAAATTAAAGGAAGAAAGAAAGGCTCTCTATATAGCTAATATTTATATTGCTATATAAATAAGTATATATTTATTTAGACGGTAACAATTTACATTCAGGTGTTTAACTTGTAAATTATAGGGGTGTAATGTAATCCCTTTACATTATATTAGGTATATTTGAGAATACAGAATGCCAGATTTTTAAGGCGGTTAAAGGAAGAAAGAAAGGCCCTATATATAGCTAATATTTATATTGCTATATGAATAGATATATATTTATATTAGACAGTATATTAGAATAATATATTATATAATTATATATATATATATTATATTGGGAACAATTTATAGTCAGGTGTTTAACTTGTAATTTTCTGGGCCCACAAAATAAAACCTTTGTTGGGAAAGCCCAGGGAGAGATAGTCCTGCTGTTTTGAGCCACTGTTGAGGAGGGTTCTGGGATTGAGTTGGTTAGCCTGAGGACGGAAGTGGGTAAGCGCTTAGGGCTTTTTTAATGCTGCAAACTCAGACTGTTTATATTCTTATGGAACAGGACGCATCTTGTTTGGTTGGAACTTGATCCATATTTGGGTGACTGGCAGAGAAGTCACAGGAACAGCTGCTTTCCCTATTACCTCTTAAAGATAGGCCTGATTTTATGCTTTGACCCAGAGATCCCACCCTGGGCACGTATCCTAAGGAAGTCAATGACAGAAGAAAGGGCTAAAATCTGCTTAACAGCGTCCTCTGTCAGAGCAAAAGCAAAATGAGCTTTTGGGAACAATCTTAGTGCCCGTCATTTGGGCAGAGGCTGAACAATCATCACGTGTGGGCCTGGTGGAACATTAATAAGCACTAAAAATTAAATGTGAGGGATTCAGAGAAATGGAAAGACTTGAATTAAACTGATTCAGAAGGAAGAAACAGAACCCCCCAAATGGACCTTCAAGGGATAGGATGTGAAAATGCCCTTGAATGCCAGTTAATTGGAGTGACCAATCTTGGTCCCTGAGAACAGAAGGCAGAGTCCTTCTCCTCTGGGATGTAGGTTATGTGCTAAAGCCTGCTCACATATATACCATGTACCTTCCTCTTGCCCTCTGTGAGAGTGCTCAGAAAGGCTTAGCCTTTTGTATGACATTGTACCAGCGATAATTTCTTTTGGCAAAGTCATCTATATTTGGTTTTATTCACCTCCCAAAATTGCCTAGTTGCCTAATCCTCAGTTGATGGGCATCCACTTTGTCTCTTATGGAAAAAGTATTGCCATGAATATTTTAATGGCTTACTGGATAGAATGTTGAATTTAGAGTTAGGAAGAACTGAGTTCCGATCTTACTTGAGATCCTGATTAGCTGTGTGACCCCTGAACAAGTTATGTAATTGCTTTCAGCCTCAGTTTCCTCATCCGTAAAATAGGGATAATACAAGTACCACATAGGTTAAGTGCTTTGCAAACCATAAAGTGCAATAAAAATATTAGCTATATACAGAGCCTTTCTTTCTTCCTTTAACCTCTTTACAAGTCTGGCATTCTGTATTCTCAAGCCTCTCCCTGCTCTGACATTGTCTGTTCTAAGATCCCTACCAACTTTTGACATTCCATGTTCAAAACCCCTCTCTGCTCTGACATTCTAGGTCCTAAGGCCCCTCCCTACTTTGATGTTTCCAGTTCTCAGGACCTTTCCAGATCTGACCTTCTAGGTTCTAAGGTTTCTCCCCGCTCTGGTATTCCCAGTTTTAAGACCACTCCTAACTGATATTCCAGGTTCTAAGGTTTCTCTCCACTCTGACATTCCCTGTTCTCAGTCCCCTCCCAGCTCTTACACTCCTAGGGTTCTCCTCACTGATCTAAGGCCAGATTGGCTCCTAATATGCATCCTGATAGCCCAGACCAGAAGGAGCTTTGCACTCCCTGGCCTCTGGTCCAATCAAAAGAGAGCAGGTACGGGTCAGTCCCACCTGCCATTTTTCTCCAGCCCCCAACCCCTTCCCCTGGTGAAGCACTGAGTTTTGAGTGAGCCGGATGCATGTAATAGAAGGGTTGTTAATAGCATTTACTTAGTCTTAATCCCTTTTAATCCCACTCACATTTCAGTGTCTAGGACCTGGCGGGTTGTCAGAAGCCACAAGTGAGAGCAGAGTTATTTTACTCCCAGCAGCAGGGACCAAGTCTTTTTTCCCTGACATTTAATTTGTTAATGGTGGAAAATTCCCTTTTAGCCCTTAAATTAAGTGCCATTAGGATATCTTGCCAAAGAAACCCGTTTTTACGGTGATTGCTCGAGTGATTGTAATCTTTGTCTCTGAAACAGAGCTGTTAGGGTACTTACTGGGTTTGAGAAGCCCTGCAGCCAAACATTTATGGCTTATTATGTTCAGTCTGCTGGATGTGGAAATGACGTGGAGGAGGCTGCTCTGTCCAGTGGGCGGACTTGCTGGGTTCCGGGGCCTTATCTCCTCCCCGTAAGGTCAGACTCTATGTTTGGGGGCCTTTCTGCACCCCTCCCTTCTTCCCTCTCTCTCCTAAGCCACATGGCTTGTCTAGTTAAAGATTTAGGGGATGGAGGAACATGAGGAAACCAAAACCTGATTGGGGTAAATGAGGTGTGAAGAACAGAGCGAAGATTTGAACCTGGGCCCTCAGATGCCAGTGACATTACAGCTCTCCAATAAATGCTGACCTGGTTTCTGCTTGAATACTTCCAAGTGATCAGGGCTTCATTACCATAGCCCTGCCATTCAGTTTGGGGACAGTAATCATTGAGGGAAGTTTTTCCTTATAATCTGTGCTAATTTTACCCAAGCAAAGCCTGTGTAATCTTTCTTCTGTGTGATTATCATGTATATCTTCGAAGGCAGTTATCATTTCTCCCCTAAATCTTCTTCTCTTGCTTGAATAGCCTTCAATTCTATGACATGGCTTTTGGCCCCCCTTCCTTGACTTTCCTTTTCACCCTTTTTAGGGTGCTCTGCTCGGGCAGTCTCTTTCATCAAGATGGCTTCCAGAACAGTAAACAGTGTGGCAGCTGTGGTCTGACCGGGTGGAATACAGAGGCTTTATTCCTCCTCTCTCCCACAATTCTCTACTTTTGTTAGGACAGCCTGAGGTCAATATCTTCTTTGCTCTTTCCTCTTTTGGCCTTCCCTTCTTTCCCCCTTTTGCTTCTTTTGACTATTTCTTCACCCTATTGCCTCATATTGAGGCAGTTACCCTTTCCTTTTCTCTCTTTCTCCTTCTCTCCCTCTCTCTCTCTCTTTTCTTTTTTTCTATTCATTTATGCATCCCTTCATCCATCCATCTATTTCTTTGTCTCTCTAGCTGATCTGTCATTTATCTAAAATATCTAAATCCATATATATATATATATATATATATATATATAATATTTATCTAGCTATGTATCTTCATCTTGCATTTTGGTAATTTACTTGTTGATCCATTAATTTAGCCTTTTGTCATAATTAAACATAATTTTATTAGATTCAGTTACCCATCTAGTCTTTTAGAATCTTGTGGAATCTCTGGCCTATTAATTATAGATTAGCTGTTCTAGCTTCTTTGGGTTGAAATCTGCTCCCCAAATAAATACAGAGTGGGTTGGGAGATGAGAAAAACTTACTTTTGTTTACTTGTTTATTTATTAGTGAAGAAGGGATGGAAAGAAGCAGAGATCAGCTCCAGAAATCAATCGCTCCCCCAACCACGGCAGGTGTCAATTGGGGGCAGAGTGAGGTGGAAGATGAGGTTCTTTTCCTGGTAGTAACACCTAAGATGCCTCAGCCTGTTATCTGCCCTTAAGAAGAGTCAGGTTCTCTGTTGTCTTTGTTTCCTGCTTGAGATTTTAGGAGACTGAGTAGGGTGGGGATGGGAGGAGATAAGTAGCCTAGGAGCCTTTTGAGTCCCAGAGCCTCCTTGGTGTCCGTTTAAATCTCAGGGATTGCTTTAGGATCTTGTATTAGTGTTTCCAGTTGTAACTTTTGGGAATGTTTTCCTCCCTATTTGGAATTGATCTTTGGATCCCAATTAGGGAGATCACAGGACCCATTTTAGTGCCTATTTCTGTACAGTGTCTGTTTCAAAAATGAGATAACATCCAGGCAGATGATGACTGGCCTGTACACAGAGTTCCCTTGTTTCTGGAGGCATATCCTCATACAATTTGCCTTTTAGTGAAGTTTGAGTCCGTGAAAGGAAATAGAAAGTGTTTTATTGGCAGGCACAGACAGATTGATCAGACTTGGGGGGACTTGGGGAGTTGTTATGTTTCCATACTCAACTGCAGTGGACCAAAAATGAGAAGTGACTTCTCCAGCCATGTTGTCGGATCACTCTTGGAGAAGTGTTTGGAGCATTTTGGAGGAACCTGTATGCAAAGCAAAAGGGGACCCCTTTGGGAGGGTGTCAGAATTTCAGCATTACCACACCTGTTGAAAGAGTAGGAAGGAAAGAAGTAAGAGGGGAGGAAGGAAGGAAGGAAGAGGGGAGGAAGAAAGAAGGAAGAAGGAAGGAAGAGGGGAGGAAGGAAGGAGAGAAGAAGGAAGAAAGGAAGAAGGAAGGAAAGAAGAGGGGAGGAAGGAAGGAAAGAAGAGGGGAGAAAGGAAGGAAAGAAGAAGGAAGGAAGGAAGAGGGGAGGAAGGAAGGAAGGAAGAAGGAAGGAAGGAAAGAAGAAGAAGGAAGGAAGGAAGAAAGGAAAGGAGGAAGGTTAAGAAATATGACCTCCAAAGTTGAGACATCAGGAAGGTGACATTGTGTGCAATATTGGCCTATGTACTGTAAGGTTCAGCTGGGACAGGCCAGGGTTTGGTGACAGTAGGAGGGTTAGTTAGACTTTTTCTGCTTGGCCCAGGTGAAGAGACTTGCTCAGAGCCACATAGCTGGTATATGTCACAGGTGGAACTTGAAAATATGTCTTTCTGATGTTAAGGGCGAGCTCTCTGTGTGCTGATGTCCTATGGGCTCATGATAAGAATAATAATTGGGTATTTCTATAATGCTTTCAGCTTCCAATTAACTCATTTGATCTTCATGGAGGTAGTTGCTACTATTGTCCCCCTGTGGAGGTTAAGTGACTTGTCCAGAGTCACATAACATGGTTAGTGAACATCCAAAGCAGCATTTGAACTCAAGTCTTGCCTGATGCAAGTCACTGCTCCTTCCACAGCAAATGAACACAGGCTGTGAGTTAATTAGCCCAGTGGGGAAGTTTTAGCTTAATTATCTGGCCATTTTTTTTTAATTAAAGTTTTTTATTTTTCAAAATATATGCATGGATAATTCTTTGCCATTAACCTTTGCAAAACCTTGTGTTCCATTCCCCCTCCCCTTTCCCCACTCCACCCCCATTCTGGTCATTTTTTAGGTTATTTTTTCTAACTTGTTTTGATAGAACCACAGCAGTGAAAGTACAACCGAATTATAAATTACACCATTTCCTTGACTTTGTTAAAATATCTAAAATTGGGGCTATTATTATTCAGTGATGTTTTTGGTCAGTCCATTGAGCTCCACGGAGCTAAGTCTTAGCAGGCAGAAGGTGGGGAGTAATGTTGAAGCCAGAAGAATGGGATTCTCCTCTTTACTCAGAAACCTACTGTGTGACAGGGGATGTATTTAATGTCTCCAGACTCACTTTTCTTCCTCTTTTGAAGGGGGACGATGCTTGTGCCCTCTGTTTTGGGGGTGATCGTGAAGAGCCCTCACAGTGCACGTAGCGGCTCTGGGAGCAGTTTGGCAGTTGGTCTCTGAGAGTTGAGGGCCCATCTCATGGCTATCCAGCCATGAGTCTCTTGAGAGCATTCTACTGTGGGCCTTCTCCAGGTCCTTCCTGGGGTCCTTTCCAGCCTGGGCAGCCTGGGCAGAGTTTGGGGTTGATGGCTCCCACCAATGGCTATTTATTTGCTTCTTGGATGGACGGTACTTAATGGAGGCGTGGGGAGTGTCGAGGCTCTCTAGCATTCTGCAGATGGAAGGACTGTTCCTGAGGATATTGTTACTTGACCTTGACCTCATTAATGCTGCTTTGATCAGGGATATCTGTCTGGTTTTTGGCTCCTTTGGTCTTTACTCACGTAGGAGGAAAGTGCCCGGGTCCCTTGCTTTACAGAGAGAGCCTGGGAGGGCCCAGAAGCGGGGGAGCCACCCCCCTGCCAGTGTTCGCAGAGGGGACCCCACTCAAGTTTTGTCACCTATTTTTGAAGTCCTTCCTGTGAGCAGAGGAGAGTCAGCATGGTGAGATCAATAAAGAGCTGGCTCCTGAGCCTGAAGACTTGAATTCAAGCCCTGCCTCTGAAACACGGGCTCTATGACCAGTTATTGCCCTTTCTGGGTTCCTGAGCCAAATCTTGGTTGGGCTAAATTGGGAGACTTCTGCTTAGGCAGGGGTGGGGTGGGGGAGTTCCCGTGCCAGGAGTTTTGAATCCTACCTCTTCCCCTCCCACTTCTCCCCAGATGTGTGAAGGCTGCCTTTGTCTTCCAGATGTTCAGTCTCCCAAATGATGGAAGCTGCCACCCTTGGTATTTGGGTCATGGGGCTAGTGTAGACCTTGCTCTCTGTACTGGCCACAAAGCCCACTCTTGGTTAATTTGCAAAGCAGGAGACTGACTGTCCTCGAATGACCTAAATGCTGGTTTAAAGAATTTCTCCTCTTACTTTTCAAAGCAGGTTCATTTCCTCCCTTGCGGCTGCATTTTGGGTCTCTTCAGCTCCTGTCTGGCTGCTTAATTAGAATGAGCCAGCAGGTTCCATTGGTAGGAAAGCAGGGTCCCGGCTACAATAGAAAGTCAGGCCTGAAAAGATGGCCTTGGCTAACTCCCCACGGTGCAGAGATGGGGGGGAACCAAGACCCCAAAGCAAGTGACTTGTCCAAGATCGCAACATCTGCTTGTGTCAGAGGTCAAATAATCCAGTCTCTCCTCTCCTGCCTCTGAGCTTCTTCCGCTTTCCCCACCATGGATTCCCAAAGGGTGTTCCCAGAAGATGCACAGTAACTGTTAAGTGTGATATATTTATTCCTGTCCAACTGGACTTGTGTTCGCCTTATGCTCAGAATCAGAATAGCCGCACATGCTTTGCATTTCTTTTTTGTTTCGACTTATTTTACATTTTTATTAGCATTTTATCAAAATGAACTCTATGGCTTTTTAAAAAGTTTAGCTATTTTCCTAAATGTGATTTTTTATTTTTGTTACAGAGCAGCCGTAGAATTTTGGAATTGAAAGAGAATTTAGGAACCTTAGAACAACCCTGTTGTGTTTCAGATGAGGAAAGCGGGCCCAGAGAGGACGTGCCTCCTGGAAAAGGTGCTGGCCCGTACTGGTTCAGGGCCTCTCCTCCCTGAACATGGCCAGTCCTCTATCAGAGAAATCACAGGTTCCGTGGATGTCCTTAATCTGTGCAAAGGTCTTGTTCAAAGGGCTAGGGGGTGCCGGATAGCAAGATGACCAATGTTTCTAGGACTAAGTGACCAGCCTAGGATCTAAGGTGGGATTTGAACTCGGGCCTTCTGGAGGCTTTACAGTGAGTACTGGCTCAAGGTCAAGGAGGAGATCTGGGATTCAGATCAGTGTTCTCCAGCCTCCAGGCCAGTGTCTTCTCCTGCTTTGTCTGCCCGCGTGGTGGTCCTGGGTGGGCCGAACAATGTTTGCCCTTGGTGGTACATTCTGAATGACTCTGCTGATAGGTCCATTGCTCCAATAGAGTAGAGTAGCTACTACTGGTGCTTGGACAGAAGCAACTTCTGCCTTCAAGCCTGGATCCTCGGATGCTAGAACTGGGTCATCTTCTCTAAACCTCTCTTTTGCCAGATGAGGAAACTGGGGCAAATCATGTAAGGTCGCACAGCTTGGAGATGGCGAAGCGGGGGTTTGCATCCTGGTGCTTTCCCCATTCTTGCCAATAGCCCCCCATTGGAGGCAGCCGATTCTTCAAAGTGTCAGCAGTCGGAGGTGCATGCTAACTCGGCCTGGCGCCAGCGGCTCCTCGAGGGAAGGCACCATAGGTTTCTTAAAGATTTCAGATGCAAGGCAGGGCAGTTCTCCCTGTACTGCTTCTCAGGTCATTGTGAGGTAGGAGGGGAAGGCAGCCATTATTTTGGCAGGCAGGAGCCTTCCTGCTTCCCTTTCCCCACCTCTGGTTGTTCTCTGCTGCGTTTCCATGTGTAGGGGAAGGTCACGGCCCAGGTGTTTTTCTCCTTTCTGTTCCCTTGCATGAGAAGAAGGTCAAGACTACAAATTTGGTTTACCTTTACCGATGTTGCCAGCTGCCAACGGCCAGTTCTGTTTTGTGTAGGAGGTGTAATAGCCAAAGAGTTGGGGATTGTCAGAGTGGGGAGGGTGTGAAGCCTTGGAAAGGCACCCCCCCAGGGATGTTAATCATCAGTGCTCCCCTGGGGATGGGCAATGACTAGCTCAGGGGCACCCAGTTGATATAAAGCCTTGGGCCTTCTGAATTCCAGGATTGGGTTGTGTTTTTGCCTATTTTGTTCCCCCCACCCCCCGCTCATCCTCTTCTTCCTTCTCCTCCTTTTCCTCCTCTTCTTCCTTCTCTTCCTTTTCCTCCTCTTCTTCCTTCTCCTCCTTTTCCTCCTCTTCTTCCTTCTCCTCCTTTTCCTCCGCTTCTTCCTTCTCCTCCTTTTCCTCCTCTTCTTTCTTCTCCTCCTTTTCCTCCTCTTCTTCCTCCGCCCTCTTCCCTCCCTTCTCCCTCTTCTTTTTTTTGTCTGAACTTGACAAACACCATCCATGATGAGGTTCTTTCTCCTGGGCTGTGTGGCTACCTCCCGCCCCCAGTGTCCCCTCTATCTCTGCTGACAGCATTTGCACCAGGGAGATTGGGATGAGGGTGACAGTGGCAGGAAGCTGCCTTGGACTCGGAAAGTGAAAATGTGCTTATTCCTCAGCCCCGAAAGTGTTGGATTAGGAACATGACTCGTAGCTCTGCATATTAAAAAAAATTACATCAGTGGATAAAAATACCGCCTGTCACACTGTGTGGGGGCTTTGCTTTAGAGATATAAAGGGCCTATTGTCTGTCACCCGTTCTGTTATTCCGTCACTTATTAGCCGTCCCCCAAACCTGAATATTCGGTGTGAAAAAGCTGAAACCTGTTCCTCGTTAGTGTCTGAATGGCGCCGGGTGATTCACCTGCAGGCCCTGCAGCTTTGAGGGCGGGGAGGCCGTGGGTTTCCAGTCTTCCTCTGGGGTTTGAGAATTAATAATTGGGCGTTGAGTGCCTGGTCTTCATTCAGGGCATATTTGTTAAGATTCTGCTAAGAGGGGGAGGAAGAAGGGAGGGAGTGGGAGAGGAAAAGTGTGGGGGAGAGAGACACAGAGACAGAGAGGGAGAGGGAAAGGAAGAGGAAAAGAGATGGATGGAGAGATGGAGGAAGGGAGGAAGGAGAGATGGAGGAAGGGAGGAAGGAGAGACAGAGATAGAGAGAAAGAGACAGAGGGGAGAGAGAGGAAGAGGGAGGAGAGTGGGGTGTGCAGAGCCTGTCCTCAAAGAGTTTACAATCTAACCATGTGAGTCTGTGTTCAGATGAGCAACAGGCAGTCTGGGAATATCAGAGGAGGGCGAGCCCTTTTAGCCAGGTGTGATCAAGGCAGTCTTCTGGGAGGAGGTGGTACCCGAGCCGGGCATAGACAATGGGATTTCTGTGGGCACAGAGATAAAGTGTGTCTCGGCATGAGGATTAGTCTTCAAGGAAAAGGAGCATCTGTAAGGTGAGGGTGGCCAGACAGTGGGAAGGGCCCTGGCTGGAAGGCCAGAAGACCCTGTTCAAGTCCCACTCTGATGCTTATGACCTGTGTGACCCAGGACAAGGCTCTTCCCTCACTTGTCTCATGAGGGCGGTGGGCAGAAGGGGCTCGAGTCCCATCCAGATGTAGATCTGGTCATCTGGTCATCGAGATCTAGTTTTCCTGGCTCTATATTAGATAGAATATCTAATGTTCTATTATTAGTTTATTAATTAGTCCCTTAATTTAGTTTATTATTAGTCTAATAACAGTCTATTATTAGTCTTCCTGAAGACAGACACTAATTTTTTTGGTCTTTGAGTCCCCCACGCCTAGCACAGTGCCTGATATGTGGCACATGCTTCATACATATTGTCGTATCGATTGATTAAAATGTAGAGTGATGTGAAGGAAAGAAATAGTATGAAATAAGGCTGGAAAATAGATTGGAAACTGACTATGGAGGGCCTTGAAAGCCAGATTGATGGGTTTTTGTTTTATTTTGTGGGCAATGAGGAGCCACAGAAGGCTTTTGAGCCCAGAAGTGACATGGTCAGTCTGTCTCTTATGAAGGTTCTTTTGACTGGGACTCTGAGCAAGATGGATGAGGGCTCAGAAGTCTCTAGACTCAGCCGGGACCTACTTTGCTTGGCTCTGGGGGGTAACTAGGGTGGACCTAGAGTTAGGAGAGCCTGAGTTCAAACGTGGCCTCGGGTAATTCCTATGCAGCCCGTGGCACAAATATATTTTTATCCCCATTTTACAGAGGTGGAAACTACTGTTTGTGATTTTCTCTAAGCAACTTACTTAAATGTTGGAGTCAGGACTTGAACCCAGATTTCCAGCTGATCATTCTTTTCTTTACATCATCCCACTCCGCTCTTGATTATGTGGACAGGGGAGGGAATTCACTCGTTCTCTAAGTGGAATTTTTAGTTTGTAGAAAAGGTGGTGGGCAAAACTAACGCTGGGGAAGTTTATATGATCCAGGTCTGGATGAGAAAAGAATCCAGTGGCCAGAATGGACCACTCTCCCCTAGTAGGATGGATGTCCCTGGAGGACGGTGAGTGTGTGGAGCTTTTGTTGTTTTTTGGCACATAGTAGGCACTTTAATACACGCTTGTTGCACTTCTTTTAGCTCTGAATGCCCCTGGATCGTACTTCATTTTGTGCATTTGTGGTTTTTTGTGTCAGAGTGTGTGTGTATGTGTGCAATGAGTCATGGTCAGGGGAGAGATGGCAACTAAAAATAATAAACAGCTGATATTTATGTCAGGTACTATTTTCCAGAGCGGTTTAGGGCATTTCCCAGGATCCCGCTGTACGGGACCCTCGCTAGCTTTCTTGTGTAACCCCCTTATTGTTCAGATAAATAAAGGACCAACAGCTTCAAGGATTCCATTGAGTCTTTGCCACAAGGCTGAGACACAGGCCCTGCAGGTATTATTTGTCTCCATGTGACATTGTGAGGGATGCTAATTAAATGGCCAACCCAATGTTAAGTGGCTGGGCTCTTCCCTCTGCCCCCGTAGTCTCCCTCCTGGGGAGGGCCTCCTGATACTCCCACCGGAGAAGCTGCCCAGTGCCGCCAGCCTCGGGTGTCCCAAGGATTTTTGGAGGAAAAGAAGAAAAGCGGCCAGTGTCGGGAAGGAGGATGAGCCCCCCGGCTTGCAGGGCAGACAAAGGGGGCGTCTGTTCTCCTGAAATAGAAGGGCGGGGGCCCCATGGCCCACAGATTTTGTCGAGTTGGACTCTGTCAATGGCCAGACTTTGTCCTCTCAATGTCCCCGCTGTAGCTGGGGACTATGGGCTACTGTCAGAGTAAAGGCAAAACCCTCAACCCTTTCCCTTCCCCACTGGGTCCCATCGGCCCCCCTTTGTTTCTTCATTTGCATAAATGGTCAGATTGGGTGGTGGAGAGCGAGGTTCCGAGGTGGATCCTTGTAAACCATATCTAGGAAATGGTGGCTTTTGGGAGGTCGTGAATAGTACTGTTCATTCTGGTCTGTTCTGTTTTAGTAGTTTTTTTCTGAAAAAGATCTGAGGGTGTCAGTGGACTGCAGGCTCAAGATAAGGCAATGAGGGGATATGGCTGGCAAGAAAGTATGATTTTGGGTCGGGTTAAGACCCAAGGCTACAAGAGGAGACGGTCCTGCTGTCCTTGGACCTGGCCGGACCGTGTTGGGAGAGTTGTGTTTAGTTCTGGGCACCACGCTTTGGGAAGGGCATCGAGCATTTGGAGAGTCCGGGGAGGCGTTGGGTCCCTGCCACGTGAAGACTGGCTGAAGGGACTGGGGCTATTTTGAGTTTCCTGCAGAAGAGGATACTTGGAAGGGGAGTGAGCTGTCCGGAAGTCTTTGAAAGGCTGTACCCTGGAGGACGGCCCAGAGTTCTTTCTGCTGGACCTCAGAGGGCAGAACTTGGCCCGATGGGAGATGCCCCCAAGAGGTGGATTTAGGATGGGTGAAGGGAGACGCTCTTACCAGCGAGCCCCGCAAAGTGCAGTGGGGTGTTGGGGTGAGGGGGAGGCCGCCATGTCTGTCCCCTTTCTCTGGGGGAATTGAACCAAAGGCCCGAGAACCCTCTGAAGGGATGATAGGAGGGATTTCTGCTCAGGTGGGAGTTGGACCGGCAGTTCTTGAGGTTCCGGCCCTGTTCTAACCGTGTAACCTAAGCAGCTGCTTAAAAATGGCTGGTGAGCAGTGGTAGGTGGGATGGACTGAGATGGGGGCCGTCCTGGCTGCCGCTGCCTTCTCTCCCCCTCAGAACCTTCCAAACTGCTGTGCTGTGGCCAGAAAAGTGCTGGGAGTGTGAGGATTTTCTGGGGAAAGTGAGTGCGGCTGAAGGCTCCTGCTCCTTTCGTAGCCCACAGAGGCTCTTTGGGCCCCCTCCAAAAGGGAAGTAAGGGAGACCATCCCTACAGGAAGTGCTACTGGGAAGCTCTGCAGCCAACTTCTTCTTCTGCTTTGTCACATTTGGGTGCAATGTGAGAACACTGGATTTTTTTAAAAAGCACTCCCCCCTATAGATTTGCTTTCACCCTCTGCTCCTGGCTTAATAGAGGGAAGTCAGGTCTCCATTTGACTGCTTGGGGAGGTTTGATGTCAATTTTTTTGCTAAAGCTTTGAACAAATTTTTGTCACCTCTTTAGGAACCCTTTAGGCTGGAGATTCTTAACCTGAGGCCTGTGAACTTGCTTTTCAAATCATATTTTAATAATTTATAATTATATTAAAATCATGTAAGCCTACGTATTTTAGGCTTTTAAAAACATGTTTCTGAGAAGGGGCCCATAGTTCACCAGCCTCTGATTCTGCTCTCATCGATTCCACAAACTAGCCAGGTGACCTTGTGCAAGTGATTTGACCTCTCTGGGGTTCAAGGCTCTCAGGTTTCAGATGATTTCCAAGTTCCGGGTGGCGACAAAATGCTCCAATTCCTGCTTTCATGCCATTGATTTTAAAAAAGCATCAATTGCTGCCATCTGCTGATAGAAGGAAGGAAACGAGGCCCTTATGAGTCTTTCCTCAGTGGAAGAGAAATTAAATATTAAAATTTCAATTTCAATTCAGTTCAAAAGACAGTCATTGAATGGCTATTATGGGCCGGGCCCTGGGCTAGGTATTGTATGTTCAGAGATGAAATCAAACTGTCCAATTGTTCCTGCTTTCAAGGAAGTAATATAGGGAGACAAAATGGTAACGTGTGGCTTGGTAAATATGATAGACGTGGAATAAATATAAAGGAGATTTGCAGGTTACATACAGAATATTAACAGTGTCGGGGATTAGGCCAGGCCTCCGGTGGGACGTGGCCTCTGCATTTGGCGTTGAGGGACCTTTGGTATTCTAAGAGACGGAGGTGAGAAGGAGAGAGCAGGGAGGACACGGTGAGAGAGCTTTTTGACCTAAGTAAGTGACATGCTCAGTTGTCTCTGAGAATCGGGATTTGGGATGAGGATGAGAAGAAAAGATGGTTCAGTTAGGTGGCAAGAATGAGGGATGACAGCTCCTAAGTCAGGAGAGGACGGGGAGGCCTCTGGGACATTGGGTAGCTTAGAACCCTGCTGTGACCCTTTGGGAGAAGAATCCCTTGGGTGGATTGCCATTTGTATTGTGGGAGGGGATTCTTGAGAGAATGAGACAAGATCCATTGAGTATCTGAATGGAGGGTGGATGTAAAGGCTTAGGGTCTGACCCGTGGTAGCCAGAACCTTCTCTGCTCCTCAGTCTCTTAGCTGCTTGTCTAGAAACCCCTTTTGGGGTCTGTAAGGAGGGTAGCCTGAACCAGATTAAAATGCATTTGGGAAATGTTTAGCAAAATAAATAAAAATACAATGCAGTTTTCTAAGTCAATTAGCCAGGCACTGGGATCCTCTTGGGCTTTCTTTTTGAATTTGATGTGGCCCCAAAGCACTGAAAGGTCATATGATTTGCTCTTGTCATTCAGTCACCTTTGATCAGTGGGACTCAAACTCAGACCCTCCTGAGGACAGCTACAGCTCTGACCCCTCAAAGATTTTAAAAGGGGGGGGGGAATTCCCTCTCTTTTACACACTGCTCTGGGAATTTGGAAATGGTGAGGACTTGGGACAGTGGTTTTCATTGAGTTCTTCTATCTCTTTGCCCTGCCTCCTGTGTCCCTCGGCTAATGTTTTAGAAGGAAATCCAAAGGCTTTCTCTGCCCTGGTGGTGATGGGGTTCCAGGGGGGAGAGCAGCAGGGCAGCCATGGGCTGTGTGACTTCCCTTCTCTTGATCTTGGCTCATAAAACAAAAAGGTTTGATTGGGTCATTGAAGAATGAATGCAGGAGACTCCCCATGTTTTTTCCCCTTAACCCCCTTTTAAGAACAACAATAAACAAAAAAAGCATCATGAGATTTCTGGGACAATTTAACTCACTATTCAGCATTTCTGCAGGTTTTTACTGTTTAGGGGGTCATGAAAGAATCTGTGGCAGGACTATCTTGGGCCATAAAAATGGGAACCACCGGGGGTCATGGGCTCACAGGTCTGGAGTCAGAAGGGGACGGAGCCTTCCTCTAGTTCAACCTCCTCATTTTGCAGATGAGGAAATAGGAGTGGAGAGAAGAGTGACTCTTCCAAGATCATACAGTGGCTGAGCTGGGATTTGAATCCAGGCTCTGACTTCAGAGTCAGTTCTTTTTCTGCTCAAACACATTGGATCCCTGAGTACTAAAAGCCACTGGCCAAATGCTCCCATTCTTGCTGCCTGTGCTTTGGGATGGATTTCTGAGCAATGGTCCAGCTTGGACACCCCACCCCTCCCATTTCCCCATCTGTGAAATTATCAATTGTTTTTTATTTTTGGTTTGCATTTTCCGTAGCCCAATGGGTCCACTGATTTCCTTTTTTTCTTTTTCTGTTGCAGATTGCTGTTGCAGATGACTGTAAGTACCATGGATTTCTTTGTAAATATGCTGGCTGTTTTCTACTGACCTCTGATGGAGATGCAGGGGAATGCATGTTCACTCAAGATCACCAAGCCTTCAGACATTGTGGCTGATGATCTTTCCTTCTTTTCCTCCCTCCTTCCTTCCTTTCCTCCTTTCCTCTTTCTTTCCTCCCTTGTTCCCCCCTCCTTTCCTTTTTTTCCCTATCTTCCCTTTCTCCCTCCCTTTCTTTTTCCTTCCCTCCCTCATTCTTTCCTTCCTTCCTTCACTTCCTCCTTCCCTCCTTCTCTCCTTCCTTCCTTATTTCTTCCCTCCTTTCCTTCTTTTTTCGCTCCTTCTTCCCTTCCACCCTCCCTCCTTCCTTCCTTCCCACCTTCTTTCTCTCCTTCCTTCACTTCTTCCTTCCCTCTTTCTTTCCTTCCTTCCTTGTTCCCTCCCTCTTTTCCTCCTTCCCTTCTTTTTTTTCCTTCCTTCTTCCCTTTCTCTCTCCCTTCCTCCCTGTCCTCCTCCCTCCCTCCCTTCCCATTTTGGGAAGCCAATAAGGTCCAGATTTTGCTTTAGCTTGGACTTCCTTTCAGGGTCAGGGAGCCATAGTTCATCAAATGGACTTTTGTAATTACAGTAGTCCATGTATAAACACTTAGAATTTCTGGGCGGTTTCTTTCTTCATTAATCTGATTGGCAAATAAACCAGAGACTGGCGAGTGCTCCAATCCCTGGGATCAGAAGCGGCTCTGTACACCCAAAGAACAAAGCAGTTAGAAAGTAATGGGATGTATGTAGGAGTGAGGTTAAAAAGGCTGGGGTGTGTAATGTGGGGAAGGGAGGAACATTTAAAATCAGCTGATAAAGATTTACAAAAAATTCTTATTGATGATTTAAAAAAAATGCTGCTATCATTTCTCTCAGCTTGTGTAGAATGTTTCTTGGGAATGTAGATAGGCGTTTCAGTAAACAAATCAATACACTGCCCATGTCAGAAAATGAAAGCTTTATTTGCACCTGGGGTCTGGCCACTTCCATGCTGAAAGGTAAGTTGATTGTATCGTGCTCAGGCCTCTATTTCCCTCTTCATTATGGTGCTTCTCAGCAACATCATCCTCTTGTTTCTGCCCTTTTTGGTCTGTATCGATTTAGGTGATCTTTCCTGAATCTCTTTGAATTCTTCATACTCATATTTTCTTTTGCCATATTCTGACTATATTCATGTTTCCCAATTTGTTCACTCTTTTCCCAATCAATTTTTGCTTAGAGGGGAACGTTCCTTCTCTCTCTGACCACATTGGGGCCTAGTGGTAGCTAGCTCAAATTTAATCAATAGGTGATAATTTTAATTACATGCTTACAAACTGATAGCATGCTCCTACCTCTTTGCCCTGCCTCCTGTGTCCCTCGGTTAATGTTTTAGAAGGAAATCCAAAGGCTTTCTCTGCCCTGTTGGTGATAGGGATGCTATATGATAGCATACTATCTATAGTGAGGAGAATTTGGGATTTGGAATTATGGGACATGGGCTTGAATTCCAGCTCTTACATGTACTGATTGTGGGGCCCTAGAATCTTTTTTGAGTTTCAGTATTCCTTATATATACAATGGGGACAAATATGTCTACTTCACAAGGTTATTCTGAGGCGAGTGTTTTGTGCTTAAAACTCTATAGAAATGAGAATATTAGTTTATTGTTTTATTTGATCCAATAAAGTAGATGCTATAAGTCTTCTAATTTTCCATGTTACAGATGTGGAAACTGAGATTTAGAGAAAGGATAAATGGCTTTCCCTGAGTTGTAACATCTGGGAACCAGCAAAGGTGGAATTTGAATCCAGGACTGTTCCCACCATTTTATCTTGCTTCACTGTCAGTGAAATCTTCCCTACCGAGAAGCTTGTCTGCCTCAGAGAGGCGGTGCCACGTGACAGAAAGAAGTTTGGGTTTGGAGAACAAAAATTCAAAGTCCAGTTCTATTGCTCAGGACTCGGTCTCTGCGGGTTCTGGTTTCCTCATCTGAAGGGACCGTACCAGATGTCCCCTGACAGTCTCGAGGTTTATCATCCTACTATAATTGATGATGTCCAGTTTCCAAGGCTATGACAACTGAGACCCTATTTTTGGATCTTGTTTCCTATAGGCATTCAATGTGATCCGATGACTTTAAGTTCCACAACCACTGAAATTGACTTGATTGATTTATCAGAAAACTTGTCCATCAGCAACGTGACCAGTGGAGGAAGATATGTGACTTGGCGCATCCAGTCAGAGAACGGAGGGAACAAGACAATCGGGGGACTGAGCCCCGGGGAGACGTATGAGATTGAGCTGAAGAATGACACCAGTACCTGCTGCAGAAAGTGGTCAACACGTAAGTGACGTCAGATCTTTTGTGGGCAGAGGTCCCGCTGGGGCTTCTTTAGGTAGAAGGCTGCTCCCCTCATCCAGAGTGTGGGGGTGAAAGTGGACATGAAACATGGTTTCAAGCCCTGATCTCAGCTCCAGCTCTAGAAGCTCTCGTGGGATTTGCCATCTTGTTCACTTGGACAATTAGTGAGAGCCAGCTGTGTTCAGAGCCTTGGGCTAGCCCAAAGTGATGTCTGGGGGAAGAAAAAGGTCAATAGAGGATAGTCCCTACCCTCAGGAAGCTTCCAGGCTGTTAGGGAGAACAGGGGGATGGACAGGTTTCCATCACAGAGACAATACATGGGTCCTTTAGAGAGGTGGAAGGCAGATGATGAGGAGATGGTGGCCGTGGCTTCTTGAAACACATGGCAGAGCTTTTGAAGTAAGACTGTAAAATGGAGGGAGTGGCTAGATTGTGGGGAGCCTTGAATGTCAAGCAGAGGAACTGGGACTTTACTGGATGGACAGATACTAGGAAGACACTGAAGATTCTCAAACACAGGAATTCACGGTTAGATCTGTGCAGAAGTCTTGAGTTCAAAACCTTGTATAAATTTGAGGTATAAACACTCCTCCTTGGGCCACAGACCACTTCTGGTCTGCTAGGTCTGCCTTTCCTGGGTTCTCTGGCTATTTATCAATTGTCTTGGTGGCCCAGAGGAGCTTCCTAGCTGAAGGTTTTAATGAGGCTGCCAGGTGATGTACAGTGCTGGGCTTGCATCTGGGAAGCCCTGAGTTCAAATCCCAGCTCAGTCTTTTACTATGTTAATAAACTGGGCAAGTTCAGCCCAGCCTCAGTTTCCCTTTGTAAACTGGAGATAATAATAATATCCCTCTCCTAGATTTATTGTGACAGTCAAATGCTTCACAACCATTAAAACACCATAGAAATGTTGGCTGTTATTTCTGACTAATCTTTGATGATTTCTTCCCAATTCCCATCTCCATTTAGCTGCTCCTATGGGCCAGGTCTTCTCAGAGTCCACATGGAGACGGACTTTACCCATCTCTCTCACCTTGTTCTTCTGCCATTGGCTTCTCCTGCCCCATCCATTCTCTCTGTTTTTGTCATGGGTCTCCATAATTCATAGAAGCAAATGTGGTATTGGAGAGAGAGGATCTTGGCTCCTAGATCTGGGAAAGACCATGAGTCATTTCCCTAAATTCCCTCATTTTAGAGAGGATGAAACTGGAGTGCCAGGAAGACCCCCATAGTGGCCCACAGCTGCTCAGGTAGAAAGTGGTAGTGTGGGGGATTCACACGGTGCTCCTCTGACTGACTCCATGTTCCGTATCCTTCCTATTGGATCTTAGAACACTTTGTGCATCAGTCTGTGTTCCCAGACTTTCCCAAGCTGAGCCAGTCCTCTCCAAGAAGCTTATGCCTTCCCTTTCATGACCCTGGGTCTTTGTTTTGGATAGGATTATGTTGGTGGTTTGCAAAGTGTTTCCCATGAACCCTTTGGGTTCTGAGGCCCTTGAAGATAGGGCAGAAGCTTGTCTTTATTGTTTTGCATGCCATGGAACATTCATTAAATGTGGAATCCACCAGGGAAGCTTGCTATTTGCTTTTGGCACGCTGTGGCTGGATTTCCTTTTCAGAATGGTGCACAGGAACATATTGAGATGATGGAGTTCTTGCAGAATAAAATTGCCTTTTTCTCCTGGAGTCTTTCCACCACTTCCATCCAAATCACTCAAATTACCTGAATCTCAGTTTGCTCCCTATAAGATGAGAATGTTGGACTGGATGCCCTGGGGTTCCTACCAATAGAATGAGCTTGTGGAAATTCAATTCTGCAGGTTTTTGTGGTGCACCTTGTGTGCTAGGTGCTGGGGTTGGGTGGTTCATAAATATATTTAAAAGCATTTATTAAATCCCAAGCATATGCAGTACAAATATTAAAGCAAAGATAGTCCCTGGGACATCTTTAGGAACCTTTATTCTAATGGGGAAAGATAGCACAAGAGGGGGAGGTGATCATTTGGTCCAGAAATGGACCAGATTAGTGGAGCCATGGAATCATCCAAGAAAAGATAAGTGAATAGGGTTCGTACCCTTTGGAATCTTGTCCCCCAGGAAGGGACAGCAGAAATAGAATCCAATCACCCAGGATATGTGCCCACAAAGTACTTGGAGAAGGGAGGAAGGAAGGATGGCTCCTGCCTGGAGGGCAGGGATGGCTTCAGGGTGGCTTGGCTCCTGATTAGTTTTAGATACCAAGATCCTTTTTCCTCTTTGTCATTTGTCTTTTTCTTTTTATTATATGCTGAGTTTAGAGTCTGAGCCCCTCCCTGGAATCTCTCTGAAATGAAGACAATGGACAAATTGAGCTCTAAGGAGAGGACCTTTCCAACTGAGGAACCTTGGTTAGATTGTGACCTTTTAGAATTCTCTCATTTCTGTCAAGGCTCATCAATGAGGACATTGCTAGTCATCTCTCTCACATCCTCTGTTACTTCCTAATTATTTGTTTTAGGGGAAAGTAGGGCTGGCTCTAGATCTGAGGACATGGGTTGAAATTCTCTCATATTGACTTGGCCAAGTCACTTCCTAACTTCTTAACGCAATTCCCTCATTTGTAAAATAAAAAGATTGGACTAGATGGCGTCTGATGGTCCTATCCAGTGCTAGACCCATGATTCAGTGATCTCTGTTTGGAATAATGTTTAATTGTCTGTGAAGACCTTTTTTGCCAGAGGAAGCTTCTTGAGCTCAAGAACTGCTTTCATTTCTGTCTTTATAGCCCTGGTACACGACACATAGTAGGTGTTTTGTAAATATTTATTGAATTAAATGGAATCAAATTGAATTCTAGACCAGGCTTTTTATTAATCCTTTTGTTCTTGTGGCTGAAGTAAAGAAATAAACCTTACTTTGTGATGGGAGAAATACTTTGGAGGCTTCTAAATGTGGAGCATGCTTTTGTTCTTCTGTTTTATTATTTACTACAATCTTTTTTTTTTTTTTTCCTTTAAAAATTTAAACAGAACCTAACCCTGTACCTGACATTGAAGTTGTCAGCGTGGGTACAACCGAGGTGACCCTGACCTGGAAGAACTTGCACCAAGCTGCTTCTCAGTACAAATACATTGTCCAGTACCAGCAAGCACGTGAAGCAAAGGTCATCACCAGCTGGCATCCGAACATTACAGTCACAGACTTAGCAGCTGGCACTTATTATGCTTTCTCAATCGCCCTAGAACTGGAAGATGGGACTCGGGGACTCCTGAAAGTTGTGACTGTCGTGACAAGTATGTCAGTGTTCCCTGAACAATAATTAAGTCCCTCTGTGAATGGGAATGGAAGCCTTGGGTCACGGGACCCCTCGATTCATATTGACTGAGTGATAAAGGGATTTCTTATCAAGTCTGGGGAAAAAAAGAAGCAGGCTGGGTTTATTGGAGTTGAAAACACTGAAACAGCTGGGTGATTGAGTTCTCAGACTGTTTGGACGGGGAGAGCTCCCTCTCTGTGCCAGCCCCTTTCAGCCTCGAGTGACTGAAGGAGGCTTTCATAGAACTTAGGGTGGTCATGCTAAAAGCACTGGGCCTTAATTAGGCTTGTTGTAATTCATACAAAGAAAGGCCTCAGACCTAAAATAGGAGGCACTTGGAGGTGGGCTGGGTGCAAGCAGGGATGGAACCGGGGCTGGGGAAATCAAGGATAGGAACCCTCAGACCTTGGAAGAGGGAATCAGAAAACCCATTGTATTACTGGGTGGATTTGGCACCTAGAAGTTTGCCAGGCTGTCATTACTCCTCCATCTATGGGGTGGGGACACCTTATCCTCCATTCTCTCTACAATAGGCCATCTCAAAGATGCCTGGGCCATGGTTTGCTAAGGAGGGATGGGATTTTGCCAGGGTAGGTCAGTCCCTCTGCCTGAGGAGATTGCAGTCTCATCCGAGGTCATCCTTCTCCCTTCCTTCCTGTAAAATCTCCATTGAGGATTCATTAAGTAGTTTGTCAGGATATGGTTTTCATTTTTATTTTTAAAGTTTTCCTGGTGTTTTTCGTATTTATATCCTAGTTGTTTCTTGAAATGTCCTGGTTTTCCCTAGTGAATGAGCCCTCTCTTATGATAATGAAAAGACAGAGTCATATATTTGTGTATTTTAATGTCCCTGTGTGTGTGTGTGTGTGTGTGTGTGTGTGTGTGTGTGAGAGAGAGAGAGAGAGAGAGAGAGAGAGAGAGAGAGAGAGAGAGAGAGAGAATGAGTGAGAGTGTGTGTTTGACTTGGAAATAGAGACTTAATCAGAAACTTGATAGCATTCTGGCAATTATTACCTACAAAATATCTTCCAGGTTTACTTGCAGGATCTGAGTTAGGAACTCAGGAACTGAGGCCATTTAGTTTGAGAAGAGAAGACTTGTGGGGATAGGAAGAGGAGAGTTGCCTTTAATCTCTGCCATTTTTCCCTGTCCACTTTTGGACAGGGACTAGTAGGAAGCTGTGAGTGTGTGTGTGTGTGTGAGTGAGTGTATGTGTATGTATGTGTATATATATATATATATATATGTATGTATGTGAGTGTGTTTGAGAGTGTGACAATGTGAATGTAAGTGAGTGTACATGTGCATGACCTTATTTGTGCTTGTATGTTTGAAAGTATGAGTGTGTATATGTGTGTAAGAATATGTGAGAATATATATGTGTGAATGTGTGAGAGTGTGTGTGAGTGAGCTCATGTGTGTGTATGGGTTTAAACGTCAGACAGAAATTGGTCTTTCTGCAGCTTCTTCCCTAAATAGAGCAAGTCTCACCTCGCTGCCACAAGTCTCCACTGTGTCCCTGTATGAACCGTCTGTTCTCTGGGCTAATTATCTCCCCCTCCTGTCAACAACAGCCTTTCCCTGTCAGATCTGCGGCCTCCTGACACGCTGGTTGCCTTCCTCTGGCTGTCTTCCAGCTTGTCCCTGTTCTCCTTAAAATGCGCCCCTAAAAGTAACCCTCATGCTCCTGGCCCGGCCTGGCCCAGGCTACATGGCTTGGTGTCTTGTAGAGGGATTGGAAAGCTTTAAGTTCCCCATGGAGGAATATATTTGTGTATTTTAATGCCTGTGTATGTGTGTGTGTGTGTGAGAGAGAGAGAGACAGACAGAGAGAAAGACAGAAAAACAGAGAGAGAGACAGAGAGACAGAGAACCAGAGAGAGAGAGAGAGAGAGACAGACAGACAGACAGACACAGACAGACACACAGACAGAGACAGAGAGAGACAGAGACAGAGACAGAAAGGTGTTCTGAGAGAATGGTTAGAGAGCTGGCTCCAGATGTGGATTCAAGTTCTGCCTCAATTAGTCATGCCTCTCAGTGCTCTAGGAAGCTCCCTAAGGTTCTAGATGGCAGAGAAAGTGCTGAGCTGCATTAGTCCGGGTGGTTTCCTGATCCAAGAGTTTTCCGTGTCAAGGCTTCTTAAACTTTTCCCATTCACCACTCCTGCTTGTCCAAGAAGTTTTTATGTGGCCCTGGGTACATAGGTATACAAAATAGGTATACAGATCAAATGTTTATTGATAATAAATCATAATTTCATGACCCCCATATTTAGTTATGTGACCCCCCACATGGGATCATGACCCACAGTTTAAGAAGCTTTGCTTTATGTCACTAAAATCACAAGTTCTATCCCATGTGTTCAATATGGTGCTCTTTTGGTTGATGAATTAAAATTGATTGCTAACTCACTCTCTCTCTCTCTCTCTCTCTCTCTCTCTCTCTCTCTCTCCTTTCTCTCTCTTTCCCTCCTTCCCTTCCTCCCTCTTTCTCTCCCTTACTCCTTCTCCCTCCTCTCTTTTCCTCTCTCTCCCTTTCCTCTTCTTTTCCAAACAGAACCGAATCCAGTGTCTGATCTCCAGGTCACAGATGTGGGCCTAGCTGATGCCACTCTAAGCTGGCACTCAGACAATGGCACTGTGGCAGCCCGTTTGCTATTTAAAGCCTTTGAAGATGAGACTAATTCATTCTCCCAGATGATACTGAATATTTCACACCTTGAGCCAGGTTTCCAGTACCAGTTCCCTCCGTTTCTTCCAGATCCTTGTCAGGCTCAAGGAGACTCTAACGCCACTCAAAGCAGGCCAGGTGAGCATGGAATTGGTTTTCCTGTTTTCTCTTGCTGAATCTGCTCCTCTCATGTGAAACTGAGGGAGATTTGAGGAAGGGAGGATGATGATAGGAGTAGTGAGAGAAATTCAGTGAAGAACACAGTGATTTGGGGATCAATTTACTGAAACATAACTGTGCTTGCTTACTCTCTGAAATCCCTGACCCCTGTCTTGCACAGTGTCTTCAGGGCCATGCTTTTGCATGATGCTAATGTCAGGGAACTGGAATCCAATTTAGGAAATACGAGGGGTCCGCTCTGAACAGATCCTTGTGCTTGGTCCCGAGGGGAGATGTGAAGTTTGGGTCCGACATGACCCTGCCCTCGTGAACTTCCAAGACTGGTTGTAGCAGGAGACCCAACTATATAGATAATTATAATGCATAGTACTGAATGTCACATAAAGGTCTGATGATGGAGAAAACCCTTGTTCCCCAGAGATTTGGAGGTAGAGATTAAGGAGAACATGACATATATAGCTTGGAATTTAAAGGGTAAAAAGTCTGCTCATGAGGGTCAGCAGTAACCAGATTGCTACATGTTTTCAACCCAATTAAAAATTAAAAAAAAATATTTTTTGTGCTGAACTTAACATAAAAATAAACAAGCATTTCCACATGAAGACTAGAGTGGATAGAGTATTGTACATAGCATTGCTTACAAAAAAAAGCTATATCTACTTTCAAAACTACTTGTTGTTTGTGCTTCCCTTTACACTTGCTATTCTCTGTGAAATTTTTTTCCTTTTTTTTTTTTTTTTTTTTTTTTTGGCATCCCTATTTCTTTGTCTCCTTCCCCCCCTCCCATACCCCAATTCCAATGAAAACAGACAATCTTCCCCGCATCCCTATTACGATTAAGTAAAGTCAACAAACCAGACTCACACAGTGACTATGAATTGTTTTCCTGCTCAAGTGACTCAGCATCAGTTCATAATTATGAGGATTCTCTGAAATAATTTTTTATGGTGCAATAATATTCTGTTGCATTCATATATTACAGCTTGTTCAGTTGTTCACCATTTAATGAACACCCTATTAGTTCTCAGTTCTTTGCCTTTCTATTTTTATTCTATTTAATTTTTTTCAGCATCAGGAAATTTATTTTATTTGTCATTTTATTTTTTCCTTTTAAATATTTTTCTTCTCCCATCTTATCCCTACCACTTCATTCCCAACTATGTCCCTGAGTTTTATATATTTCTATGCCAAACTGTGTATACATGTGCTAAAATCTTGTAGGTTCATTTTATACAAGAGCAAAGTTCATCTGATGCTCACATGTTTTTGTCTATCATTCTCCTCCCAATTATTGGAACTGCCCTCTTTCCTTCTTCCTCTTTTCTAGTGTATTTCTTTTGTTTTCTTTTTTCCCTCCCCTATTTAAAATCCTTAGACTAGAACCAATTTATTTCCTCTTGAGGATATCTTCTTTTTCTTAGGGAACTACCTCAAAATCATTAGAAGACATTAAAATTTTGAAGAACTTTAAGGTCCTCCATTGGACTATTAGTCCTTCATCATTAGGTAGCCTTTTTCAGTTGCTCAAATTTATCTTTCTAGATTTCTTTTTACCTTCTTTTACCTTCTCTTTACCTTATTATTTCAAAATTCCTATTCTGCTCCGATCATTTTATCAGTAGTTCTTTAAAAGTCTTCTATTCCATTAAATATCAATTCTTTGCCTCCTTTCCCCCATAGATTTATACTCATGTTTGAGTATAAATTATTTTGCAAGTAAGCCTCTATATTTTGCCTTCTGTTACATTGTATATCAAGATCTTTTCTCATTTATATAGAAGCTGCCTTATCTTGTTTTGTCCTAATTATGGCTCCTTGATTTTTGAATTCTTTTTTCTTGAAGTGAGAGCTCTGGAGTTTGGCTATGGCATTCTTGGGATTTTTATTTTTGGAGTCTCTTTACAGAGGTGATTAGTAGATTCTTTTTTTCAATTTGTCCTCAGATTCCAATAGATTTAGTCAGTTTTCATTAATGATTTCTTGAAATATTATGTTTGGACTTTAAGAAAATTATTATGATTTAAGAACTTGATAATTCTTAAATTACCTTTCCTTAATGTGTTTCCATATCAGTTATTTTTGGCATTAGATATCTTACATTTTTATTTCCCTCCCAAAAAAACCTTTTACTTTTGTTCTAATATTTTTTTCTATCTTATGAAGTCATTGATTTGTGTTTGGTCTATAGTAATTTTCAGGGATTTATCTCTGGACCTATATAAAAATTTTTTTTAATAGTGATTGGTGCTACTTGGTCTTTGTTGCTTTGTTGACCTCTATCACCTAGGATGTGTTTGCACAAGAGGGTTGGTTAGTTTTACATCTTGCCTTTGATTTTTAAACCTTGGAATCCTGGATCTTCAGGGATTTCTATGGTATTTTAGGACAGAGTGCTTGGGACCTCAGAGGCTCTGGGTTTGGAGTGTCCTAGTTTATGTGCTGCATAGATCCAAAATACTATGAACTAAGGTTCACATTATGAATTTCCAACTCGGATGGGACTTTCTCCACTCTTGTTGCTTCTAAATACAAAACTTTGTAAGCTATTGGTATTTTTGGCCCATCCTTTGTTAAACTGGGAAATTTCTATCATTATTCTGGTTCCCTTTTCTTTTGCCTGTGGACAAAGTGACTTTTTGTGGGTAGAGGAAGTTATTTACTCCTAAATAACCAACTTACTTCCCCTCTGGGATATCTCATTTTTCTTTGTATCTAATTGTATTTGTTACTGTTCTTAGGTTTTTGCTAGAATGGATATGTGGGAGATGGGCTCTCTGTCTCTGTGTGAGCAGCCATCATTGTCCTTGATGTTCTCTTTCTGGGACTCCAAAGGAGTCCCCCACACAAAGGACTTTTGCACAAAGGAACCTCTTTGTTCAAGAACAGGCTTTGGGTGATAATAATAATAATAACAACCATAATAAGAATAATAACAACAATTACAGAATTTATATGCTATTTTAAGGTTTGCAAAACAATTTTAAAATATTATCTCATTTGATCCTCACCAACAACCTTGGGAAGTAGATGCTATTATTATCCCATTTTCAGATGGTGAAACTGAGGCAAATGATGGTTAAGTGACTTGACCAGCATCACACAGATTCTGGGAAGTATCTGATGATAGATTTGAACCCTAGCCTTCCCGACTTTGAGAAAACATTAGGATAATTATGAGTAGATCAGATTCAGACTTAGTTCTTCTGGATCCTGAATGGAGGCTATAAGCCTGTAATTCAGTTCTTAATGTTTTATGTATCATGGACCTCTTGGACAGCTCATACATTCCATTTCATTCTAATGTTTTAAAATGCTTAAAATAAAAAGGACTAAAAAGGAAATCAATTGTATTTGATCTTCATAAAAACTATGTGAGCTAGGTACTGTTATTCCCATTTTGCAGACTGAGGGAAAAGTGACTTGTCTAGAATCCCTCAGCTTTTAATTATCTGAGATAACATTTGTACTCAGGCTTTTTTGATTCTAAGTCCAGTATTCTGTCCATTGCACTACTCAATGCCCCGAGGATCAAGCAGAGAACAGAAAAACTTAATCTTCAGGGAGATAGTTTGGTAGATATGTCCTGTGATGCCCGAGTCACACCCCATGGGATGGCTGTGGGTCTGTATGTTTGTGGTACTCTTGAGTAGTTTTGTGGGGATCGCTTTTTCATCTCTCCCTCGATTGACAAAGTAGATAGACTGAGAAGACTTGCCTTCTAGATCATGGTAGTAGCTTCATTGATTGACAGTTTTATCTTTTAGACAGGGGGGAAAGTAAAGGAGGGCCTGAAGAGGTTAGTCCAGAGTCACTGCAAGCCCTGGAGGATGGAAGCGAAACATTAGTTGTTTAATGTAGGAAAACACAGTCAATTAATTATTTTTATAATAACTCTTATTAAGTTATCACATTAAATATATAATTTAATATAATATATTTAATAAATACATTAAATATGTTATATTTAATATTATATTTAATTCAACAATAATTTATATATTATATAATATAAATATGTTATTTTATATTATATAATAATATAAATTACATTACACTATAATTTAATAATAATATTAATAAATAAAATAATAAATTTATTAAATATATTAAAGTTATTAATAAAATAACTTTTATTAAAGACATACTAGGTGTCAGGTATTGTATTTGGCCCTGGCTTAGCACAGTCAACAGATAGTCCTTTCACTCAAGGGCCTTACAATTTAATAAAGGAGATAATAGGCAAATATATATACAATATATACAAAGCAAATGCAAATACACACACACACACACACACACACACACACACACACACAAAATGCAAACTGAACAGAATAAGTAGGAAATGAGAGGGAAGGCACTGAAATTGGGAAGGCTTCCTGTAAAAGGTAGGATTTTAGCTGGACCTTAAAAGAATCTAGGAGGGAGATCATTCTGGGCACAGGGGACAGCATGCCTAGAGCTTAGAGATGAGTCTAATTTATGTAACAGCAAGGAGACCAGTGTCATTGGACCTAAGAGTAAGGGGTAAGAGGACTAGAAAGATAGGAGGGGGCTACCTTTGGATGCCAAACAGAACATTTTGTGCTTGATCCTGGAGACAATATGGAGCCACTGTGATTTATGGAGTGGGGGGCATGTGATGGTTAAACTTGCACTTTAGGAAAATTATTGTAATGGTTGAATGGAGGATGGACTGGAATGGGGAGAAACTTGAGGCAGACAGACCCACCAGCAGCTATTGTGATAATCTACACGATGGGTGATGAGGGCCTGTATTAGAGGGATGACATAGGCTGTCAATGAGCAGGGCCTTTGGAACATAGAATGTCAGCTAGAGGGATCCTTAGACTAGAGAAGGTCAGAATTGGTCAGAGAAAGTCAGAACTGCGAGGATCTTCAGAGTGCAAGAAGTCAGAAACTTGGAGAGTGCTGACCTGCTTATTTTACAGGGAGTAAATATATGGAGGAGAGTGAAATGGCTTGGGCCAAATTGTAAAGCCAGAATTTTAATTTTTGGACTCCTACCCTTCTGCTTTAACTATTCTTTAACTATTACCTCTTTTGGGTCTCCCTAGGTCAAATTTACTTCCCAAATCCCAAGTTACCCCAACAGCTTTATGGATTGAGCATTGTGATTGTTCATATAGTTACCATAAAAATGGGATCCTTGGCCCACTAAATAACCACTAGTATAGAAACGGTCTTTCTTGGTCCAGGATGACAAGGGAGTTAAGGATGGGAAACTGAGAGCCTTGAAATCGAGTGGGATGGAAAAATAATCTCTTTGACATGAAGGAGAAATCAAGAGAAAATCATAACCATACTATGATGGTTATTGGAATATTGCTTGGGGAAATGCAATTGCCAACATCCAGGGCATACCTGGGAAAGCTAGGGTATGCTAATTTTACACCTGCTAAGAGAAGACAAGAAGCTTTTGCTGCTTTTGATAATGACCTTTTCTATCATTAGAAACAGGTGTCAACAGCACAGAGACGAGCACGGTGGTGGATGACTCCCTTTGGCCAACCTTTGGCCCCAACACATTGGCACATGAATGTAACTTCCAAAAGAGAGCCCAGTTGCCTGCAGAGATCTCCCAAAACACATTGACAAGGGTCCATGTTACTGGGTTAAATTCGGGAACTTCCTACCAGGCCACTGTTTTTTCTCAAGCGGCCAATGGGACTGAAGGAGACCCTCTGATGAGAATCTTCGAGACAAGTAAGTTTAATTCTTCTAGAATCACTCACAGAGAAGCAGGCAGACGTACGGACGAGGACCAGAACTCATTTCAGGTTTCCAAAACGCCTACATGGACTCAATTTTCGATTCTTGTTTCTGCTATTCAGAGCTCTCATCTGCACCCTGCCTCTAGTTCTGACCTCATATAGCTACCATCCTACTTCAGGCCCTTAGTAGCTCCCACTTGGACTATTGCAATGGCCCCCTAATTGAACTCTCTTAGCTTCTTGTCTCCTTTTTCTCCAGTCTTTTAACTACACAGCTGCTCATATACTTTTTATTAATAATAAATAGCATTTGTTTAACCCTTTAAGATTTACAGAGTCATGGGACATACTCTTGTTGTTGAGCTATTTTCAGATGTATCCAACTCTTCATGACCCCATTTGGGGTTTTCTTGCCAAAGACACTGGGGTGTTCTGCCATTTTCTTCTCCAGATCATTTTATACATGAGGAATTTGAGGCAATGAGCTACCTAGCTGCACCATATAGTATCTCATTTGATTCTCACAACCATCCTGGGAAATAGGTGTTATTATTATTTCCTTTTACAGAAGAAAAAGGTAAAGTGACTTTTCCAGGGTGATACCTCAAGGAAGTTTCTCAAAGCTTGGTTTGAACATAGGTTTTTCTGACTCTAGACTGATTTACCAGTCTCTGCCTACATGGGATGATTTTTACACATACTCTTTGAAGGGAAGTATTTCTTGGCATTCTTAGTTGTTAATGTTTCCAGGTCAGGAGGACTTTGATCCACATCTTACTCTTTAAGCTTATGATCCATTTTTGTTTCCTTTCATTTTTACTTTCATTTTTGTTTCCTTAATCATAAAATAAAGACATTTTACTCATTCTACTTCATGATCCTTTTCAGCTTATAATAATAATTAATAATTATTATTCAGAACTGGAAATTGAACTCATGTTTTTGCCTTTCTCTGTATTCTAGTGTTTAACATGTGCTAGATATATAGTAAACAAGTAATAAATGGTGGAGACTGACTGGTGGAACACAGGTTTTCAGACCTCACATCTCAAGCTCTTTCCATTCCTCTGTGACTATTGACCTGAAAGAGAATATGTTGTGTTAGACTGAATACATACTTTGAGAAAGAATGGATTTTTTCCCCAGTTCCTTCTTGTCACTTGGCTAATTTTGTGTGTTTTCATTTTCAACAGATTCTAGTCAAGTGGTTAATGTCAGAATTGCGGAAGTCAGCGACACAGGAGTGAAGTTGTTTTGGGAGAACACTGATAACTCGTCTAGCTACACATATAGGATACAGGTGGCTGGGGATGGTCATTCCTTTGACCAGAATTCTAATGATACCCATGTTGCTATCACAGGACTCAATTCTAGCACATTATATAATTTCACAGTATATCCTAAAAGAAACTATGATCCTGAAGGTCAACCAGTTTTTACTCAGACTTATACAGGTAAGTTCTCTCTTTAGTGACCAGGGTCTTTCTGCTCTGGCTGTTGAATATGTTAATGTTGAAGAAGAAAACCAAAAAAAAAAAAAAAAAAAAAAAAAAAGAGAGTCTAAAGTTTGGGTCCAAAGATTGAACTCTGATTGAGAGAAAGGATGTTCCTTGGGAGTCTTTGTACCCTTTCCCTGAAGAATTCCAGTCTAATTGGTTCTCTTTTTTGCAATATTCTTCTTTTGATCCTTCTTCTGGTTGACCTGATATGTAGAAAACAGGCTGGCCCTCATTCTGAAGAGTATTCTATCATTTGAGACAGTTACTTAAAAAAAATCATTTCATATAAAGTAATGTTTGCTTAATTGAATTCAATAAACAGTTAAATGATTGCTCTGCATAAGGCACTGTCCTTGGTGCTGGATAAACAAAGACAAAAATGAGACTTTAAGCCTTCATGGATTCAATGATTTGCTGGGATGAACATATTTAAAATGAAGCATATTGTAATCCTCTGACAAGATTTCATTTTTTTGTCTTTGTGCGTCCAGTGCCCAACTTGATATCGATACATAGTCGGGGCTCAGTGAATGCTTATTAGATTAAGTCAAATGAAGAAGCAGCCTCTTCTTGTTAAAAGTTGTATTTCCCTTTTTAAAAAATTATAGCTATTTATTGACAAAACATATGCATGGGTAATTTTTCAAAATTGACCCATGTAAAAACTTCTGTTCCAACTTTACCCTTCCTTCCCTCCATCCCACTCCCCTAGATGGCAGGTAGTCCCATACATGTTAAATATGTTAAAATATATGTTAAATATAACATATGTATACATATTTATACACTTGTAAAAGTTGTATTTCTAATGCCTCAAGAAGTTCAGATTCCATGATTTATGGCCTAAATTCTATCCTTCTTCCTCTACTGAATTCATTCTTGGACACTGACTTTTAGGAAGGACATTGGTAAGCTGGAGATTGTCTAGAATGGGATGACCAAGTTAGCGAAGGTCTTGAGTTCCTGCCACCTGAAGATTGGTTGAAGGAACTGGGATTGTTTAACCTCTAAAAGGGAAGATTTAGAGGGAGCATGAAAGCCACTTTCCAAGATTTGAAGGACTGAAATGTGAAAGAATGAAGAGATTTGGTCTTCTGGACTCCAGAACACAGCATTAAGAGCTTGGTGTCAAGAAAACCTTGACCATAACTAATGATTGATGATGACAATGATAAATTGGAATTCCACAAAAATTAGAGTAAGATGCTAATAATAAGATGGTGATGGTGATAAGAGCTATCCCAAAGGGGAATGGGATGCTAAGATGGTTGTGGATTTTTCATCCTTGGAGGTCTTTGAGCAAAGACCGGGGTAATTACTTGTCAGTATGTTGTGTGTGTGGGGTGATTTTTGTCTTGGTATGGGTTGGGTTTCTCAGGTCCCTTCCATTCCAAGATTCTGGAATGTGGGAGCTCATCTGCCTCCAATGTCAGCTGCTCACATCTCTACATCCTGGTCCTCAATCCAGTGACCAGGCAATGAGAAGTTTGGGGTGTTTCAGCCTGGTCTATCTGAGCTATCCCCTGACTCTCTCTGACCTATGACCCTTCTTTCCTGCCCACAGCACCCCATCCAGTCTCTGACTTTCGAGTACAGAATTTCAACACCACTAGCATCAGCTTAGCTTGGAGCAGCGAGGGCTCCTCCTTCAGGATCCTTGTTAAAGACCTCACACATCATTTGTTCTCCAGAAATGAGACACAGCAAGAAAAACAGCTTGTAGTTACAGACTTAATACCTGGGACACTCTATTGTTTTGAAATATTTCCTCAAGCACCAGATGGAAGGGAAGGAGTCTCTCGAAAACTGGAACAAACAACTGGTGAGTGTTGGAGAATCTTTTTATTTACTGTTTTATTTCTTTATTAAGGTGTAGCTATGCTTTGGAACTTAAATGCTTCCAGGACTCAAGATTTCATTATTGTAGGTCCTCCCTCTACCACTGTCTTAGTAAATAATCTTTATGTGATGCTTGTCCTTTGAGGGAAAAATTTTTCGATGGCTGATTTCTCAGGGTTAGCTCTCTGTGAGAGTAACTTGGCAGGCCTCCAGAGGGTGGTCCTAGAACCCGTCCCAGAGTCTGGCTTAAAGACCTTGAAGTTTGACATGTCCTGCCAGAGCTCATTGCACCTCCCCCGGAGCCTCTGAGAACCCAGAGTCATCTTTGGCCTGTGATGGGACAATGGTGGAAGGCCCTAGTAAAGAGGATTTGTTAACTGGGGTTCCTCAGAAGAGGTTATTGTAGGGAGTATAACTGAAATCACGGGGCAGTTACTACAGTAAGGGAACCACTGGAAAGCCAGTCCAAGAGTCAAGTAGAGATAGGGTCAAATCCTGTCTATGATACTTCTTGGCTGGCTAAGGGGATGATGCTGGTAGTAATTTCTCCCCCCCCCCTTCATCCCCACCCTATTCATGTTCATCTCTGCACTAATTTTATTTTCTCATTTCCTTTTAAATAGAGCCAAATGCTGTTTCCAGCATTGAAGTTGTATTTGTTAACACAACTACGATACACTTGCAATGGCAGAACAGGGACAGTGTATCCCTAGGGTATCGTTATCTTCTCCTGGTAGAAACAAGTGGATCCTGGGTCTTTAACTCTACAACCAGCTTCCTTAATGAGACCATTGGAGGCTTAGAACCTGGGACATGCTATAATGTTACCATCTATCCAGAAGTAGGAAATGGGACGAAAGGGAGTCCAGTGTGGAAAATTGTGTATACAAGTGAGTTTCTCAGATTATTTTTCTTCATAAATACCTTAATTGAGAACTTCTTATCTTGGGAGAACAAAACTTAGATCGGCTAAACTAGATTTCACCTTATAAGAGAAGGGTTCATTTTCAATTCTGCAAACATTCATTAAGCAGTAGCTGCTGGGCCCTGGGCTGCTGGACGCTGGGTTTATAAATACAAAGGTGGTCCTGCCCTCAAGGGGCTTACAGACTTCTTTCCCTGGGCATGGAGTGTGATATTTATTCACAAAAGGTATAATCCTAGGAAAATTGAAGAAGGGAAGGCCATTAACAATTGGGGTTTTGGATTGAGGGATCAGGGAAATCTTTGTGAGGATGTCTGAGACATCTGAGCCGAACCTTGAAGGAATATAGAATTCTGAGAGGAAGCCAGGAAGATTTCAGAGAGTCCATTCCAGTCAAGGGTGGGCTCAGGGTTAGCAACAGCATGTGTGACTATTTGCAGTGAGAAAGACTGAGAAATCCAGCCAGAAAAGTGGATAAGAATCAGTCTACGAGGGGCCTTAAAAGATAGCAGGAGGAAGTTACATTTTATCTTAGAGGCAAGGAAAGCCTTTGGGCCAGAGAGTAAGTAATATGGACAGACCTGGGCATTAGGAGATGGTTTGGCAACTGGATATGGTAGTGCATGTGCACACACACACACACATACACACACACATACATACACATGTGTACACACACACACACAGACACCCTATCCCTCTAGCTGAGGAGGCTGAGGCAGTCAATTAGTATCTTGAGTTTGGGAGTTCTGAACTATAGCAGGAAAATTGAGGAGAGACTACGAGCAAAAAGACCAGTAAAGGAGGCTATTTTGGTTATTTAGGGAATGTGGTGTAGACCTGAAGTAGGGCAAAAACTAAGTGAATAGAGAGCAAGAGATGAATGAGGGATAGAGAGGGATTTGGCAACTGATTTGATATGAGGGATGAAGAAGAAGGAAAAACCAAGGATGACTGACATTACAAACCTGGATGACTGAGAGAATGTTGGGTCCACAACAGAAATAGGAAATTTTGGAGAAGAGTTTGGTTTTTTGGGAGAGGAGGGAGTAAAGATGATATTTTTCATCTTCAACATGTTGAAATTCTATAGGACATCCATCTGTAGGACTTTCTGTAGGCAGCTGCTGATATGAAACTGGAGTTCTGGAGACAGATTAGAACTGCCATCTGCAGTGAGATGATCTCTGAATCCTTGGGAGAAGTAGAGCAGTAGTAGAGGGATGAGCAAAGAGAGAGATGCTAGAGAAAGAATAGAACAAAGCCTAGGCTGACTTTCTGAGGGGACACCCATGCTAAGATGATTGGAGATGGCTGTGATTCAGCAGAGAAGGAGCAGGCAGGCAGGGAGGAGGAGAATCAGCAGGAAGGCAAGGCAGGAAGGGGCATCTAAGAGGAGATCTGATCACTGGTATCAAACACTTCAGGGATTCTAAGTAGAATGAGGACTGAGCACTGAGCCATTGGATCTGGCAGTTGAGAGATCATTGGTAATCTCCAGGGAACTGATTCACTAGAGGGATGGGTGGGTGAGAGCTGAGTGAGGGGTTTAAGGAAATAGAAAACAAACAAAGAAACAAAACACAAGTAGATTCCATAATAGTAGCTAACTAAGTACCTTTTATTTGTCAAGCCCCTAGCCCAGTATCTGCTATCAGTGTTTCAAGCATTAGTACCACAGAGGTTACCTTAAGCTGGGAAGAAACTGACAGTGCCGCCGCTGGCTACACCTATCTCATCCTTCTTGTTGAGGGAGGGTCCGGCATGTTCATCAACCAGACGCTGAGGGTCAGAAATGCTACAATCACAGGTCTGAGCCCTGGCACTTCTTATAATGTCACAATCTATTCCCAAGTGGGAGAGGATCTTCTTCAAGGGGAACCTGGCCACACATCCTTCTGTACAGGTGAGTTGTTCGAGAAGGTCTTCTCCAAAGTTAATTTCTGTCTGCTGCTGTGTATCTTCCTTGTTGACTTTGTCCATTGGGTAGTTGCTCCCATTCTGTTTTCAGAAAATCCCACATCTTGGATATACTTCCTCCCCTTCTCTGCCTTCCTCTAGGTGCTACTGGGAGAGAAAACCTTGAATACTTTGCATTGGTGACTAAGTCTGTCACAGATATTTTATTAATAGTAATAGCACATATAGAGATATCTGTGTATACATACTCACGCACTATGTAAACACACACACACAGTGTAAAAATACATATGCAAAACGTGTTCCAAATTTGTCTCCCTCTCTCCCTCCCTCACCTCTCCCTAAGGCATCAAGCAGTCTTATATAGGTTAAACATATATCATTCTTCTAAACATATCTCCATATTTATAATTTAGCAAGCCTTTATTCATCATTTCTTATGTGTCAAACATTGTACTAGGTAGAAGGATTATAAAGAAAATAAGAAAAAAGAGCCTATACAGAAACACCATATACAGATACATAGAATATAGTTGGGGGCAACCTTAGAAGAGGAGGCATTAGCAGCTGGAGGGACTGGCAGTGACCTGGGGAAATGGTACTCGAGCTAAAGCTTGAAGAACTTATCAAAAAAGCACCAAACCTTTGGGTTTTGGTTTTTCTGTTCCTCTTTTCCTCTGTCTTCTCTCTCACACACAAAAAATACAATTAGCTAGTAGTTTCTCTATTTTTCTTTTCAAAATAGCTCCTAGCTTTATTCATTAAATGTTTTCTTTCAATTTTATTATTTTTTCTTTGATTAAAAAAAATTTTTTTTTTGGTGTGTAAGTTTTTAAAAACGTGTTGGTTTTCTAGATTTTTTTTGCTTACCCTCTCAATTTGTTGATTTCTTCTTTATTTTAAAAAATGGTATTTTATTTTTTCCAATCACATAAAGCCAATTTTTAATTTTCATTAAAAAAATGTTGAAATTTGAACCAAAGTCCCCTGACTTCCAAGCCAGGTCTTGTTCTCGATACTCTGCTGCCTTCTCTGAAGTTATATATTCTCATGTTTTCCAATTGCTACAAGAACTGGTGGTGGATCATAGGACCTCAGACTATATAGCTTCTTTATTGTTTTCATTTTGGGGGCCAAAGTTTAGGAGGAATATTGATAAGCCACAGAGCATATACAGGGAAGAAGAGTGAAGGGGCTGGAGACAATGCCATGTAAATTTTGATTGAAGGAACTGGCAATGGTTGATCTGAGGAAAAAAAGGTATTGAAAGCCAGTTCCAAGTATTTCATGTGGAAGAGGAAGAAAAGTGCTTCCTCTCAGAGGAAAGAACTTGCAACAAGGGATCCAAGTTGCAAAGATGCAGGTCTTGGCTCAATCTGTGCAAAACGTCCTAAAACTGAGAACTTCCTTAAAGTTGAAGGGAATGCCTTGGGGGAGGAATTGAGTTTCAGGTTACTAGAGGTCTTCGGGTAAATATTGGTTAACCCTAGGTAAATACTGGTTAAACCATTTGTTAGGGATATACTTGAGAGAACTCCTGTCCAGGCCAGGTTGGAAGAGATTAGAGTGGATAAATTCCTTCTAACTCTATGATTCTGTGTTAGACCAAGCAATTGATAGTTGTATTTCTCTGCCCTAAAGTCAGAAATGAAAAGGTTCAACATTTTCACTTTTCTTTCTAGATGCTGCATCTGTGGCTTTCCTTGAATGCAATCCAGTACCCAAACAACCAATCCTCATTTTACGTTGGCCCTGTCCCCCTGGGGTGAACAGTGGTTTCAGTCTGACCATCCACAGTGGGGAGTGGAGCAAGGAAATAAATCTCCCACCCTGCTATTCAACATATGTGAATGATGACTATAATGGAACCTATGTGGCATCTTTAAATTATTCTACCACCTACAACATCAGTCTCATCACCCTGTCATGCGGGAAAAAGAGTTTCCCTAAACAGAATATTTCCCGAACTAGCATCACAGGTAGGTTGCAGAAATGTTGTGATGGGAATCTACTTGGCTTCTCAAATCTAGAAAAAGTCAATGGCTACGGTTAGCTAAGCGGTTTGTAATTTTCTTCTCCTTACTGCACCCCTTTTCCCGGCTCACCCCACTCACCCCCATCTCCCCAACTTTATTTTTTTCTTGTGACTTGAAAAACCTGAGGGTCCTTTGAAGGAATCCAGGATTGGCGTGATGAAGATACTGTGGAAAGTCAACCTTCTATACAATATCGCCATAAGAATTCATGACAATTCACTAGTCTGGGGCATAAAGGCTTTAGTTTTCTAAGAAAATTAGTTTCTGAGATGCTTAAAGAAAGCAGTTGCTAAGTGTTGTGAGACAGCAGTTGCTGATTTGCATATGAAAGATAATTACTAATTATACATGGCTTACTGCTAGAAACAAGAAGAAAAAGGAGAGGAGAGAACCTATATTATTCTCTACTCTAACTTGCTGCTAAGAAGAGAGAAGATAAGGCAAGATATTCTCTATATCGTACCTGAGAGGTAGAAAAAAAAATCCTGCCAAAGAAGAAAAAAGTTCCAAGACTTTTGCTAGTATTAGGATAAGCATTATTGCCTTTTCCCAGAAGGGTCCAATGCTACTTCAGCTGAAGACAGCTGTCACTGGAAATGATGGGTACAGCAGTTGCGCTCAAGCAAACCCAGCTGAGCCAACAGACCCTTTAGAAGTAGAGCATCAGAAAAGTAGCTGCCCAACAGATTAATTCATATAGTTGACAGGCTGTGCTTAGCGAAGTATTAATCCTGAACAGCATAGAACAGCTCAGTTTAACAGCGGAAGCATTGCTTAGGAAGAAGCCATGATCACCAAGAAAGTTTTATGAACAGTAAACAAAAAGAAGATGTAGAAATCTATAGTTTAAATTCCTGGGTTGTGAGTTCCCCTGGTCACATACATTTCTTGTACATGTGCCTTTTTGCTGTGGGACTTCACATGTGTCTATTCTTCTAATGTAAACTTTGTGCACTGGAGAAGTATGATTTGGATATACGGGGAGAATGGTTTAAAAATATTTTATGTTTGCTTTTCATTTTCAGCAAGTGTTTTGGCTAATGTTAATAGTCAGTCCCTAGTTTATTAGTGGGGAATACAGCAGTGGGGACTCATGAGCCATGGTGTTAGAGAAGCAATAGGTATCCATAAGGGCTAATCCCTAGAGCTTTGATAGAATTGAGTGTAGCAGCTACCCTTCCTCTGGAGAACTTCACCTGATAGCATGGAGGCATATTACAGGGAATTATACTTTTGGGGAGGGAGGATATTTGGTAGCAGGAAAGAGAAGCTGCAGAAGGAGACTTGGGCGGTAACTGTCCCGTGAAGAAGGGCTTTAGCTGACATTTACCTGTGAATAAGTTGGCTTCTTGTTGGAAAGGTTATGGAGGAGAGGGTTGGAATGGCTGGCTTCCAACTTTGAAATTCTGCAATTCCATGATGAAACAGCCCCCCTTTGTGCACAGATCTTCAGGTGCCATGGATCACTTGCTAAAGTCAAACACTGCATCTTAATTTTCTATGATGTTAGTATAGAGATGTTTTTGATTGTTGTTTTTCAGACCCACCTCCTCCAGATGGATTGCCAAATATTTTTCCCATCAACCACAACTCATTGAAAGTAAAATTTGGCAAGTTTGAGTCAAGCCATGGACCAATAACAGCATATGCGGTCATCCTTACCACGGATGGAAGTAAGGAAATCTGGTTTGTTATATTGCTAGTGTCGTAAGCTGTGTTTGAACTCAGGACTTTTAGACTCTAGACGTTATACAGCCTTGTCTAAAGTATAAATTTAGAACTGGCAGGGACCTTGGGAAGTCATCTGGCCAATTTTTTCCTTTCACAGATGAAGGAACTGAGGCTTAGTGAGCTTAAGTGTCTTGCCTACAATTACAAGGCCATTATATATCATAGGCAGGCTTTGAATCCAGGTCTTTCTGACTGTAAATCCAGCTTTTTATCCACTGTGCCAAAGATTATAGTAAAGAAAAAAAAGGGGGAAAATTCAGTAAAACTATTCACCATAACCTAGAGGTTTGATGTAATAGACATCGTTCTCCATGACTGCTGCCATTTTGCTATGTTGAGTTTGACTGAGTCCTTCCCTAATCCCATACCTCATAGTCTGTCCATTTGAATTCAGGTTCGATCGTGAGATGAATCCCTTGTCTGTCTCTGCTGTCATGTGAGTCTGTTGCCTTTTGGAAGGTTTCATTTTGTGCATTTGCTATTTAGGTGCTAACAAGTCTTCTGCTGACTTCTTAAAATATACCTATGAGGACTTCAAGAAAGGAACCTCCAAGACCTACGTGACTTACCTCATGACAGTGAAGGAGGAAAGGGCCGCTTCAGCTTTGTCCGATGTCTTGAAGTATGAAGTCATTGTAGGAAATGAATCTACCACAGATGGCTATTATAATGGGAAACTGGAACCCCTCAGTTCCTATCGGTAATTCCATTCCATTCCATGCACGTTTATTAAATGTCTGCTATATCCTAGGCAGATACAGAGACCACATAAAAACAGCCCTGTCCTCAAGGAGCTTCTATTCTATAGTTTTCATTCAATTACATCTTAAAACAATTTTTAACATTAAAAAAAAGTTTTGAGTTCCAATTTTTTCCCTGCTTCCTTTCTCTCTCCCCTCCTTGAGATACTAAGTGATCTGATGTAGGTGATACATGTGTAATCAGGTAAAACATTTCCATATTAGTCATTTTGTACAAGAAGACTTGAAGAAAAACAAAGAAAGAAAAGTTAGGAATTCTAAAAGGAGCAGGTGACCAGGGAATGTGTATCAGACATAAGGGACAGCCTGGACAAAAGCACAGAGGCAGGAGATGGAAATTCAGCTCAAGAAAGAGCAGTGGATGAATTTGAACTTGACTGTCATATAGTAGGTGGAAAGGGGAGGAAGGTGAAGTAAGTCTGAAAGGGTCAGGTGGAGCCCAACTGAAAAGCGATGGATGTACCGGGCTGAGAGGGCCAAGAAAAGGTGGATTCAGCCAGGAATGAGAATGCCACAATTCCCTGAGGCTGTCCCTTCTCCAGATTTGCCTCCTCTGCTGCTTAAGCTCAGGGAGGTTTTCTTTGCAGAACATCCTTGGGATCGAATGCTGGTTTGGGTTCAGATATGCTCTTCTTCCTTCCTCCACAGGGCCTGTATTGCTGGTTTCACCAATATTACCTTTGACAGCCTCCACCCTGGGCTCATTAATGGCACTGAAAGCTATGTCTCATTCAGCTTCTATTCCGATGCAGTCTCATTACCTCAGAATCCAGGTAGAGGGGGGTGAAAACAAAACTTCATGTTGTGAAAAAAATGACAAATTCTGCTGTGTATGTGTGTTTGTATGTATGTAATATATATATATATATACACATATATATATGTACACACATATATACATATTTACTTAAAATGTTCACTTATCCATTTAAAAATCCACAATATATTGCATTCTCATGGGGAGAAGGAAAAAGTCTTGTAAGTTGAAATGAGACCTGGCAGTGGAGTTTAAGGTCTTGAATTCAAATCCTGGTTTTGCCAGTTGTAAGATCTGGGCAAATTATTTAACCTCTCTGGGTCTCACTTTTCTTAACTGTGAAATGGGAGAATTGGACTGGATGATTAAGGTTGCTCCCAGCTCTAAATGTGTGGTTCCCACTTTGGAAGGCCCTGGATGCTCCCTTTTCTCCCCATCCAGATTCGACATTCATTAGCATTATGCATCTAGCATTATGGGAATTAAAGAGACTTCAGACATCTCCTGGCTCAGCTACATCCCATTTTCTAGATGAGGAAACAAGCCCAGAGTGTTTCTGTTACTTGCTCGGGGTCACAAAAACAATAAAAGGCAGAACCAGGTCTGGACCCCAGGGTTTCTGACTGCAGAGATGGCATTTTTCCTCCTGCAGTACTTCGTGGTTGTCCCACCACATCTGCAGGGTCACTCAGAATATTTCTAACGTGGGGACTAATGATGAGAAAGAACGTTTCTGACAAACATTTTGATTCACAACACTGTGAATCACATACCTGTATTTTGTTGTACACATTTTGTGGATGAGGATGCTGAGGTGCTGAGAGATTGAGCCAGTTTGTCTTCATTGGCAGAAGCAAGATTCAGAGTCATCTTGAGTCAAAGTCTGTCTCTTGTTAACAATTACAGCTGAATAGCTGGGACAGGGCACTGGGTCAAGTGCCAGATATGACCTCTGACACTAATTATGTGACTGGGCAAGTCATGCTCTGTCTGACTTGTTTCCTTATTTGTAGAATGGGGTTAATAAGAGTACCCATCTCCCAAGAATGTTGAAAAGATAAAATGGGATAATATCATACTTTGCAAACTTTAAAGGGCCTTCCCTTGTTAGTTACTTTTATTATTATTCTGATCAGTAGTGTTATATTATCATTTTTGTTATCGTTACTGGTATCATTAGCCATTGACAAAGCACTTTACATAAATGTCTCATTTATTCCTCATTTTGAAGTAGCCTAACTTGGTTTCTAAATGGAGAAACTGAGGTACAGAAGTAGCCTAACTTGGTTTCTAAATGGAGAAACTGAGGTACAGAATATTTAAGTGACTTGCTGTAAGGCCACCCAGCTGGCCAGTGACATTGAAGGACGATTTGAATGTGGGTTCTTCCCGACTCCACATCCATTTTTTTCTCCATCATCCGGCAGTGGATCCTTGGGATATAATGCTGCAGCATCTAAAATGATGGAGATGCCAACTCTAGGATCTTGGGATGAGAGATATAGAACCTGAAGGGTCCAATACTGGGCCAGAGAGGCTGACCTGAACTATCCATGGCCACCTCAGTGCCCACTAGAGATGGAATTTGAACTCAGGTCCTTTGACTCTAAAGCTTCCAGGGCTTTGTCCATTGCTCGTTTTTTTTTGAGGTGCCACTAGGGTGTGTGTGGGGTGTCTGTGATTTGCTCCTTTGTCCACCACAGTGGGGCTTCCTGGGCTCCTGGGCTCTCAGTCTTCATCCCAGAGAGTTGACTCGTCTCTCATTTGGTTTTCCCACAGCTGTTATCTGCGGTGCTGTGTTTGGGTGTATCTTTGGTGCCCTGGTAATCGTGGCTGTTGGAGGCTTTATTTTCTGGAGAAGGAAAAGGTGACTCTTGTTGATCTGTGTGCTTTGTGCAAGCTGTGTCCCTCAGCTAGCATAGCCTGGGGCTCACTGTTTACCCTGGAGCTTTACCCTTCATTCTCTCAGGCCCTGGAAAATGGCCCTTCTGCTCTGTCACTAGCAATGGCCTGGAGGTCAGGCTCTGTCTTTCTGCCAAGGCCCAGGTTACTAGTGCCGTCCCTGGTCCCGTTGTCAAAGGCACTCAGCTCCTGCTTGGGGAACCCTCTGCCAAAGGCATGTGGGAATGGGGGGCAGCAATTGGGAGAGAGGTGCTGAAGAATTTAATTTGTAAGTCAGGACTCTGAACACTTTGGACACGGCACTCCCAATTATTAATTTTGTAAGTGTCTAGGAAAAAAATCATGACAAATTTCTTAGTTGAGGAGTTACATAGCCCCATGGAGAAAGCCAGCCTTGTAAGGAAGTAAGGAAAAAGGAAGCCTTGTGTTCTAACATCACCTTTCATACACACACACAGGCTTTTTGACTAAACTTCCCAGTGTTCTCGGCAACTTTCTAAGACTGAGTTGCCAAGCTGCAACCTTGGACAGAGCGACCCTCTGGGAGTTCCTTAGGTCCAGACCGCAGGGAGTTCTTTGGTTGGCATATTAAATAAGAAGACATTTCTTCAGACTTTGGATTTTATAACCCCTTGGATACAGTAAAGTATAAAGTCTGGTCCCCCAAACTGATCCATCGACTAAACTGGCACAATGTCTATTGAAACTGTTTTTGGTTTTCTGAGGGATTTTGATTATTGTTTGTCAACTTTAAATCACTAGGATCCGCAGACCTGCCAAACTTTGCCAAGGTTTCCCTTATGGGAATTCAGGCCCAGAGGGCAAATAGCTGTTTTCAGATATAGAAAAGAGACAGGAGACTTTTCTTTGTTGAATTACTTTGTGTAGCCATTGAAGTAATGGGTCTCTTTTTCTCCTTTTCTTTGGAAACAGGAAAGATGCAAAGAACAGTGATGTGTCCTTTTCTCAAATTAAGTAAGTTGGTACAAAGCTTTGTTTTTTAAATCTGAGCCTTATAACTCCCCTTCCCTCTCCCCTCAATTCATACATGTAGTTGTGGTCTTTCGAAGGACAATCCCAGTGTATTATTTTATGTTTTAGCTCTGAGAAGTTTCCTTTTCAAAAAGCTAATGAAGTTAAAGCATTTCAATTTTGATGGAAAGAGAGCCAGGCTTGGAAACAAAAAGACCTGAATCTGTCTGCCATTAAGACAGATTGACTCTGTGATTCTGGGCAAGTCACTTCAGTGTCTAATGTACCTTGGAACTACAGATAAGTAACTTGTCTGTCTGTATGGAGGAAGGGAGTTCCCACACTAGGAGTTTCCTACAGTTTCCTGTCATGAAATCATAGATCTATCCCACCCTTGCCATCAGCCATCCTCCTTCCTTTCCTCTCAGCAACAAATGGAAGCTCCCTGCCTGGCCTTGGTCTGTGAACCAATGTGGGTTTTGTGGCAGTGGCTCATTGAAATCTGAGACGAGGCGTTACATGGCAGTGCAAAGAGTCTTTGGACATCAAGAGACTTGTATTCGAGTCCTAACCACCTAATTTGGGTGCTGTGGACCAGTCATTAATCTCTCTGGGCTGGTTTTCTCATGTGTCCAAGAAGAGGCTTGGATTAGATTACTCCCTTTGATGAAAGGATCAGCTCATCTGCCTGAAGAGTAGAGATGATTTATTATATGTGTGCTCCTCTCCACCACAAGGGAAACAGCTAGGTCAGAATATCCAGAGGCCGTGGATTGGGTTTCAGGCTGCTAGACTTTGAGCTCAAAGATGGTGTTTCCTTTGGGCAGGGAAGAGTCAGGAGGTAAGAAGCCTGGGTCAGCTGGGAGATGTGAGAGCTCCAAACCAAGTGGGGAGATATGGGAGATCCAAACCTTCTCAGGGTCATGGTTCTTGAAGGCCTTAGCTTGTTGTGAGCACAGGGACCATCTCTTTCCTCTGGGTGAGCACTGCCAGCTCCCTTGGAAATCTCTGCCCATGTTTCTCCTCTTGTTTTTCCATCTGAAATTCACTGCCCCTCCGCTTGGCTCTTTTGAAACTTTGGCCAAGAGCACTTTCTATGAAATTCTTTATTTTGCAGATGAAGAAATAATAACTAATAATATCAACAAGAAGGCTCCCATTTAGAGAGTGCTATAAAGTTTACAAAGCCCTTATCTTATTGAAGGGAGGAGCTATGGTTACTATTACTGTGAGGGAGGGACTAAAACTACCTTCATTATATTCTCTCTATTTTACAAATGAGGAAGGTGAGGTCTTAGAAAAAAAGGGAAGGGAGTGACTTGCCCAAGATCATACAGCTAGTAAATGATAATGATCCAAAATTTAGATCCAGGTCTTTTGATTCTGTCTGGTGCTTTTTCTCTACATTTGTGCTTAGAGCCCTTATAGCCTAGGAATTTTTAGTCTTATTTCTTGAGTTTTGTTGTTATATACATGTACTTTGTTATATGCATATTTATATTTTACATAAATAGGTTATAGATACAGAAAGTCTTAGTGTAGTTAAAAGCTCTAATAGCTGAAAATTGAACTGGGCCTTTTGAGATATCTTTTACGTGTTAGTTTTTGTATTTTACATATGCATACATATAAATATAAACACATGTAGAATTTATGTGGAATATATATATTTAGAATATGTATATAGAGAATATGAATATGTAAAATATACATATATAGATATAAACATCATATGTGTTGTGTATATATGCACACACATATAGACAACATAGAATATATGTAATGTATATATAGAATACACATGTGTATATAAAATATAAACATTATACATAAAATATAGACTATATAAAATATAAATAGTTGTTCTTTACAGAATAAACATAATTTACTAATTTAAAGAGTTATACTTGAAGAGTTTTTGGTCTCCAAACAAACAATAGATTTCTAATTATTTTTTTCCTTCTTTCCTCTATGGTGAAGACCTAAAAAGTAAGTAAATTCTCAATATTTCCCTAGCTCGTGTCTTTGGTTTATACTTAGGTGAACTAGCAGCTAAGGCATTTCTAATGATTCCTTGTCCATTTCAGATCCAAGATTATTAAAGTGGAGAATTTTGAATCCTACTTTAAGAAACAGCAGGCTGACTCCAACTGTGGTTTCGCTGAAGAGTATGAAGTATGTATCTCTAAGGAATCACATATGATGTTGAGGGCCTTTTATTTTTTTATTTTGAATTTAGAAGAAAGCCACCCACTTTGGTGGTAGAGAGAAGCTTTGGCTGTTCGGATGAGGTGCCCCTCTTAGAGTTGGGAAGGCTGAAGATACCAGATCGTCTCCCAAAAGGAGACATTCAATCACCCACCGACTAGAGTAGTAATGGGAAGGCCTTTTCTTTCACAGGTTATATATGTACATATATAAATATGTATATATAATATACATGGAATATATATATAGAGAGAATATAAATAATATAGAATATATGTATATATAGAATATGTATATATAATATGTATGCAGAATGTATATATATATAGAATATAAACATTATATATATATATTTAATAGGCATAGAATATAGTTAGTCTAAGCCTAGAAACCTACCCGTCACTCTTCCTCTCTCGTGACAAGACCTTCTTCTCTTAGCCTTGGGTTGTTTATCTGTGAAATGAGTGCTTTGTCTACTAAGATCCTTTACAGCTGCCAGTTCTCTAAGTCTCAGAATTTGAAATGAATATTCAGGTTGAATATTGTCACTCTTGTCACTCTGTGAAGACTTTTCAGAAATGGAAGTTAAGACTGAGTCTCACTGAAGTCAGTAGAATATCTGTCAGGATTTCAGTCTCATGGATCTGTGGCTGGTTTGTGCTAGGGCATTCTTCTATTTCTCTCATGCCCTACTATATGGTCCTTACAGAGCCAGAACCATAAAAAACAAAGCATCATTTGGTGCTGCTTGTATGTCAGATTTATGATCCCTCCCTGAGCTCATCCCTTGAAGTCTTGCTGTTTTGGTGCTTCCAGTCAGTCCCTTTGCTTTGCCAATGTGGCAACCCAAAATCTCCTCTGACATGGTGAGGCATTGAGGCAATCTTATAATAAGAAATCAGCAGGCACAGTAATGCTGGAAGCATTAAAATAAAATAATATAAATAAATAAATATTTGTTTAATTAATTAACTTTAAAAAATAAAATAAATCTGGAAGCTCCTGGAAGGAGCTTTTGGGATCAACCCAAATCAACCCTTTTACAGATATTAAAACTGAAGCCTAAATAAGGTAAGTTACCTGCTCAGGCTCATATGTACTAAATGTCATGGATGGAACTCCAGTCCAGGGCCTCTGACTCCAAATGTAGGCTCCTTTAGCACATCAAACCTTTTCCTCTTATTTTGCTTGCAATGAGGCAGTTCCTGGATACTTAGAATCCTGTGATAGTGAAGTGATGTTGCCTCTAAGGAATATGTGGAAGCTCCTGCTTTGCGATATATCCTTGAATATTTACTCTCTTATTTTATAGGATCTAAAGCTCATTGGTGTGAATCAACCGAAATTTGCAGCTGAGATTCCGGAAAATAGAGGAAAGAACCGCTATAATAATGTCCTACCGTGTATGTGGTTTCCTTTGTTTAATTGAAAATATACTGGCAGTTTCTGCCAGTCTTTCGCATCCATAATAGTACTCATAGACTCATGTTGTTGTAATACAAGAAGTTTGATCAACTCTGTCATCCAACAACAAAAACAATAACAACAACTAGCATTTACTCTTTAAATTCTTTATAGTTTCCAAAGCACTTTGCATATATTATGTCATTTGGTCAGGAACCTTGTGCAGTATTATCCCCATTTTACAAATGAGGGACCTGAGGTTGAGAGAGATTAAGTGATTTGCTCAGCATCACAAAGCCTAAATGTCTAGGCTAGCATTATCAACTCAAGTTTTGTAATTGCAAGTTCAACACTGTCCATGATACCAACTTATCCCCTTTGTGAATTATCCAATAATCCAATCCAAACCAAAATGTTAGTTTACTGAACCTGAATGGACCCTCCTTCACAGGAGATTTTAGAGGGGATTGGGACTTGTGGTGATGGATGTGTTCTTTTCTGGGTATGAGTATTCTTGGGTAGATCACAACTTTCAGGGACCTCAGTTTCTTCAGCTGTAAAAATGAGGAAATTGCGACTAGAGAACCTGTGAAGTCCTTTCTAGTTCCACATCTCTGAGTCTATAAACTACAGAAAGGCTCCAAAGAAGAAACTTTGCTTAGAAGTAGGGCTACCTCAGTGGAAGGAACTGGCCCATTCCTCTCCCAATGCTGGACGTCTTTGGGTGCTGACTGAAGATTTATTTCTTTGGATGGTTGTTATGAGGTTAGGTACCTCAGCTACATAATCCAACTCAAAGAGCCTGCTTCTTTTGCAACTTTTAATCATTAAACTCTTTGAATGAAGGCAGAGGTGGTGATGGGGGAGGGTGTCCAAGATTGACCTAGGCATTGGGGAGACTCTTCTAGCTCTGTGATCCAGAGTTGCTTTATATTAATTAGTGATTATTGAAAGTGACATAATAGTATAGCTGCATTTTTCCTTGAGGAAATTGTGGCTGTCTTCCCTCTTCTAAATACTGTGCACTGTCAAGACTAATTATGTACAAATTTCCTGGAATAATGGTTCTGTGATAACCAATTTTTTTCTGACATACCAGATGACATTTCCCGTGTGAAACTTTCCATTCAAACACAAGTGACTGATGACTACATTAATGCCAATTATATGCCAGTAAGTACCCAAGGTTGGGATGACACCATTTCTTTCTTACTGTACAAACTTTCAGAACCTTTCTTCATGGCATTTACATCTAGAAAATGAATCCCTTTGCTTTTTTTCCCCCCTTTAGGGCTATTACTCTAAGAAGGACTTTATTGCCACTCAAGGACCCTTACCTAATACCCTAAAAGACTTTTGGCGTATGGTCTGGGAGAAAAATATTTATTCTATTGTTATGTTGACCAAGTGTGTTGAACAGGGAAGGGTAAGTATCTCTGAACAAAAAATCAGCATTCTCTCTCTTAGGATTTCAAAACTTATTTAAAAAATTTTTTCTTAGATAAGAGGAAGGCAAAAATTGAACTTTACTGTTACTTCCAGAAATACAAGTATCTTGCTCTTGTAGACAGATTTTTTATTTTGTAGTAGATTTTAGATTTTAAGATTATTTTAGATAGATTTTAATCTTAGGTCAAGTCACCAAGCATTTATCAAGGGTCTACCATATATCAGGCATTGTGCTGAATCCTGGAGATTAAAAAAAAAAAAAAAGCTAGATATAGTCCCACAGGAACCCTTAATCTAATGGAGGAGACAACGTGTGAACAAAGATAAGATATGTACAGGATAAATGGGAAATAATCAAGAAAGGGAACTAACTAGCTCTGAGGGAGGTTGGGAAAGACTTTTTGCTGAAGGTAGAATTTTAAGTAGAATTTAAAGGAAGGTAGAGAAACCAGTAGGCAGAGAAAAGGAGGGAAAATTCCAGGCCTGGGGGGCAGTTAGCAAAAATGTTCAGAGTTGGCAATGAAACACTTATTTCCCCCCTCCAATTCCTCTTCACCCTTCACCAAAGAAACAATAAGAAAAAAAAATCCTCATAACAATTATGTATAATTCAGCAAGGCATGTTGTTTCATTGGCCTTGAGCAACAATGTATGTATGAGTTGATATTCTGAATCTGTTGCCTTTCCCTTGGATAGTGAATATTGTGCTTCCTTATCTGTACGCCGCAGTTGTGGTTTGTTACTGTATTGATCAGAGTTCTAAAATCTTTCAAAAGTTATTTTTCTTAAAGCTGTTATTACACACATTTTTCTCTTGGTTCTGTTCACTTTGCTTTCTTTCACTTCAGACAAGTTTTTCCAGTTTTCTCTGAAACTGTTTTGTCATTTCTTATTGTATGATGATATTCCTTTACACTTGTATCCCATAAGTTGGATAGTCAGCTCCCACTAGTTGGCTTCATTTATCCCCCATGACTGCTTAAGTAACAACTTGGGAAAAAAAAAATCCAACAACCAACTTATCTCCTTGGATTAATCTAGGTTACAATGGCACCTTCTTATGCCTTAATACCTTCTTATGCCATAAGATCCTAGTCTATATCTTTCATATATGTTCAGCTTAGTACTTGGTTCAATAATTTTTTTTGAATAAGCTTAGTAAAATTCATGGAAGATGTCTCATAGACTGATTTACTGATGGGACCCACAAATACATATTAATGAATGTGTATTTATGGGAGGCTATATTCCAGGAGGGAATGATTAGAAAGGAAACCTGGAATCTTTTTCTAGATAGCAAGCAGAATTCTGCTAGTTATACTTCCCCCCCCCCCCTCTTATTCCATTAAAATAAATTAATTATTTTTAGGGTTGTTTTTACATCATAGTGATTTCTATATACTCCCTCCTCTAGACTGAATGAATAAATGAAAAAAATCAGTTAATCACATACATTGTGTCTTGGGTAATGCAAATTTTTAAAAGCAAAGATATATCTTCTCCTCTAAGAGCTTACATTTTATGGGCAGAGGGAGACAGCATACCTAGAGGATTGGTGGCTAGAGAGGGGCACTTGAATCCAGAAGTTACAGAAATGATGAGTTGGGAAATAGGGGAGTCCATTGCCACACTTTCTGCTGGACCAGTGGAAGAGTTGATTTGATCATGTGTCCAGAATTGGAGTGGGTAGGGGTTGAAAGGATCGTAAAGGGATAAAGTGGTTGGTGGAACTTGGAAGTTTGCTCTTTACATTCTATCTCTTTGGTTTCCTTCTTTCCTTTCGAGAAAAGGGAGACATTTGTTACCTCTTGTTCTCTAGAATCAAGGCTGTTTATTACAATTATGTTTATTTTCTTACAGAGATGTTTGTGAGCTCTCCCATAAACAGCTCCTAAGAAAATATTGTATTCCCAGAAAGCAATTTTGTTTTTGCACTTTGAACCAGTAGAGTCCAATTAATAGAGAATCTTCAACTTTATTTCCCCCCCAGCGATGGAAGTGGTTGGTTTGGACTCTAGGAAGCTTGTTTTTTTAAAAGCTTTTGTTAATAGACTTACCAGCTGGACCATCTGGATGGTCTTGATAATTTTCCATCTCGGGGGTGGGTTCTGGTGGTCTTGGAGCTGAATTTCTTCATTTTCTCAGTTCCACCCACTACTTGCCATCTCCACCACCTTCTAAGGCACTAAAATAGTTGGACTTCTGCAGCTATTTTTACTTGATTTAAAAATCAACATTGACTTCATGCTGAGTGTGGTGTCGAGAGTCTTGAATGAGGGTTTCTTTGTCCATTTGTCATTTTATCTGGGGCAATCTTGCCAAAAACCATCTTCCGATTTTGGTCATTGGTTGAAGCTTTTGATGTTGTGGTGAGTTTGGGGTGTTCACTCTGAAGTAGGTCCCCTGTACCCCAAGGGACAGTCACCTCTCTGGTCCTGGATCCCCTGTTTTTTTTTTTTTTTATTCCCCAGTGCTGTGTCTTCTTGCACATAATAAATGCTGATTGGATTGATTCTGTATTTTTTTTAGACCAAATGTGAGGAATACTGGCCTTCCAAACAAACTCAGAATTATGGGGATATAACTGTTGCCATGACATCAGAAATCATTCTTCCAGAATGGACGATAAGGGATTTCACAGTGAAAAATGTGAGTAAGAGGTGAAGGGAAGAGAGTCCTAGAACTTCTGGGGGCTCTGAGAAGGCCTTGTCCAGTAATTTACAAGCAGGGGTCCCCTCTATATTGTTTCTGTCAAGTGGTCATACAGATGCTGATGGAAAAGCACAAGGTGCCCTTGGGTAAAGACTCCTTGTGCTTTTGGTATTGCTTTGTCGGGTGATAGCTTAAAGATAGAATGTTTTTTTTGGAGTGTGGAGATTTGTTTGTTTTCCCCAAACAAAAGACTCTCCTGGAAAACAAACTAATTAGAAAAAAATTTTTTTTGAAAAAATTTTGATATAAATTGTTATTTTATCACTTGAGTGATTGTCCCAGGGTATTTTTTTTTTCTGAGGCAATTGGGGTTAAGTGACTTACCCAGGTCACACAGCTAGGAAGTATTAAGTGTCCGAGACCAGATTTGAACTCAAGTCCTCCTGACTTCAGAGCTGGTGCTCTCGCCACTGTGCCACCTAGCTCCCCCCATAGTGTACTCTTGAAGGCTTTCAGTTATTCTATAATATTTTATAGAATTCTATTTTAAAAATTATTATTATATTATTATAATTTTTATTATTCTAATAATAATTATTATAAATATAAATATATAAATAATTCTGTTCTTCACAGGAGTACCCTCAACACTGATAAAATCACTAGCCTACATCCTAAAACCTTCACTCCCAGCAGAAAATAATAAAATCCATGACTATTTAGTTTGTATCAGCTAGTTGTAATTAGCATTCATAGTGTGAGTTCAGCAGCATTTTAGCAGGGACGGGCTGAGAGCTTCCTGCTCTTCCTGGGAGTCCTTCTCCCTTCTGGCCTGCCATCTTTCTCCATTGCTTCTTTTGCTTGGCAGAGCAAGACCAGCGAGAGCCACCCCCTACGTCAGTTCCATTTTACATCCTGGCCTGATCACGGCGTGCCGGACACCACAGACCTGCTCATCAACTTCCGATACCTGGTCAATGATTACATGAAGCAGAGCCCTCCGGAGTCCCCCGTACTGGTTCACTGCAGGTACCGTGGCCTGTCCTGTGCTCCTTCCGAGAGGCGTTTTGTATAATAGGTCTTTGAATCGGAAAGGAGCCTTTGGGCCTTCTAGGACTCCTCATAGAAATTGAGGGCACTAAAATAAACGGGCTGAACTAGAGCATCAAACTAGGGGTGTGTGCTGTGTGTGTGTACGTGTACACAGAAGTTTTCATGCTTCTGCAAAGGATTTCAGCTGAATTCAATTCAATTCATTCAGCAGATTTTTGTTTGCTTGACTCCAGAGCCGGCATACTTTCCCCTGTCCCAGGAATGTGATGGGAACAAAGGGCAGAGTTCTCTAGGAAAGCTGAGTTTTTAGGTCCCTGAGACAGAGCTGTCATTATATGGGGATGTGACACGAGTGTGTCCCTTCTGTCTTCCAGCGCTGGAGTCGGCAGGACTGGGACCTTCATTGCCATAGACAGACTCATCCATCAGATGGAGAACGAGAATGCTGTAGATGTGTATGGGATTGTGTACGACCTCCGCCTGCATCGACCTCTGATGGTGCAAACGGAGGTATGGCCAAATACTGTACTCATAAGCCAAAGGGGAGGAAGGGGAGCAGGAACGAGGCACCCTGCCCGCTTGGTCAAACACTGATTTTGACGTCCCTTTTGAAACCACGAGTGGTAGCCGAGAGACCGCTGTCCTGATTTATCCAGCTGAGGAAAAATGTTCTTCACCTGGTCCCTCCACAGCGTCTGTCACAGAGCAAATGCTTAAAAACGGTCCCCTGATTTGTGTGCTTGAAATTGAGGATACCTGAATAGCTGGGCAATAGCAGCAGAACCAGGGGTTAGATTTATGCTACATGAATTGGTCAGATTATGTTCATTTCTGTTCACTGAACACTTAGAATCAGTAAGCATTTATTAAACAACAACTGTGTGTCATGCCCTGTGCTAAGTGCTCGAGATAACAAAGAAAGGCCAAAAACAAAAAACAAAAACCCCAGTCCCTGCCCCCAGAGCTCATATTTTGCAAAATCTTAAGGCAATAGTACCACAAGATCACAAAAAGGAAAAATGAAAACTGTCCTCCCGGACGGGGCTTCTTCCCCATGCTGAATTTGTTGGTTTGCTTTTTGTATTTTGATAACTATTTCAATATTGCTGATTTCCTTTATAAGCCTGTGGAGATTGTTTTACATATTTAAAAATGTGATTCTGAGAGTGGATCCATGGGCTCCTCCAAGCTACCAGAGGGGTCCTTGTTGCATAAAGAGGTTTGAGAACCCCTGATGAAAATGAAGGGTTTATTTGATGAAATAATGTATTAATGCTCCAATGGGATTTAAGTAGTGTGCCCAGAAGCATCGGCTCCGTGTTGGCAGTATGTAACTGGATAGATGCTTGGGAGCTATAGCAAGACCACTGGATTTGGGCTTTCCTGGGCCCATGGGCTTCTTTCAGAGTCACTTCCATGAAGACTTGTTTCCATCTGAAAGTTCTTTCTCTCCTCAAAGTTTTCTAATTACGATAACAACAGAAGTAATAGTGAGCATATTGTGGTTTAATATTTGCAAAATGCTTTCCATTTATCTTTTTGGATCCTCACAACCATTCTCTGAAGTAGTTGTTATTATTATCCCTGTCTTAAACCTTAGCCTCTCCTTCAAGGAGACTCCATTCTCTTGAGGACACACAGCGGATACAATTGTAGTGAGTGAATGTGTGACAAACAAGTGGAAGGTTATTTTGGGCCCTTAGAAAATTAATTATTACTTAACTACCACTACTGAGGGGAGTAGTTAAGTTCTCATGGAGAAGATGGCACTTGCCCCATGTCTTGAGGCAAGGAAACTTTTCTGGGCATGGGAGAATGGCCGGGGCAGAAACCCAGGGATGGGGATGGAGTGTCATGTGTGAGCACCCATAGGGAAGACAGTTTAGCTGGACCATAACAGGTATGATGTCGGAGGAGTCTGGAAAGGTAGGTGAGAGCAAGGCTATGAGGTTCTTAGGGAGAGAGGAGGTCCTAAAGCTAAAGCTAAGATAGCCTTGAGATAGACTCTAAGGTCCTTTCCAGTTCAAAATTCCCAGTTGAGGACTCCATTTCCTTTAAGATATGAGGCACGAAGCCTTGTCCCCTCCCCTTGGGACCAGGTGTCCCAAGTGACCTTTTCCTTATTTGTTATATATTAATTCCATAAGAATGTACCTGCCATGTGCTCTCATCAGAATGTGATCTCTGATCACTCCCCAGCCCTAACCTGCCTCCCCAGCTCACCACCCATTATTCCACATCCCGTTGGGTCTTGCCATCCAAACAAGCTGTCTCTCCACTCGTTCCTCACAAACAACAGTTCATGGTCTCTCCATTGGCAGAAACGACACTGGGTTTGTGGGCGGGACTTGTGTTCAGATACCACCCCTGACACTTTTTTTGCTACCTTCTGACTTCGGGCAGGTCCCTAGACCCTGTAAGATAATGGTACAGGTTGGATCATCTCTGCGATTCCTTCTAATCCTGTATCTGTGATCTCCTGGGGATCCTACAGTTGAGCAGAGGGTTAAGTCACCAACACAGCATTGCATGATAAGTGCATCCGAGAAGGGCAGAATTCAGTACTGGGAGAGCTCCAATGGGGCTAGCCATTCACCCCTCCCGGCAGTCAGGGAAGGCATCCTGAAGGAGAGGGAGACATTGGCTGAGCTTTACAGGATGGAGAGGGACCTGGCAGGTGAAGGGAAGAGAGAGGGGACTTTTGTTCCAGACTCTGGGACCCATCCTGGCACAGACCCAGAGACGGTTTCAGGCCCAACTGTTTTCTGTTCATGTTCCATGCCCAGTTTCAAATCAACATTCCTGCTTTCATCAGTGAAACTCCCAATTCATTCTTTTTCTCTTGCGTTTTCTTGGTCAGGATCAGTACGTCTTCCTCAATCAGTGCGTTTGGGATATTATCAAATCTCAGAAAGACTCCAAAGCTGATCTCATCTACCAAAACACAACAGCCATGACCATCTATGAGAACCTCGCGCCAATGACTGCTTTTGGGAAGACGAATGGTTACATTGCTTAATTCCAAAGGAAAACCTTCCAGCTCGGAGCTTCCTGGGCCTGGCGCCCCCACAGTAAAGGGAAACGAATGCACTGTTGTGGATATGTTTTTATATGTACAGTGTCTTAATCTGTGTGTGCGTGTGTGTGCGGGTGTGCATGTGTGCATGTGCGTGCGTGGGTGTGTACTCTGTTTGGCTTTGACCAATCTTGAAGGCTTGAAGATACATATGTAAGAAAATGCGAACGAGAAGTTGGACTTCAGGGACTGTGGCTGAGGAAACCAACTGCATTTGGGATGAAGAATAGGATGAGTTGACTTTTTCTCTGGGGGTTGCAGACCAATGAGGAAAAGTGAGCTGCAAATTTCTTCCCCCTCTTCTTTCTAAAGGACATACCTTCTCTCTTCTCTTCTCTCCCTCTCCCTCCCTCCCCTTTCCTTCCTCTCTCTCTCCCTCTTTCTTCTCTCTCCCTCTCTCTTCTCTCTCTCTCTCTCCCTCTGTTCCCTCCCTCCATCCCCTTTCCTCTTTTGTAAATGGGCAAACTCTTTTATATGGTTCACATTCTGAAGCCAAGATTGTGTTGAGTTGAGTATATTTTGAGGATCAGAAGTCTATTTTTACCTACTGTATCTTGGAATCTCACTGATGGAGAAATGCATAATTTTGGTTGTTTATAGTGTCAAGAGGGAGATGTGGTATCTCCTCCATGTGGATTTTATATTTAAACATGTGCCTTTCCTAATTATGCTTCCGTAGGCAAAATCAGTAGATATCTATATTTTTATATTGAATCTCATAATTGGAATATACATTATATTTAAAAAAATAGATTAGTGAAAAAGGCCTAGCCTTTTCAGTGCCATTCCTATGGTCTTTTTTAAAGCAACTTTTCCTCTCTTTCCTCTCCCATCTTTTTTCATTCCCTCTTTCTTTCTTGTCTCTTCCTCCCACCCTATCTTCTTTCTTCTCTTTTCTCATTTTCTACCTTTCCCTTCTTCCCCTCCCCCCGCTCTTTCCCCCTTCCCTCTCTTTTTTTCTTTCCCCTCTTACTTCCCTTCAGTATATTTGCCCCCTTCCCTCCCCCCCTTCCTTCCCTGATTTCTTCCCAAAGACTTGGTCACTCTTGTCTCCCAGCCCCTTGCTGGCTGGGTGGGAGCAGAGAGCAGTTTTTTGCTCCCACAGTGACACGGCCCGCTTCCCCAGCCTGGGCTTTTTTTTTTTTTTTTTTTTTTTTTTTTTGTTGTTGTTGTTGTTATTGTTGTTGTTGTTGTCATTTCTGTGTGTGGTAAGAAGGATTATTTAAAGGTGCAATATGTGATGTAGTGATTCATGATGCTCTCTCTATGTTTTTTAGTAGAGATTTACTCAGGTTGGTATTTTATGTGTCTTTTTTTTTTTTTTTTTTTTTTTTTAAAGAAAAAACTGTGTGTGATTCTGTGAAAACTTTCGTGTAATGATCAGTGTCCAATCGGGCCCCGTCTCCCTCCCCAAAGTCCACTGGCTCTTGTCTCTACTGGCAGTGACATGCATCGATATCTACTGTATATAGATCTCACTCTCGTGAGTCAGAACTGAGGTGTAAAAATTTTGAATTTGTATCAAAGATGTAATTATTATTTTAAAAAATTCTTTTCAATATACTGCTGCTGTCATGACTTTGCTCTGTTTCAAAAATTAATTTGGGGGAAGGGAGGGGTCAAGGGTGCATTTCTTGAGAATTTAAGAATTTATCACAGACTTCTTTTTTAACGGCTTCTGGTTTGGGAACCCCTTGGAGCATCAAAATGGAAGGAGCTGGTTTTTGGCAGCGATTGGTCTTGTTTTTTCGCTCTCCAAGCTGACGGAGGGCAGCTTAGGTGAGGCAATGGAATGAGTGCGGGACCTGGAATCAACAAGACCTGGATTCAAATCTAGCCTCAGACATTTAATAGTTGTATGATCCTTAAGCAAGTCATTTAACCTCTCTCTCTCTGTCTCATCTACAAAGTGGGGATGATAATAGTAACCACCTCCCAGTGTTATTGTGAAGGTAACGTAAGATATTTGTAAAGCACTTTACATATGTTGAAACACTACATCGACTTATTTTTTTATTATTATAACTTTTTATTTATAAAGCATATGCATGGGTAATTTTTCAACATTGACCCATGGATAACCTTTTGTTCCAATTTATCTCCTCCTTTCCCCCATCCCTTCCCCTAGCTGGCAAGTAGTCTAATACATGTTAAATATGTTAAAGTATATGTTAAATCCAATATAGGTATACATATCTATACAGTTATCTTGCTACACAAGAAAAATCGGATCTAGAAAGAAAGAAAAAAAAAACCTGAGAAGGAAAACAAAAATGCCAGCAAACAATAACAGAAAGAGTGAAAATGCTATGTTGTGATCCACACTCATTTCCCATAGTTCTCTCTGGGCGTAGCTGATTCTCTTCATTACTGAACAATTAGAGCTGGTTTGGATCCTCTTATTATTTCCATCAGAACTGATCATCTTATAGTTGCCATGTATAATGATCTCCTGGTTCTGCTTATTTCACTTAGCATTAATTCATGTAAGTCTCTCTCCAGGCCTCTCTGAAATCATCCTGCTTGACCTTTTATTTTTTTAAGCATTGGGGGTTCAAGCTCCCCAAAGACAATGGAATGGTTTGCCAAGCAAACTGAAGTGGATTGAAGGATCTGACATGACCAAAATGACTGCCTGCTACCACTGCCAAAATAAGGTTTTGAGTGCTTCAGATAGAAAAGCCGTCCCATAGGATATCATTATGGGGAAAAACACTGGATGTCATAGGCCTGGAGCGCAAATCCACTTATGCCTCGGTGATTTTAGGCAAGTCACTTAATCTCATCCACATTCAGTGACGTCAGCTGAGGTGTTGGATAGTACCTGCCTCACAGGTTTGGAGAACTCTAATAACATCGAGGGAAAGTGCTTTGCAAACGATGCCCTCTCTATATGCTATTATTATTATTATTATGGAAGTGTGGGGCCAACTGACTGCTAGGGTCCCTTCTAGCTCTCAGTTTCTGATCCTATCACAGGTCTCTTGTTTTAAGCTTCGGGGCGTCACTGGGATAGGCATCCAGATGATCAGCTCACCCTTTGTACCCTGGCCACGCTCTGCCAGTTGCTATCACTGGATCTGGGCGTTCTCTCTGGAAGGAAAAACAGAGGAAAGGACTTGCCCCTTCAGTCCTTTCAGAAGATTTCCCCCCCCTTAAATAAACACATTGTTTAAAGGACCCCTCCCTTCCTTCTCGTATGGACTTGAGAGAAGGGGGCAGCAGGTTCTGACGTGGTTTCTGACCCGCGGAAGGAGGAAGAGGTCCAGGAGAGGCCCCAGTGAGACTCCTAAGGGGTCACGCGTGGGGCATGGAGATTTTGATCTGCATCTTCTGGTGGCTGGGGGAATATAGGATGCCTATTTATAGTAATATGTACAGTAAAAAGAAGAAGAGGATCCAGTTTGTGAAGACAAAGAGGATGTGGAAAGTGACTGTAGCCTCCAGAAATATGGGAGTGGCGGGGCAGGAGGGAGTTCTTTTCAGGAGCAGTGAACCAGAGGCCAGTGAATTCTTATAGTCTTGCCTTTGGCGCAGCTTTTTGGTTCTCCCTTGCAAGATGTAGGCAGAAAAGCTCCCCCACCCAACTTATTTTTTCAAGTAAGTTTTGTTGATTTCTTTTGCTTTTTATACTAGTCATTCCTACAAATATCCCCTTCTGACTTGGAAAGCTCCAGTGTAATGGAGAGGAACGGTTGAGTTAAAAAAACAGGCCTTAAAACATACACACACACACACACACACACACACACACACACACTTTTTAGAGCTCAGCTTCTTAAACTCTGGTTTGTGATCCCATATGAGGTCCCCTAACTGAATGTGAGGATTACAAAATTATGATTTATTATCAGCAAACATTTGATTTTTAGTCCTATTTTATAAAGCCATATACTGGGAATCATGTCAAAATTTTTCTGGTGAAAAGGGAACTTTAGGAAGACTCCCTCCTTTTCACCTGTTAGACTTGGGAGATAGATGTCTTTTACACAAGGGAAGAAGGTTACTTAGTAGAAAGGCTGCCATATATGCTGTCTGTGTCTATCTGTTTAGGTATGTGTGTGCGTATTATCCACACACACAAACGTCTGTGTGTATGTGTAACATATGTATAACCAATCATCCTTCCCTTTCCTTGCCTTTTTCCCTTTCCCTTCCACTCTTTCCTCTTCCCATTCCCTTCTCCCTCCTTTCCCCTTCTCTTCTTTCCTTTTTCATCCTCCCTTCCCCCTCTCTTTCTCTCTTCCTTTACCTTCCCTTCTTCTGCCCTTCCTGTTTCTTCCTTTCCCTTCTCCTTTCCCTTTCTACCTTCTCTTTCCTCCCTCACCTCCCTTTCCTCCTTTTCCTACCTCTCTTTTTCTCACCTCCCTTCCTTCTCCTTTTCCTCCTTTTCCTACTTTCTCTTCCCCCCCTTCCTCCCTTTCCTCCTTTTCCTACGTTCTCCTTTCCCCCCTCCCTTCCTCCTCCTTTTCCTTCTCTTCCTTCCTTTTCCCTCCCCACTTTCTTCTTCCTCCCTTTCCCCTCCTCCCTCCATTCTTATTGCCTCTCTCCCTGTCCTTTCTCCCTTCCTTCCTTCTTCCTCCTCCCCTTTCCCTTCCCCCTCCTTTCCCCTCTCTCTTTCCAGCTTTAGAGACATGATATTGTGAATCTTCTGAGGCCAATCAGGATGATGAAGGGCACAGGCCAATTGGTTGAGTCAACAGAAGATGATTAGTCCCTTGAATCTCAGTTTGCCCGCCTGTTAAAGGAGCCTCTCAGACTTTTCAGCTCTAGAACTCTGATCCAATGACTAAGGTTTATAGGACTTGACTTCAAATCTTAGTTCTGCTTTTTACTGCTAGTGTGGCTTTGGATAAGTCACTTCCCATTTTTGGACTTCAGTCTCCCCTCCTCTCTTCTTCCCTGCTTAAGTGAGGGAGTTGGGCTGTTTGGCCCTAAGGTAGGAGAAGATGTCTGTCTGTGATCCCAAGGGATTGCAGGAAGTCTGTTATCTTTGTGTTTCCTCCTGGTTTTTTTTTTTTGGGGGGGGAGGGGGGTCATCCTTAGCTGATCATTGAACCTTCCTTTCCTGTAAAATGGGGATGGTAATAATAATTTGACAGCACTGGATAATTTGAAAAAGGCCCTTTGCTTAGCAGAAAACAAGTTATGGCTGTGAGATGATGGATGGGATCTTGAAGAGTTTGTGACATGGACTAGTCAAGAGTGGACCTCCTGTATTTATCCTCATTCATGCTTCTGCCTTATCCAAATTGAATAAAGCTTCAGAGTTCTCCTTTGCTCACACTTCAGTTTCCATCATTTTGGCAGCCTCTTTAAAAAGGAGAAATCAGATCACTGGGAACTCCAAAATTCAGCCACACTTACTATTTTATTATATAAAGTACCTTTTGCTGGTTCCTAGGAGCAAAAGTCGACAAACACTAAGCACTTGGTACCGGTGATAGGGAAATGATTTCCCCATAGAGATAGGTAGTTGATTATCTTTCACTATATCACAAACCTCCTAAACTCCTAAGCTTAAATAAATATAAAAGTGGATACAAATAATGATTTACAATTCCTTTCTCTATGAGAAGGATCATACCAAGAGTCACCTGTAACCAACACTCTTAAGCAGAACAAAATTCCCATCATTCAGCTCTCAAGATGCATGAAAAGTCTTAAAATAACCCTCCTTGTTTCTTTTATAAGATAAAAAATAAAAAGATTCCGTGGTTAAGGTTTTCTTTATTTTCTTTTCTGTCTTCTTAGTTTCTTTCATGACATCCCTATTAAAAGTCTATGAACTGGGGCAGCTTGGTGGCACAGTGGATAGAGCACCAGCTCTGAAGTCAGGAGGACCTGAGTTCAAATATGATCTCAGACACTTAATACTTCCTAGCTGTGTGACCCTGGCCAAGTCACTTACCCCAATGAACTCAATCTCTTGAAAATAATTAGGTACATGTAGATGTAGAGTAGATGGAAGGTAATTTTAGAAGGGGAACGCATTAGAGGTTTGGCACCAAAGACTTCCTGCAGAAGGTGTGATATGAGCTGTCTTCAAGAAAATTAGGGATGTTAAGGGATCATGGGAATTCTAGTCTCACAGACCTTTTGTATGTCTAGGTAAGTTATTAGCACAGTGTCTGGCACAAAGTAGGCACTTAATTTAATTGATTGATTATGTAGAATTATAACAATTAATTCATATAAGATAGTGAAATTGAGAGGTGTGAGCAAAGTGTAGAGGGCTGGTTTTGGACCCAGTTTCAAGTTCTAATTCAGAGACTTTGCAGCATATTTATAACACTCTGGGACTCACTTTTCCCATTGTAAGATGGGGCAAGGTCATAGTGCATGACCTTTAAAGTCCCTTCCAGACATTTATAAAAATAATAATAATATTTATATAGCACTTAAAGGTTTGCAAAGTGCTTTACAATGCATTTTATTCTACCCTCACAACAATTCAGTGTTGCTGTTATCATCCTCATCTTAACAGATGCAGAAACCTTACTAGGTTAAGTGACTTGTATGTTTTCCAGCTGCTGGTAAGTGTCTGAGGCAGGATTTGAACTCCTCACACAGGGAAAGTGGTTAGAAAAAGGGATGCAAGGATGCTCCCAATGTATCTCTTAGAACTTTAGAATCAATCGATTGGATGACATGGAGACACTGGCACAGGACCGCCCAGTACGGCGTGCCCTCATCACAGAAGAACACAGCAGAATTGGATTAACCCAAAGGAAACATGAAATATGCAGGATGAGAGAAGCTACCCCAAATGGTCACCTGGGCTATTTGTGTCCAACCTGTGGCACGCCAAGATCAGCCACAGTCAGACATACGGTAACTCGATTCTAACATAGTGACTTTATTTTGGTCCTCTTTGAAAATGGAGGTCAACAACTACAAGATCCATTGATCTAGCTCTCTACGAAGCTCTCTCTAACTGCCCCAGCCCCAAAGCAGCAGCAATCACACATAAAGGGGACATTTGGGTTGGCAAAAGATGACTCCCAGCTGGAGAAATGAGGAAGGATTGCATTTTCTAAGGCTCATTTCTTATGCTTAATTCATTTTCTTGGTCAAGTTGGCTTGTCTACCTTAGTTTAAGGGGAATAGAGACCTTGGGGAATATTCATTCAATAATCGACATTTCTTGTCTGTAGCAAGTCAAACCTTGAGGAGGGACCCCTTCCCCAATGAAGAACCGCTAATTATCTGTTACTTATGGTTATAGTAAATTGCTAAGGGTACTGAGAAATTGAGAGATTTGTTTAGGATCACATAGTGTCAGAGATTGTATATGAATTTAGGTTTTCTTCACTTCCAGGTCAACCCAATAACCTTGGGGTTCCCAAAGTGAAGCATTGGTTGGGTATGATCAACCATTTGGGAGTGGGAACACAGGTTGCAAGCCATCTCCCCCCACCAAGTTCTAGGCCTATCTTTAGTACAAGTACCCCCTCTTCTTTACTAACCTGCTTCCTCCCACTGCTTTCATATTATTACCTTGGATAGGGGAAAGGGGAAGAGGACAAGCATTCATTAAACACCTACTGTAGTTCAAATTCCCATTATGCTAAACATTTACAAATATCTCTTTAATCCTCACTGCCAACCTGGTTGCTATGTTCTATTGTTATTCCCATTTTACAGATAAGGAAACTGAGGCAGATCGGGGTAAATGACTTGCCCCGGGTCACACAGCTAGTAAATTTCTGAGGTTACATTTGAATCCAGGTTTTCCTGACCCTAGGCTCAGTGCTCCAAATCACTGTACCACCTATTTCCTAAAAGTGGGTTCCCTCAGGGAGATTTTAAGCTAATTGTACCCTGGTAGTTTCCAGTAGTTTCAGAACAATGGCCAAGTGAGAAAGCCCTGTCTCTGCAGGAGCAGAGAGGAAGGGAATGTATAGATTAAATATAGAGACAAATAATCTCACTTTACAGATAAGAAAATTAAGATACTAAGAGATAAATGAAAACACAGATGAAATTTCTATCTAATTGTACAAATAGGGAAACTGAATCAGAGAGAGGAAAAGGGGATGTAAAAAGCTCAGCTCTCTAGTCCAATCTCCTCACTTTAAAAATGAGGAAATTGAGAGGTAAAGGGGATGTATAAATCAGATATACAGTCAAATTTCTATTTCTAAGTTTTAGAACATATGTCATTATTAGTACAGTAATACAGATATGTGAGGCAGCATTGTATAGTAGAGAACCAACCTCAGAGCCAGGAAGTCCAGGAGTCCCCCCTTGGGCGCTAGGGAAGGTGCTGGCCAGTATTAGTGGAAGGAGTTTCCTCACCTGGAAGTTCTGGAAATCACAGATTTCGTCTCTATCCCTATCTCCTAATTTATAAATCTGCAAATCTACAAGTATTGACATGCACAATTTTTTTTTTTTAAGTGCTAAGGGTGTACATTCAAAAAATTTGGAGACTATTGCCCTGATCTGCCAATTAGTCTGAATGTAGGAGAAATGACTTTCCCATGTGCAAGTAAGGGGAAAAAAGAACATTTTCAAACACCCTAATTCCTCTTTTACATTTCCTTTTGTGGTCTTAGATTTGGGGCACGTGTGTGTTTGTGCCTTTAAAGATTGGACTTGTATCCAACAGAAAGGGGGCAGGCCGATCTTTTGGCCTTCGGAGGCAGAGCCAAGAAAGCTCAACGCGGATTTGGGGCTTGAAAAGGAGGATCTGGGATCCCCCGTCCCGGAACTCGGGACCTTGTGGCTTTCTGAGAACCAGCAGTTACTGTTCATTTCACCTGGAGTCATTTTACAAGCGACCACTAGGTGGCAACAGAGGACTGGCATTAGGAAGCGCAGCCTTAAGTCTTCAGGGAGGCAGAGGAGGCTGAGCCCGGCGGGCTGGCTGGCAGCTTCCCAGCAGTCCCCGGGGAGCTGAGCCCGAGCATCTGCTTCGCAACCGTAGGCAGCCCTGGGGACCAGCTAGCCAAGTCTCCCCGGTTTACAGAGCGGCAGAGCCGTAAGATGTCAGAGCCGGAGCACAGTGATAGGGCCGCGGGAAGCAGTGCAGGCCAGCCCCGGCTTCGGGGCCGCAAGTGCCGGCTTTTCATCTTCGAGCCCTGGCAGGGATTGTGGGAACCATTAAAATGATTAAGTGGATCCTAGGTCTAGAGCTGGGAGGGACCCTGGGGGGGGTCATCAAGTACAGTCCCTTACAGAGGGGGAAACTGAGGCCCAGAGAGGGGGAGGGAAGGAATAGATCAGATGTTTAGTCCACAGAGCCCCCACAGAGCCCAGAGAGGGGATGAGACTATTTGGATCAGATGCCTAATCCAACCCCCTCATCTTCCTAATGGGGAAACTGAGGCTGGGGAGGGATGTACAGATCAGATGTTTAGTCCAGCCCCCACAAAATCCAGAGAGGGGATGAGACTATTTGGATCAGATGCCTAATCCAACCCCCTCATCTTCCTAATGGGGAAACTGAGGCTGGGGAGGGATGTACAGATCAGATGTTTAGTCCAGCCCCCACAAAATCCAGAGAGGGGATGAGACTATTTGGATCAGATGCCTAATCCAACCCCCTCATCTTCCTAATGGGGAAACTGAGGCTGGGGGGGGGAATGTACAGATCAGATGTTTAGTCCAGCCCCCACAAAACCCAGAGAAAGGACAAGACTATTTGGATCAGATGCCTACTCCAACCCCCTCATCTTCCTGATGAGGAAAGAAACCAGAAAGTGAAAATGACTTGCCAGCATCAATAGGTGATCAGTTATAAGATCATTGACATAACTGAAAGTTCCTTAGACATTATTTAGTCTAAGCTTATTTTGCAATGAGGAATGTGAAACCCTCTGAAATTAAGTGACTTTTCCAAGATAACACATGTAGTATATTGAGGAGAATTTGAGTCTAGGATCTCTGACTTCCAATCCTGTGCTTTTTTTCACCAGGTAGCACCCTGCTAGAAATGGGAAGAGATGGCATTCTGAATTCATCTGATATTTTTTTTCTTGTGATGTGGGGGAGGATGAGAGGGGGTGTTAGGCTAGGCAAACTGAAGGCTGGAGGTGGTTGTAGTCAGCTAGTCCCAACCCTTTATAGCTGAGGGAACTGACCCAGAGAAATTAGCTAGGTGGGGGCAGGGTCACAGTAGCAGAGTTGGAACTTGACTCCAACTTGTTGGACTAAAAATAAGATGTTTGTTTTGCTTTTCAGTTTGATGGGAGGTGGATCGGGATGGGAGAGAGACTGGGGAAGGCCAGGGAGAATCTAATGAGGGTTTGAGAGAGGGGCAGGAGCTGTGGAGGGAGTGGGACATAATCATGCCTCGCTTAAATCCTCTTTTCTTTTCTTTCCTTTCCTTTTCCTTTTCCCTTTCCTTTTCCTTTTCCCCTTTCCTTTCCTTTCCTTTCCTTTCCTTTCCTTTCCTTTCCTTTCCTTTCCTTTCCTTTCCTTTCCTTTCCTTTCCTTTCCTTTCCTTTCCTTTCCTTTCCTTTCCTTTCCTTTCCTTTCCTTTTCCTTTCCTTTCCTTTCCTTTCCTTTTCTTTCCTTTTCCTTTCCTTTCCTTTCCTTTCCTTTCCTTTCCTTTCCTTTTTCCTTTCCTTTTTCCTTTCCTTTTTCCTTTCCTTTTCCCTTTCCTTTTCCTTTCCTTTCCTTTCCTCCTTTTCCTTCCTTCCTTCCTTTTCCTTCCTTCCTTTCCTCCTTTTCCTTCCTTCCTTCCTCTTCCTTCCTTCCTTCCTTCCTTCTTCCTTCCTTCCTTCCTTCCTTCCTTCCTTCCTTCCTTCCTTCCTTCCTTCCTTCCTTCCTTCCTTCCTTCCTTTTTTTTTTTCTGAGGCAATTGGGATTAAGTGACTTGCCCAGGGTCACAGAGCAAGGAAGTGTTAAATGTCTGAAGCCATATTTGAACTCAGATCTTCCTGACTTCAGGACTGGTGGTCTATCCACTGTGCCCCCTAGCTATCCCTGAATGGCTTCTTAAATCATGGTTCAAGATCCTATGTGGGATCATAATGGAATGTGGTGATTGAGAAATTATGATTTATTATCAGTAAATGTTTGAATTGTACACTTATTTTATCCACCTATGTACCCAGGGTAGTGTAAACATTTCTTGCATGAAAAGGGGTATTGAGCAGAAAATTTAGGAAGGCCTGTTGGATAGAGCAGTAGGGTTAGAGTTAGGAAAAGAGGAGATGGATTCCAGCTTCAGACCATTTACCAGATGTTTGCTCTTTCAAAAATCACTTTTGTCAGCTCAGTTTTTTTTTTTAATCTGAAAAATGGGGATGATAATAATAGTGTTTATAGGATTGTGAGAGTAAAATGAGGTGATATATGTATACACACCTTAAAATGCTTTATAAATCCATAAAGTCTTGAAGCAAATCTTAAAGTAGTTTATAAATGCTAGCTGCTGTTTTAAAATAATGTTTTGTGGCACACTTGGTTGCCAGATTTGCAGTCAAGAGACCTACATTGGAAATGCACCTCAGACAAACTTTGTGACAAAGTAAATGGCTTAATCTCACTTGACCTCAATTCCTTTAGGTACACAATGGATGCTACAGAATCTCTAGCTCAAATAAGAGAATGTGTGAAGTATTTTGCTCACATTATGGTGCCCAAGCCGCCTAAGAGGTTGTTATTGTTATAAGCCTCCAGGCCCGCCTAGTGGCAGCTCTGATGAGTCCCTGGCCTGGCATCACCAGGGGACACAATCCTAAAGTTTGGGGAATGGGAAGTTGGCAGGTTCCTCTCGCTCGCTTTCTTAAAACAATCTTAATGATCCCCAGCAGCTCCCGAGGTTCCCAAGGAAGTGGCAGAAGTTTTCAGTGGCTTGGGGACAATTCTCAGGGGCTCGTTGCTAATTTGTTCTTTTGCAAACTTTTCCAACTCTCTCTCCCTTGGCTCCTGGGGGACCAATTAAGTCACCAAACCTCAACTCGGCATCTTGGCCCTCCTGGGCTGGCCCTGGCATACTGTAACCTGACTCATTAGCAAACTTTAGCTCACAGGGGCAATCAGCCAAGGTTTCCTGGTGATTGCTCTGGGAGCACTTTCTAATAAATTCAGAGAGGCTGCTGGAATGTTGACAGGACAGAGGAAACTTCCTCACTATTGTCTGTCTGTCTCTTCTTTCTTTCTTTCTTTCTTTCTTTCTTTCTTTCTTTCTTTCTTTCTTTCTTTCTTTCTTTCTTTCTTTCTTTCTTTCCTTCTTTCCTTCTTTCCTTCTTTCCTTCTTTCCTTCTTTCCTTCTTTCCTTCTTTCCTTCTTTCCTTCTTTCCTTCTTTCCTTCCTTCTTTCCTTCCTTCTTTCCTTCCTTCTTTTCTTCCTTCCTTCCTTCCTTCCTTCCTTCCTTCCTTCCTTCCTTCCTTCCTTCCTTCCTTCCTTCCTTCCTTCCTTCTCTCCTTTCCATCTCTCTCTCCTTCTGTCTGTCTCTCTCTTTTACATTGAAGGGAACATATTGAAGATAACATTTCATGCTCTTTCTTATTAAGAAATAAATTTTTATTGACATATTTTTACCTACATTTCCCAACGTTTGCCTCTCACAGTTTCCCAGAAGACCATCCTTTATTACAGAGATTAAAAGTTCATCTAGAGAAAAGAAACAAAAGATAATAAAAATGATATTACAAAAAAAAATCACTCTGGTCCACAACTCTGATGTGAATGAGTCTCTGATACCAATACAATAACAACAACAGTAAAAATGATAATAATAATAAATAGTACTGGAAAAAAATTCAACTGGAGGACTAAAAAATGGAACTAGGGGTACCAAATATAAACCACACTTTCAAGCATTGTTTATCAACTCTGATACTTTATAAAAGTAGAAACATTGTGGAAGAGATGAGGTGCTCAAGACTTAAAAGCAATTGAATATAGTTTGAAGTTAAAGGCAACTGTTGCATTAAGGACATACTATTTGACACAAAGTGGTAAGGAAGCTGGAAAGCAGCTTGGCAGAAATTAGATTTAACCAACAGCTCACAAATTGATACAGGAACCAATCAATATATAAAAATTTGTATCATAAACAAATTAGAGAAAAGTAGGAGATGTCTTTATGGGGCAGCTAGGTGGTCCACAAAAGAGTGTTGAGCTTGGAATCAGGAAGGCCTCCATCTCAGACCCTTACTAGTTGTGTGACAAGTCACTTAACCCTTATTTGCGTCAGTTACTCATCTATAAAATAGGGACACACTGGAGAAGGAAATGGCAAACCAGTTCAGTATTATTGCCCTCCAAACTCACATGACTAAAGAATAGCAAGGGGAATGCCTTTTACAACTATGAATATAGGAAAGGTTCTTGAATAAACTGGGGATAGAGAGGACTTTAGGATGTAAAAAGGACAATTTTAATCATATGAAATTAAAAAGTAATTTAACTTTTTTGGGGGGAAGAGGAGAAATAATGTTTATGCCTTTTCTACTTTTCCCCAACAAAATAAGTACAAAAGTGTATAAATGAAATACTAAAAATACATAGATGACAACAAAGAGAAGCTCAGAAGAGGACACATTCTGGGCAATACTGAAATGACTGTGTTAAATTTCATATTTAAAAACCTAGCTATATAGTAGGGATCCACGATGTTATGTACTACCATCTTTTCTTGTTCTTTATATAAAGGAGAACAAGAAAAGATAATGGATGGCTATTAAGCTGGTGTTAAAGCCAAGAAAATTTAGATTCAAATCCTGCTGTGGATAGACCAGTAGTGAAACTCTGGGCAATTCATTTACCCTCTCACTGTTCTAGACAACTTTTTTAAGTTACAAAGAAAGTATGACTTTTATAGGTAGAAAAGGTTTTCTTCCCTGAATCCATAGACTCAGTTGACTATTCTCAGGCTTCTTCCCTCAAATCCCAAGTGGCTAGATTCTTCTTTATGAGTCTCCATGGTATACTAGCCCTTACCAATTAACCATTGGTCTCTATAATTTTTTTTAGGTGGTACATAACATATCTTCTAAACCAAGGATATATCTTCCTCTTGTATACATATGGTCACTGGAAAGAGTGGACTTAAATAAAATACAATGGTAGGGAGGCATGTAGAAAAGAAGAATAGGCAAAGAATAACCATTTATTAGGCACCTATTAGTGGTAGGCATTTAAAAATGCTTTACAAATGTTATCTCATCATGTATTCACAAAAGCCCCAGCAGGGAGGTGGTATTATTATTCACATTTTACAGTTGAGGGAATTGAGGTAGACAGAATTTAAATAATTTGCCCAGGTTCACTCAGCTAATAACTATCTTGGGGTGGACTTGAACATAGGCCTTCTTGACATTAGTTTGAGCACTCTATCCACTGTGCTGCCCACATGCTTCTATATTGATAGGGAACATGTGAGACCAAGTTAGCATCTCCTGCCTTCTGCACCTGGAAGTATTTTTTTTTTCATTATGGAGTTCTCATGAAGTTTTTTTCATTAATTTTGACATTAGTGGTGAATGAATACAACTGAGCTAATTCCTGACAAGAGGAGGATATATCCTTGGTGTGGAGAGTACATTATGTACCACCTAACAACACAGCGTCTCAGTTGGATGTGTTTCTGAGCCAGGTCCACACTAGACTTGGCTGCTGTTGGGTTAGACTAGTCAGGTTGCTTGGCCTGAATCTCTCCAGACCTTGCAGTGGTTATAAGGTTATAAGGTTGCTTGGCTTGTTCATCTCAATATTTCTTCTTGATCATGTTAATTGTGGCCACTGATTTTGGTTTCATTCATCTCTGCTACTGACTACTAGTAGGATCATCGGTTACGCCAACATGTGTAATCATTGACCAGACCATGCCCATTTGGAATACCATTTTCTTAATGTCAAAAAAGAATAAATATACAAGTAGACAGAGGTGATCATATGCTCATAGCTGTCATGGCTGCATAAATGACATAGTTAGGTTTCTCTCTCACTCAGTTCTTGGCTATGACTCTTACATAGTGATATCATTTTGGTTCTCTGAAAACAAAGTTCAACAACCAGACAATGAAGCTCAAAGCAATTTTCTTCCTCATAGTCACTAAAGAAAGAGACCTAAAGATTTGTGAATAGCAACTTTTGTGTACTTGGTTCTAGATTAGCCCTTCTTGAGTCACTAGCACCTCTGATTCCATAGCCAGTAAGATTTGCCATCAGCACACACAACTCATCTCTGCCATATTCATGGCAATATACTGGATCATAAAAGTTTCCATGTGTCAGGATTGGAGGCAGAGAGAAAAAAAATCTCCACTTGTTTCAAAGACTAGTCTGAGGGATGTGCTGGTAAATGTTTTACAAATGATTCTCTGATAAAAAGGAAGTACTTGGGATGCACTTTTAAGTTTAATATGCACTAACTTTTTCTCCATCACTTTCTTAAGTCTAAACAATTAACAAAATGGTATATCAAGCCAGGATTCATAAAATCTGCCAATTTCTGGAGTGTAAATACTCATGCTAAGTATATATATATATATATATATATATATATATATATATATATATATTAAAGCTTTTTATTTACAAAACATATGCATGGGTAATTTTTCAACATTGACTCTTGCAAAACCTTCTGGTCCAAATTTTCCCCTCCTTTCCTCCACCTCCTCTCCTAGATGGCAGGTAGTCCAATACATTAAATATGTTAAAATATATGTATATATATTTATACACATATAAATATATAACATATGTATATATATATATATATACAATATATGGATACATATTTATATAATTATCTTGCTGCATAAGAAAAATTGGATCAAGAAGGAAGAAAAAACTGCAAAAAAAAAAATGCAAGCAAATAATAACAGAGAGAATGAGAATTCTATGTTGTGGTCCACACTCAGTTCCCATGATCCTCTCTCAGGGTGTAGATGGCTCTCTTCATCACTGAACAAGTGGAATTGGTTTGAATCCTCTCACTGTTGAGGAGAGTCACGTCCATCAGAATTGATCATCGTATAGTCTTGTTGCTGCCTATGTGTGTATATATATATATATATATATATATATATATATATATATATATATAATATAATGTATATTGATCTCCTGGTTCTGCTCATTTCACTTAGTCATGCTAAAAATATAATTAGAACTTATGAATGGGTTTAAGCTGGCTCTAGCACACTCCTAGCTAGATCTTCAGTGACTAGTTGTCCTCTTCCCACATCACACTTACATAAAGAAATGGTGATGCCTACTAATATTCACAATAACAATATTAAAATGTTAATAGAAATAAATAAAATGTTAATGTTAAACATAGAATCATAGGGACATAGGTTTAAAGTTGGTGGGAACTCCTGAAATCTTCCGGTCCAAACTGAGGGCTAGAGAGGTAAAATGACAGTTTCCCATGTTTATCTAAATTTCTCATATTTATTTTTTGGCTATATAATAGTATTGAGTATTCCATTACACTCATACATCATAACGTGCTTAGCCATTTTCCAATTAAAGTGTATGCACTTTGTTTCCAGATTTTTGATATCATTAAAAGGGCTGCTAAAATATTTTTGTATAAGTGGGACATTTTTGCTCTATTTTTAAACTCCTTAGAGAACAAGTACAGTTGTAGGGTTGCTAAATCAAGAAATATGAAAGGACTTTTCTTATATAATTGGGGCAGTTGGGTGGCACAGTATATAGAATGCAGTGCCTGGAGTCAGGAAGACCTGAATTTGGATTTAGCCTCAGTTACTTATTAGTTATGTAACTCTGGACCTGTTTGCCACAATTTCTCCATTTATAAAATGAATTGGAGCAATAGTAAACTCTTCTAGTGTCTTTGTCAAGAAGACCCCAAATGGAGTCATGAAGAAGTGATTGAGCAATAACAACAATAAGACCCCTGATGATATTGAAATCACTTTAATGGAAAATTTCCAAATTTGAGCCCAGACCCTCTTTAGAAGTAACTGATGAAGCCGTGGATAGGATACTGAGGCCTAGAGTAAAAAAGACTCAAAGTTAAAAAAGAGGGGTTTAAATTTGGTCTCAGGTACTTACTATTTGTGTGATCCTGGGCAAATCACCCTATTTGCCTCATAAAATTCCCAGAGTTACTATGAGGATCAAATAAGGTAAGATTTATAAAAATACTTAGTACATGAGTACCAAGTGCCAGTACTATGGCTGTACACATAGTAGATGCCATATAAATGCTTATTCCCTTCCCCTTGTCTTCTTGGACATGTCTGCTTCAGTTGACACAATTGGCCACAACCTCCACAAGCCTTCTTTCCCTTTGGTATTTGGGACATTTCCTTTTTGCAGCTTTTGATGTTACTTTCCTTCCCCTCCCCACCCCCCATCCCCCAACTCATCTGACCAGTTTTCTGGTTAGATAATGTATTCTTTAATGTATTCTTGCTAGCCCTTCCTTCTATTTTAACTCTCACCCTGATCCTCCTGTTAAGATTACCCAGAATTCTCTTCAGAGCTTCATATTCCATGATTTCTCCTTTGGTGCTCTGTCAATCTGATTCTCATTGATTGGCCTCCAAGAGGTCCTAGGCCAAGCTCCATATTTCATCATTGTTTGGGTCCAAATCAATTCAGATTGAATGTAAATAGGGGTCATTTCTGCTTTGGCCAGAAACCCTGAGGGTTTTCCCCTCCCAAATTAATTAATTAAGGTTTTTTTTTTTTACTAGATGAAAGAGAAGAATCTTTGTCTCAATTGCTATCTACCCTTAATCACTGAATGGGTGTTGGCTCAATCAAATTGAGATCAGTTGAAGACCTTAACTTAAAAAGGTCAAGGTCTCCCATTGCATCCTAGGCCATCTCCAATCATCCTAATCCATATCTGGCCACTGGACCTAGATGGCTCTGGAGGGGAAAATGAGGTACGTAATCTTGCCCAGCCTTCCCTCACTTAAATCCAATTCACTTGCATGTCATGGTCTTCTTGGAGAATGACGGACAAACAGCAAATTCTGTGACTTATTCTTACTTCTAAGTAGAGAACAGCAGTGACAAAGACAACAACAATGACCATTTATGTAGTGCTCTAAGATTTGTGAAGTACTTTATAAATAATATCTAATTCCATCCTTACAACACTCTGAGAAGTAGGTCCTATTATCATCCCCTTTTGCAGATGAGGTAACTGAAGGTGAAAGAGATTAAGTGACTGGCCCAGGGTCACATGACCAGGATGCACCTCAAGAAGAATTGGAACTAAGGACTTCCTGATTCTAGATCCAGACTCTTGATTCTCAAATCTTGATTTCCTGGCCTGGTCTTTCTCCTACATTCCAAATCTGTATTTCCAACTGCCCAAATGGACAACTCATCTGCATGTCCTGCTGAGATTCAAAACTGAATATAGCCTCTTCCCCCAGGCCTTCTTTTTCTAATGTTTAGAACATTAGAGGCATCTTTGAAACCTCCTTTATTGTCAAGGGTCATATAGAAACTTACTGGTACACCTGAAAATCGAAAATAGATAAATAAAAAATAAAAATTAATAAATAGAAAATAGAAAATAAAGACTGATCTCCAAGCTCAGTTCCATCAATGGATTTTGTGTTTTTTCCCCCCCCCAGAATCTCCATAATCTATATTACTTTGTCTTCCTAATCACACTCCCACCACTTCTGTCCAAGAATTCCAAACTCTTGTCAAGTTGATCTATTGACTGTCCCCTAATTTGTCATGAAAACCAACCAAAAAGTATTAATTAAATTATTTTCTACATGCCAGATGCCATGCTAAAAGCTGGAGATACAAAATAAAATCCTCTAGCAGGTGCTCATCTGCCTTTGTGGCCTTGCTGAACTCTGCCTCCCTCCTCCCTTTCCTAATTGAAGTCCAATCCAAAATCCTCTCCATCAAGCTTTCTCTGAATCTATACCCCCTTGAGTCATTGACCTTCTCCCTCAGTCATGGAATCACAAAATCATAGATTTTCAGAGTTGGAAGAGGGGACATCATTGATCACTTAATCCAACCCAAGACAACACCCTCAACAAGTGGTCATCCAACTTTTGAAGATCTACAGTGAGGGGAAAGGCCCTATCTCTCCATTTTACTTTTGGATAGCTCTGATTGTTTGGGAGTTTGTCAAGCCCAGACTTATTTCACAAAATAACCTTCATTAAACTTCTGATACCTTTAACGTATATTGTTGTGTGTTATAGTTATTATATTTGTGTTGTCACATTATTAGATGATGAGACCATATCTTATTTAAACTTTATAGTCTACAAATGACTCTCTGATAAAAAGAAAGCACTCAGGATGCACTTTGAAGTTTAATTTGTACCATGTGCATATATGGGACATTATACCCCTTATCCTTTGTCTAACTTCTCTGTTTCCATTAAAAGTGTCATCATCATTTTATCACTCTGTTCCCTGGCTTTGTTGTTACATTGACTTCCCTTTCTAACACATGTCATATCCTATTAGTTGCAGTCTAGTTTGTTTACAACTTTCTTGCATTAGTTGATGTCTTCACCCTCACATGGTCGCCCCTTACTTTAGGCTCCCATCACTTCTCATCTAGAGATTGTATTAGCCCCCTGATTCCTCTGGGCTTCTACAGTATTTACTTTTTCCATCTATCCTCCATATAATTATCAAATATAGATTAAAAAAAATGAAAATCTGATCTGTCACTCTTCTACTCAAAAATCTCCCATGGTTTCCATTTACTTCTAGGATGAAATACAAAATGTTCATTCTTGCATTTAAAGTTATCCAGAATCTGCCTCTCACCTACCTTTTCAATTTTCTTTCACATGTCTCCCTTTCATACATTAATCCATTCCATTCAAATATATGAGAATGGTTCATCATAAATGACATCCTATTAGCCATTCAATGAACACATTATGGAATAGTATGTGCTAGGAAATGAGGCAACTAGGCCTGGAGTTAGAAAGACTCATCTTCCCGTGTTCAAATGTAGCCTCAGATACTTCCTAGCTGTATGATCCTGTGCCAGTCACTTCACCCTGTTTGTCTGTTTCCTCATCTGTAAAATGAGCTGGAGAAGGGAATGACAGACTCCTCCCGTATCTTTGTCAAGAAAACCCTAAATATAATGTCAGAGAATTGGACATGATAAAACAACAGAAGAAAAGAAAAAGGCAATGGTGATACAGAGACTAAGAATATAATGATCCCTCTTCTCCAGGAGCTTATGTTCTGTTGAAGGAGGTAATTATTTGACTTCCCACCTCTTGCAAAGGCTGCTCCCTCCCATTTGGAAAGCAAAACCTCAAGTCTACCTCTTAGTGTGTTTAGTTTCAGGGGATTTCTGGAACCAAGATGGTGGAGCAAGGAATGAAGTCCTTTAAAACTCCCTTCCAAACAATTAGAAAATCACTTTAGAATTGTCCAGGAGCAGGGAACATCTTATTATCCTGGAAGTAAAGATTTACTTCCCTGGGGAGAGAGGGGAGTGAGATCCAAGAACAGCAGCAGCCAGTCTCGGAGTTGGGGGCTCTGAGTCTTTGGCAATCCACCAGGGAAGCCTGCCAGCTACAAAACAGCAGATCCCTAGGCAAGTGAGCAGTCTGTGCAAGGACCCACCCCAACAACTCCATCCCAAGAACAAGCCACAAGTGACTCCTTGATGATATTGCTGGCCAGTAGTGAAGCTTTGCCCCATGGTTGGCCAACAGCAAGACTCTGCCCCTGGGGCCTATCTGCAGAGGGATCCTGTTTCCATAGCAAATCAGCAGAAGGGCTCCATCCCTGGGGCAATAAAATCTTTCTTCAAGGCCAACCACCAGAAAACTCTGTTATCATAGCAACCTAGCAACAAGGCCCCATCTCTGGAGCAGGGCAGCAACTAAACCCCACACTCAGAGAAGGCCAATAGGGAGATCTTGCTCCCCAGTACGAGTCATAAGGGAAGCCTGTGCTCCAGAGAAAGCAAGCAGCTAAGCCTTAAAGCCCAGGGAAAGTCAACAGTAATACCCAAAGTGCCAGCACAAAAAGCTTGGAAGAGTGTAATACCATAGCCCAACTGTCACAATGAAATGGGTGTGGAACTAAAAAAAACCCAGAAAAAGAACAAATTAAAACCTCCCAATTAAACAGTAAATTGGAAATCCTGAAAAACAAAGATGTTAATAAATTAAAAGAAAACTATTGAATAAGTAAAACTAAAAGCTGCTTTTGTTAAAAACCTCCAACAAATTACTATTATTATTTGCTAAGGCAAATGGGATTAAGTGACTTGCCTAGGGTCACAGAGCTAGGAAGTGTTAAGTGTCTGAGGCCAGATTTGAATTCAGGTCCTCCTGACTTCAAGGTGGATGTGAATTTAACCAATAAATTAAAAACAGTTTTACCTAAATTAATCTATTTATTCAGTGCCATAGTAATCAAACTATCAATTTTTTTATAGAAGTAGAAAAAATAAAAAAAAATCATCTGGAAGAAAAAAAGCTCAAGGATATCAAAGGAATAAATGAAAAAAAATGCAACAGAAGGTGATCTAGACATACCAGATCTCAAATTGTATTGTAAAATGATAATTATCAAAACAATCTGGCACTGGATAACAGAATGGTATACATGATACTGTAGTGAGCAACCACAGTAATCTAGATATGATAAACCCAAAGAAATAAGTTTTTGGAACAAAAACTCATTATTTGATAAAAAATTTCTGGGAAATTTGGAAAACAGTATGGCAGAAATCAGATATAGAGGGACATCTCATACTGTATACCAAAACAAAGTCAAAATGAGGACATGATTTACACATAAAAGATGACACCATACACAATTTAAGAGAGCATTATGAATAAGGGAAGAATTTAGGACCAAAGAAGGCATAGGGAGCATTATAAAATGTAAAATAGTAATTCTGATTATATAAAATTAAAGTTTTTACATAGACAAAATAAATGCAATTAAAATTATAAGGAAAACAGAAAACTGGAAAATTTTTTTTTTACAATAAGTATCTCTGATAAAGGCGCCATTTCTCAACTATGTAGAGAACTGAGTCAAAGTTATAAAAGTATAATTCATTTCCCATTTGACAAATGGTCAACGGATATGAACAGGTTATTGTCAGATAAAGAAATCAAAGCAATCTGTAGTCATGTGAAAAAATGCTCCAAATCACTATTGATTAGAGTAATGCAAACTAAAACAACTCTGAGGTACCACCTCACCTATCATAGTGCTAATATGATATAAAAAGAAAATGTTAGCTGTTGCAGGGGATGTGGGAACATTGGGGCACTAATACATTGTTTATTTTTTTAAAATAACTTTTTATTGACAGAACCCATGTCAGGGTAATTTTTTACATTATCCCTTGCACTCACTTCTGTTCCGATTTTTCCCCTCCCTCCCTCCCCCCCCTCCCCCAGATGGCAAGCAGCACTAATGCATTGTTGATGGAGTTGTGAGCTGATCCAAACATTTTTGAGATCAAATCTGGAACTATGCCCAAAGGGTTATAAAACCATGCATCTTCTCTTATCTAGTAATAGCACTGTTAGGTCTTTATCTCAAAGACAGCCAAAAAAGGGAAAAGGAACAATTTCTATAAAGAAAAATATAGCTCCTTTTTGTGTTGGCTAAGAATTAGAAATCAAAAGGATGTCCTTCAAATGGGGAATGATTAACAAGCTGTAACATATGATTGTAATGGAGTATTTTGTACTGTAAGAAATGACAAGCAGGATGATTTCAGTGGACAGACTTAGATGAACTGATTGATAGTGAAACAGGAGAACGTTGTATACAGTAACAGCAACATTGTGTGATGATCAGCTATAATTAGCTTAGCTCTTCTCAGCAATGCAATGATCCAAGACAATTTCAAAAATTAATGATGAAGTACTCTCCTCCTTTAAAGGAAAAAAAACTTATATTGATTGAATACAGACTGAAGCATGCTACTTTTAATTTTTTCTTTCATTTTTTTCTTTTATCTTGTACAAAAATAACTAATATGGAAATGTTTTACATTATGGCACATAAAAAGACCGCTGGAAAAATATATATTTGATGAGTCAAGACAATATTTGGTGACTTTCAAGTACTTTCAAGTCCTGTTCACATAAGACCTTTTCTTTTCGTTTTTTTATTTAATAGCCTTTTATTTACAGGTTATATGTATGGGTAACTTTACAGCATTAACAATTGCCAAACCACATAAGACCTTTTCTAATCACCTTCAGTTATTCAAGCTTTCTACATATTGAAATGTTTTTTTTAGTTTTTATAGCTTTATACATACTTAATATTTACCTATATGTCTATATCCCATATTCCCAGGTAGAATGCAAGCTTTTTGAAAGCAGATTTTTTTAAAATTCTATTTTTGTATACCCAATGCCTAGCTCTAGTAGCTGCTTAATAAATAGTTGTTTAATTGAGTTGGCAAGAGTCATTTAATAACTTTTAATTTAATTAGAATCCAGAATGTTAGAAAGGAACTTGTTTAGATAATTGACAATGGCCTTCCTTGCAAAAAATGGGCCAGACTAGAAGACCCAGGATGATTGGGTTCCTGAGTGTCCCAAAACTCTGGGGTAGGATTTTGGCATGCCCTCTTCCCAGCAGGCTTCCACACCTAACCAGTGGAGCAGAAAACTGAGCTTCTCCTTGGACCAAAATTTCGTGGTATAAAAACTCTTGGGAGCTCATTACTTGGGTCAGTGATGGCAAGGACAATGCACTTTCATTAGCTCTTGAGTCATGTGGGAGTTCAGAGGGCTTGTCTATCTCTTTCCTAAGTTGTACCACTTTACTTTGGAAGGAGTCATTATTCAGGATGCCCGAGGATATCAGAGTGAGGGTGAGATGACTTTTGGATCATCTGTTGGTTCCAATCAGTTTCACAAGTAAGTATTGGGTCCCTATTGAGCTTTTAGCACTATAAAACTCAGGACAGTTTTTGGTTTTGTAAACAGAGACTTTCTAGCCCATATCCTCCTTGGAACTGGATTTCTTAATTTGGTAATAGAGAAGGGAAGAAATATTTTTTCACAGAGTGACTGCTCCTCTAAGAGCTCCTTTGTGACCTCCAGGCATCTGATGCCCCTTGAAATAGAACCAAAGTATGGGGATGTAATAGGGCAAGAAGTGAATAGGAACCAAAAATACCTTGAAATTTTGCAATTTTTTCATAAGTCAGGGTCTTTGAACCTCCATCATTCTTGGTTGTATATATTCCCTTGCTATTATATAATTAGATATATGCTAGAACATACTCAGGTCAATTGAATTGATTCAGAAACTGGATCCCAAGCTGCATAGCCTTCTTTTTATTATTAATAAATATAGGGACAGGAAAAATGATAGGAATAATGATTTCGTGGGTTTAGGGAACTCTCATCTAGATAGAAAATTAGTAATGCAGCTTGGTACCTTCCAGGGGATAGTCTTGGAGAACTAATTGCTTAGAGCACTGGGAGGTCATGACTTATTTGCCCAAGACCATCTAGCCTGTATGCTGGAAGCAAGCTGACTCTCTTCCCACTATGATATATATATGCCTATTATTCATGCCTAGTATAATAATATACATATCCTTAATATGCCTATTATTCATATCTGAGCCAATGACACAAATCTGTAAGGTTCACAAAGTACATTAGAAACATTATCTTATTTAACTTTCATAACAACCCTGTTTAATAAGTGCTGTTATTATAATACCCATTTTATAGAAGGAAAAGTAAAGGTGAGGGGAGATGAAATGGCTTCCTCAGAATCACATATGTAGTGAATAGTAAAATACACAGGTGGGATTTGAACCCATTATTCCTGAGTCCTAATTCAGAGCTTTAATCTATTTTGTACTTGTTGATTCTTCTATGTTGTGCCCCATTCTCTCTTTTTAAAACCAGACCAATAGCTTAGAGCTCATACTTTGTAATCTCAGAGAGTTGTTGGGGGCACAGGGTTATATACCAGTAGGTGTCAGCTATAGGATGTGAATCAAAGCTTTCCTGATGCCGATACCAGCTCTCTCTCTCTACGATGCCATTCTGCTTTGCACATAAAACCTGACTGACGACCCATCTCACTTCATGCAGAAAGTGCCCTAAGCCTTTTCCTTTCTCGAAAGCCTATTTGGACAGCTGATCATTATAAGAAATGATTTAATATCCTACTTAAGGAGGAAGAGGAAGGTTAACACAAGTTCTTTTTCTCCCTTTCCTCCCCCTCTATTCCTTGTCACATCTCACACTTTCTTCTCTTTCCCTCCTATTCCACAAGAAATGACAAAACTTCTGTTCCCTAAACCCACGCCCTAACTCTGTGCCTTTGATCACGTTTCCTCCTGCCTATTCCAAGGGATTGCTCCAGTGGCCTTCTGTTCTGCTGCCTCCTCTATTCAGTTTTCATCTGTCAGTCTTTCCTTCTCTATCAGATTATGCATATGATCATATACACATGATTATGCATTCAGTGTTCCCCATTGCCTCCCAAAAGGCTTTCTTTGATTCTTCCACTCCATTATACAATCATCATCTTCCCATTCTTCACTGCTAAATTTCTTAAAGATCTATCCAGGGATATGCTGACAGCATCTCAAGTCAGGGCTTGATTTATTGTTTTTTGATTGTCTAGATTAATAAAGTTGAGGAGATGTGATAATAATGCAGATCATTAACCCCTAAATATGTAATGTATATATATATATATAACTATATCTATATATATGTATTTATATATATTTGGAGAGTCAAGTGTTAAACATTTACCACAATCCTTCTACTTTGCTTCTTCTTACTCCTAAACCATTCTCAGATTAGGGTTTCTCTCCCAGGATATCATACTCCATATGAAGCTTAAGGAAGAGTATGATTGCACATGGGATGCTTCTCAAAACAGCTTACATTAGCATTTGTTCTTTTGGCTATCATGTCATCCTAAAGGCATGCATTGCGCTTATACTGCACTGAAATCTTCAGATCTTCATCATAGGAATTGCTTTTACATGCCTTTTTCTTTCCTTCCTTCCTTCCTTCCTTCCTTCCTTCCTTCCTTCCTTCCTTCCTTCCTTCCTTCCTTCCTTCTTTCTTTCTTTCTTTCTTTCTTTCTTTCTTTCTTTCTTTTTTCTTTCTTTCTTCCTTCCTTCCTTCTCTCTCCCTCTTTCTTTCTTTCTTTCTTTCTTTCTTTCTTTCTTTCTTTCTTTCTTTCTTTCTTTCTTTCTTTCTTTCTTTCTTTTTCTTTCTTTTCTCTCTCCCTTCCTTCCTTCCTTCCTTCCTTCCTTCCTTCCTTTCCTTCCTTCCTTCCTTCCTTCCTTCCTTCCTTCCCCCTTCCCTCCCTTCCTTCAATCTTCCTTCCTTCCTTCCTTCTCTTTTCCTTCCTTCCTTCCTTCCTTCTCTCTCTCTCTCTTCCTTCCTTCCTTTTCCCCCTTTTCTTCTTTCTTTTTTGTAAATTTTTAATTTATTTTAAACTTAAATACAGAACAAGAAAAGAAAAAAAATATTGCCATGTACACAGCAGAACATGGGAGAAGATTCAACATAAAACAATGAATTTCCATTTCAGGAAAATTTACATATTACACAATGATTTTCAAAATTGTCCAGCCTTTCTTAGCTTCCTTTTAGGTTTTCTTTTGTTTTCTGCTGTGGATTTTATATCATTTTCTCCTCCTCCTTCTCCTACCCCACCCTAAAGAAGGCTACAATTAATATATACAGACATATACACATATACATAGATATCTATAAACATACAAACATATGTACACACATAAAGTCATATACATATGTAAAACCATTCTATGCATATCTCTTTCTGTGGGGAGTACATAGCATCTTCCTTCATGGATTCAAATCTTTCCATGTTTTTCTAAATCAACCAGCTCATCATTTCCTATAACCCCACCCCATAACATTCTATTTGAGAGACTATGAGAGTTTCTTCCCAATTTTCTGCATTTCTTCTATTCTTGGCTATATTAGTTTTATTTATACAGAAAGTTTTAATTAAAATAATCTATATTATTCATTTTACACTTCAGCAATACTCTCACCTTATAAGATAGTTTAATGTCTAATCCTGCTGAGCCATGCTTTTTTGAATTTGGTTTTCTAAACCCTGATGTGGAATTTTATAATAAATATACATTAAATTTAATCTTATTTGATTCTGCCCATTGGTTTAGCTTGTTTTAGAGCTGAACTGTCATCTGCCGACAAGCACGTTACCATCTGCACATCTGATAAGCATGCTATCTCTGACTTTGTACTAAGTGCAAAGATATTTAATAGCCTTGGGTAAAAAATAGATATTTGGGGCACTTCTTTAGAGACTTCTCTTCAAGTTGACGTTGTTTCATTAATGGTGGTTTTTTGGGTCAGGTCAGTCACTATATTGGCATCAATTAAGCACCTACTATGTGTCCCTCTGCATTGTGCGAAGCATTAGGGATAAAAAGAAAGGCAAAAATAAGTCTCTGCTTTCAAGAAAGTCACAATGAGGAAGAGAAAACATATAAGCAAATATATGCAAATAAGAGATATCAGGAAAAATTGGAGCTGATCTTAGAGGGAAGTTACTAAGATAATGGAGGACTGGAGAAAGTTTCTGGGAGAAAGTGGGACTTTAGAGGGAAGCCAGGAACACTAAGTGGGATCCAGGTGCCACAGTGGATGAGTGCTGGGCCTGGAGTCAGAAAGATATCCTCTTGAATTCAAATCTGGTCTCAGATACTATGTAACCCTGGGCAAGTCACTTGACCCTGTTTGCCTCAGTTTCCTCATCTGTAAAATGAGCTGGAGAAGGAAATGGCAAACCACTCCAATATCTCTGAGAAGAAAACATGACCTTAGTACAATAGAAAAACTAGGAGGTAGAGATGAGATGGGAGAGAATTTAGGCATGGGGGACAGCCAGTGAACATAACCCAATAGGAGATGGAGTGTCACATGAAAGAAAGAGAAAGGGGACTAGTGTCACTTGATCAAAGAGTATGTAAAGAGGCATAAGATATTAGGAAATTAGCTAGGGCAAAATGGGGCAGATTACGAAGGGCTTTTAAAAACAGAGGATTTTATATTTGATCCCAGTGATAGTAGTAGGATATAGCCAAATCTTTGCCTTAAAGATCAGTTTGATAGCTGAGTAGAGGGTGGGTTAGAGTGGGGAGAGAGAAGGCTGGGAAGTCCAGATAGGAAGTCCTGCCTCAGGGCTGGTACAGTGTCAGAGGTGAGAAGCAGGAACATAGGAAAGATTTTATGGAAAAAAGAAAAGAACCTAGATGTTTAAAAATATTTATAGCAACTCTCTTTGTAGTGGCAAAAAAGTGAACATTGCAGGGATGCCCGTCAGGTGGACAATGGCTGAACAAGTTGTGGAATATGCTTGTGACAGGAATATGCTACTGGGCGGTGAGAAATGATGAGTTTGTGGATTTCTGGAAGACATGGATAGGTTGATATGAAATAATGAAGAGCAAAATGAGAAGAAAGAAGAAACAATATATATATATATATATGTATATAGTTAATAGCAACATTGTTTTAAGAAAACTTGGAGTGACTAAATCATTATAAATACCCAAACTACAAAGAACCTGTGAAGGATGACACTATCTTCACCTAGAAAAAGAACTAATAAATAAAAGTATATGTAAAATGGTCCTAAGCAGAGCAAGAAACACATTTGTGACTAATGGTAGCCATCTCTAGAGCAGGTGTGGGGGAGAGGGAAGAAAAAAGGAAAAAAATTACATAACTTTATTACATATTAAAAAGGAATAACAAATTGTACATAAAAGATTTGTAGTTTCATCTACACTCATCTTTTTTGCTTCCTGTTATGGAAATGCTTGTTTTACTTCAAAAATTAAAAATAAAAATAAGAAATGACAGAATGTGAAAACTGACTATGGAGAGTGAGAGGCAAAAGTGGAGGCAGACAGCTGGGATTTGAGCCTAGGGTACTAGGAATGCAGTACAGGGAAGTGAGAAGAAGGGAAGGGTGGAGGGAAAGCTCATGAGTTATCTTTTGAATCAGGTCATTCAAATAGTTCTGAATCTGGCTAATTTATGATCATCTAGACAATATCTATTCTATTTATTCTGTCAAAAGATTTTTAAAATGCTTTGGAAAAATCTAAGTATTCCATGTCTACATCTTTCTGGCTGACATTAGTCTAGTAACCCTGTTATAAAAAGGAAAAGAAGTGAATCTGGTATAATCTGTGCCTCTTGAAGTCATGCTGGCAGTTAGCAATTGCTTTTTCCTTTCTAAATGCATATCAAAAACCCCCTATCTTTGAGAATTATTCCAAAGATTGAAGTCAAATTCACTAGTGAATGGTTTTCTGATTACTTTCCAATTCCTTTCTATGAACAAGGGTACATTCATCCTTTTCCATTTCTGGAGTACCTCTTTTGTTTCCTAAACAACTAACAATTCTAATAATAACTGCAATAATAATAAATTTAATTTATATAATGCTTTTTAAATACATCTATTTATAATCTATTATAATTAATCTATTATATTATCTATTATATTTAATCTATTATATTTATCTATTATATCTATTATAATCTATTATAATTAATTTACAATAATAACATTGATATATAAATTTAATTTTGTGTCATTTAGTTAATGTATATTACTTATATCTTATAATATACTGTTACAAAATATTATTTATATTTATATTATCTAATTATTACATATATGTATTTATAATAGTTTTTCAAAGCTCAGTTCCTAGCACATTGTAGGTGCTAAATAAATGCTTATTGTCTGACTGACTATGTAGACATGATTTCCTTTGGTCTAACAATAGCCACTCAGCCATCACACCTACTACTTCTCAAACACTACCTTCCCGGAGCCCAGCCTGCTGCTGAAGCCTTTCTCTTTCAGGTCACTTTCTACATATCTTGTATATATCAGTTTAAGTACATGTTATCTCCTCTATTAGGATATATGCTCTAGTGTAGTTTGTTAATATTGTTCAGGCATTTTCCAGCTGTACCTGACTCTTCATGACCCCATTTGGAGTTTTCTTGGCAAAGACATGGAGTGGTTTGCCATTTTTTTCTCCAGCTCATTTTACACATGAGGAAATTGAGGCAAACAGGGTCAAGTGACTTGCCCAGGGTCACCCAGCTAGTATCTGAGGCCATATTTGAACTGAGGTCTTCCTGATCCTATGCCCAGTGCTCTATCCACTGCTCCACTGCCTGCCCCTTTTACATGGTAGAGACTATTTTTGTCTCTTTGTATTCCCAGATACACTGGCTATTAAATGGATTGGTCACTCCAGGTCTAGGATCAGTACATCTAAATCAGGTGACTTCAGGGTAGTGGGATTTCCATGCCTCACTTATCCAAGGTTTCTCTTCTCAGCCTTGCTTCTTTCTATCTCTGACATCTTATGTTTATGTTCCATGGTTTCTTCCACCTCTGATGTTCTGTGATCTGTGTCCTAAAATCCTGTGCAGCGCTAACATTTTTTGAGCATTTGCAATGATCAGATCCATTTATGGAGGATTAGTCATACTGGGCAGTGACAGGAATGAAGGAAATAAGGTAAGGAGTCAACCTGTGGGGTGAGAAGGGTCAGTGGATGGAAAGCATCGCTCCACTTGGGTGGATTTGCTTCCATGGAAACTGGCACTTCCCACCTGCATTGCTAATGGCTCTGCAAATGTGGTCGAGGCACAAATTTTCACCGAATGTCAGAGCTGGAAGGGACTTTAGAGAATCTCTAACCCCACTATTTCATTTTACAGATGAAGAAACAGACCCAAAGAAGGGAAGTGAAACATCCAGAGTCACACACAAGTGCATTGCAGGGCTAAGATTAAAACCCATATGACTTGGCTTTCAGTCCTTTTCTATGATATCAAAATGTATCACTGAGAATTAAAAACTACCACTAGGCATCTTTCTTACTGATACCATTTCTTCAGTCTCTTAATTACCTAATGTTCCTTTCTCTAACACTATGTATTATTTCTGCAACAAAGAGTAAATCAGATGGTTAGGTTTTTTTGTTTATTAATTTTAAAAAGAGGAGTGTATTTTAGGATTCAGGAAGACCTACTAGCTATGTGTGATGAATGAAAATCTTGAGAGACAGAATGTCTAGATAAATCAATCTATTAATTACTAATCAACAATCAATAAATTGATAGTCAATGGTTTCTTTCAGCGAATAGAGGGCTGGTAGAAGACCAAATGCTTAAATACCTTTGACAGGTAGAGATCAACCCTGCTTGGTGGACAGAAGCAGGGGGTGGGCATATTAATGAGGAGGTGGGCTGATAGTCTTCAGCTCCTCTGACTGAGAACATGACTTAATTATGAGAATCAGCCACCTCCAGCAATCTGGCCAAAAGGATCCATCTCTATTTAGACTATTCTGGTTGGTTTTTTCCTTCATAAGTTAGGTCACCCTAAAGTCCAAGCATAGGGGCTTATTTCCAAAGGACAAGAACTTATCCAGACTAGATTCTGTTTGCAAGGTCTTCTGGGTAAGATTAAGAAGCATGTATCCAAAGGATTTGGGCAATCTCATCTATCAGCCATGTCCTTCAGAAGCTGGTTGAATGACCATGAGGGTTGGTCTCTGAATGAGGAATAGGAAGGAAAAGCAATCCTAATTTAATAATTGATTATTAATATGACACAATAATATGGCTATTAATATAAGATTAAATAATCATTTCTTTCATGTATGACCTCTGGTACTCATTTAACCCATCTGGTCTCAGATATGCTCTACTAAATCATAGTTTTTTTGGGGTGGGGGGGTAGTTTCCACAATGACAATTTTCCAGAGGGAAAGAACTAGGATGCAACTTTGTCACTGAACTCCTACGTGATCTTGAGCAAGTCGTGTTCTAAATCTTAGCTTCTTTATCTGGAAATCGAAGGATTTGCCTCAAGGGCCTCTGAGGTTTTTCCCAGGAATCCATCTACATCTATGCTTTTTCATGTATAAACATAGGAACTTTACTTCTTTGATGTGTTCATCGCTTCCCCCCTCCCACTCTCCAGTGAATAGTCGGACTGTTCAAGGCGTGTGTTTGGTAAAAGTTAGTAAAAGTTCACATGTGACCCACAACTAATGACGTTCTTATTTCCTCGTACCCTCAGGTAAATTTACACGGTTTTGCTCACTTGAAAACTGTCAAGATCTCATGGAAAGGAATGTCACAGAATTTATTCTGACAGGTCTGTCCCAGAACAAGGAGGTGCAGCAAATATGCTTCTTACTATTCTTACTTTTTTATGCCATCATCATCTTTGGGAACTTCCTTATCATCCTGACGATCAGGGGCAGCACAAATCTGAACTCTCCCATGTATTTCTTCCTCAGTTTCTTATCTTTTGTTGACATTTGCTACTCTTCTGTCACTGCTCCAAAGCTGATTGTAGATTTCCAAGCCAAGGTCAAGACCATCTCCTTTGTAGGTTGCATGGCTCAGCTCTTTGGGGTCCATTTCTTTGGCTGCACTGAGATCTTCATCCTCACGGTGATGGCCTATGACAGGTATGTGGCCATCTGTAAGCCCCTGCACTACACAACCATTATGGACCACAAGGTCTGTACCATATTGATGGTGAGTTCTTGGGTGGGGGGCTTCATGCATTCTATCATCCAGACTCTTCTCACCGTCTGGCTGCCCTTCTGTGGTCCCAATCTGATCGACCATTATTTTTGTGACGTCCATCCTCTCTTGAAGCTGGCCTGCACAGACACTTATGTGGTGGGCGTCATTGTGGTGGCCAATAGTGGGATGATATCCTTGAGCTGTTTCGTCATTCTTGTGGGCTCCTATGCCGTCATCCTGTTCTCCCTCAGGACCCGTTCCACGGAGGGAAGGAAGAAGGCCCTCTCCACCTGTGCTTCCCATGTCATTGTGGTCATTTTGTTCTTTGCACCCTGCATCTTCATCTATTTGCGACCTTCAACCACCTTCACGGAAGATAAAATGGTAGCTGTGTTCTATACCATCATAACCCCCATGTTGAACCCCCTGATCTACACTCTGAGGAATGCCGATGTGAAGAACGCCATGAAAAGGCAGTGGAGCAAGAAAGTGATGGGGCAGAGAAGTAAAGAGCTGAAATGAGACTTTACTATGTTTGTAGCAGCTAAAAGAGGGGTGGCAGAAGAGCTTTCTAGCAATTTTCCTTAAAATTTGCGATTCACATAACCTAGTAATTTTTACTCCTCAAATAAATCTCCCTTGATTTGTAAATTCTTTCAGTTTGTCCTATATTCATTTAATCACCAGTTAGCATTGATAAGCCCTTAGCTGATCCTGCTCAGCAAAGAGCCTCTGGCTTTCCAGAGTGCCATATTCATATCAACTATATGAATGCATGCTCAAGAAATGGAATAATGAGGCTCCTCTTCAGAGAAACAGAAGAACATGAATAAGTGGTATGCTAAGGACAGGATCCACAAATACAATGAATAATACTTAATCACACACAGAATATCTACCAAAGACTGCCTGTCCATTGCTCTCTTAGATTCTGGATATACACAAAATTTTGTAGGATTGATAAGACTCAGGATTTCAGGAAACACATTTAGGAAACTGTAATGTTCTCCTTTAAAATTTAATGTTCTCTGGAAGCGGGTTTCTTGGGGGGCTTTTGGAGGCAGCCTTAGTTTCAGTTCAGTAATCCCCCCAAATGCACCCAGGAGCCAAGTCCAAATCCTTTATTATTGTCTCCTTCACTTGGGGCTTGGCTAGTTTTTCTTAGAGGCCTTCTGTAGTCTTGGTTCCAAGAGCTTAAGCTGCCTTTTCTGGCTTCTGAATCTCCTTGACTGGATCCTGGCTGGGGCTCTGAGAGCTTCTAGTGGGCTTGTCCTTTCTGGCCCTGACAGCTCCCCCTTACATGTCCCACACTGAGTATACATCAATCATTCTATCACTAGGAAACCATTATTTGTTGTAGGATTAAATCAATGCTAAACTAGATTTAACCACTGTCTCCTCAATTCCACTTACTTAGCACCTTGTAAGAATCCTAACAGGAAACGTATCATTTAACTCTGTCTAGTTCCCCGTAGTCACAATTCCTGTGAATGGGAGGAAAGGGGCCTACTTAATAGTTAATAATTAATAACTCATGCAGGGCCCATTTGTGTTGATGATACAAACTCTGGATTCAGAATTGCAGTTCTGCTTAGGGTCTAGGGCTTGGGATCTAGTAGGAAATGGAACTCATGAGAGTTGGTGATTTCTCTGGTCTAGGTCACTGGTAGGGATGCCGAGTGATTTTAGCCTTTGGTATTGTGTGATGAGCAACTGTGAATGACTTTCAGGGGTCCTCAAACTGTCCCTCAGACAGTTGGAGGGCCGGATTATAGTAAAAACAAAACCTTTGTTTTGTGGGCCTTTAAATAAAGACACTTCATAGCCCTGGGTGAGGGGGATAATCGTCCTCAGCTGCCACATCTGGCCCGAGGGCCATAGTTTGAGGACCCCTGATAGCTGTTCTCAGCAATACAGTGATCTAAGACAATTCTGAAGGAGAAATAATGAAAAATGCAATCCATCTCCAGGGAAAAACTGATGGAGTCTGAATGCAGGTTGAAGTATATTTTCCCTGTTTTCTTCTTGTAAGAATACAGGGAAAGGTGTTTTCTTTCCCAGCATGGCTAATGTTGAACTATGTTTTGCATGGTTATGTATGTATGATCTACATCAAATTGCTTGTTTTTTCAATTGAGGAGGCTGGGAGAGAGTGAGGGAGAGAATTTGGAACTCAACAATTAAAAAAAAGAATGTTAAAAATTGCCTTTACAGGTAATTGAGGAAAAATAAAAAATTAAATCATTAACTCTCCATTATTTCATTTGAACTTCACAGACACTTATGTGGTGGGTGTCATTGTGGTGATCAATAGTGGGGTGATATCCTTGAATTGCTTCCTCCTTCTTGTGGGCTCTTATGCCATCATCCTGTTCTCCCTCAGGACCCACTTCTTGGAGGGAAGGTATAAAGCCCTCTCCACCTGTGCTTCCCATGACCTTGAGATAATTTTGTTCTTTGTACCCTGCATCTTCATCTACATATGGTCCTCAAACATCTTCACAGAAGATAAAATGGTAGCTGTGTTCTCTACTTATACAACACCCTTGGGGTAGATGCTATTATTATTCCCACTTCATAGATTGGGAAACTGAGGCAAACCGATTCCCTCGCTTTGAAATTAAACTTTTGTTTGATTCCTGACTCTCCTGTCTCTAGCCTGCCCTGTTTGGTTCTGACCATCTGTAGGTTAGACAGTATCACTTCCATCTGGTTGACAGTATTATTCTCTCCACCAATTAGAAAGTTTTATGCAAATGTACCAGGTGTGAACCCTGGGTTACACATATAAGGAAACTGAGGCAGAAGGAGCAGAGGATGCCTGAGCTATATATTAAAGGAGATTATTCCCTGTTGGCTTACTTGCCATTCCTTGTACTTTATATCCTGCCTTTCTATGTCCCAGGTGACACACATGCCTCAAATGTCTTTCCTCCACCACTGCCACTTGAAATTCCCAGATTTAAGGCCTCAGAGTAGGTTCCACTCTTGTGCTTTCCTCGACCTCCCAGTCCATGTCACCATGAAAGGTACTTTAGATGAAGATCGTTTCTTACTTTCCAGGAAGAGGGTGGACTTGAGCATCCTTTGCCATGCTTAATTCTACCCCCTGGCTTCCAGCTTAGGACTCTCCTTTATTTGCCTTCTTTGCTGGTGGGGGACGGAGAAAAGTCCTAGGCCCCTGACCTGTTAGCTGGGAGGAAAAAAGATTTTCTGTCTTCCAAGAGAGAGTTCTAGCTCCTTGTAGCTTATATTGTCTGAAAAGGTAGAACATATTAAATATTCTATTATTATTAACATTAAATATTAAAAATACATATTATTAATAAAATCCTCCCATTTCTGAACTCCCAGGTGATAATTTTATTCCCCAGGCAAGAAAGAAGGTTTCTCAACAGGCCAAATTTGGGAGACTCCATTTTCTAAAGTTTCCTTCACACCCTTATCATACACTACAAGGCAAAACATTGTCAGGACACAATTAAGATTATGCCATTTTTATCTAGCAGATCATTGTGAACAATGAAAATAATCTATACGAAAAGTTTATTTCTAAAAGAAACGCTTGGTAATGAACCATGCTGCCAGCGCATGAAGCAATAAAACAGGTGGGAGAAAGTGAGAATGGATTCATCCAACTGACATCAGTCATTCGCTCCCATCTGGATCCTCTCCAGAAGCTGAGCATTTAACTGGAAGAAGGTAAAAGCTTCATAAATCCTCATCTGCTAGAAAGTCTCTTCCATCTGTTGCTGCCATTGCTCCCTCTCTCCCACCATTTCTTTCCCACTTTCTCTCTTCAGCTTTTCTTCTATCTTTCTATGGTGACATGAAAAAACTCTTCTTACAAAGGAAAACTCCACTCTTCCCTCTTGATCTCATGGTAGCTTGTGTTCTCCAAGATTCAAGAAAACGGCAACTCCCAGCATCTCTAGTGATTTAGGCCTTCTTCTAAGGAAGCCAGTGCAAATCCCACCAGAATGACCGTTGTTTACTTGTTTGGGGTCATATTATTTACCACTAATCAGTGCAAAATCCTTGAGGTTAAAGGCTGCTGTTTTTATCTTTAGGGCACAAGTGCCTAGTACACTGCCTGACACACAGTAGGTGCTTGATTAATGTTTGTGGATTAAATGGAGGAAGAAAGATTTACTCTTCTTTCATTCTCTTGTTGTCCCTCTTGTCTTGCTTTCTCCTTAGTTTATGTGCCAGTTCTCTCTTCACCCCAGTCAATCTGTTCTTTTCCTCTTTCATTCCTGAATCTGAATAAGTGCCCTTAGATTCCAAGGAAAGTCTCTTTCATATTTGAATCCTTCTCCATCATAGCTCCAGGCTAACTTTCTACTATATTACTCCTTCTAGGGTATAAGCAAATTGGCCTTTGTGTGGTTCCCATGCCCAGTGTTCTATCTCCCACTGCCATCTCTCCCACATATTATTATTTTTTTTTTCCTGAGACATTGGGATTAAGTAACTTGCCCAGGATCACATAGCTAGGACGTGTTAAGTGTCTGAGATTAGATTTGAACTCAGGTCCTCCTGACTTCAGGGCTGGTGCTCTATCCACTGCTTCATCTAGCCACCCCTCATAATGTATTTCTTCCTTACATTCTTTTTGTAGAGTCCATAACTTCCTTCAAAGACCAGCTCAGTTGTTTATTCTTATTGAGACCTTTTCTGATCTAACTGAAATGCTAATTTAGGCTCCTACTGTTTCTCCCTCCTCCTTTCTTCCCTTTTCTCTTCTCTTCTCCTTTCCTCTCCCTTTCCTCCCCCCAAATCCCTTGCATTTACTTTATCTTGGGTTGTGGGAGAAAGCTCCATTCAGACTCAGCTTGGTTGCACCTGTTAAAGGGATAGCAGAGACAATGACCTTGTATCCTAAATTTGACCCATCACTGTGCCTTTAAGCTTTATAGGAAATGGAGAGACTTAATATTTAAAAACTTGTCAATACAACCCTACTCCAGCATTATTGGGTATTATTTAGGCAAGTAATCCTTATCCTTATAATGCTTGTGTTAATTGTCTGTCCCCCAAAAATCATATGGAATGGGAGTCAAGTGCACCTAGAGACCATATCAGTGATACAACTTCCCCATATGCAGAACATGAAAAGCTTGCTACCAGCAGGATCATGATTATGTATAAGGAAATTGCCTTGGAGAAATTGTACAGTATATGTGGACATAGTTACTGATTCTTGTTAGCAGGTTACATGGTTAGGTGGAGCCTTCTTCAGTTAGCTTTGGTTCTCTCTTCACTCCATTTGTGTCTCCTTCAGAGAGTGTCTTCACTTACAGTGTCTAATGAGAGATTATGAGTAATGGGAAAATTTTTCTTCTTATATGAGTCAATATGGATCTTGAGAAATGAGTCCAAGTTGTTGACTTTTTTCCCCCTCAAATTTTTCCCATTCCAGATTGTTATTGAGCCATTTTTTGCTTGCCTGACTCTTTATGACCACTTTGGAGGGTTTTCTTGGCTCAGAGATTGGATTACTTTCAACTTCCTTCTTAATCTCATTTTACAAATGAGGAAATGCCGGGACCATCCTCTTTGCACTATACAGAAGAAGTCATGAAATTGGAATATATTTTTAGTCTAATGCTCTGTTATTTTCTGTTCTATGAATTTATTTTCTCAGCTGCATTGTGTTACCTAATGTCATAGAGTTTGAGAACCAACTAGAATCCTAGAATTTGACGTTTATATGGACAAATATTCCCTCTGAGCTCTGAGACTGCTTTGCAATATGGTGATCTTAGAGAGATGTAATGGGTTGAAGCTCGAGTTGATGCACTGAGGTCCCAAGCACGTGAGGCTAAATAGAAATTGGATGATACTCTATTAATATATGCTTGGAGAAAGAATGCCAACTAATTTTTGTAATACAGTATAGCTCAGAGAGGAAAAGATCTAGTGCTGTCAGCCAACTCTACCCTCCACAGAGACAGAGCAATGTTGTACTAGAATTGGAGGAAAACTCAGAATTCTAAACAAGTAATTGAGTAATTGAAACAGGCATTCAATCTTTCCCAAGTCATTGTTTCTTTGGCAAAATTCCCTCCTGAGGGAGCCAAGGAAGACCTCAGAGAATCTGATCTCCTGATATTAACTTCTGGGTTAGTACATTTTATAAGGCTAGGGCACCTCAGAATTGAAACCAGGCAGGTGAGTTTCTGATGCTATACAAGGTGAAGACCTGCGACTTTATTGCCATCTGTACTTCTTTCTTCCTTCTTAGGAGAAGGGACAAAAGGATTGGTCATGTAATCATGAACTGGATTCCAAATGATTTGTCTGCCCTAGGATACCCTTTGGTTGTTTTCAGAGATCATGAAGTGTCTTGAGATTTGGTGTAGTTGGGTGAAAGCACGTTATAAACTGTGATTCAGCAATAACAATAGCAAAGTTGATTCCTTGGGGAAGGTAAGACTGTCTAGTGGAAAGGGTATTGAATGGAGAGACAGATTCTAGATGGTTGTTGACCATGAATAGTTGGGTGTGTTGAGCAAGGCATTTCTTTCTGAGTCTCATTTCTCCTCTTTGATCAAATGAAAAATTGCACTGAATGATCTCAAAATCCTTTAAAGTTATAACATTGAATGTTTTGTATTATAGGTCCCCTCCAGGGCTGAATTCTACATCCAGTATTTTAAGCAGTGCTCTTCTTTCAGTTCATTACAATAACCATGGGTTTTTACCAAGGCTTTGTTCAGTGTCCAAATGATTTTCAGAATCAACTGTCTAGGATTCCTGAGAATAAGAAAATAAAAGTCAAATTTATCTTGGTTATGTTTTACCCAAGGCTGATTCGTTTCTGTCCCAGAAGGAGAATGGGGGAAATCCCTTTGTCACACAGTCCATTCTCATGCTCGGTTTTTGTTGGGAATCTCAAATGTACATCTTAGATATGCTTTGAAAGGTGTGTTGGTTTCATTCTTTCATGGCTGCCTGTTATCTCTTTCCAGAGACCTGAAAGTTAAGGGCCAGGAGATATTATTACCCTTGGGATGTTCTTCTTAGCCACTGGCTCACTTTTAATTCCCATGATCTGGCTTTGGTGGAAAGATACATCATGGAAGCTGAGAAATATCTGTTTCCATCTTTTAAGAAAGAGAAATCAGACAGAGAAAATATATACATATGGTTGAGAAGGGAGGAAAAATAAAGTAAGAAGAGAGAGCTATCAGGTAGCACCATTTCCTCTTCTCACTTCCCCATTCCTTTCTATCCCCTATTAAGGGAAACTTGGTGTTCTGACCCTCAGGCCACTATAACCTGAAACTAATATCATTACCTGTAATAAAATGTGAACTACTTGGAAGTATATAGTTTTAAAATAAAATTTCTAATCTTGGCATGATGTCCCTACATATAATAGATAGTTAACAAATGTTTTTGTTTAATTAATTAAAATCACCTACTACTCTTGCAATGACTTGGTAGCTTTATATTGGTAAAAGTTAAAACTATCAAACTAATATATTTATTTTGTTTACTTATGCATATACAATGTACATATATATACATACATGCATATAACACGTTAAAATATGTATATATCAGTCACAACCTTTGTGGACCTGATCAACCTAAGAAAACAAGTAAGTGGAAATGTGACTTTGTAGTTATAAAATCATTTGTTTATAAGAAATAGAATCATAGTAGGGAAGGAATCTCTTATGCCCACTTCTTAATCTTCTAATCTGCTGTAAACCTTGTCATCTTTTCATTTCACTTCATTAAACCTGTAGCTAACCTGGATTTCTAGCTTTTCTTGTGACATAATGTCACATTGCTTTCCAAAAAGTTTGAACCTTTCCAGAGCTCTGCCAACAGCTGATTTCTTTTTTTACTTATATTCAAACCACATTTAATTTGAGCCTTCATGTTACCTTTGGCATTTTGATGAGTATAAAGGAAGACTTTCAAGATTATTTTCATTTGCATTTCTCTGATCATTATAAAATTAGGAGGATTTTTTTTATTGTAACAAATGATCAATTTTGCTTCTAAGTCAAGAATGGCCTGTTCATAACCTTGGATTTTTTGTTAAATGGACATAAAGTTTACTCTCATGCAGTTAGATGCTGGGGCTAACCCTTACATTCTGAAGAGGCCATTGTATTTTCAGTGTGAGCATTTCTATGAAACTGGCAAATGAATGACAAAATGACAAAATATTATAAAATTTAATTTATTATTTAGTTGAATGTTTAGACTTAAGAAAATGTTAATAATACAGATTAAACTTGGAACTTCATCATACATTTTGGGGATCCAGACATTTATTAGCAAACTCAATTCATTTAACAACATCACTTTTTCAGGCAGAATACCTAATTTCTCTAGTTTTGAAGAGTTTTTGTTTTTCAAATGCTCAAAAGGATTGACTTGCAAGTTCATGTGCATGGTTCTGGTGCACAAATTAGAAAACTTTAATGGGAAAAAAGAGAGAGAGAAACTTTAATGAGAAAAAGAGAGAATGAGAATTTATAGAATTAACTAAAAATTAAGTAAAATATAAGGAAACAAAGACAGCAACATATAAAAAATCATTCTTTATGGTCAAATTGAAATTATGCCAGGGTTTCAAGGACAGGTTAGTATTAGAAAAGTAATTAGAAATTAATCAAGGCTTTTCCCAACATTCTCCAACTCCATTTAGACTTCTGCCTTTTGATCACGTTACACTCTTTGGTTACTTTTCAAAATTTAAATTGTGATTAATAATAGTTGCATTTCAAGTTTTGCTTTTCTGTCTTTTTTTTCTTTGGGGGGTGGTGGTGGTAAATTCTACATGTGATCTAAAATATAATCAATTTGGGTAGAATAGATTTTGGAATAGAAACTTACTTGCCTGACTCTCCACTGTGCATAGGGAAGACACTCTCTAGAGTCAGAGAAGCTGAGTCGAAACTTTCCTGAAATGCTTTTTATCTGTGTGACATGAGGTAAGTCACTTACTGTAGTCTCCTTGGGTGCCAGTTTCCTCAACAATAAAAGGGGTAAGTTGGATTGGATGGTCTCTGTGGTCCCTTCTAGCACTAGCTTTATGATCCTATGTTCTAGTCAGTTCTTCTATGGTGCAGTGGATAGAGCAGTGGCCCTGGAGTTAGGAAAACCTAAATTCCACTCTGGTCTGAGACACTTGCTAGCCATGTGACCCTGGACAAATCACCCTTGTTTGCCTCAGTTTCCTCATCTGTGAAATGAACTGGAGAAGCAAATAGCACACTACTCCAGTGTATTTGCCAAAAAGCTCCCAACAAACCCAAATGGGGACACTAAAGGTCAATCATGACTAAAATGACTGAAAAACATACAAATCTTGTTAATGATGGGTTCAAGTTTCTAGCATCTTCTTTATTTTTCTGTATGGTACCTGGTATTTCTTTAGGAGAGTATTGAATCCTCATTTGAATGATAGTTTTCTCTCTTAAGCCTTTTGCAATTCAGTTAACTTTTCACTTTTAGTTGTCAGATCATTGGATGGCCAAATATTTATTCAATGTGATGTGGTTGAAAGAGCAATGGCCTTAATGTTAGGAGATACTCAAGTTCAAGGTCAACTTGCAGACCTACTAGCTGTGTGACTTCTTTACATATCAGTTTACTTATTATTTAGATTCATTTAGAGATTTCATCCTTTAGATTCATATTCCTAATAATTCTTGGCATACAGAAGACTCAACACATGCTTATTGACAAGTTGAGAGGTAAAATAGAGATATTAATATTTGTAGTAATTAGTAATGAGCTACTTGTAAATCATAGCTTGTTTTGAGGAGCAAATGAGATAATTCATGTAATATATTTTGCAAAACTTAAAATTTGAAATAAAATCCATTTCAATGGTAACTATTATTATTATTTTTTATAACTTTTTATTTACAAGATATATGAATGGATAATTTTTAGCATTGACAATTGCAAAACCTTTTGTTACAATTTTTCCCCTCCCTTTTTCCTTAGTGGCAGGTTTGATAAAATTTTATTAAAGTATGTTAAAACAATTATTGTACATGTTATAGAGTTATTTTGCTTACAAAGTACTTGACTTTGAAATAGTTACATTAACTTGAAGGAAACCAAAATGCAGGCAGAAAAATAGAGGATTATTTGTTAATTTTAGTATCCCCAAAAGTTTTTTTTGGTTTTCATTAAATTTTTGGAAAACTAGGTTATCCTTTTAAAGGGGTACTATTAAATTATTTTTTATATTTTTTAAGGAATAAAGATCCGATTTTTAAACCCGGCCCCAGAATTCAGGTTGGGGAAATTTATTTTATTTAAAGAAATACAAGGAACGATACAATTGTGAGCTGAGGGGACCAAACCTGTGAAGAACAAGCAGCAGGATGTGGAACCCAGCCCAATTCCCCAGTTCTTTCCTTTTCTTCCTCCCACCCAAAATGGTCATTTTTTAAAACATCAGATTGACGGGGAGGGAATTTTTTAAATCAGTATTTAATAGAGATAGAATTCATTTAGCCTCACACTTGGGAAAAGGATCAACCCAAACCCAGAAAATGTTCCTTCCTGCTAACTAGCACACCATGAAGCCTAGGTTTTGAAATTTCTTGTTTTTTTTGTTTTCCTTTCAGCCACCTTTTATGTTCTAATTGATGGGTTTCCCTGTTTGTGGCATACAAAAGGGTGAAAATTTTGCCATAATTTTTCCTTCTTTTAAGATTCTTTGGGTTAAGATATTTTGTTTTGCAATTTTTAATTTTAATAGTTTTTTTTTTGGTTTATGGGATTTGCTTAACTTGCAAACCTTCTTTTAATTTTTTTCATTTTAATCCCCGATGGGGTGGGATGCCGTGTGTTAAGTAATTTAAATATAAATTGTAAAATAATTTGCCCGGGTTATTTTGTGTACAAAAAGTCAGATCGTTTGCAATTGGTTAAAAATTTGGTTTTTAGTTACCGAGTTTTTTGGGGTAGTGGTTTTAATGTTTGGAAATGATTTGGTTGATTGTTGTGGGACCCGGTTCGAAGGTTTATAGTATTGTTGTTAAGTTATGGATTTTTGGGTTTTTTTCTTTGATGTTGTGTTTTGGTTTTAAATATTTTGTTAGTTTTTAGAAAAATTTATTTTCATTTTTATCAAATTTTTTAGTTTTTCAAATTGGGGAATTTTTAAGTTTGTTTTAGATTGGGGGGGGGGTTAAATAATGGGGATAGTTGTTCAATGTTTAAAGTTTATTTTTTTCATTTTCCCCAAAATGTAATGTTTAGTTTTATTCTTTTTTTTTTTTTGACAGGTATGTGTGGTTTTGAGTTGTTTTATTTTTTTTTCTGATTAATTTGACGGAGATTTTTTTATGGTTAGAAATAGTTTTACTTTTTCATTTTGAGAATTGTTGGATATTTTTAATTTTTATTTGAGAATGGTTTTTGTGTTTTTAAATTAGAGACTTTCTTTTTGGAAATGAGGTTTATTGAATTTTGATTGTAAAATGTTTTGTTTTTGTTTTCCTTTCAATTTGTTTTATTGGTTTTGTTTTGTAAAAATTTTATTTTGATTTAAAATTTTTTTTTGTGTTGTAGGATTTGTTTTTGTATAATTTTCCCTTCCAAGGTTTTGGGAGGTAAATATTTTATACTTTTTAATTTTTTTATAATTTTGTTTTTATGCCTAGGTTTTAAATTTTGGTTTTTTCTTTTTTTGGGTTGGTGGGTAATGTTTCTTTTTTTAATTTATTTTTGAAAAATGGAGTTTCCCCTGGGTTTTTGGGTTTTTTAAAACTAGAATTGAATTTTTGTCCTTTGAATAACCTTTATTACTTGTCTTTTTTGCAAACCAGATGGTTTTGGTAATGCTTTTTATAATATATTTAATTGGAAGTAGGTGCTTTTTTTGATTTTTTTTTTTTTGTTTTTTGAAATTTTGATTTTTGTTTTTTTATGAATTTTTGTTGTTTTTTAGGTTTAAAAAGTTTTGGGAGTTGATTGGTGCCCAAAAAAGATTTTTTAGTGGGTTTGTTTTTTATTTTTGCCTATTCCAAGGGAGATTTTTTTTTTCCAAGTGATTTGATTTTTGTGTGGAAAGTGTTTTTGAGTTTGCCTTATAGGGTAAATGTTTATTAAATTTTTTTTTCAATGAGTTTTTTTTGATATGGTATTTAAAATTTTTTTTTTAATGTTGTTTTGTTTTTTTTTTTTTTTTGATTTAAATTTCCTTTTTTTAAATATTTTAAAAAAAATGATAGAAATTTCTGATTTTAAATTTTTGTGTTCCAAATGTTTTCCCCCTTCCTCCCAATTTCACCTGGATGGGAGTAATTAATGTTAAAATTTGTATTTTTATAATTTTACAATACATAAAGGTAAAAAGAAAATTTATTTAATTTTCAAAAGTTTTGTTAAAACTATTTTTCAAGCGATTAAATATCCCAAATTTTTTTTTTTCCAATTTTTATAATTGACGGGATTAAAAAAATTTTGCTATTGTATTTTCCTTTTGAATGTGGTTTTGAGAGGGATGTGTTTGTTTTGTTATCCGTTTGTTATATTGTTAAAGGAAATTTTAATATTACATTGGCCCAATTTTTTGCTTTTTCCCTTTCTGAGTTTTTTAATTATTGAAATTGGATTCATGGTGTTAAAAAATGTTTTGTTTTATTAATAGGACTTTCCAGGATTGAAAAGTTGGTTTTTTGTGGTGTTTTTGTGTAATGGCAAATTGGAATGGCCTCATATTTTTAAGCAACAGAAAGAGTTTGAGCCCCATGTTTTCTTCCTTAAACATTGTCCTTAGGGTGGGATTGTTATTTTTGTTTTTAAATTCTTTTGGTTTTGGTTGAGAATAAAAATTTTTGGTTAATGACCCGATTTTTTTTTTCCACTTTTTTTAATTGAGGTTCCCTTTGTGTGATGGTTACTGGTTGAAATATTTGTAAATTTGGCTGACCATTGAGCCGTGTGTGTTTGTGGGTGTTTAGTTTGGTTAGAGGAATGTTCCATTCCATATTGATTTTCCCCTGTCCACTTGTTTTTGTGGATGTGATTTCCCTTTTTTGGATCCATCCCTTGTTGTTGCCTTGATGGACATTTTTGTGGAGGGGGTTTGTGTTGCCCATGGTTTATCCTTCCATTTTTTTTTTGATTTTTTTATGTTGTCATCCTGGTTTACGAGAAACCATGCAGAGGGAGAGGGGTCCATTGTGCCTCCCACATTGTTTGTCCTTTAATTTTTTTATTTTTTAATGGGCCCCTTTTCCACTTTTCATGAAGAAAACTCGGCGTTTTCTACAGATGGTTGCCCAATGTGAACCCATTATTTATACTTTGAGAAATGGAAGTAAAGAATGCCAGAAGAGTTTTGGGACGAAAAATTGAACTTGGAAGGGGGAAATGCATTTGTAAAAATGAATTGTGACTTTTGGGCATAATAATTTCTTGAATTTGATTGTACAATGGCTGGATATTGAACAGAGTTTGAATTTTGGGTTGTCTTTTTTTGAGCCCTGAAGAAAACCAGGATGACTTATATGACTCAGAGTCATCCATGTAACCTCTCTGAGTTTCAGTTTTGTACATTATAATATAATGATGTTGGGAAAGATGATTTTTTTCCAGTTTAATTAGGAGCCTCTAACATTCAATAAAAAAATTTTAAAGACTGTGCCAGCATTCTTAAATGGGACAAAACAAAAATTTATTTGTTTAAAGATGTACATGAAGAAGAAATAGAAGATATAAAAAAACAGGCATTGAAGGGAACTAAGACTGAGAAATAGGACCTTCTTCCATTTTAGGTTGTAAGGCCCTACCCATCCCTATTAAATTTCTTGTTAATTAAAAAAGTTGGGCCAATTTCTTCCTATTCTGGGCTGTTTGGCATGTCATGTAGAAGAAGCAAAGAAAATCTAACTTGATAAATTTCGAGAGACAACAGGAAGTCCCCACTTCCAAAAGATGTATTTTGCTAATCTTTTCCTGTTATCTGGACTTCTTTGATCAATCTTTTAAATATTTTAAAATTCTCCTTATTATTTCAAACTTAATAATTATCCACAAATATATTTCCATATGAAAGGAAAAAGAAAAGAAGACTCTATAAGAAAAATTAATTTTTTTTAATGTTATATAAAAATTTCTTGGAAATTCCCAAATACATATATAATTTAACAAGATTGCTTTTGTGGTATATTTTTTGCATTCAATTTTGCTTTCTCTTTAACATCTTAAAATATTTTTTGATGTTCTTTTTCTTTATATTTCTCACTACCCACAAACCCTCTTACATCATGGTAGTTGTGGTACATTTTCTTTTCTTGGTCTTGCTTGCTCTATTTTTTTTATCACTACTTATAATTTCCCTGTGTGGTTTTCTATATTGTTTCTTGCAAACAGTATTCCATTATGTTATGGATGATAGCTTGTTAATCATTACCTAATTGGAGGGAGTCAACTTTTCTTCCAGTTATTTAACAATATGAAATACAAGGATGACTATTACAGTGTATATAAGAGATTTCTATCTTTGACTCTTCTGACATGTGCCTAAAGTGAAGGTTAATCCAACAAACAACAAAAGATTAACTGATGACGTGTTTAATGGATAAGTTACAAAGCATTACTTGTTTCAAAGGAAGTTAATTTTTAAAGTAATTTTTATCTTTTGAAATTTTTAATTTTCTGTTGTTATGGTTCAAGGCATTATATAAAGTTTGAGTTGAAGGGATGCTTGGACATCTCCGGTTTACTAGGTGACACCCAAAGATAGAAACCATCTGTGATTCTGAAATTTCTTAAAAAATAAAGAATTTAAGGTCAGAAAATAGTTTTTTTTTTTGAATTTTTTTTGTTGTTATCAAAGATGTTTCAGATTATAGTATAGCTATGCAAGAGTTTTTTTGTTTTTATTGAAAATTTAGTGGATGTAATTTATTTTGTTTTGGGGTAGATTTAGGAGGATTATGGAAAAAATTTTATGAATTTTTATTTTTTTACCCTCCCTTGAGATGGAAAAACCCAATTCTTGGGAGCCCTTTTTTTTAAACTGTTTTATTAGGAATATTTTTTAACGTTTAACCACATTCGATTTAATGTATTGTATTGTATATATTGATTTTTTGAAGAAGAGGAAAAATACTTTTATAATTTTCATAATGGGATATGTTAAAGAAAATTTTTAAAATATAATTTAGAAAATGGGGAATTTGTTTTGTTTTGACGATAAATTATAAGAAAAATTAAATTTTGAGATAAAAATTAGTTTGGAAATTTTAGAGTTTCAAAAATTTTGATTTTTTTAGAGAGGAAGTTGAAAACAAAGATTGTATATGATTACAAAAAAGAAAATTGGGGACTTTCAATCAGATTTTGATTAAAAAAATTTTGACTTGTCCCATGTTGGTGAGATATTTGATTAGAAAGAAAGTCCCTTCCAAGATTGAGAATTTCTAAAAAAAAGAATATTTTATGAAGTTTGTTTTTTTTTTTTTTAATTTGTACCCACCTAGTTTTTCCTAATACTGATTTTAGATTTAAAACAGTGACCCCCCAAAAAAATTAATGAATCTTCCTTATATGTTTTTCAATGTTGCTTTTATACTTTTTAAAATATTAAAAAAATAGTAGTATTTGGAAAACTATAGGGAGGGAGATGGTAAGGATAAGAGTAGGAAACCCGAACAGACATTAAATGAAGAAAAATTTATTTTTAGGAGGGGACTTCCTTGAAACTGAAAAGGTTAATTTTTTTTGGAGAGAAGTTTCATGACGGTGTCCATTTGGGTTTCCCCTTAGGAATGGGGATGATTGTTGATAAAGCTAAGTGTTTAGTGTTAAGCCAAATTTGAATCAGGCCCCCATTCAGGGCTACTTTCCATTTTTCCTAACCTTGGGGAAATATTTCTGAATTAGTGAGGTTGTCCTTGAAGAATATATCCATTCTGAGGCTAATTTGATTTTCAGCTTAGTAAAGTTATTTTCACTGGATGTTCCATAAGAAAGAAGTCATGATTTCTTTCTTCCTGAAATGTGGCATTGGAGGAAAATTCTGAACTCATATGGGTGTATATAAATAAGTCTTGAGGGGTATTTATCAATTATTTATTTATTTATTTAAATTGTTTTATTTAAAGATATATGGGTAATTTTTCAAATTGACCCTTTTGCAAAACTTTTGTTCCAAAATTTCCTTTTCCTTCCCCAGTACTGTAAACATGTTAAATATGTTAAAGTATGTTATTTGGTATATATATATATGTTTATATTGTTATTGTTATTATCTATGGTATTTTTAGTAAGATATAGTTTCCTTTTATTCTTTTTTAGTTGATCTATTTTGCTTTTACTTGATTTGAGACTTTTCCCCCTTTTTTTCCTTTTTCACTTAAGTAAATATTCTGCCCTTTATCTTTTATTTGTATTTACTTTCTTTTTGTTTTTTTGGAAACAAAATATTGTAGGATTCTGGTTTTAATTTCCCTAAACCACTTTGATTCTTTTTCTTTTTTCCAGATATCCTTTTTCCCTCTAGTTTTTTTGATATTATCATAATAAATCAAATTAACACACCTAATAAACTTTAAAAATGGAAATATAGTTTCAAGAATTTTTCTTTTTTATTTTTTATGCTTCTTTTTCGTTTTGGATAATTTTTTTTTTCAGCTTGTGTTTCCATTAGAAATAAGTAAATTATTATATTTTAAGTCTTTTTTCCCTAAAAGATAAATATTTTTTGGATAGCTTATTCTTTTGTAATCCAAGTCTTTGGGGAATATCAGATTCCAGGCCCTTCGATATTTTAAGGTGGAAGGTGCTAAATTCTGGTTAATTCCAATTGTGGTTTCTATAGTTATTTCTTTTCTGTGCAAAATTTCTTTTTCCTTGGTATGATGTTTAAATTTAGCTATGATATTCTTTGGAGTTTTAATTTTGAGGTCTTTTTTAGGAGATGATGGATGAATTCTTTAATGGCTATTTTCTGCTTCTACGATATCAGGGAAGTTTTCCTTTATGATTTCCTGTAAGATAATGTCTAGGTTCTTTTTTCATCATGGCTTGGAGGAAGTCCAATAATCCTTAGATTGTCTCTCCTAGATCTATTAATTGGTGTTTCTCCTAGATCTATTTTCCACATCAGTTGTTTTTCCTAAGAGATATTTCATATTTTCTTCTATTTTTCTATTTCTTCTATTTTTTCATGTTTTGGTTTGGTTGACTGATTCTTGAAGTCTTATTGAGCCATTCACTTCCATTTTTTCAATTCTAATTTTATTGTTTTTTTTTTCGTACCTTTTTTGAAATCGCCTTTAATTGGCAATTGAATTTTTTTTGTTCAACATTCTTTTTCATTTCCAAATTTGTTTTTGTTAATTGGTGTCATGGTGAGTGTTCTTTTTTTTTTATTCATTTTTTTGGTTAGGTCTGTTAATGCAAAGGAGGGAGTTGCTTTAATTTGTTTCGGGGGTTCTGCTGATTGATTTCCAGTGGTAGGTAATGGCAGCTAGGTCCAGATTCGGGTTTTTTTTAAATTTGGCAAATCTACCAAACCACCTGCCTGCAACTGGGACAGAGCAGCCTAATAGGTTCACAGAAGATTCCCAGTTGCCTGGAAGCTGCAATGCTCTGACTCCTGGCCCCAGCTTCTTGCCCAGGTCTCCCTGTACTGCAGTCTGGGCTCGGCATACTGTTCCCTTGCCCATTTGAAAAGAACCTTTGGTTCTTCTGGTAACTTCTAGAAATGTGTTTACCAAATATTTGTGATTTTTGACCCCAGTTTGATGCTTAATGTGCTGTTGGTTTGAGAGAAAGTCAGAGGAGGTCACAGAAAGTTGTGTCTGGTCTCCACCATCCTGGCTCCACATCTGGAAGTCTTTTGCCATCACTTGAAATACAAAACCAGTCCATTTTCTCTTCTGATCATACAGAAGAAAAGAAAAAGGCAATGTCGATACAGAGACTAAGAATATAATGATCCCTCTTTTCCAGGAGCTTATGTTCTGTTGCGGTATTTTTGATTCCACCTCCTGCAAAGACTGCTCCTCCCATTTAAAGCAAAAACCCGTCACCCCAGTGTGTTTTTTTAGGGGATTTCTGATACCAAGAAGCAAGGAATGAAGTTCCAAAACCCTCCCAACAACAGAAAATCACTTTGAATTGTCCAGGAGAAGCATCTTTTGGCATAAAGATTTACTTCTCTGAGGGAGAGGGGAGGAGATCCAAGAACAGCAATCAAGCTTTCACGATACCATTAAGCTCTCTCTCTACGATGCCGTTCTGCTTTTCACATAAAACCCTGGGCGTGACCGTCTCACTTCATGCAGAAAGTGCCTAAGCCTTTTTCCTTTCTCCAGCCCTATTTGGACAGCTGATCATTATAAGCCAGTTTAATATCCTATAAGGAGGAAGAGGAAGGTTAACACAAGTTCTTTTTCTCCCTTTCCTCCCCCTCTATTCCTTGTCACATCTCACACTTTCTTCTCTTTCCCTCCTATTCCACAAGAAATGACCAAACTTCTGTTCCTTAAACCCACCCCCTAGCTCTGTGCCTTTGATCACGTTTCCTCCTGCCTATTCCAAGGGATTGCTCCAGTGGCCTTCTGTTCTGCTGCCTCCTCTATTCAGTTTTCATCTGTCAGTCTTTCCTTCTCTATCAGATTGTATATGATCCTTACACATGATTATGCATTCAGTGTTCCCCATTGCCTCCCAAAAGGCTTTCTTTGATTCTTCCACTCCATTATACAATCATCATCTTCCTATTCTTCACTGCTAAATTTCTTAAAGATCTATCCAGGGATATGCTGACAGCATCTCAAGTCAGGGCTTGATTTGCTGACCTTTTAATACGATTGTCTAGATTAATAAAGAGTTGAGATGTGATAACATTTGGATCATTAGCCCCTAAATATGCAATATATATATATATATGTATATATATTTGATCAAGTGTTAAATATTTACCACTAATCCTTCTACTTGCAACTTCTTCTTACTCCTCAATAGATCTCAGATTAAGTTTCTCTCCCAAGGGATATCATACTCTATATGAAGCTTAAGGAAAAGTATGATTGCACATGGGATGCTTCTCAAAACAGCTTACATTAGCATTTGTTCTTTTGGCTATCATGTCATCTAAGGCATGCAGTCTTGGCAATTGTTTGCTTCTTGGTTTCTCCTTCGTTCCTTCGTTCCTTCCTTCTCTCTCCCTCCTTCTTTCTTTCTTTCTCTTTCTTTCTTTCTTTCTTTCTTTCTTTCTTTCTTTCTTTCTTTTTTTCTTTCTTTCTTTCTTTCTTTCTTTCTTTCCTTCTTCCTTCCTTCCTTCCTTCCTTCCTTCCTTCCTTCACCCTTCCTTCCTTCCCCTTCCTTCCTCTCCTCCTTCAGCACCCTTCTTTTCTTTCTTTCTTTCTTTCTTTCTTTCTTTCTTTCTTTCTTCTCTTTCACTTTCTTTCTTTCTTTCTTTCTTTCTTTTCTTTCTTCCTTCCTTCCTTCCTTCCCTTCCTTTGCTTCCTTCCTTCCTTCCTTCTTTTCTTTCTTTCCTTTCTTTCTTTCTTTCTTTCTTTCTTTCTTTCTCTTTCTTTCTTTCTTTCTTTTCTTCTTCTTCCTTTTCTTTCTTTCTTCTTCTATTCCTTCTTATTACTTCCTTCCTTGTACTAACTTCTTATTCCTTCCTTTCTTTCTTTCTTTCTTTCTTTCTTTCTTTCTTTCTTTCTTTCTTTCTTTCTTTCCTCTCTCCCTTACTTCCTTCTCCCTTCCCTCCCTTCCTTTGATCTTCCTTCCTTCTCTTTTCCTTCCTTCCTTCTCTCTCTCTTTCTTCCTTCCTTCCTTCCTTCCTTTTCCCCCTTTCCTTCTTTCTTTTTTTGTAAATTTTTAATTTATTTTAAACTTAAATACAGAACGAAAGAAAAAATATTACCATGTACACAGCAGAACACAGGAGAGATTCAACATAAAAACTAATGAATTTCCATTCAGGAAAATTTACATACTAATGATTTTCAAAATTGTGTCAACTGGCTTCCTTTTAGGTTTCTTTTGTTTCTACTGTGGATTTTATCATTTCTCCTCCTCCTTCTCCTACCCCACCTAAAAGGCTACAATTAATATATACAAACATATACACATATACATAGATATCTATAAACATACACACATATGTACACACATAACTCATATACATATATAAATGTTCTATATATCTCTAGAGTACATAGCATCTTCCTTCATAGTTCAAATCCTTTCCATTTCTAATCGGCTCATAAACACCTTTTCCTACTTCCAGAGACTAGAGAGTTCTTCCTAATTTTCTGCATTTTTCTAAATGCTTAGCTGTATTGGTTCTGTTTATACAGAAAGTTTTAATTAAAATAATCCTCATATTATCACTTCCACTTCAACGTACTCTCACCTTATGAGAATGGTTCCAATGTCTAGTCCACCTCAAACCATACTTTTTGAATTTGGTTTTCTAAACCCTGATGTGGAATTTTATAATAAATATACGTAAAATTTAATCTTATTTGATTCTGCTTCCATGGACTAGCTTGTTTTAGAGGCTGAACTGTCATCTGCCGACAAGCACGTTACCATCTGCACATCTGATAAGCATGCTATCTCTGACTTTGTACTAAGTGCAAAGATATTTAATAACCTTGGGTAAAAAATAGATATTTGGGGCACTTCTTTAGAGACTTCTCTTCAAGTTGACGTTGTTTCTGATGTGGTGGTTTTTGCGGGTCAAGGTGAGTCGATGTTGGCATCAATTAAGCACCTATATTGTCTCTCTGCATTGTGCAGAAGCATTAAGGATAAAAGAAAGGCAAAATAGTCTCTGCTTTCAAAAGTACAATGAGGAAGAAAACATATAAGCAAATATGTAAATAAGAGATATCCAGGAAAAATCAGGCTGATCTTAGAGGAAGTTATTAAGATAATGTGGAGGACTGTGCGATTTTCTGGGAGAAAGTGGGACTTTAGAGGGAAGCAGGAACACTAAGTGGGATCCAGGTGCCACAGTGGATGAGTGCTGGGCCTGGGTCAGAAGATCTCTTGAATTCAAATCTGGTCTCAGATACCCATGTAACCCTGGGCAGAGTCACTTGACCCTATTTTGCCCTCGATTTCCTCCATCTGTAAAATGAGCTGGAGAAGGAAATGGCAAACCACTCCAGCCTATCTCTGAGAAGAAAACATGACCTTAGTACAATAGAAAAACTAGGAGGTAGAGATGAGATGGAAAATTTAGGCATGGGGACAGCCAGTGAACATAACCCAATAGGAGATGGAGTGTCACCATGAAAGAAAGAGAAGGGACTAGTCATCACTTGATCAAGAGTATGTAAAGAGGCATAAGATATAGGAAATTAGCTATAGGGCAGAAATGGGGGCTGGATTATGAGGGCTTTTTAAAGCAGAGGATTTTATATTTGATCCAGTGATAGTAGTAGGATATAGCCAAATCTTTGCCTTAAAGTCAGTTTGATAGCTAACAGGTAGAGGGTGGAGTTAGAGTGGGGAGAGAAGGCTGGGAAGTCCAGATAGGAGATCTGCCTCCAGGGCTGAGTACAGTGTCAGAGGTGAGAAGCAGGAACATAGGAAGATTTTATGGAAAAAGAAAAGAACCTAGATATTTAAAAATATTTAGCAACATCTCTGTAGCAAAAGTGAACACGGGGATACCTGTCAGGTGGACAAATGGCTGAACAAGTTGTGGAATATGCTTGTGACAGGAATATGCTACTGGGCGGTGAGAAATGATGAGTTTGTGGATTTCTGGCAGACATGGATAGGTTGACATGAAATAATGAAGAGCAAAATGAGAAGAAAGAAGAAACAATAATATATATATATATATATATATATATATAATATATACGTATAGTTTATAGCAACATTCTTTTAAGAAAACTTGGAGTGACTAAATCACTATTGTAAATACCCAAACTACAAAAGAGACACTGTGAAGGATGACACTATCTCTTCACCTGAAAAAGAACTAATAAATAAGTATATGTAAAAATGAATTCCTAAGCAGGCAAGAAACACATTGTGACTAATGGCCATCTCTAGAGCAGGTGTGGGGAGGGGAAGAAAAAAAAAAATGCAATTTATTACATATTAAAAGAATAACAAATTGTACATAAAGATTTGCTTGTAGTTTCATCTACACTCATCTTTGCTTCCTATTGTAAGTACTTGTTTTACTTCAAAATTAAAAATAAAGGAAAATAGAAATGACAGAATGTGAAAACTGACTATGGAAGTGAGAGGCAAAAGTGGAGGCAGACAGCTGGGATTTGAGCCTAGGGTACTAGGGATACAGTACAGGGAGTGAGAAGGGAGGGGTGGAGGGAAAGCTCATGAGTTATCTTTTGAATCAGGTCATTCAAACAGTTCTGAACCTAGTTGTTTAATTTATGATCTCTAGCCAATATCTATTCTCTTTCTCTGTCAAAAGAGATTTTTAAAATGCTTTGGAAAAATCTAAGTATTCCATAGCTTCTATCTGGCTGACATTAGTCTAAGCCAACCCTGTTACAAAAGAAAGGAGAATCAATCTGGTATAATCTGTGCCTGCTGAAGTCATGCTGGCATTTAGCAGTGCTTTTTCATACCTGAAACACATATCAAAACCCTCATCATATCTTTGAGAATTATTCCAAAGTTGAGTCCGAATTCACTAGTGAATGGTTTCTGATTACTTTCCAATCCCTTTCTCTGAACAAAGATGCATTCATCCCTTTCCAGTTCTGGAGTACCTCTCTTGTTTTCCTAAACAATTAAAATTCTAACTGCAATAATTATAAATTTAATTTATATAATAGCACTAAATATGTTAATATTATATTATAATTAATTTATGATAATAACATTGATATATAAATTTAATTTTGTATCATTTAATTAGCTATATATTACTTATATATTATAATATACTGTGCAAATGTATTTATAATAGTATTATTTAATTATTATATATATATATTTATAATGATTTTTCAAAGAACATTTGCCAAGTACATTGTAAGTGCTAAATAAGTAGCATTGTGGACTCTTGACTGACTGCTCGCAGACATGATTTCCTCTGGTCCTAACAATAGCTAACTCAATATCACACCCTGCACTTCTCAAATACTACCTTCCCTGAGCCCAGCCTGCTGCTGACCCATTATAGCTCTAGTAGCTGCTTAATAAATAGTTATTTTAATTAGATTGGCAAAGTCATTTAATAACTTTTAATTTAATTAGAATCCAGAATGTTAGAAAGGAACCTGTTTAGATAATTGACAATGACCTTCCTTGCAAAAATGGGCAGACAAAATTTAGGACTGGGTTCCTGAGTGTCCAAGAAACTCTGGGGTGGGATTTTGGCATGCCACCTCTTCCCAGCAAACTCCACACCTAATGATGGAGCAGAAAACTGAGCTTCCTTGGACCAAATTTCGTGGTATAAAACTCTTAGGAGCTCATTACTTGGGTCAGTGATGTAAGGACAATGCTCATTAGCTCTTGAGTCATCAGCGGGGTTCAGAGGCTTGTCTATCCTCTTTCTGGGATTGTACCACTTACTTTGGAAGGAGTCATTATTCAGGATGCCGAGGATCTCCTCCAGAGTAGGGTGAGATGACTTTTGGATCATCGTGGTTCAAATCAGTTTCCTGGTAAGTATTGGGTCCCTATTGAGCTTTAGCACTGTAAAACTCAGGACGTTTTGGTTTTATAAATAGAGACTTAGCCCTTATCTCCATGGAACTACGTTTCTTAATTTGGTAATAGAAGAAGGGAAGAAATATTTTTCACAGAGTATTGCTCCTCTAAGAGCCTTTGTGACCTCAGGCATCATTCTTATGAAATAGAACCAAAGTATAGAGTTGTAATAGGGCCGAAGTGAATAGGGACTTAAAATACTGCTTGAAATTTTGCAATTTTTTTACTTCATAAGTCAGGGTCTTTGAAGACCTCCATCATTCTTGATTTGTATATATTTCCTTGCTATTATATAATTAGATATAGCCAGGGCATACTCAGGTCAATTGAATTGATTCAGAAACTGGATCCCGAGCTGCATAGCCTTCTTTTTTTATCAGTAATAAATAGGGACGGAAAATAATTAAGAGATAATGATTTCGTTGGTTTGAGAACTCCTCATCTAGATAGAAAATTAATGTTGCAGCTTGGTACCTTCCAGGGGATAGTCTTGGAGAACTAATTGCTTAGGCACTGGGAGGTCATGTTGTTGCCACAGAGCCATCCTGGCTGTATGCTGGAAGCTGACTCTCTTCCCCACTGCGATATATGCCTGTTATTTCATGCCTAGTACTTCATCTCCTTATCCTTAATATACTCATGTTCATCTGAGCCAATGACACAAATCTGGGTTCTACAAGTACATTAGAAACATTATCTTATTGCTTTCATAACAACCCTGTTTGGCCAGTGCTTTCATTATAATGCCATTTTTATAGAAAGGAAAAGTAAAGGCGGGGAGATGAAATGGCTTCCTCAGAATCACATGTATGGTAAATAGTAAATACACAGAATTAGGGATTTCAAGACCCATTATTCCTGAGTCCTAATTCAGAGCTTTAATCTATTTTGTACTTGTTGATTCTTCTATGTCATTGCCCCCATTCTCTCTTTTAAAACCAGACCAATGACGACCATGCTGTAATATCCTCAGAGTTGGGGGCACAGGGTTTATATACCAATGGGTGTCAGCTATAGGATGTGAATCAGCTTTCCTGATGCCGATGCAGCTCTCTCTCTCTACGATGCCATTCTGCTTTTATAGGCCTGACTGACTTGACCATTTCACTTCATGCAGAAAGTACTTCAGGCCTTTTTCCTTTCTCAAAAGCCTATTTGGACAGTTGATCATTGCAAAATGATTTTTGTCCTACTTAGGAGGAAGAGGAAGGTTAACACAGTTCTTTTTCCTCCTTTCCTCCCCCCTCTATTCTTGCTCACATCTCTTTTCTTCTCTTTTCCCTCCTATTCTAGAAATGACAAAACTTCTGTTCCTAAACCCACACCTAACTCTGTGCCTTTGATCGCATTTCCTCTTACTATTAAAGTTTGCTCCGAGAAGTGGCCTTTGTTCTGCTGCCTCCTCTAAGCTTCAGTTTCATCTGTCAATTTTTTCCTTCTATCAGATTATATGATCATATACACATGATTATGCATTCAGTGTTCCCCATTGCCTCCAGAGCTTTGATTCTTCCTCCATTATACAATGTATCTTCCCATTCTTGCTTACTAAATTTCTTGCTTAAAGATCTATCGGGGATATACAGCAGCATCTCAAGTCAGGGCTTGATTTATTGTTTTTTGATTGTCTAGATTAATAAAGTTGAGGAGATGTGATAATAATACTCAGATCTTCTTTAAATATATGTGTATATATATATATATATATATATTTGGAGAGTCAAGTGTTAAACATTTACCACAATCCTTCTACTTTTTGCTTCTCATTCTAAACCATTCAGATTAGGGGTTTTTCCTCTCCCCAGGTTATCCATGCTTCATTTGAAGCTTAAGGAAGAGTGTAATTGCACATGGGATGCTTCTCAAAACAGCTCAGATTAGCATTTGTTCTTTTGGCTATCATGTCATTCTATAGGCATGCATTGAATATACCGCACTGAAATCTTCATATCTTCATCATAGGAATTGCTTTTACATGCCTTTTTCTTTTCTTTCCTTCCTTCCTTCCTTTCTTTTTCTTTCCTTCCTTCCATTTATATTTCTAGCCTATTTCCCTTCCTTCCAGCCCCTTCCTTCCTTCCTTTACTTTCTTTTTGTATATTTTAATTGCTGAATTCAAATGGAGACAAGAAAAGAAAAAATATTACTATCTTACCTGTAGAACATGGTGAAGATTCCAATGCTCAAAACAATGAATTTCCATTTCAGAAAGTTGTACTTACAATGATTTTCAAAACCGTCCAGCTTTTCTTAGCTTCCTTTTAGGTTTCTTTTGTTTCACTGTGGACTTTGTAGTATTTTCCTCTCCTCCTTTTCCCACACCCCCCCCTAAAGAAGGCTACAATTAATATATACACACAAATACACATATACATAGATATCTATAAGCACACACATAAAGTCATATACTTAGCTAAAACCGACCACCATCATATTTCCATATCTCTTTTTTCTGGGAATGAGCAACATCTTCATATGGATTTAAAATCTTTCCATGTTTTTCCAAATCAATAAGCTCATCTGTTTCCATGGCCCCACAATCACATTCTATTTACAGGAGACTATGAGTTTCTTCCC